>NC_013084.1:0-600000 GCF_000142805.1 Lachancea thermotolerans CBS 6340 | reverse complement strand
TGAAGCCCTGCCAGCCGTCAGCACAATCCTCGGATTTTGAAAGTGATGAAGTTACGTATCTGTTGACTGTTGGTCTATTGGTGTCTCTTCTGGGGTCAATCCGGAGCTAAAAAAGTGAATGTAGCAACTGGCTTCCTCCTTACAAGCCTGCTACATTTAGTGCACTCTTCAGACAAATCAAAATAAAGAAGTACTAATTCATTCAAGCAATTAGAACACAGCGCAATTCTGTTATTATAAAAAATCAGCACCTAAGCGTGCAGGGACTTAGCGATAATGCCCGCTTAGCCTAGAAAATCATACAGGAAGTGCGTGTTGAAGGTCCTAATCTTTCGCGCTAGACCGGTATTAACATGATCCCATATCTCACGTGATTTCACGAGTTCTCATCCCTGTGGATGAAAAAGCGCCACTGCGGTGTGAACAGCGGCACACTTATAACCGATCTCTTCTGATGTGAACCTGAGACTCGACAGCACCAATAGCTGATTACCTGCGCGTATTCAATGCTTTCCCTGCAACTCGCACATCAGCTTTCCGGCAAACACATCCTCCTTGTGGGGGCTGGCGAGGTCGCCATGACACGAATCCCGAAGCTCCTTCCCACAGGTTGTAAGCTTACAGTAATAGCGCCCGAGATACATGGCGATATGTGGAAGCACTTTGATGTGCCTGAGGATAATGACACAGTAGAGCATACCGATGAGCATTGGAGCCCTGAAAAAAACAAGATCTTTCAGATATTTCGGCGCGGATTCAGAAATACAGACATTGTGCTCCACGGGAATGGCTTGACAGACAATGCTGACGCGCAGTCCTTTTTGAACGGGGAGCTGGATCCAATTGAAAGTTACGATCACAATAAAGCAAGTGGATGGCACATGATTATGACGTGCATACCGGACCCAGTACTAAGCGAGAAAATCTACCGCGGTGCGAAATTGGTTCTTGGGCAGCACGTCCTGTGCAATGTGGCGGACAACCCGCCACTGTGTGACTTCTACTTTGGCAGTAATGTGACTCTGGGGAAAGGCGGTAAACCCATTCAGATTATGCTTTCCTCCAACGGTAACTCCCCGCGATTCACAGCTTTGTTGAAAAACGAAATTGAGCGCCAGTTTGGGGACCTGCCTATTGGCGAGAGCGTAGCGAAACTCGGGCAGCTTCGTGCGCGTATCCGGAAAATATCCGAAGAGCGCTGTCCTGCATCACTGAGCAAGCCAGAACTTATCAAATACAGAATGGAGTGGATACGCAACTGCACTGACGCTTTCGGAGTGTCTCACTGCCATGAGATTAACGTGGACAAAACCGTAACATTGTTCGAAGATATGTTCGCAAGCATGAGCTTAGAGCAGCCTGACAATGAAAAGTACATGAAAGAGTACCTCGAATGAGAACTGAAGAGCAATATATTCGTATAAATTCTATGATAATAAATGACAATAGGCAAACCTGAACGTAAATGAAGTTTTAAACGAGTGAGTGGAGCCTTGATAGTTTTTCATAAAAAGTCTAGGGACGAAAAACAAAAATCAAAAAATGTGTATGATAATTTATCCCTAGCTTTATATCAGCTTCTTTCCTTCCAGGGACTCACCTCTTCTAGCAGCAAACTTGGCAGCAGCGTCAACACCCTCCTTAACAACAGCAACTCTCATGGTAGCGAGAACGTTGTGAGCGGCGTTAGAGTGCAAGTAGACACCACCGTTGAAAGCCTTAGTAGCGTCCTTGCCCAAGGCAGCTTGGATCAAGGTCTCACCACCTGGGTGCTCAGTAATGTAGTTGGAGACATCGTGCACGATACCAGAGATGATAACCAAACCTGGGTTGGTCTTGATGTTTTCCATGAACTGCTGCTTGTCCCAAACTGGAAGCTGAGTCAAAGGAGTACCCCAGTTCAAGTGGGAACGTTGACGGTCAATCTTCTTTTGTTGCTGCTGGACCAAACCTTGCTGAATAGCGTTCTGAGAGAACTTCTTAAGGTTGAAGGACAAGCCGACCAGGGAGCTGAGGAAGATGAAGACCTTGGTTGGGTCGTATTGGTACCACTTGATGGCGTTTCTGTAGTCGGTGGGGAACTCGTGGTGGAAGTTGTGGTAACCCTCACCGAAAGTGACCAAAGCAGTGATCCAGTTGTCACGAGGAGTTCTTCTGTCGTCGAATGGCTGGTCACCCAAGTAGTGGGCCAGGGAGTTGATGCAGAAGGTAGCCTGTTGGATGGCAAAGACTCTGAGGACACCACCGTAGACGAGACCGCCGATGAAGTCGTTGAACAGGTACTTGCAGAGAAGAGCTGGCAGAATGAAAGCGCTGAAAGCCATGATTGGAATGTAGTGTCTATGTTGGAATCTGACAATCCAGTCGTCGGTCAAGTCAGCAATGTCAGCTCTGGCACGGTACTTAGGGTTAGGCTGCAGCAGCATCCATCCCATGTGCGAGTACCACAGACCACGACGAGCGTCGTAAGGGTCTCTCACGGTGTCTGTGTAACGGTGGTGGATTCTGTGAGAGTGGCCCCACCATTTGATGGAACCCTCGACAGAGGCGGCGCCGAAAATGGCAAAGAACAACCGCAGAGGCCAGCGCGCGGAGTAGGCGCGGTGCGACCACAGACGGTGGTAGCCCGCAGTGATAGACACACCGCCCAAAACGTAGTACGCGATGGAGAACAGCAACACGTTCATATGCAAGGGCACCTTGCCCGACAGAGCAAAGTACCAGCCGGCCAGCGGGATACCCACCACAAGCACCATGTTCAGCCAGTTGAGGTGCTGGTGCCAGTTGTGGATGGTCCAGGGCTGTTCCGAGATGTGCTTAGAGTTCTTGTAGCGGTCCTTCTCCTCCTGGTCCTTGCGCAGCAGGTAGTCCATGTTGGAGTCCTTGTCGAAATCCACGTTCACCATGTTTTTGGAGCCCATCAGCGACCCCAGCCCGTTGACCACGCGCACGGACTCCTTGTTCGCGCCCGCAGCCAGGATGTTGGCCTTGACCAGGTCCACCTGCTCCATCTTGTCTGCTTTTGTGTCAGCCATAGTGTATTGCGAGTGGCTGCTGTAGTTGTGAAAACCTTCGATGTTGTAAGGTACTGTGTAATGTCTTGCTAAGAATTTCTGTCAGATGCTGAGAGCTCTGTCGTCCTTCTTATATTCCTGTCGTACCTGTCTGGCTCGTATGTTTCACGCAACCTAAAATAATACCACTTTTCAGCTGCCCACCACGATTCCAACAAACATGCGTCTATATGTCTTGCCCGATAAATGTACGACTCATATATACCGATATCAGCTCTGAAGGGCCAGAACGGACTCTGCCAGCCTCAACCCTTTCTCGTTGGGCTCTAATGAGGTACAAGCGCCGAATCGTTGGGCCGGCCCCTGCGGCATTTTCTGCGAGAGCGCGAGACCTGGGCGCGGTCGGGCGCAGTTCTTTTCCGCGTTGCTTTTTCTTGTTGGGAAAGGGGAGCGATGCTAGTCACGCGGAACGGAGCTGAGCCAAGAAAAGAAGGGGCGGTGGCGTGGGCGACGGCGCCACACGAGGTACGGGTGTAGGGCGTGGGGTTTGGTGTACGGGTGGGCAAGGCGAGAGTGGTGGTGTCTGGATTTGGGTGTCTGGGTGTTTGTGGTGTTGGGCTGGGTATGGGGTGTGGGTGCCAGACATAGGAGGCCCGAAGGCCACGTGACAGATGTGTCATTTGTAGATCGGTGCCATGGCAGCCACGGTTGCGACGCGCAACCGCGGGTTTAAAGTCACGTGACTGACCCTGCTGCTCGGCGGACTATAACCTGCGATACGAGCCTGGCGCAATTCGCCCCAATTCGGAGTAGCTCTGGTCACGTGAGCGTCTGACACGTCTTGTCATTTTGTCCCCGAGCGTCGCGGGTCTTGTGGCGCTGTAGCACGGCCTTTTTTTCGTACTGGGCCAACTGGATGTCTGCGGGGGTGGTGCCATGGTTTACGCGACCTTGTAGCTCTTTCGCTAGCAGTAGGTCTTGGTAAAGTCTTTAGTTTCCTATCTCCTTTCCCCCACACAAATAATAATTTTCTCCGCAATCGCAACGTTTGGTGCGCTTCGCGTACAGTGAAAGTTGAAGAAGAGTCCCAACACGCGCACCGGAGTCGGACGGATGGATCGCCGCCAGTCCAGCCATGTGAGCTGTAAGTCCATCGCCGGTGTTGTCTCCCGGCTTTCGCTCGCCTTCTTATCTTGGAAGCACCGTGTCACGTGACGGACACGTGCCCGCTCAGCTCATCGCGTCGTTTCCCCTATGCCTGAAAATTTGCGTTATATTGCACAATGAATGATCAACGACTCTATATACTCCTTTAAAGGAGCACGCTCCGCACAAGAAGCCCACCCCGCACAGAGACATGAAGGACATTTCATCCCAGCCCCCGAGCAACAGCAACAACTCCAGACACGCCTCCATCGTGGAGATGCTCTCCACGCCTCCGGCCATCCCTCAGCAGCCTCCCTCAAACGTCGAACTCGAGGCTATTTCCCTGTCGCGCACTGGCAGCAGCGCGTCCCTTGACTCACAGATGAGCGCGACCACCTCCTGTCTCACCAAGGTGCACACGCAGAAATGGCAGCACATCCCGCTCTCGCAGCTTATCGAGCAAAACAAGCTGATCTTCGTCGACGCGGCGATTTCTGTGGAAGAGGCCTTCAACACCTTGGTGCGCCACAACCTCACATCCGTGCCGGTCGAGCAGTTCCCGGGCGACATGAACTGCTTCACATTTGACTACAATGACTTGAACTCCTACCTGCTTCTGGTGCTCAACAAGATTCAGGTAAACGACCCCCAGGTTGCACGCGACTGCCAAATGGGCAAGCCTGTGCCTGTGGGGAAGATCGTGAAGCTGACGCCGAAAAACCAATTCCACAAGCTGCGCGAGGTCGACAACCTCACCACTGCCATGAGCTTACTGGGATCTGGGGTACATCGCGTTGCTATCACCGACCCTGCCTCGACTCAAATCAGAGGTGTTCTTTCCCAGAGACGCCTGACTAAGTATCTGTGGGACAACGCCCGCCAGTTCAGCAACCTGCAGCCGCTGCTCAACTCCAGCTTGAAGGAGCTGGGTATCGGGGTTCTGAACTCCCACACAGCTCCTACCAGCAGACAATCGCGCGTGATCTCTATCCAAGGCGAGGAGCAGCTCATAATGGCCCTTTTCAAGATGCATACTGAGCGGATTTCATCCATTGCCGTTGTTGACCACCAGGGGAACCTTCTGGGCAACATCAGTGTCACGGACGTTAAGCACGTAACCAGAACATCCCAGTACCCCCTTCTACACAACACCTGTCGCCACTTCATTTCAGTGATTCTAAACTCCCGTGGCCTGGAAATGGGCAAGGACTCATTCCCTATTTTTCACGTTTACCCATCCAGTTCTCTAGCAAGGACTCTAGCAAAGCTGGTCGCAACTAAGGCGCATAGACTATGGATAGTCCAGCCTGAAAACTCTGGCTCCTCAGCTTCCTCTTCTTCCCTGGCGGCGCCCTCACCACAGTCCATCCCAATCAGTACACAGGCCAGCAGCAGCAGCGATCATGAAAACTCCGGTAGATCCGGTTCTCCTATAAGCGTCAAGAGCTTGGAGGAGTCTTCGCCTACTACAAGCACGCCGCTTTTTGAAAAGGAATATCGTACTGGAAAGCTTATTGGTGTGGTCTCCCTCACCGACATTTTAGGGCTGCTGGCCAGGAGGCAGACTGAGCACACACAAGTAGATCCCCAAGCTGCCAGAAGACAGAGAGGAAGTGTAGGTGTGTAATAATTCAAAACAGTTCGCCATTTCAATCGACCCTGCATCATCGCCGTATTTACCATTTTATCGAC
Organism: Lachancea thermotolerans CBS 6340; assembly: GCF_000142805.1. Lineage (NCBI taxonomy): Eukaryota > Fungi > Ascomycota > Saccharomycetes > Saccharomycetales > Saccharomycetaceae > Lachancea > Lachancea thermotolerans. Next base: position 594,148 of record NC_013084.1, on the reverse strand, counting down.
ACCCGATTATTTTCAGATCCTGTGCGCTTACATAAACAATACCCTTTATGTTCAATTTTCGAGTTTTAGACATTTTTCCCAGCAAATACTGACACTTCGATCCCGCCATCAATTTAGAAACAGTCTATGAACAGCGCATGGATCGCGTGCACGAATTCATCAAGCCTGTCATAGCTTGGCTACCCAGTGCCTTCATTGTATGAAGCAAGGGCTTCAGCTGCCGGGAAGCCTCAGTTACGTTACCAAAATGGTTAGAAAGATATTGAAGAAAACTTGGAGCCTTTCAAGCCAAAAAATCAAATGTTCAAGATCTCAAAATTCCACGCAGGGCTGATACCTTCCGACCGCTTACGCCTAAACTTGTAATTGATCACTGTTGACGTATTTAAATATAATAATTGAATTGGCGAAAGCCATTGAACTGGCAATAAGATGAGCTAAGGCCCCACAGCCTGTACGCCTTGCCTTCGTCGCGCATTCGCCATGCTTTCCCAGTATCTTAGAAAACACCATCTATTATCGCGAAGGCATCAGTTTATGCGCTGCGCTTCGCAAAGCAGATCTCCTCCAAGATCGCTGCTTCAGCGTCAAGCTAAGAGACGTGGAGAGGCCGAGGCGGTTGCGCCCTCCCAACTCATCGTCACATCATTGAAGGACATATTCTCAACGTTTCAGCCGTCTGGCTTTACGCAAGAAGACGATGAGCTTGAGGCGGTGAAACAAAGGGAGGATGCCATGCAAAGGCTAGAGAATGGCGAGCTCAGGGAACTGCTCCTTCATAAGTTTGGGGCGCGCAGAATCCCCAGCACTACAGAGACTGGAAACTCTGTTGGCGACCTTCGGATACCTCCTCGGAATATCAATCAAGCTTTCCACAACTTGACGACGCAGGAGCGAGAACTAATAGAGGTTTTCCAAAGTTTGGGGACCCCTTCCATGAACTGGAGAGACGTTCCGCTTGTATCAAAACAGCTGCAATTCTACATTTCATTTGGGTCTTATGGTCCCAGAGAGGGTATAACTTTTTTGGGCTCGAAGCCGGAAGACTTTATATGGAGTAAGACTTCCAGGCGTCTGCTCCCGGGCCAAACAGTTAGAAAGCTCCCAAAAGATGCTACAACCAATACTTGGACTTGCATTCCTTCCAGAAAGGCCAATTTCGAGCGTATGAAGAAGGGTCTCGACCCAGGCACTCGGATAATAGCTTGGTTAGGAATTCTTATTGTCATGATCGCAAGCGTTAGAGACTACAAACAGCGGCGGGATAGCGAGGCCACTGTGAAAGTCTCTGAGTTTACTGAGCAAGAGACATCAGAGCCACAGGCGGCACAACAGGACACGGCTCCGATATCGAAGACCCCAAAAAGCTGGTACCAATTTTGGAAAAGCTAGTACACCACCCTTCTTCCAGCCGCTGTAAGTAGTACTAAATGTTTAACAATATGAAAAAGATATGCAGAAGAAATTACACGTATGTACAAATGCACCGCGCCGTACATCAAAACGCTCATTCATCATCCTCATCCTCGTCGTCCATGTCCTCCAAGTCGTCTTCCCAGGATTTCTCAACTGTCTCTTTCACTCTCTTGATGTACTGTGACTTGTGATCCTTGAAAAGTGTTGCAGCCTCCACATTCGCTGGGGATGCAGGGTTGGGGTCATTGAACAAACTTTGGATTGATGTGAGGATTGACGCGACATCATACGTCGGGGTCCACCTGTTCTGTAAAATATCCAAACAAATCTCTCCGTTCGCGTAAACATTTGGGTGAAACATTTCGCTTAGAAACTTTACGTGTGGAGGCTTATTAGGGTATTCTTCATCAAACTCTAACAGTAAGCGAAAGGTTCCATCTTCGTAGGGAGTTTCTGCGGGCCCAATAATCATTGCATTCCACACCATGACATTGTCTGGTAGCGGAGAAGCTGACACGCCAGGTGGAGCGTCCTCCTTCATGCGCTGTTCAAACATGGTGAGTATGTTGAACCATTTTTAATATTTTAAAGTTTCAATTTACAAATCCATAGCATACCTTAAAATCTCTCATAAGTCTTCTTCTAGCAGGCGTAGACATGTTGTGCTGAAGCGGCCTCTCCTGTGGATAGTGTCTCTACCTGTCCGCGTTAGTGGCGAGATCTATGAACACAATTCGATACTACAATAGCCAAAACTTAAATTAGACGTCGATAGTGACTGTGAGATCATTACCAGGCTGCGGACAGCCAAACCTAGGAAGGTCGGTGATAAGAGGAGATGCACCTTTGCGATCTTCCCTCCCAAACAGATTTCGTTAAATAACTGGAAGTCTGTTCAAAACCTAAACTTTGTCGAGCTGCAATTTGCCTGTGTGATACATGAGGTTACCCAACTTCAGGATAGTGTCTGTGCCGTAGCCTGGAATCGAATGAACCGTCAAAGTGCCATTCCAGTATTCTGCGTAAACTTTGCACATGGCTAGGCCAATGCCAAGTTTGTACCGTGATGACCTTTCTAAAAGACCCAACAAGGGCTTCTCAAATTTGTGAAGACCACTCGGTAAATTAGAAGCATTAATGGGCTCTAAGGAGGTATACTTGTATGGATGATCAACTGAGCGTGTTAGTCCTTTTCCATTTACGCTATCATAAAGCGAAATAGTCTGCAATCCAGGCAGTTTGTGAAAGTTGCTCAGAGACTGGCGCGCTAATTCCTTGGACTTGCCAAATGACCATATCGTCTTCTCGTCGTGGGGGATCCCGCCCGCACGGTCCGAGATACGAAATATGAAGGAACTTTCATTGGAAACAATGGTAACAGTTATCGGCTCGGGCTCTTGGAGGCCAAGGCGAATATATTCTAGCATTGTTGCCTCGTAGCTATTCCTTAGCACTTCACCCAACAAATATTTTAGATGAAGTGGTAAAAATAGAAACTTCAGCTCTGTATTACCATCAATATTGAACGCAGGGAGCTTGATTCCTTTGAAGTACATATCTTGAATGAAGCGTTCACACATGCTTTTGGCTCCCAGAAGAAATTCTTTAGCACTGCACTCTTGAAAAATATCACCCAGCACTAATGTGTTCTCCTTCTTGCCGCTGTGGTAATTCGAAGTTATGCTCAAGTGCTCCTCCACAATTAGCCTTCTTGATATACGAGCACGGAGTAAACTTGAAATAACTTCGTCCATCTTCTCCGGAGGGTACAAGTCAAGTATCCTGCACTCGAGGGCCCCCATTATAAGGTGTGGCAAGTTCAGTGAGTTAAAGTCCGAAAGAATTGTGTGCAAGAACTCTGCAAACTTTTCATTGTCCTCAATGGTTTTGATAGCTGGATACCGTCTGAACCTCTCGAAAATGTTATAGTATGACTCGTAGACTTGACAGAAATGGAAGTTGTTCACCACGTCGAAAGGCAGCATTTGCAGCATGTGAATTTTGTGTGCTATCCGCGTTACCAGTTCTTGCTTCACAAAATTGCCGCTGTTCACGATTTTCTGTTTGGTAAGGGCTGTGGAGTCATCAAAATATTGAGCAAGTTGCATTAACGAAACGGGATGCGGTTTTTTGGTCAAGTAGTGCTTTTCCAAGATGTTTTGATTTTGGTAGTAGTGCTGCTGATTCACATATTTAGACCGCAGAGGGTAGGCGCACAATGTTGGAGAAACGTAAGGTGCCAGTTCGCTGATAGACTTGGTCGGTGAGTACTTGCTAAACTCTGGAATCTGTGATATGTGACTCGATTGTGTCTGTGACTGCGACTTCCAGCGATGTGCCAGCTTAACCTTCAGTCCAGAAGTCGATTTAGACTTTACCTTATACATTTTAATTTCCGGGGCAAGTCTCAATTGTTGTACAGAATAAAGTTCGCATCAAATTAAAAACTGAATATCAATGACATAGCTCCAGTTTCCAAGCGAAGGAGCTTTAAAAAAGAGAGTCCAAATGAATGAGGGTAGTATGTGCTGAGCAACGTGGAGACTTGAAACACAAGACTTCATACTAACTTCATAACCATCAGCGGTCCCTGATAAAGAGGAAATTGCATCGAAAGACCTATCACCTCTAGCTGCAGAAGAAGAGAATACGAGAAAGAGAGAAGCAAACGAATCTGACGGAAATGACAGCTCAAAACCAAAGAAGGCTCTTAAGACGGAGGAACGCCGCGTGCCCAACATCGCGATGGAGCTAGCTAAGAATAGAACTTCTGTAAGGAACCATTCTCCTTCCCCGCATGGAGGTTCGTCTATTCCATTGCTGTCACTTCTTTCCGGTGACTCTGCTATAGTAAAATCGGACCCTGAGACTTGCCAGGCGGCACTCTTGAATAGTGCACGCGTTAGGGTATCCTCTCTGCTATCCTCAGACAACTCAATCGAACAAGAAAGAATAACTGCTCCAAAAATCATTCTACCGACACAAAAGGTTGCGACGAATACGACAACAGAACCCGATACGCCAGGCTTCCTTTTCGCCAGAACGAGCTCACCTGTCACCGGACTACTTAAGCTTTCAAATTCGTCGTTGAATAGAAGCCAAAGCACCCTTGGCCCTTCGACGCCGCCAAAGCCCGCGCCAGTGGCTGTGAAAACCACTTCCCTCCCAGTGGCCAACTCAAAAAGCACAACTAAAAAGCCTGCATCTAAGAGAAACACGGAATCTACGAAAAAGGCGAAGACGGACGCCGACAATAAGAAGAACACACCGTCTTCTGATGCTAAACTGCAAAAAGCTGCTCCAGCCAGAAGATCAAATAAAGCTAAAGAGTCCAAGACTAAGGCGAACGAAAAAGAAGCAAAGCCTAACAATATTATCATTGAAGATATGCAGAAGCTGAATACGACACCCGAAGCAAGCAAAGACAATAAGTCGCCAGAGCAAGAGAACACTGCAAAAGCTGGCAGTACACAAAAAGAAGAGAAACCTCTAGAGCCAAAGAAAGAAACAAAACCAAACGAGTCAAAGAAAGATGTGAAATCAGCCGGGCCAAAGAAGGCTCTAAAATCAAATGAACCAAAGAAGGAGCCGAAGGTTAGCGAAGTTAAAAAAGAGGTGGATGCAAAAGGTCCGCCAAAGGACACCAAATCGAAAGACAGCAAGTCTAATGCCAAAGATGAGACTAAGAAGGAAGCAAAGCCATCCAAAAGAAGTTCGACTGCAACAAAGAAAAAAGATCCAACGCCCCAACCGCAGAAAAAATCGAATGATGCAAAAGCCTCACAAAACACCCCTAAGGTTTTACTGCCTCCGCCTCCCCTGAAATCTCCATCTGTACTTGATCCGCTTGATAAGGGAAAAAATCCAGACAACCAAGAGGAGCCTGTCATTTTGATAGATGTGCCTCTTTACTCTGTAGAGTCAAACAGTTACATGGATGAAAATGGACAAGTTGTTTTCAACTTCTGTAAATTAGTGCATGACGAATTTGGCCAGTCGAGCAAAGCTAAACGAAATCTTGCTTCGGAACTCCAGGGCGGCGAAGAAGAAGACGAGGACGCAATCGAAGTTGAAGATGATGATGGCGTTGAAGAAGACGATGACGACGAAATGGACTTGGATGACAAAGCGCCCCCCTCTGCCGCCTCTGTGGCTTCACCTAAGAAAAAATCTCATCCTATGAAAGGCAGGAGCCTGATAGGGAAATACGATATTGAGGATCCTTTCATTGACGACTCAGAGCTTCTTTGGGAAGAGCAACGCGTGGCCACAAAAGACGGGTTCTTTGTTTATTTCGGGCCTTTGATCGAAAAGGGTCAATATGCAAGTTTTGAACGAGTTAACGGAACTATGAAACGGGGAGGAATTAAGTATTCTAAGTAACAATATTTCATCTATTTAATGGCTTTCAGTGCACGATCATTGTGACAGGAAAGATGCCAAATTTTGGTTTGCAATCTCGATGAACCCATATTCTGGCTGGTCCTCCAGTTTCACGGAACCCAAAAACTCGGAAACCTGCTTGCTAAAGTCTTTAAGTAGATACCTATCCCATTTGAACCTTAGACCAGTAAAGAAATTCAAGTAGGTGAGTAGCAACCTAAGACAACTTTTGTCTGTAGTTTCCTTAGAGTCCTCGAAACTCATCATTGCTAGGCTGTGAATCGTCGCCATCCTGTCATCGTTAATTTGAACAAAAGATCTGGCGGGTAGTGGTGGCACGCTTTTATCTTCTGGCGCATTTGAGACTTTTAATTTCGACAATTTTGCAGTAATATCGTCTCCAGAGCTGTTGTTTAACATTAAATCTTTTAAAATTCCCAAAATGCAACATTTCAAGTCATTGAATGGACAGCTCAATAAAGTGTCCTTTGCAAATTCAAAAGATGTATTTTCCGGCATCAAACACAAAAGCCTAGTCAGCAGAGTGAAGGAGACCATTCTCAATTGCTCTTGTGGTTCACGAAATGACCTAAGAAGTAAGATTTGAAGAAAGGTCATATTCAAATAGGAAGGCATCTTTTGCAGTGTCATTCTACTCTCTTTGCATGAAGAATTAGTGACTGCGGACCAAAGCCAGAAGTTGCAGCAGTCGGCGATGTACAAGCTTTTCGGGGATAAACCGCACATTTCTGGAGTAATGAATCTTAGAAACATGTAAATAGCACCATCAATTTTCAACTCAGGACAAAGGACTTTTCCCGTCTCTTGATAATGGTAACTTGCTAGCACAAGAATCCCACTAGGATCGAGTGACAGGTTTTTTTCATTGATCTTTTTTTGAAGCTCATAAGAGTAAGCTAAGCGATAGACAAGCTGAGTGATACCATTTCTTGCAGCTTCGTTAACTATTTCAGAGTCTGATGGCAGCGACTTGTAAATAGCTTTCGACTCTTTAACGCATAAATCTAGAAAACTCTCCTTTAGGTCAATATCAAATGATAGAGCAAGTTGATAGAAACGACTGATAACGTTTTTCATAAAAATACGCTGTTCATAGTCCAAATTGTTCGAAAAGTCACCCTTCAGCTTGAGAAAGTACTCGATAGCTGAGCTCATTATTTTGAGTCGAGTCATTTGTCCCAAAGAGAAAGTTAATAGGCACCTTAGGAGCTTGCGCTGCAATGCATTTTCGTCATCTAAATTTTTCACTAGCTCTTCAGTTGACATCCCTTTGAGGGCCTCAGAGCTTGGTTGTGGTGGCATATAGTTTCGGGCAAATGCATAAATTCGGCGTAAAACAAACACACAGTCATCAACGAAAGAGGCATTCAGCCTCACAAAATTGAATATAGCACTCACAGCCATTGCCAAAAATTTAGAAGGGTAGCAGGTATCTATCCTTCTCAAAGTAGTCCCAACCAGTTCCAGCAGGGCATGAAACTTGACTTCCAAAGACACTTCTTCCGGACTTCTGTTGTGATTATGAATATTTTCCGCCAGCACCTCGGGCGCAATTTGAGCTTCTTGTTTTTTCAATGAAATTTCGGGCGCGCTTGCTTCATCTCCAGTCTTTTCGACGTCGCTTTTTTCTCCAACCTCCTCTTCTTCGGTTTGCTCATCTGGATTCATTTTGAGGCTTCCAAGAAGCTCGCATCCGGTCAGAAAGCATTCCTTGCTGTTGCCGAAAAGAGCGATCTCGTTGAAGCATTTTAAGGTAGTGGCAATGATGCGATTTTGTAGTAGTGGTACTCGTAAGTCAATGTTTTGAATTGTTATAAATCGCATCAAAATTTTGGGCAAGTCCCACCCTATTTGATCTATAAGGTGTTTGTCCTTTTGTATGTTTGTCAAGACTGCCTCTAAGAACTTCGCTTGCTCCTCATATGCGCCTTCTTTACTGACCTGCATTGCGTACAGGTCCATGATGGTAGCCAGCGATATACTGTCATCCTTACAGTCTTCAAAGGCTTGCTCTAGTTTCTCCTGAAACAAAGGCGTTTCTTCCATTATGTTCTGATTGTTGTCTCAGGTACATTAGGTGTCTTGGGAAGTTCTTGAAGGCCCCTACATTGATCATTAATAAAAAGGCCGTTTAATCACGTGAAACACAACAAATCGAGGAAAGACAATGCTAGTGTAGCATTTCATCGAGAACTAAAATCCCTCATTGGCTAATAATGTTTAGCGCTCTTCTAATGGAGTGTATATGCTTGCGTATGCTTTTGGCTTCTGAGGAGCGACACGGAACATGTTTTGCCAATGCAAGTTAAAAATCAAAAGCAGAGCCCGGGTCTCTCACCAGGGAAAATGGATGGCACCGCAACTTCGAATACAGTTCTACTATGCATGTTGAGGGAGACTCTCTTCTTTAAGCCAGCCACTAATACTTAATTACTCCGACCATAGAATGTAATCTTGGTAATGTACTGAACGCATAGGAAAAAAGTAGAAGCAGCGATGTACTGAAGAACAGTGAAACCAATGGCAGAGGGACTAGAGCCACACTTGCAGCCCAATGTAAACCTTTGGAGATCACAAAATTGTCACTGAAGTGTAGAGAGCACTGTAGCCTTATGAGATCACGTGCTAGCGTCACACGCCTTCAGAGGGGCGTTGGGCCCTCAGTGCGTTGCTTGTAGTGTAATGCCGCCATTCCACGATGGACATTTAGGCTTTTGCCTCCACTCTTGAATCTGTTGTCTAAGGCCGACCCTCCAGATTAATGATGTACCCTAAATTTATATCAAGACTTTTTGAACGAGGATAGCTCAGCCATCGCTTTACGTAGAAACGCTATGAATGGCCCTCAGAAATGAGCCAGCTTTTAGAGAGCGAAAGCGATGCTGCATCGACTTCCAGTACAGGCGAAAGCTCAAGATTTGGAAAAGCTTCTTACAGTGTCCAAGACGGACTTGAACAGTATTCTAAACGGCTGAGTTTTCTAGGACTAGGCAGCAGTGACGATGTTCCCGCTCTGGAGGATAACTCCAGTGGTGCTGATGCTAGCAGCGGAAACATCAAAGCTGAACCTGCGCCAAAGCGCTCTGCACCAGTTAGCACTTCCGCTGTTCTGACCCATCTTACCCCAGCCGGTGACCAAGCCATCAAGAGGTTCACTGAGAAAGAAGGCATCTTGCCTGAAAAAGTCCAAATCAAGTTCCAACCGATAGGATCTGTTTCACAAGTTCTGCCGCAGTCTGCTCGTATCTCTGCCTCGCAACCTTTTTCAGTGCTAGTGACCTTCCTACGAAAAAAGCTCAAGATGAACAGCGTTTACTGCTATGTTAACAATTCTTTCTCACCTGCACCCCAGCAGTCTGTGGGCGATTTATGGAGACACTTTCGGGTAAACGATGAGTTAGTTGTAAGCTACTGCGGTGGTGTCGCATTTGGGTGAGAATTAATAGGGCGATGGTTCAATCACAAGACAGCCATTTCATGTACCTCCTGCCGAATAAGATTCGATTAGTTGGCGTTCTAGTCCATAGGGCACTACCAAAATGGCCCAAAACCTGTTTCACGACGCTCGAAAAAGAGCATAAAAAGCCAAATAGTTAGAATATCAACAGGCGGTCGTATTCGAGTTTTTGGAGGGGCTGAAAGCTTGAAAGTTCCCTGCCAATTAATATCTGTCTTGCTAAGGCGTCCAGACTTGACGTTTAGAAATACGGATATCATGACTAACGAGGCTGTTCGTTTTATCATTTTAGTATTGATCAAGAAGCATAAACAGATGATCGCAGCCGACATAAATGGCCAAGTTTACCCATTGGTACTAAGTATTCAGTAATATTATGCCATGTCCGAGCATGCTGAAGAAGACTCAAACATTAATAAGCTCATTCCTGAGATCTTCGATCAAATGCGATCAAATTTAAGCTTGGCGCCCTTAGCCGGCGGCATTAAGCCCTTTGTTTCTTCTAAGAGCTCATCAAATTTAACCACTCAATCGCTTCTTGAGGAGAACAAGTGTCTTGATAAGATCATTCCTGTTATCCAAAAATTGAACAGTTCGCTAAGTTCATCGGGCCCGCAGCATTTAAAAAGAATCAAGGAAACGTGCGAATCCAGCAATAAGATACTTGATGCATGGATCAAGATCCAGTCGCAAGCCGGGTACGTTCATGAGCTCATGAGCGACCACAGTTATTTAGAATACGTCTCTGCTACTCAAGAAAATGAAGCGCTAACAGCAGAGGCATTCGTGCAACGAAAAGAAGCCCAGGTGGCTAGTTTGAAACGCACACTCGAAGAAAAACAACAGCTGCGTGAGTCCGTAAAGAAAGAACAAGAAGTTAGAAGCTCAAGCGACGTCCCTTCCCTGCCAAGGGGAAGAAGGGCAATTAACCCAAGGAGGGAGGTTAGAGGGGGTATGAAGAAACCAACAGGAATTCCCAGAAGTAGTACTCGAGTTTCTAAACCGCCACTTTCTAGGCCACCTCATTCTTCGGTTAAGAAACCCAGCCGCTGAAGCGCTCGATGGATGGACTGTTGGCATGTATTCAAGAAAACAAAATCGCAACTGCATCTATAATGGGGAATAACAAGAGTTGCTCGCTAGGCTGAGCGAGTCACGAAAACCTTGATGTAACATTAATTAACTATAAAACATCCATAGTAGAAGAACTATTTTACATAAGGGCACTTTGAATCTCGAGGGAACTGACGTACAGCTCGACTATTCTTTTGGTGGGACAGATTCCTCTAAGAATACCAGGAGGTCAGAGGCGTCCACATTTTCACCATCCTTAACTAGCACATCCTTGACTTGCCCGTCTGTGGGGGAGGAGATAACCATTTCCATTTTCATGGCACTCAGGACAGCAATAGGTTGACCCTTCTTGACCAAGGAACCCTTGTGAACCTTGACTTCAATGATGACGCCCGCCATTGGTGCGCCGATCTGGAAGGGATCGTGGGCATCAGCCTTTGGCTTCGACAAAGTGTCAACCTTTTGAGACTTGTCAATAACAGAAACCTTTCTCAATTCGCCGTTTAGGTCGAAATACACTTCCCTCAAACCAGTTTCCTTGTTCAGTTCACCAATCGCCTGAGGCTTGATGATCAGAGTCTTACCCTTCTCGATGGTGACAACAATTTCCTCGCCAACGGTTGGTGGAGACAAAAAGTTCTTGGTTGGTAGCACCGACAGATCACCGTAGGTTTCCCTCATCTTGCGGAAGTCTTCGTAAACCTTTGGATACATGTTGTATGACGCAACGTCACATTCGTCGATGTCGCCAAATCTATCTTGAAGATCTTCCTTGATTCCGGCCAGGTCGAACGGAGCCAACTCAAGACCGGGACGGCAAGTCAGCTTTCTTCTCTTGTTCTTCAAAACATCGGATCTCAATGGCTCAGGGAAGCCACCGTATGGCTGTCCGATTAAACCCTCAAAGAAATCCATAACAGAGTCTGGGAAGTCCAAAGAGGATGCCAAACGTCTGACATCGTCTGGAGTCAATTTGTTGGACACCATAAACTGCGCCAAGTCACCAACAACTTTAGAGGTTGGAGTGACCTTCACCAAGTCGCCAAGCAGGTAGTTGGCATCTCTGTAAGCCCTCTTGGTTTCAGCCCATTTTTCTCCAAGTCCCAATTGCTGGGCCTGGAAAAGCAGGTTGGTGAGTTGTCCGCCTGGAATTTCGTGCTCGTAAACTTCTGGATCTGGGCCCTTCAAGTCTGCCTCGAAGCAAGAGTAGAGCAATCTCATTTGCGCCCAGTAAGCGTCAAGCTCACGCACCATGTTGACGTTCACACCAGTGTCGATTTCACCGTCTAGAGACGCGAGCAAAGCGTTAATCGATGGCTGCGAAGTCATACCAGACATAGAGTTGGTGGCCACATCAACAACATCAGCACCGGCAAAGGCACAAGCAGCCATGGAAGCAACAGCGGTACCGGCGGAGTCGTGAGTGTGAACGTGGATTGGAAGGTCTGGGTACTTGGCTCTAATGGAGCCAATCAATAATTTAGCAGCAGATGGCTTCAATGTACCAGCCATATCCTTGATACCCAAGATGTGAGTACCCATCTGAACGATCTTGTCGGTAATCTCTAGGTAGTAGTCCAAGTTGTACTTTTTTCCAGGCTGCAGCATGTCACCGGAGTAACAGATGGTAGCTTCAACGACACCATTCGCCTTCTTGACAGCATCGACACCAACCTTGAGCTGCTCGAGGTCGTTCAAAGCGTCAAACACTCTGAAAATGTCAACTCCGTTCTCCTTGGCTTGCTCGACAAAGTGGTCGATGGCATTGTCAGGCAGCGAGGAGTAAGCGACACCGTTGGCACCACGCAGCAACATTTGGAATGGAATGTTTGGAACAAGCTTTCTCAAAATTCTCAAACGCTCCCATGGGTCTTCGTGCAAGAATCTCATGGCGACGTCGAAAGTGGCACCTCCCCAACATTCAAGCGCGAAAGCGCCAGACAGAGCATGGGCGGTAGTTGGGGCAATGGCAGCAAGGTCGTAGGTACGAACTCTAGTAGCCAACAGCGACTGGTGAGCATCTCTCCATGTAGTGTCCATCAACAAAGTACCCTTGTAGTGGCGAACAGCCTTGGCAAACTGAGCTGGACCTTGTTCCAGCAAAACTTGTCTCCACCCCGAAGGTGGGGGGGTTGTGAGGACGTCGATCACCTCTCCGTTAGAGTCGTGCAGGGTTGGAACTGATGGCTGCGTGTGCAACTTAGGTAGACCCATTTGACCCTTGATAGAGGAGCCATTGACAGCCAAGTCTGCAAGGTAGTGCAGGAGCTTCTGAGCACGGTTCTGAGAAGATACCATCTTGAACAACTCAGGAGTGTCGTCAATGAAAGTGGTCCAATAGGAACCATCAATAAATACGGGGTTGGTCAACAGAGTCAACAAAAATGGAATGTTTGTCTTCACGCCTCTGATTCTGAATTCAATCAAGGCACGCAACATCTTGCGACGGACAATTTCATAAGTAGAGCCAGAGCAAGAGCACTTGACCAACATGGAATCGTAGTGAGGCGAAATGATGGAGCCCGCGTAGGCGTTACCACCGTCCAGTCTAACACCGTTACCACCTGCAGAGCGGTAGACCTCAATACGGCCGGTATCTGGCTGAAAGTTCTTGGCGGGGTCTTCGGTGGTGATTCTACATTGGATGGCGAAACCACGAGTAATGATTTTGTCCTGCAGAAGGCCTAGCTCCTGCAGCGAAGCGCCGGCGGCAATTTGAATTTGAGCAGCAACGATATCGATACCGGTGATTTCCTCTGTGATTGTGTGCTCAACCTGGATTCTTGGATTGATTTCGATAAAGTAGTGTCTGTTCTGGTCGTCGACCAAGAACTCAGCAGTACCTGCGTTCTTGTAGCCTGCGACCTTTGCCAGCTTGACGGCATCGGTTAGAATAGCGTCACGCACGTCCTTGGGCAAGGTCTTGGCAGGAGCGACTTCCACGACCTTCTGGTGTCTTCTCTGCACGGAACAGTCTCTCTCGAACAGGTGAACGACGTTGCCGTATCCATCAGCGAGAAGTTGGACCTCAATGTGCTTAGGTTTGTTGAGGAATCTCTCGATGAAACAGGTTCCGTTTCCGAAGGCGGTTTTGGCTTCGGAGGTGGCACGCTGGAACGCGTCGGCGATGTCGTCGCCCTCGCGAACGACTCTCATACCTCTACCACCACCACCGTAGGCAGCCTTGATGATGACCGGGTATCCGTACTCCTCGACGAAGGCCTGCGCTTCCTCCACGGAGTCAATAGGGCCCGGCGTACCAGGCACAACAGGCACGTCGGCCTTGGCAGCGAGGTTTCTCGCAGAAACCTTGTCACCCACAGACTCGATGACCTCTGCCGAAGGGCCGATCCACGTGATCCCTGCAGCCTCGACTTTCTGCGCGAACTCCGAGTTCTCAGACAAAAACCCGTACCCCGGGTGGATGAAGTCCACGTTGTGCTCTTTGGCGATCTTCAAGATCTCGTCGATTGCCAGGTACGCGCCCACGGGCGTGTACTTGCCTTCTTTGCCGATCATGTACGCCTCGTCTGCCTTGAGTCTGTGCATCGACAGTCTGTCCTCGTGCGAGTAGATAGCGACCGTCTTCATTGACAGCTCATGCGCCGAACGGAAGATTCTGATGGGAATCTCACCTCTGTTGGCAACCAGAAGCTTGTTTTTCTCACCTAGTAGGTTCGAGCTGTCTCTCAGTCCTGCCAGTTTGGACATTTTGCTAGTGTGTTGCGAGCGTTACTTAGCTGCGTGTAAAATATTTTCCGGAGACGAGCCACAAAGAACTAATTGATCCCTCTTGAAAGACGGTTGGTCTCGTACTATAACTGCTCTATGAACTTTTAGGCGCCCATCTTTCATAAGAAAGGCCAAGAGCCGCGGTTCCCTTGTTCTCCATCCCCATTCCTTATATACTTCCAAGGTCGATATTTCGTCTTCAGTGATAGTTTGCTTCAGCCAATCATATCCCCGGATCTATATGACCATGGTCATGCCAACATGACTCATGTTGAGGTCACACAAAGCCACCTGATCTTGAGTTTGGAAGAGTTTTCAAGTCACATGATGTGACGAGCACCAAAACCGGCGTCGGAAAGACGAAGCGAACGATGGGCTCTTAAAATTGCGGAATTGGAAGCCCGCTTGCCAATGTCAGCTTTTCGATAAGATAGCTAGCACGTGCAATGGAAAAACTAGCCCAAGGTCGGTGGAAGTAGTCGTGTGCGCCAGTGATCTGCCGGGTCAGTGATCCGCAAGGTTTCGGGACTGTGATTCGCGTGTTGGAAATACATGGCGGGAAGCGAGTGGCGAAGGCAGGTATGGGATGGTAGTGTATAGGCCGTGTTTTTTAAAATGTAATTATGTAGGGTTCAGGCTACCGAAGGACGGGCGATTGGCATCCCGTGCCAGGTCACGAGCTCCACCGCTCGACCATCTCGTTCATCCACTGCGCGCCCTGGCTCTGCAGCACCTTCGGCAGGTCTTCGAGGCCTTCCAGCAGCCCGTCCTCGTTGACCTCTGCGGCCTCCATGAACCCGTTGAGGAGCTTCAGCATGAAGAGACAGTTGGGGTATACGATGCACTGCGCGTACGGCGGTTTGCACCAGTATTCAAGGTACTTGAGATATGCCCTGAACTTTGGGTCCCTCCATATATGCTGCTGACTTAGCAGGAAGATTACATACGGCACATTTGCGAGGCACTGTACGAACTCCAGCTCGACCTCGAACCGCGTGGGCGGAATGTCTTCGGGCACAGGTTGTTCTACGCCATTGTTCTCCGGAATGCCACCGTCTTCCATGCTTGATATACCTGTTCTCTTTATATGTACTAGCGCCTCTCAACCACAGGCATGTACTCCGAATAGCAGGTCTTCTCGGGCAGCTCCTGCTTTTCACTTCGCGTCGACCGAGCTCTTCGATCTTTCCATTCACGTTTTCATGGGAAGCTCAACAAGTCGCTAATTTAATTTTCGTACAAAACAATCAAAGCGAAGGCGGCATCGCTGTCATCATAGAATCTAAAGGACACCACTTGATCTTCGAGCAACACTTTTGAGAACCAATGGAGCTTTCTCTGTATAAGATCTTTCTGTTCTCGTTATGCCCTCTGACGCTACTGGTAGGACAGTTAGTATCGTTTAGGGTACATCTCGAGGTCGATAAGGATGGGTGGCTCAATACATATTTCGTCAAACAGGGTTGGTTCTGGACAAGTTTGGTCGGGTGGTGGTGCATGATCCGGTACGGTGGATTTGGACCTCGTGGAACATGGAAACGAACGCTGCTGCGCTACGCGATTCTGACCGTGTGGTGGTTCGTGTTCACACAGTCGCTGTGGTCAGAGGCGGCGCCTCTCATGGACTTGGTATTCACAGCGACGGGCGGGCGATGCAGCTTCGAGGTCTTCGACTTGTCAGACTCACCCACCTGGGGCATTAACGAAAAATTTCACGACACATTTTCCAGGCGTCAGAGCAGCCTCCAGAAGCTGTACAACGCGTTGAAAAAAGGTGCTCAGAACCCTCCATCGCTGCTGCAAAATGCAGTCTCAGAGATTGAGTATTGGATCTCCGAGGGAAAGGGCCACTTGCGCGGGGAAGATGTGACACCAAGCCAGCTTAACAGCCTCATCGACTCTGCTCTTCACTCCTGGAAGAAAATAAACTCCTCTAACCTGTGCAGGTCTATGGGAGGTTACTGGATTGGTGGGCATGATCCCAGCGGTCACATATTTCTCATCACTTTAATGTGTATGTTTCTGCTCGGGGAATTACAAGCTATCGGCAAAAGAGCGCTCAGAGTACTGAAGACCCATAATAAATACTGGCAGCAGCTCAGAGAGCATGGTACTAGCGTTTTAACACTAGGAGGGCTGTGGAATCTTGTCGCACACCCGCCAGCAACAAAGAAGCAATTATTCAAGCAGCTAGGTTTAATACCACTCGATATAAGCCAGCACCTTACTCAGCTGTTTGGAGCTACAGCGAAGTTTATCGTTTGGGAAAATCCAGTTGTCCTACTGGTACTATTTACTTTCCTGTGGTGGTGGAGCTTGCTGATAACTACAATTGCCTTTCACACATTGTGGGAGCAGCTGAGCGGGCTTCTATGCGCATACATTGTAGCGGGGTTCGTATACTGGAAATTAGTTTAAGTACTTGTGAATATTAAGAACAGTGCCATGCGCTCTCAGGCAATAGCTGAAGTCTTTGCGCCCTCTTTCTAATGAAGGTAAAGTACAGCACAATCCCTACTGTGATACAGCAGAAGTTCGAGACAAAGTATCCGTCTCGGACTATCATCCAAGTTCCGCCAGCGGCTTTACAAAGCCCTTCGTCGGTAGCGTCAAGTGGCTGTGCTCCGGTCCCTACGCATTCGTGTTTTGTTAGACGGTCGATCATCGTCATAACCAAAAGCCTGGGCCACGTTCCTCCCAGATTGCTAAAAGTGTTCAGTAGCGTCATGTAGGTCCCCCCAATGGCCGAATCGGCGATTCTGGTATGAAACGCGCATATGGCAACGAATTGGACGGTTGTCATGAATGAGCCTAGAAGATGTTGAAATATAACCATCAAAAAATAACTCCGCGTTACTATTCCGTCGGAAGGAAACTTGGCTACTAAAATACCTGCCAGAAAAGCTGAGAGCAACCGGCCTAAAAATCCCCAAAGCCATGGTGTGAGGATACCAGCCTCACCGACCAGCATTCTAGCAAAAAAGTTTGAACGCTCAAATTTCCTTGGGCCGAACGTTGCACTACTGCTCCACTTTGCCACATAGTATCCGAAGATGATTTCGAACGGAAAGTCTACAAGCACAGTGACGGCTAAGTCCTCTCTTTTAAAACCTCTTTCGAGAAGCTTGAGATTTGTGGCACCCTCGTTGCATTGAAAGGCGAATTTTGAGACAAGGTGAATAAGCATGAGAGAACGCACACTTGGCAATTTCAGAACCTTGAAGAAAAGCAAATAAACATTTTTAAGGCTGATGCTTGAAGCGCCTGTCTCGACGTTATAATCGATTACTTGTTTTTCGTCACTCTTTTTTGCTGTGGAAGGTAGAACTGAACAATTGCTGGGGCGCTCGTTGGTAAAGAACATGATGTAGAAGGTAACCGCTAGATAAACAGTTCCCGCGAACTTCAAGTAACCACCAAAACTTATCAATCCATATTCTAGTGGTTCACTTCTGATATACCTGTTCATGAAATCACTTGAATTGAAAGTCAAAAAGATTGTAAATGATAAAAAGTAGCCCGTATTGAGTCCCACAGTCTGCGCAGTGGATGCATAGGACAAGGACTGTTTTGAAAGTATTTCTAGTGCCCAGCCGTCAACTGCAATGTCCTGTGTAGCGCACAAGAACACCAGAAGAAGAAAGCAAATAGTTAAGGTAGTGATGTCTGTAGGCCGCACTCCTTGTTTGACCGGCGCGTTGCCCGTACTGTAAGAATCATCAATGCCGGCAAATACTAAATTGTTTGACACGCAAAACCCTATGGCCCACAGGATGATACCGCTAGCCAGCTGGACAGGTATGATCCACGAGCGCCGACGTCCAGTCTTTTTGCTGTAAATTGAATCCACAATTGGGGACCAGATAATCTTGAGCGAGTAAGGATATGTGGCCAGCGCAAAGACGCCTAGCTGCGTAAAAGTCGTCTCCCTTGCTCCCGACTTCAGCAAGAACGGCACCGTGCCAAAAGCTAATCCAACAGGTATACCTTGCAAGAAGTAGAGAACAACCAGCAAGAAAAAAGCTTTGTAGTCATGCCTCGCTAGCTGATGCGGCACCCCACTCATTATCAAAGGTAATGTCCTCGCAAGGCTGACGCTATCTCCTAGCTTGTATCAAACTGCCCTCGTTGAACAATCAACTCAAACGTTGTATTGACATCGTAAGTGATTATACATAAAAATATATATGCAATGTAGCTCCATCGCCCTGAATTGTTTTCGCGAAAACAATTGATCGAGCGACGCATCCCGTACACTGTTATATCCTCCGATTCTCTCTATCTGAGGAATGAAACCTGTAAACGTGAAGTGGAGTACATTGTTGTTCAGCAAACTGCACACGATCCCTCTCTCCTTGAATCGTGTGAGGTTGGCTGAGGTGCTGTGGTTCCCAAGCCAGCGAACCTTTAACAGGGACTCATCGCTCTCTCCAAAACGATGAGGTGAATAAAGGGACAACTGGCTTGGGGCGTGAACTCAAAGGAAAAGGGAAAGGAGCGGTTTTGGGATCTCTCTTCTGAAAACTGATATGATATCAGCATCCAGACGAGTTTCGGTGTTCTGGACAAAGGGCATAGGACAAAAAACTAGTTGATAAGGCGGCGTCAAAAAAAAAGCACATAACAGTCAAAAAGACAGCGTCATTTACTCAATTGATAGCACGCTCTTGACAGCATTGACAATAACGTCAGGGTCTGGGAAAGCGAAGTCTTCCAGCTCCTTGGCGTAAGGAGTTGGAACATCAGCACCAGTGACTCTCTTAACTGGGGCATCCAAGTAGTCGAAAGCCTCAGACTCCATGATCTGAGCGACAATCTCAGAACCAACACCAAAGTTAGGGAAAGTGGACTCAACAGTGATGAGGTGGTTGGTCTTCTTGACAGTCTTGATGATGGCGTTAACATCCATAGGTCTAATAGCACGCAAGTTGATAACTTCAGCAGAGACACCGTACTGCTTGTCAAGGATTTCAGCAGCCTGTAACGAGAATTGAACGTTCCTAGTGTAGGTGATAATCGAAATGTCGGTCCCTTCTCTTTCAACCTTAGCAGTGTAAGGTAAGGTGAAGTCGGTGGACAGGGCCTCCTCGGAAACTTCGAAAGATTCACCATACAACAGTTCGTTTTCCAAGAACACCACTGGGTTGGGGTCTCTGATGGCAGCCTTCAACAAACCTCTGGCATCCTCAGCAGAGTAAGGAACCAGCACCTTCATACCAGGAATAGAACCATACCAGGCAGAAAAATCTTGGGAGTGCTGGGCACCCACACCAACAGCAGCACCGTTAGGACCTCTGAACACGATTTGACACTTCTGTGTACCACCAGACATGTAATAAGTCTTAGCGGCAGAGTTGACGACTTGGTCGATGGCCTGCATGGAAAAGTTGAAAGACATGAATTCAACAATAGGCTTGAGGCCCTTCAAAGCGGCACCCACAGAAAGACCTGTGAACCCCATTTCTGTAATTGGAGTATCGACAACACGGCGTTCGCCGAAGCGGTCAAGGAGGCCCTTCGTGACCTTGTATGCGCCGTTGTACTGTGCAACCTCTTCACCGATAATGAACACGTCATCGTCACGGTCCATTTCCTCAGCCATAGCGCTGTTCAAAGCGTCTCTAACTGTCATTGTCTTGGTGGACGCCATTCTTCTGGCCAATGGTGCGGCTGCTCCAGCGCGACCGCTTAAAAAAGCCTGTCTCACACCGCCGAATACACCTGTAGAGAGTCTGAAAGCCATTCTAACTTTCGATTAAGAGAGATCTCGTTTGTTTTGCACCTCCTTTCCTTTGGTTACCAACTTATGATTGTCCCCAGGAGCACCACCCTTGTCGAGTGGGGCCTAGTTTATATAACTAAAAATCTGAAAAAAACAAATTAGTCACGCATTACGATTCAAGAAAGCGTCGGGATTGGTCAAGGCCGAGATTTAACAGATGTTAATCTCCGGGCGCAGGGGGGTTACAATGTCTTCAGCCGCTCGCACGTTCGAGCGACGTGTGGTCAGTCCAAGTGTTTGCGAAAAATAGCATGTATCGGTGTTCTTTATAGTTTGCTCTTCCCAGCAAACACTTCGGCGATTATGCGACGTTGAATCTTGCCTGTGGCAGTCTTGGGCAGCTTGTCCACAAAGAAGATCTTGGTAGGAACTTTGAAAGATGCAACTTTACTGCGCATGTAGTCGGTAAGCTCTTTGTAGTCAAGTTTCTGCCCAAGCTTGAGTACCACAGCAGCATTGACTATTTGTCCGTACTTTTCATCTGAAACACCGAAGGCCACGGCCTCATCAACCTTGGGGTGTGACAGCATAACGCCGTCCAGCTCAATAGGAGATATTTTCTCACCACCGCGGTTAATTAGCTCCTTAATACGGCCGGTGAGCACCAAGAATCCCTCTGGGTCGAAATAACCCTGATCACCGGTGCGGAAATAGTTTTCGCGCTTGGTGAAATTCTCGCGGTTAGCTTTCTCATTGTGCGCATATCCTAGCGTCACATTCTCACCCCGGATCGAGACTTCTCCTTGCTGCCCTTGAGGCAGGACATTGTCTTTGTCGTCAAGAATGAAGACCTCTACACCTTGTGGTTGACCAACAGTGCCAGGCTTCCTCTTTCCAGGTGGGAGGTTGTTGGATGTCATTTGGTGCGACGCTTCGGTCATGGCGTAAGCTTCCAGAACAGGGGCCTGGAACTCGCTTTCCAACTTAGCAAATGTTGATGGCGCAAGTGCAGACGAACAGGATCTTATGAAGCGAATATGAGGGAGTGGGTTGGGTTTAGGGGAGTTGAGCATAATCATGCTGATCGTTGGTACGCAACTAAACCAGTTGCAATTCCACGTGATAAAGTCATTCCAAAACTTCTTGACGCTGAACCGTGGGGGCACAACAACCGAGCCTTGCGCCCAGAAAGTGGACAGAAGCACTCCGATTAAGCCGTGCACATGAAATAGGGGCATGACCACGTAAGAGCGATCCGCAGGTGACAGCTTGTAGGTAGCAGCGATGTTACGCATACTTCTGGCAATGTTTAGATGAAGTAAGGGCACGGTTTTGGGGGCAGAAGTTGTGCCACTGGTGTGCAAGATGAGCGCGACGTCCGAGGAGCGAGCAAAACCGGGAAATTTGTCGCTGTGATTGTGGAACACGGCATGATTAATTGAAGAGTACACCTTTCTCTTGTAGCTCTCCTGTGGCGAGTAAACATCGTACTCCACACGAAATCTCTCTTTGTCGAAGTACAACTCCACGATGAAACACCCAAACTTGGACGCCGACTTCAGGATTTCTGCATTTGAGCCTGCCTGAACTGTTCCTTGTGGAACGCATATGACTTTGGTCTTTAGGTCATTGAGATAAAAGTTGAGCTCCTCGGCTTTGTAATTGGGATTTAAAGGCGCGGCTATCTTCGAATCAGTGGTAATACCCAGGAATGCTGTGACAAACTCCAGCCCGTTCGCCATCGAGATGGCAATCGCAGATTGTCTTCCAATCAATTTGTACAAAGGGGAGTCTGGAGACTGAAAAAGAGTTTGAAAGTGACCGGTCATATGTGATAAGTCACGGTAAGTAACCTGAGTACCAGTCTCAGGTACCACCAGCGCGACATTATCAGTGACTTTGAAGCTCTCGTTGAACGACGCAACCCCTCTAGTGTCTTGTGTCATTATTTAGGTTGATGTAGGGCGGGAATAGACTCCTGGGAGATCTTTGAGGGATTTGACCTTTCCCCTTTTTAAACGTTTGCACTGGGTAAACTTAAAATTTCTTGTAATCAAGGTACACCAAAGGAGTGACTCCGTTCACGTGAGGTGACAGCTCAATTCTGAGCTTGATGGAGTTTACCATGTATGTCAGGTGCTTCATAGCTCCTCGAGACGCAAAAGGCATCGTCTCCCGGTTGATAGGGCACGGGATTGATGTCAAAGGGAACCATGACGCAAATATTCGCATTGGAGTGAACTTTTGAGGAGCCAAGGATCTGCCCTGTGCTACGAAATTTGCTGTACACAAGATCAGACACGCTTTTGACGGTGATGCGGCGCCTATCCTGAGATTTGAAAAGCACACCAACTTCGTAATTTTGCGGTTTACGCGTAGTGGTGCCCCATGCGTTAAGGCTCAGGTTTGCAGTTGTGAATAAAAACCAATCAACTTCGCTGAATGGCGCCTGGTTATCGAGAAGAGTTGTTGATTTCATGTAAAACTTGGTGTGTGACGGGGTGCGGCCTCTCCTGGGGCAATCTTGCGGCTGCTGCTTGTGCAAAACTCCCCACTTCTTCAAAGTGTTATAGACAGTCTTGGTAGCCTGATTTCTTAGCCAGTGGAAATGAAACCAACCTCCAGTCAGATAGCCCATTGGAGATTGACGTATTTCTTCTGGTGTGGGATACACGATATAAGGCTCAATGTTATAGTCTTCGAAGACCTTATGCAAATTCGGGATTTCGTAGGCCCTCTTACGGTCCCGTGGGCCGACCAACAACCCAGACAGTAATGGAATCATGAGGTGTGAAAAGAGATTTCCGGGATATTCCAAGCCAGTTTTCAACGGCGCGCCTATTGTGGAAACTTGGCTTAGGTAGCGGTGTCTTTCCCGGCCGGTGTTCCCACCCGCAGCATGCTGCCGACTGGAGAGAGCCTTGTGAAGCAAGGGAATGCCTGACAGAATACTCTCAAATGGTTTAGGGCACGAAAATATAAATTCCACGCCCAGTTGGTCGAGGGACGTGAAATCGAGGGTGCCAAGAAATTCTATTAAGGGCTTTAGCGACACTGGGTAGGCGTTCAGGTATTTTACGAGGCTTTTTCTAAACTCTGATTCTTTTACAGCTTCGCTACACCGACGCAAACGAGGACTGCACCAAACTATCTGTTGGGGCAGGTTGGTTTCTGCATGTGTAAAATTGTTAGAAGGAATGTAAATGCAACAACTCCCATCGCGGTACTCATTGACTATCATCTTAGAGTGGTGGCAGGCAAACGGAGGCATTTGAAGCTCTATTGTTTTCATCTTGGACAAGATTTTCGAGGTTTTTGAGCTTATGCGCGTTGGAGGCAAGATTGTGCCTTTCTGGGCGATGATGGTGATCTGAGTAGATTCATTGAACATGGGCAAAATGAAATCCAGTTCATATTGAAAGCTAAAAAGCCACGCCCTGGTTAGTTTGCTTTCTGAGAATATCTCTTGTAGGGTTATGAAATGTTCTGACACATGGCCCTCATCGTAGAACTCTGAGCGCACAAGTTTGAAAGGGTAGTTTACTCTGCCATGCTCGCGTGTGGCGCCCGATGAAGATTCCCCATTAGTTGGGGCCTCCCCTAGAACCGGGATGTCTGTTTCAGAAGCTTCCCATGACGTGGTGTCCTCTTGATCACTCGTAAGGTCTATCACTTCTGGAGTACCGCCTATTTTTGCCCTCTTCGGCACAACTTCATCGGCTTGCTCTTCTCGCTTGGTATTGTATTCAACTTGGCACCAGCGCTCTCGAACTCTCTTCCTAGCAGCTGACTCTGCTTCTGTACCACTCATTTCTGCAACATTTCATTGATAGTTGTTCGAGATGCTAACTGAAACCTCATCTTAATTATTGTTAAATCGACATGTTCATAAGCACAGAGAGGAAACATGCCGCACTGACTACGCTGCGGAGGATTCATTCTACGCCTGTTCGCAGAACGTTACGATAGTCCATGCTATAACTACAGCTAGCTTCAGAAAGAGCGTTTGCTACGTGGGCCCTTACACCTGAACCGCCCCGGCCTCCTCGACGGTCCTACTCCTTCTGTTCAAAATACATAATACGTTTCACCCCACCAAGTCGAACCTGACGCTACTGAGCCTGTGAAGACATGCGCGCGCGCCGCCGTATGGCCCATGCCATTTTTGAAAGCGCTCAGTTGCCGCTGCTTAAAAAATCCGACGGCCCGGTTATTTGCATGCGATGCGTACAAACGACGCTAAGCGCGCTCGGAGGTCAAAGAACAGTGGCTTTGGCACCTGTACCTGGCCATAGGTGGGCCATGTATGGCTGCGGATTTAGTTCAGCTTGGGTAGGATCTCCGTGCGAATTCTAGTACAAAAACCGACCACGACGTCGATGTTTCTCACACTCACAAACGCCGGTCTAGTTCGGCGCTACACCTTGTTGGCCCTAGACGCGAGCCCAAAGCGGTGATTCATTGAAGTTAGTCGGTTTCCCGTGGTACTGTGATGCCGAAACCACTCTGTGATAGTCACGTGAGAAGGTGATTGTGAAAGTTGGAATTTGAGACTTGTGTTTTCCACTAATACAACTGCTCTAGTGTGCACAATTCGCTCTTCTGCTCGCCCAGTCAGAACCGCTTTTCGGTACACTAATTCAGTCGCTTTTTGCACTCTTTTCTCTGTTAAGATCGCTTCCCTGTTCGCAGCAGTGGCTTCTCGGTGTTGTATAACACCGCTGCTCAAATGCCATCGAGATTTTTAAAATACTTATCTGCCACATTCACATGGGGTATATTTAAACGACGCACATCGAAGGACAATACAAAGAGCACTGTGGTGGTCGAGGTTGAGTTCTGTTTAAGATCTAGCAAGCTTGAGCATACTTAAGGGCTACAGTCGAGCGAGAACTGAGAACTTTGAAGAGTTTTTTCAGATCCCAAACAGAAGGAATTCCGATAATTTCGTCTCGGAGTTCAGAGCATACAACGGCCACGGATTTCAGGCAAGTTCCTCCCATAAAGCGTAGACATAAGCACCATGAGAGTATCTGAGAAGCTGCAGAAAAACCGTGAGGCCAACGGGACATCAAAGGCGACCTTCTCCTTTGAGTTTTTCGTCCCAAAGACATCGCAGGGTGTTCAGAACTTATACGACAGAATGGATCGTATGTACCAGACGCACCCACAGTTCATCGACATCACCTGGAATGCAGGCGGTAGACTGTCGCAACTGTCCACCGAGTTGGTGTCGACGTCGCAGTCTGTACTGGGTTTGGAAACGTGTATGCACCTCACGTGCACCAACATGCCTCGGCAGTTGATCGACGATGCGCTGCAAAAGGCTTACGAGTCAGGATGCCAGAATATTTTAGCGCTGAGAGGCGACGCTCCAATCACGTCCAGTGAATGGAAGCCTTGTGAGGGTGGCTTCACATATGCCAAGGATCTGGTTCGCTACATTCGTGAAAAATACGGAGATCATTTTGACATCGGAGTCGCAGGCTACCCTGAAGGGCACCCAGAGGAAGAGGCGTCACCTAAACTGGTCCAGTACTTAAAGGAGAAAGTCGACGCTGGAGCGGACTTTATCATCACCCAAATGTTCTACGATGCGGACAACTTCATCGAGTGGTGCCGCCAGGTTCGTGCCGCAGGAATTGAGGTTCCAATCATTCCGGGTATTATGCCTATTACGACTTATGCCGCCTTTTTGAGAAGGTCAAGCTGGTGCCAGATCAACGTTCCAGAGGCGTTTATGGCGAAGTTGGACCCAGTGAAGGACGACGATCAAGCTGTGCGCGAGGTCGGAACGGAATTAGTCGCACAGATGTGTCAAAAACTCTTGGACAGTGGCTACGTCACCCATTTGCACATGTACACTATGAACTTGGAAAAAGCTTGTATCATGGTGTTGGACAGACTTGGGCTTTTGAGCGAGGACGAGGACATCTTCAGAGACGAAGTTGTGCCAATGCCCTGGAGAAAGTCGTTGCACCCCCAGCGCCGCAATGAATCGGTTCGCCCGATTTTCTGGCAAAAGAGACCTTACTCTTATGTTGCGCGTACCTCTCAGTGGACCGCTGATGAGTTTCCCAACGGTAGATTTGGCGATTCGTCGTCGCCAGCGTTCGGCGACTTGGACCTGCTGGGGTCCACCTCCATTAGACAATCTCCTCAGCGTGCGTTGGAATTGTGGTCTACGCCTACAAAGTTCTCAGACATTGCTGCCCTTGTTATCGACTACCTGCACGGTAAGCTGAAGTGCTTGCCATGGTGCGATGTGGCTCTTAACCACGAAGTTGACACAACCATGCCTCAACTACTAGACCTCAACAAGCACATGATCCTTACACTGAACTCACAGCCTCGTGTCAACGGCGCCAGCTCTGCCGACAAAATTGTAGGCTGGGGTCCCAACAACGGATACGTTTATCAAAAGCAATACCTCGAGTTCTTGCTTCCTAAAAGCAAACTCTCGCAGCTCAGAGACTTCGTCAACGACATGCCAAGCTTGACCTATTTCGCTGTCGACTCTGCCGACGAACTGCACTCCAACCACCCCGACGACACCGCCGCGAACGCGGTTACATGGGGTATCTTCCCCGGTCGCGAGGTTCTTCAACCTACAATCGTCGAGAAGGTCTCGTTTTTGGCTTGGAAAGAGGAGTTTTTCGACATCTTGGACGAGTGGAAGCGCATCATGGGCGAAAACAACCACTCGGAAAGCGTCGCGCTCCTCGAATCTGTCATAAGCGATTATCTGCTAGTGAACATAGTTGACAATGACTATGTGTCCGATGGTGACCGTATCTACGACATGCTCCAGCGCCTGTACTGAGCACTAGTGGACGGGACAACTTAAACTCTGCATTGCTGTGGCAACTCAACTTGCCCGGCGCTCTGCATTTCAACTTGGGAATTCGGTTTTTACGACTAGAGCGTGCCTGCGCAAGCCTTTCAACGGTCTTGTATATAAACATATAGCATAAGGGCAGAGCTTCACCTCATACTTTGCGGCGCTCGATTCATTTTTGGTGGGCATTTTTTGTACGTCCATCCGTAGCATCTTCATCTAAATAAACGGGAGTATTCGGACATATGTGTGCTTGCTAGCTGTCGCGAGACACATTGCAAAGCAGGGAAGTGCAGCCGTTCAAACATTATATCAAACCGCACTAAGGAAAACAAGGCCTACATGGTTTGCAGTATACACTACACCTGCTTTTCATGGAGAGCTTAGGGGGACATTAAGTCGGATTTAACTGCTAGAAGCCCTTAGTAAAGCCTTCCAGAACAATGTCCGAACTTCCATAGCTCTCACTTTCAGTAGAAGTATCAAAATCTTAATAGCGTTTTCCACAGTTTATTTTTTTTGAGCCACAATTTTCTGTGGCAAGAGCCAAGCCTAAACTTCTTCAGTAGCTCAGCGCAAGTTTCAAGGGCTTATCAAGTTCATTTGGGCTCCTTTGGATTAACATTACTGGTCAGACAATCGTCTTGACTAGCTTGCTCTGTTTCCCAAAGTTCGCCTCCAAATAATTACAACAGCCGCCGACGCCATACGTAACAAATTATGCTGTTCCAAAAGCGATAGAAAAACGCGGCATTTTCGACGGACGGATTCTGAAAGCCTGTTTAATGACGATATTTTATGTAGGACATGATGGTTTTTCTGAAAATGCCTAGCTAGCATGAAACACGGTCAAGCTCGGCGGCTAAGTAATCTTCAACATTTGGCACAGTTCGGAGCTTAGAACCTTCATTATGGGTATGTCTTAGCCCTAAAAGAGAATAAAGCCCAAGCCGGACGTATGGCCACTTTAGGTATCTGTCCGTAAGACATGGAGTTGTGCCGAGCATGAGTGCCGTGCGAGACGGGGTGTCGATCGCGGTTTGCGCAAGCAAATAGCTTTAAGTGAACAAGCCCTTGGACCTTTTATTTTCGTGAAGTAGGCGAATCCCTGCACAAGGATTTTGCCAAACATACGTGAACAAGTTTCAGTCCTTATGCGAGCAACTATTTTTGTTGTTTCCCTTGAGACCAAAGCTTTAAGGGATTGCAATTCCTTGGTGAACTTTATGGAGAACTGGAAGGCTTTAAGAGGGATCTCAAGGCGCCAATATTGAGTCTGCCTCGTATAAAGATCAAAGCTTTTTTGAACAGTAAGCCTTCTTTTGATAGGTAATTTTATTTGGGCGAGTCTGGGTCATTGGTCGAAAGGGTCTCAAATTCCTTGGCTAGGTTTTCCATTATGATCTAAGTAAACTACTTCGTGGATGATGGTACTAAATATCTCCCCCGTCTTTTGTTCAGTCCAAGATTTATGTCTTGCAAACCAAAGAAATCATCCGGATTTATACAAAATTTCTGGGACGTGGCTGAGTCTTAATCATAAGGTGATAATCGTACTGGTGGTACCACTCCTTACCTTCTCCAAGCCACTGTGGTCTGATCTCGACTATGAACGGTTAATGTGGACCTTCTATGGTACTTAGTTGGGTATCCGTCGTAATTATGACATGTCCATGTGTCATATCATTTCATACCAATGTGTCATTATGCAACTTGGCACTATCACACACCAACGAACCGATCACAATCTGACAAATTTATAGTAGAAATCTAATCTATTTCAACTGTTGTTGCGGCCATAGTTAGGTGGCCAAAAAGAAATCAGGTCAAGAGGATCCAGGTGTCTGGTTCCACAGTTCTTTCTTCTAGGTCAACGTCCTGCTAATTTCGAGACGTGCCGTGTCAATATTTAGAGACCTAATGAAGAGGATCATTCATTTTTGAATGCGCATCAACTATACCAAAATTCCAGGCTAGTGCCTAAAGACGCGTCAATTCTACGAGGATACACTCGAGCAAGGATCGTCTATGGAATAAGCAAGCCATTAATGCTAGATGATTCAGCGCCTTTATAAACTTTGAAAATAAAAACTTGACGTAACATTATACTGTTGGTTGTTCTCCGAATAACTTTCAATTGCATACTGACTCTGTCAGTCCAAATTTGATGCGAGGCTAACGTAAGTGGACTCAAGTCGTCGAGTAAGTGATCCAGTAGTGTACAGTTTCCTAAGATAAATTCCGAATTCTACAGTTCAGAGAGGCTGGTAAACCTTCTGTTTGATTTGATGCACCTGAACTACTATATTTCGAAAAATGGCAATCTGAGATCGCTTAAGCTCAGATTTGGCTGACTTCTATTTCTCACACATATTAGTGAGCGGTCAACCGATGATGCTTAAAGATAAGTCACTGCAACTGTCGCCGATTAAATTAAGTCCAGGCACCTTATTTCTACTGCCCTTATAAGAACGGTTCCCAGGTCTCTGTGGTGCCTTTGGTATAATCTGGGCTTAAGATCAGGGTTTCGAATGGCGTTTTGGAAGAAGCAAAAAGCTTGAGGCACCTGCTAGAACGATGCGCAAGCGTTATCGAAAGATGGAACTTTCCAGCTGATTTGGCTGATAAGCACCAAAGACACATTTTGCTAATACCAATTGCGCCTATTTTACCAAGAACGGACTGTATTTAGTAAATGCTCAAAACAGTTAAAACGCTGAACTCTAGTGGGCCAGTTCCTGCAATTCGGAGGCAACGCCTTCTTAAAGGTATCATCTGTCAAATTCTCTGAATCATGGAAGTCTAATCTTCGTGGTCTATTTTTGGTAGTCTGTTCTCGTACCTCGTTCCCCGCTCCATTTCGCATTGGTCCATGCTTAACCCAGCGCCAAAGGACATGACATGGTGCATGTGACAATTGTTAATCTTGCATGTGGTTGTTGCTACTATTGAGCTTTCTCTGCAATTGGCCTATAGATATGGCCAATCGTCATTTTTCTGGGTTTGAGGCCTTTAAGGCCATCTTTTTTGCCTCTTAGGCAACGCTTGAGCTCAAATGGAGTGCGAGTCCTAGAGATTAATCCAAGTGATATATAGCGGCTGCACTTTCGTGCCCAAATTAAGATGAGCTACCGCTTGCGGTGTCTTCGTTTCTACTACATGGCTCCCGCAAAATTCTCCTTCTAAGCGTGCCACCAAGAGTTCTCTCAAAAATGCTAAACTTTGATTTGTAACAGAGAGGGCACACAGCTCATGATCTCGCGTGTGAGTTAGCCCTACCGCACAGCAAGGTGCAAATAGTGCCCTTGAGCACAGCAGCGTGTCGAAGGTGCGCGCCGAAACGCTCAGATCCGCCGTAGAGCGGTATACAAAATCCAACGTATATCACTCGTGATCGCAGCCACAGGACGCTAATCCTGCATACTCGGCTCCAAACGGGGCCTGACTGTAATTGAACGGGATCCTTCTTTTCATGCTTGCTATGCCTGTCGCCCATTTTGAGATGTTTGTTTGTTTGTAGGGTCCTCTCAGTGGTTACCTGGGGAAACCGTAAAGAAACCGTTGCCACTAGCAGAGTCCTGCAGCTGATGGCTTAGGACGTATCTTTCACATATACGACGAGCATGGAGCACTAGTTAAACTCATCCGTAAGGGATCTTCACCTCTGTATCCAACCTGTGGACCCATTAGCCTTAATTAAAAGCCTTTTTTTTCAAATCAATTTTCATGTCTTGATGCGTTCCCCACAACTGCATTGTTCAGAGACCATATAAGTTATTCAGTTGGACAGGCCGAATCCGGCCCCAACAACATGTCCACATAATCCTACTAGCAGAACTTCGCAAGTAGGTGGGTTCCTGACATGAGAATGCTCTTCCACTACACTGATGTTTATTCTTTATTTCCTCATGCAGTTCCCCTTTCGTCGCAATTTGTAGTTTCTCTGCATGAGGCGAAAAAACTAAACAGTCGAAAAAGAGTTGCTAGAATATCTAAAAACAGCAAGGAGCATAAGAGACTATAGGGGATTTTAGAAGCTCGGATCAAGGTATTTCTCGGTTGGCAATAAAGGGTTTCAAGGTTTTAGGCGTTTTGAAGTTTTAAGGTTGGGTCAGTAGCGTTTTCCAAGGGCATATCAGCGCTAGCAAAATTCTAGAGCGAAAACAAAAATAGTACATGGAGGGAAAGAAAAAACAGCACTCAAAGGGAGAGCTGGAGTGCACCGACGGCTCACGGCGAAATAGCGGATTTGTTCCGGGCGTGGGCAAGGCGTTGGGCGTGAGCGACAGCTCCAAAAACACGAAATCGCCGTCTTGGACGTCGTCGATTTCGACAATAACAGAAGAGCTGCCGGCGCCTAAGGTGTCGGAAGCAATGACAAGGGTGCCTTCAGCCGCCAGTGCGGTTTCATACCCATATTGCTCGTCTGTGCCGGAAGAGCCCGGTGCCAAGCCCTGCCCGACGCGCGCGCGTTGGTGGAACACGCTCCCGAAAATTGGCGAGACAGTTCACAGCCATAAGCATTCTCTGAATGCAGTGGTCTTGAATGTGAACGGGACGCCGCGCGAGATAATTTACGACCCACGCTACAACCCGCTTTTTTCAAAACTCGAAATATTTTACATGTTTAATGCGCAAACGCCGCTGTCGGACTGCTATACCTACGCGAAAACTCGGCTTGCATCATTTGTGAAGTTCCTGGAAGTCTATCACTCTTCTAGACAATATGCATCGGCGTGTCTTCCCTTCAACGTTAGCGTAGCCGCGAACGCTACTGCCGGTGGCTACCCTTCTTACACTGCCGGTGTTGACTATCATGAGATTGGCGAAATAGTGCAGCTGTGGTATCTGCAGTCTCTCGAGTTCATGATAGACAACAACTCGTTTTTGTTTTCAAACGAGATAGTGGACTACTTGGTGAACTACGAGCCTCAAAAGAATGCGAGCATAAAAAGAGAATTGTCTTGCTCCGGACCTCCTCCCAGTGCTTTGCAGGAAACGATCATTAGAGCCGATATTTTACTGATACGATGCACCTTTGAGGAAGAGCTGGGCTGGCAGCTGGCCCTAGACGAGCCGAATTGGAACATTGTTGATCTGTTCGTCGATCTCTCCTTTCTGGGCAGACTGACTACAGAAGATGAGGGGGAGGATAGCAGCGGAAACGCAACGTCGACCACCGCTGATGTGGATGGGGACACCACATTATCACCGCCTTCATCGGCTTCGTCCTCTCCTGCAACGTCAGCGACAACGTCGTCCTCTGACGTTTCATATGGAAAAGTCTCGGAAAGCGTAATGCGAGAGCCTGTGAGGTCGGGGAACGACATTTTTGTCGACCCGCAAACCGATGTTCCAGAAACCAGCAGTGCAAGAGCATGTCATGTTATTGTTCAAGACTGCGTTGGTCGCGACCTTGACAAACTCGCAGCCGAGATGAGGGCCAAGGGCATTAATGAGACCTGCAGGCCAAGCATATCTCAAAACTCAAGCCAAGAGAGTTTTTCTTCCCAAAAACAAGGCCAAAGTGGCAAAAAAGACCAATCCACGAAGTCAGCTAAAAGTTCTACAGGGTTAGGAATTAGCAACTTCTTTAGGCGTAAAAACTCACACGCAAGCGGTGACAAGGGCGATAACCCACTATCATCGAAGCGTGCACCACAAAGTGATTCTGTCAAAATGAACTTGACTATTCAAAATAGTTACTTGGATGACTACTACGCATCGACTCTTGCGAATTTCAGAAAACTGGTCCTTCCTTCTCACTGTATGTTTACCCGAAGGGAGGCTCCCAAACCTTTCAAAAGAGAAAACGGTGCCTCCAAGAAGCAGGAGGCAAACTCTTACCAAAAAGAGTTTTTACAAATCAAGATACCCTTGAAAGATGAATCTTTTCCCGTTATAATATGCCCTGATGTTTGGTTTTCATTGGAATTTAAAAAATGGAAAGGACTCATCAACGAACTTTTCCGATGCATACGTCCTGGAGGTTTTCTGGAAACGTCTGCTTGCAATCTCACGAATGTTAACGATGGTTACGATATTGAAAAGAGCTCAAAAGAATTTCCTACGTTGCTAGAAATGAAAGCCCTAAATGACGTGATATCTATGGAAGCTGTAAAGGCAGGTCTTCAGGTGTTTCCTATGAGACACTTAGTTGGAGCGTTGAAAGCTGCAGGCTTTGTTAACATTAAGCATTCAGTTTTTAGCTTAAAAAGAGGCGATTTACGGCACAATATGGGGTTTCTATTCGAATTTTTGGCGATTCGTAACTACGATTACCAACTTAGAAACGATCTTTTGAGTTCAGAGGTCAAACCTCCAGGCACAAACCCAGCCAGTTTTCCACTGCGCTACGTAGAAGAACACATGGGCAAAGCAGATGAAGATGCTGGAGTTGTCCGTCTTGTTCTGATAACAGCTCAAAAGCCTTAAAATAGGCAATCTAATATTTTATATTCATTAATGATTTAAATTTTCTATTCTGGACATTGATCTACGTTTCCCTCTCGCACTAGAGTGGCCGTTCTCCCATAGAGACGGTCAAGCTCTCTCCCTTGCTTAGAGTCTTCTTTGTGAACGTCCTCGATGAATTTGTCCCTTTCGCCCCGAGAGTAATATTTGGCATTTACGTGAGTTGACAAAGAGTGCTCAGAAAGTTGCAGTGATTTCACAGTATCTTCGTTCACAAGAACATATGAAATGCCAGACCCGGGGCACTCGTAGTTGACATTCAAGAGCAAGCGCTCCATGATTCCACGCAATCCTCTTGCGCCAGTCCCTTCATCTAGAGCAAAGTGGGCGACCTTCATAAGCGCTTTTTCTGTTACGCACAGTTTTACACCGAACTGCTTGAAAATGTACTCGTATTGATTCAAAAGTGCGTTCTTAGGCTCTCTCAGAATATGGTATAGATCGGTTCTTTCTAAGGGTTCTAAAGCTGTTATGATGGGGACCCTCCCGATAAGCTCTGGAATTAAACCATACGCAACTAAATCAGTCGGGGTAGCCAAGTTGAGCGCTGATACTTTTTTTCCATTAGAGAGCTCAACTTTTTCGATAGTATTGCTGAATCTTAGTCGTTTAGAATCTTCGCTTTTGTCTTCAATTGTTTCTCCATTGGATATGGCCTTCAACCTGTTTATTCTCTTCACAACATGTTTATCCAGTCCAACAAAGGCACCCATTAACATGAATAAGATGTTAGAGGTATCCACCACGAAAGTCTCGTCTTTTTTAGCACTGACCTGGTTGTTGTTTTGGCCATCCTTCTTCTTGTTGATGGGCCTCTTTACTGTAACCTCAATTGAGTGTCCTTCAAGGATTTTAAGCAGTGCTTGCTGCACGCCTTCACCTGAAACATCCTTCGTTCCTATGCTTGCTGCCGGTTTCGCAAGCTTGTCTAACTCATCCAACACTATTATGCCGCGCTCTGCCTTTGCGACGTCGTAATCAGCATTGATGAGTAGGCGTTCGATGCAAACCTCAACATCCTCGCCAATGTAACCAGCTTGCGTTAATTGTGTACAGTCCGTGATAGCAATTGGGACGTCCAAAACGCGAGCTAGAGTGGAAGCAAGAAGCGTTTTTCCTGAACCCGAAGGGCCAACAACGAGCACATTACTCTTGGAGAGTTCTAGGTCGTCGTCCTTCGGATCCATCCCTCGTGCTAACTGCGTTTGTAAATTTTGGAAACCAACTTTGGCCTCGTTGCTGCCGGTGTAAATAGGCTCATCCTTGTCATCTTCTTGTTGCTGTTTTTCCAGTAGTTCACGTTGTAACTTCGCATCAATGCGCTTCTGCTTGTCGTTCACCCTTAGATAGTGATTGTAGACTGCCACGCTCAACACCTTCTTTCCTGTTGTCTGTCCTACGACATAGTTATCCAGGAACTTTCTCAACTCCTTGGGAGAAGGTAGATTTCTCAATTGATTCTCCTGGACTTTTCCAGCTAGAGAGCTCAGCCTGTGAAAACTCTGGAAGCTCTTCAGGCCCGTTTTAATCATTGATTTCTTTAGAAGTCTTGTGCGCAGCGTTTGGAGAAAAATTATTCCTTAAGATCTTCAATCCTGTACGATGTCAGAAGAACACTCTTCACAGTGATGAAAAGTAGGTCAAAGACTAAGCAGCACGCTATTCCAGATTTTTACTGCTGTTATCTTCTTCGATCAGTGCCCAAGAAGCAGTCTTTTTACATTGGTTCCACTCCAAATCCTGTGCGAAGGCTTCGGCAACATAATGGAACTCTTGCAAATGGCTCTGCATATAGAACAAAGAAAACAGGATTTAGGCCTTGGAGAATGATTGCGTGTGTCTACGGATTTACAAGCAAAATTGCAGCTCTGCAATTCGAACATGCCTGGCAGCATAGTAACTTAACCCACTTCATTGACGATGATCAAAGGATAGTGACTAAAAAAGCTGGTGGAAGAACTATCCATCATAAGTTGGGGAACATTCGGCTTTTGATCAAAAATGAATTCTTTAGCTACATGAACCTGAAAGTTCACCTTTTCTGCGCCGAAGCGGTCGACGCGTGGTCTCAAAATAAGTTCTTGATAGACTGTGATATACCAAACGTTACGGAGAGCTTAGAACCACCGGCCAGCAAAGAAGAGCTCCAAAAAAGAGGTGCCAACGAATTCGCTTCTGAAAATCTGGTTTTAGTCGAAAAACTATATAAAAGCGTTCTGAGAGCCGATGATGAACGCGTACGTGTTTACCAGGAAGCACTTTACCATGGTTGCATCACCTGCCCTATTTGTCATAAGGATTTTAACTACATGAGCGACGAAGATAGTCCGAAGCCACTAGTGGCGTTCTGCCCAACAGATAACTGCCAATTCCTCTCTCACTTAAGCTGTTTGCATCGAATATTTGTAGACGATGAGCAAGCGCTTACTGGCGTGAGAAAATTGTTGCCTCATTCGGGTTCGTGCCCTTCTTGTGATAAAAAGATCTTCTGGACCAAAGTTGTTAAATACTCAACGCGGCTGCGAGAAACAAGTGGTCCTCAACAAGATTCAGTACCAAGCAGTCAATGTTAACGGTGAACCTCCAGAGACCAAGGCTTCGACAGATCAAGATGTGGGTTTTCGATGATTGCGTGATGGCCGTTCTTTGAAATCTTTGTTTCCAGGATCCATTCCGTTTTGTCCTTCTTCAATGTGACACGATTTGGGCCACTTGAGTATTGGCCTCCCCCGACTATAATTCTCTCGACGTGAGTTGATAAATTTGGAAATTTTGTAGGCATGTGAGTGACGGTTGATTCTAGTACGTCGTTCTCGAGCTTCACTGCAACCTTCATGTATTCGCCATCCTGGAAAGCGAACGTTTCACCATCATCTATATACAACGTTCCTTCGGCCTTTCCATTCACATCGGGAGCAATAACTAACGTGTAAGGGTCGTGCTCCATCAATTTCGACGATCTCCGATATCTCTCTTTCTTGAAAAGAATGTGACCCCCTTCTATGGAAATGGGTTGCTTGTCAATGGGCGCATCTATTGTCAAGTATGATGGCTCTTGGACAGAAAATGCTTTCAGGCTATCAAACTCGTAAAACTGCCCCGCTGGGAAAAAAACTTGAACTTCAGTAGCGCCTTGCTCTGTTACCGGCTTTACAAGAAGACCACTACTGCCAATATAAAACTGGTCATCTATTCCGTAGCATTCGTGCAATTCGGGGTGGACAAAAAAAACAGGATTCATTATAGGAGAACCCTTTGTGCTTGACTCGTAAAATGCTGTATAGAAGGTTGGCATCAGCGAGTATCTCAAAAGAATAGCATCTTTGACAATGGACTTCAGTGGTTCTTCGAAAAGGTACGGTTCTCTGCGAGCAGCATCAATATGGGCATGGCCTCTAAAGAAAGGGTACCACATGCCTGCTTGATACCACCGTGCAAGCAGTTCAGTTGTGGGGTTTCCAGAAAATCCTGCAATATCGGCGCCAATGAAAGGAAATCCAGCAACATTATTTGATAAGCACATTGGGATCGAAATCTTCAAGTATTCCCAGTTTGCAACGTTGTCACCCGTCCAGGTGGCGGCTGTACGTTGAGAGCCTGCGAAGAAAGACCTGGACAGGATGAAAGGCCTTCTATTTTTCTCTCCATAATTCTCTCTCATGGCGTTGTAAGTGGCCTCATGAACTGTTAGCCCGTAAAGGTTGTGGATTGAGCGTTCTTCAAATCCACCATCGTGTATCAAATCTTTTGGTGCAGTGGTTTCCGGTCCACTAAAAACAGAAGGCTCATTCATGTCGTTCCATATGTGTAAGTTGTTATAGTCTTGCAAGAAGTTTGACATGAGCTTGCCCCAGACTTTACGAGCATTTTTGCCAATTGTGTCAATCCAAATCGACTCTCCTGGCCAGCAGTGCCCATGGTAGCTAGCGCCGAGACTATTGCGCACGGAAGCGCCGCTCTTCTCAACCGTGTTACTTGCACTGTAGTCAACTTTCAAGTGAGGATCAATCAAAGTAACTAGGTTTCTGCCCAGCGTATGAAGCTTTTTGAGCATCCTCCTTGGATCGGGGAAAGCATCAGGCTTCCAAGTAAAGAACTTTTTGTCATCCGTGTATTCTAAATCTAACCAAATGTAGTCGTAAGGAATTCCAGCCTTGTCCATCTGAGAGTCAACAGTCAGAACGTCCCTTTCATCATTGTAGTTCCATCTGCATTGGTGGTAGCCAATGGACGAGCTAAGAGGCAATTGCGGCCTCCCTGTGATTTCTGTGTATGCAGACGTGACTTCTTGTGGAGTTTTTGCGAGAAAGATGATTACATCTATGGTTCCAGCTTCAGACATCCAGTGGGTACCGGTACTCGACTCACTGTAGTTAATATCTACCCAGGTGTCCGCAGCATTTACCCAAAAAATACCAGCAGAAAAATCTGGGGTACTTCCAATCATAAAAGGGATAGCACCATACATGGGTGTTCTGGCACCTAAGCTGTACTCGAAGACGTCAGCATTGAAAAGGCGATAAGGTTCCCCATCCCGCGTATCTTTGAGCTTTAGGCTGTCAGCGTGCTCAGGAATTCCAAAAACATCAGTAACTCCAACAAATGTAAAGTCCAGCGCAACTGACTCTGGACCGAAAGGCAGAGTATCTTTTTTAGAGTACTCGAAGTCATCTTCAAAGTCGTTAAAAGTCAGCTCCTCTGGCAATTTTTGCAAAGTGTTTTCCTCTGGAGTTCTTAAGTGTTCGACGTTTAGGAGCAGCCTGTCATTCACCACCAGAACCAGATTTTCTTCGAAGTAAAACTCAATTCTAAATTGCTTCAGGAAAACTCTTATCTTGACCTGCGAATCTGGGGCGATGAATGTGACAGATGTCTTCCGGGACCAGAGAGATTTCTCGATGCCCACTTCAACAGGTTGAGTTTTGGCGTCCTTCTGGAAGGCCCAGAGGGATGCTTCGTCGTAACGCTTGGGGTTTAAGATTTCAGGAACATAAGTATTGTTTGTTTCTCTCCTTTCGTCTATTCTGAAGCGGACTTTTCCGCCATCAAGAACATCAACGAAGACCGGCAGCTCAACTATTAGAGTTTCATTGAAGCTAAGAAGATCTGGAATACTTTTTTGGATCGTGGCCTGGAAAGTGTGATTCGAGTTACTAATTTGAATGCTAGCAGGGTCCAGGCTGTATGGGCTTTCCTGAGCCCTTTCGATCTCTGAAGCGTAATGCCTGTTTCTTTGACAGAAGCCCGATTGAGAACATGATTTCAGCAGGTAGTCAGTGAAGCCCAGGACTTGCCCAATTGATACCAGTATCAGTGCCAATTGAAGTTTCCGACAAACACGGGGCATCTTCAGTCATTCGTTGGTCTATTACAGCAGGAATTTGAAGTATCAAAGGATACCTTAAAACTACCTTTGTGAAGTCGCCCTGCACGTGAGATTTAGGGAAGCTTCAATTACAAACTCGAATTTGAAACTCTCTAAAAAGGTACTTCACAGTGCCAA
Organism: Lachancea thermotolerans CBS 6340; assembly: GCF_000142805.1. Lineage (NCBI taxonomy): Eukaryota > Fungi > Ascomycota > Saccharomycetes > Saccharomycetales > Saccharomycetaceae > Lachancea > Lachancea thermotolerans. The sequence continues at coordinate 555,528 of NC_013084.1, read as the reverse complement.
GTTCGCTTCTGTTGATTGGGTCTATTTACTTTTCTCATTTCAAACTGTATTCCTAACAATGAAGGTTAGCGCAGGCCTTACGCGGGCTTCAAAATTAACAACAATATAGGTGCTTCGTTGTTGCTCAAACGGTTATGGAACGTAGTGCAATTACCTGGCTGCCCTTGTGAAGGGAATAATTCAAGAATAGATATTTCTGCTGGTCTTATTTGGCTTTTTGCTCGTTAGATATAGCGGGGTTTTTCACACAGTGTGTATCCTCGCGACAAGTTGATACTGACACAATAATTGGATCACATGCTTTAAATGCCTCTTACGCAGTGTTCATGTCGCTGGATGAAAGTAAAGTTAAAGTTGCCTAAGTTTTATGGAGCCGCTTAGCGGTAGTAAGCTGCGTTCGTTCTCGCACATTTCATTAACTTGAAATGACGTTTTGTCGCATATGATTATGGGTAAGGTATTGTCTCAAAGGTATACAGAACTTCTGGTTATATTCTGATCCTAAAGTCATCAGCCGTGCGTTGTTCCAGACCAATTTGACGCACCTTCAAGTAGCAATCATTCTGGAAGACAGCGTTTACCTGTCGAGATATATTGATTAAGATTTTGTACGTCGCTAATAGCGCTTACAGAAAAGTTTCGCCAGAGGTCCAGAGCGTCGTCACAAACATAATGCAATGTTGTGCGGAATAGGCGATGCTCCTAGGGCCTTACGAAGCATAAAGAGTACTTGAATCTAAAGATAGTTACTACGCAGGAGATAGCGAAACAAATCGATCTTACAGTGACGGCTGGTGAAACTTTAAAGGTATTTCGTGGTATAAAATTAGCCAGGCAGCGCCAGATGTAACTAGTTCTTCGAAAAGGAAAAGCTCACATTCATTCGTTCTCACTAGCGCCATCTTTTCCGAGTTTCCTCAAAGAGCTCTCGACGAAGGTTCATAATACAAGAGAACACAAACTCCAAGGTAATCAAAATCGCTATTCTAATGCACACCGACGCACTTTTTCGAAGCGATAGGTTCCAAGAATTAAGATCTGCCACTGATCAACCAACAATCAAAGTGCTTCAAAAATCTCCCAAAGCAACCCCAAGTTTGCCGGGAATTCGTCAATTGCTGCATAACATTTGTGCGCACACAATCGAAAGGACCACAGTTATTAATGATTTCACGAATAGAGAGATAAAAGCGCAGATGGGTTTTCTTTCGACGAACAATGAAGAATATCCCAGTTTCAAGCTTGGCCAGCTTGGCCAGCTTGGCTCTCCCAAGCAGTCCCATAGTGGCCGACGCCATGAGAAATTACCCTTCCATTCCTCTCCCACGCGCTTTGAACACCCTCAGCTAGTGAAATTCTATACTGGCGATACCGCGCCGCGGCAGCTCCTCAGAGTGGGTAAAATACAAAAGCCAAGCGGGGACCTGCTTCGATTGGCAAACTTGGTAGAAGCATCTCCAAAAATGCACGAGGTCCATATCACAGGGAACTCAATAAAAGACGAGGTGATAAGTTCAAATGGGGAGTATCAGCTGAAAGTGGCTGAAATTCTGACAAGCTCACGGTGCGTCTTCGAGAATTTACAAGAGTGGCCCCTTTCGGTTCATAGCCAAGATACATCTGGAGATGATGGGATGTACTTTTTGACCGAGTTTATTAATATGGAAAGCTTGGATATAACCATATCCATGGCAAAAAAGGTTCATGAGTCTCTCCAAGCAATCAAGCTATGGAAATCCAAGCACATTGAATTAAAGATGAATAGACGCCCTGAAAATACCATAGCAACGTCTGGCAAAGGCATGATTGGTGGCATTAGTCTTCCAAGAATGGACCTGGGCCAAAAGCTCAGTAAGGATGAACCTCGGAAGGCGTCTTGTAGGCTTGGGACCGCTTCTGGTCACGCCAAGGGAGGAAACGCTGCCATATTCTCTGAGGCGGTGGCGTCACATAACACAGGACGTCACAATATTGATACCCAGCTGAGCACGAAGGCAATCGGGGAACCAAAGGGAAGAGTAATGAGAAACGCGCTTCAATGCGCGCACTGTTCATCTACCAAAACCCCAGAATGGAGGAAAGGTCCCTGCGGCAGAAGAAGCCTGTGCAATGCATGCGGGTTATTCTATAAAAAGCTAGTGAGGAAGTTTGGTGATGGACAGGCTTCTATGATTATGAAGCACAGAAAGAGCATCTCAAGTAAAAACCGCAAAGTACCACATGTATTCGACGTTCCGCACTCTTTTGTACAAATTTAGCCTTATGAAGACCAGCTTCAAAGTTTGAGACATCAGAGATTGAAGTACTGTTCCTCGAGCAGCCATTGAGGCCGTTATTGAAGAATGAAATAACTCAAAAAATGGCTCCATTACTGACAAATAACCTATGCTCATTTTTTCTGCACCAGTCAACTATGTTCTTGGCGCTTTTCAGGGCCGTATTCCGATCGCTTACGCCATTGTTGCAAATTAACAGCAACTCGAAAGTGGGAGTTAGCCATGCTAGGCAGAGTACATTTATCGGTTCACCCGACGGGAGACCTTCTAGCGAAGGCTGATCATTTGACCATTTAATGAACGTCAAAGTCGAATTATTGAAAGACTTCCCGTTATCACTGACCGCGTTGTTCCTTATATGGGTGTAATAGCTCATGAGTTTTTGGAGGTAAAGTTTCTGACGTGTTTTGTCGTTGGAAGATGCCGCCCCCGGACCATTTTCCTCGGAGCGGTTATCCTGGTTTCCCTCCACTGAAAAAGTGCTTCTTGAGTCGTCATCAATAATAGGGAAACTCAAGTCGGCTAGTGGTCCGAGATGTGGCATAACGTATTGTACGTGTCTTTTGGATTTGTAAATGAAGTGATGCACGAATTTTGCAGGGATGTCGGCCATGGTGAATCCTGAATCCGAGGCCATTGATATCTGGTTAGTAATCCCCTGTCTATCAAGCTCATCTATAATACCTTGACCAATCTTCTTCAAGGCAAAAAAACTCTCTTTTTGAGCACTTATCAACACTAAAGCAGGTCTAAGACGTGTGGACGAGAGATCTGTGCGGTTCCGAATTTGGCTTAGAGAGTCCAATGGTTCTTGGGAATGAGAGACAGTGCTGCGTGCATCTGCTGGCCTTGGCTTCGACGCGTGATGAGGAAGAAGCCGTATATAACAGTGAAGAAAGCCACTAGAGTTGAATTTCGGGAAGCAGATGGGTAGCCAAAGTTCTTGATCGTCTTGCAACCCTTGAAATTGGTTAAAAACCAGAGAGAATAATAGATGTAGGTCCGTGGTGTGCAACGTATGGCCTCTTGGTCTTAAAACCGAGCACAACTGTCCGCCTGGAGCAACAATGAGACCATAAAGCAATGTACCTCTTCCGACATTGGTCCCCGGGTCTTGGATCTGTGCAAGCATTGTGTTGTCAATGATCTGACGTGTTGATTTTCGCAGTGGGAGGCACCGCAGCGCCCCTAGCAAAAATTCAGGGTTGAATCCTCTCGAAATAGAGTCACATATATGGTTGAGATTTTGAAAGTCAGAATCGGTAAGGAAGCGCCGCAGGTCAAAATTCTCGCGCTTAGAAAACAAGCGTGTTAGTTGTTTCCTGCTCAACGTTGAAATGAGGTAAGAGTAGAGGAAGTCAAGCTGTTGCAGCAGATCATTTGTGGATTCTTCCCGTGCAGACATTGCCATTAGAATAATTGGCGATTTATCGAGAAATACAAACCTTTGCTTGACAGAGCTGCCAGATGAGTTGACAATTGAATGCACCTTGGTGTCGTGAAGCTTGAAGTAGTTAATGACCGTGTGGATAATACCCATAAGGCCCATTACAAGCTCGTCCTGGCCGTGCATGGTGTATATAGGTTTCCCGGCAGATGACATTATAAAGAACTGCTTGTCGTGGTGCAGAGGCAAAGGCTTGGTCTCAGGGGCGCAACCTTCGAAAATGGACGGTATTTCATTGCTAACAGCGTGCTTTTTGGGCATTAGATCTAGGGAGCGCATAGACTGTAAGAGCTCGTGCTCCAAGTCCTGGTGCGTGGTGCGCACGGATTGCCGTTCTGAAGCCAAATCAAGGTACACACTGGAGCTGGATGGCCGCGGCTCCTCGAAGAAAGGACGCGGCGGAGCTGGGAAGGACGATGCGAAATCGACCGAAGTGGTGGGTTCCGTAACCCCGCTGGCGAAAGGGCTCAACCGGGCCGGGACCGGGGACTTGGCCCTGGATTTTGGAGCATCGAGATAATCCTCGTGGGGCTCTCCTACCATTTGCCTGAGTTAGAACTCGACTCGATATGGCAAGTTGGGGAGCGCTGTTGCCATTTCTCGTGATTCAACTTAGGGAAAGCTTCCGCGTGCAAAGTGACAGATACGTGGTTTCATTAAAGTTATATAAAACATAGTGAATATGATAATGATGATGATGATGGTGGAGGCGGTGATGGCTGTTATGATTCATGCGCGGGGTGAGTACGATGGGCGGTCGCGTAGAAAGAGACGGCGAGAGACTCGCAGCTTACAATCTCTTCTTGTTGGACTTCTGGTCAAACTTCTGGTAGTACTTGCCGGACAAGTACACATCTAGGGCGACAGCGGCAGTAGCGCCAACAACGGTGGAGAGAATGACAGAGTCGGACTTGCCCTTGAGGTAGCGCTGGTTCTTCGTGTAGCCTTTCAGAAGCGTGGAGACGAGACCGACACCAAGGGCTGCGTTCACAATGACCACAGGGTTGCGCAGCTCGTATGCGACGCGCTGAGACACGGTCTTAACGCGGGTCGCAACGTAGGACGCGGCGGCGGAAGCGCGGTTCGCGACGTTTTTGAGGATCCCCGCAGCGTTGTCTTTGTACTTGTCGATCGTGCCGTTTCTTTCAAGCTCCTCGAACTCCTTATTGGCCTCCTCTCTGAGGTCCTGCGCCTCTTCGCGCAACTCCTGCGCGGCCCTCTTAGCAGCATCTGGGATGTTCGACGAGTCGACCTCATTCTGGCCACTGGCCGCTTCTTTAGTTTGTTTCACGTGACTGTCACGGAGTTAGTGCCGGTCGAAAGGGTGCAAGCGGCAGCGCAGCCGCGCTGCAGCCGCTATACGAAAGCTCAGACATACTTAGGCATGGGGGTGCAATGGATGGGAAACTCGAAAAATCCGGGCTGATGTGCGGTCTTTTCTTGAAGTTGCCTTTCAGCCGATACACGCGACTTTTGTTCCAACCGCCGCGGCCTGCCCTTTATATACTTTTTCGCCCCTGGTTTTCAGGGGCAGCAAAAATGCGGAACACTGATCGCGATTGCGGGTTGGTACGCTAGACGGCGTCGCGCGTGGAGAGGAAGAGCAAAGGAAGGCGGGGAGAGCGGGAACTTCGAGTTAAGCTACTGAGTTTCGATCACGTGAACGATGAGGCTTGTGGGAAGTTGAGCCAGCCGCTGGAAGTCCACCGGCCCAATTGGACTGCCAGCATGGCACAAGCGGCAAAGTTTTCTCCAAAATGGCGCTCGACCTCAATGGCAGGCATAGAGTCGCACCAGTGCCTCCTGCTTTTTGTGTCATGGGAAGGTCGCGAGTGCTGATCACGTGCGTCTAGCTCGGAGTGTGCCACATCCGGGTCCGGCTTGCCGCCGATCCAAAAGCTTTGGACCGTCATATCTGAGGTTGACAATGCACGTGGCACTTGTGACTGCTTCCACCCGTACCCCTATCATACACCCATACATACGGATAGTGAACTGAAATTTTTGTATTTTTTCACGGATTCTCAATCGCCCTCGAGCTGTACCCACGCAGGTTTTTGAGGACATGGAACTTTTCAGTATATTCGTACTGGATGATGTGCGCACAACGAGCGCGACGGCAGGCGAGCATCGTCAGTAAAAGTTTTAACTCATCGCTTCCCGAGCCTGCAGTCTCGCGCTTAGGCTTCTTTCCCTCCCCACTCACTGTCGATTGAAAGTTACCTACATCAACTTTCCGTGATCCATTCCGACAAGAGACAAATTAATTAACAATGTCTGCTCCAGCTCCAGCTCCAGCTCAGGGTGACCAAAGAAGAGGCGGTTTCGGTGGCCGTAACAAGGGCCGTCAACAAAGAAGAGGTAGAAGAGACCAGGAGGAGAAGGGATGGACTCCAGTTACCAAGTTGGGTAGACTGGTGAAGGCCGGTAAGATCACCTCCGTCGAGGAGATCTTCTTGCACTCCCTGCCAGTCAAGGAGTTCCAGATCGTCGACACTTTGTTGCCAACTTTGAAGGACGAGGTCATGAACATCAAGCCTGTCCAGAAGCAGACCAGAGCTGGTCAAAGAACCAGATTCAAGGCTGTTGTCGTCGTCGGTGACTCTAACGGCCACGTCGGTCTAGGTATTAAGACTGCCAAGGAAGTCGCTGGTGCCATCAGAGCCGGTATCATCATTGCCAAGCTTTCTGTCATCCCAATCAGAAGAGGTTACTGGGGTAACAACTTGGGTCAACCCCACTCTTTGGCCACCAAGACCTCTGGTAAGTGTGGTTCCGTCACCGTCAGATTGATCCCAGCCCCAAGAGGTAAGGGTATCGTCGCCTCCCCAGCCGTCAAGAAGTTGTTGGAGTTGGCCGGTGTTGAGGATGTCTACACCTCTTCCAACGGCTCCACCAGAACTTTGGAGAACACCTTGAAGGCCACCTTCGTTGCCATCGGTAACACCTACGGTTTCTTGACTCCAAACCTGTGGGCCGCTCAGCCTTTACCAGTCTCTCCTTTGGACATCTACTCCGACGAGGCTTCCGCCGAGAAGAAGAGATACTAAATTATATAACCATAGTTTTGTAATTTATATCTAAGGTTTCGCTTTCCAAAAACATGTTCACGCGTTCTACTTGTGCCTCCCGAACTGTCTTCTGCAGGCGCTTAGCGTTAGTCGCCATTTCAGCGCAGCTGTTTGGAGCGAGGGTGCACTGAACTTCCCTGGCACTCCAATCGCACGCGTCCCGCGCTGGAGCGCGATGGTATTTTGGAGTTGACTCAAATTCTTTTGAGCCCAGCGCCAAATACTTCGCGAATGGGATTCCAAAGAGCTCTACATCTCAAGAAATGATACCAAGACCTACAAACAACCCTTTCATTTCTTGAGAAAGGGTTTTCTATCTTAATCTTTTTGACTTTTTTTTTATTGTAAACTAGATATAATAAAACAGAACTCAAAGTCGTTCTAGGCCCTCACTCAATTCATCATCGCATCTTGTTCCTGAGCAGGAGCAGCTTCGATGACTTGGTTTTCAGGGACAGCAAACGGCCTCTCATTTGAGGAGCTGTTTCCGGTGCCTAGGTTAGGGTTGACCCATGTGTTATTGCTGTTGCTTTGGGCCTGCTGCGACTTGTCAGGAAGTTGCCTACCCTCAGGGTGCCTGTACAGACAATAAATATTGCGACATTCAACTCCAAATTTGCAGTCTTCATTGATAGGATGGCCAAATAGACAGTCTATTCTCGTACAGTTGGCGCCTTCGCGACACATAATGTGAGACCTAGCATGCCTAAACTTGCATCTCTTGTTTGTGCAGTTCTGGCCAAACTTACACTGCTCAAGGGACTTCTCAACTGGGGGGCGCGAAGGCTTGCGCGCCGCGATTGGAGCCACTTCCTTAATTTTAGAGTGCGAACTATGTGCCCTGTCGCACGTTGGGTTCTCGCACTTCAGGTTCTCGGGACACCAGGCAAAAGTGATAACCTTGGCATCTTCGTTAGCGGGAGTTGGATGCCCAAATGGACATTGAGGATTTGAGCATAAGTTGCCGAATTTGCATAGCACGATGCCGGTGTTGATAGGCTTAGCTCTGGATGCGGCAACGGCAGCTCTTTTTTCGCGGAATTCCTCTCTGGTTTTTTCTATTTCCTTCATCAGTTCCACGTCCTCGTTAGGGTGCAGGTAGTTGCATGTCCCCGGTGGGTTAGGGCAGTTTGGATATTCTCTGCATGCCTGCGTAGGATGTGCGTGTGGACATTGTCTTCCCAGAGGGCAACGGGGAAAAAGCTTACAACGGCCCTGTTTCTTTTGCACAACGTTAGTGTTAGGGTCATCCATTCCAAGGGCCATCGCCAGTGCGTTGTTGTTTTGATAATTGTTTCTCTTGCCAACACCGTTCTTGCCGCCACGGCCTGGCCGCTCATTGCGACCACCACGAGTACTGGCCTTACCCACGCCACCACCACGTTGCGCTCCCCCGCTTTTCGAGATGTCACCAGAGGGGGCTGGAGAGAACTCCACGAGTCCCGCAAATGCTGACTGCGGTTGCGCAGCAGTTGCAGGAGGGGCCGTCTGGAAAATGGAGGGAACCGCAGCTTGCTGTTGCGGTTGTTGCTGATGAGCTTGATGTTGTGGCTGTTGTTGTGATTGCTGCTGTTGCTGTTGCTCCTGAGAAAACATCGCTTGTTGATTATGTTGTTCTTGGCCCGCAGGTGCGTTGCTCCCGCCTGTCAATTTTGACACAGCGACTTCGAGGGAGTCGCCTCCTTGCAAATAGCCTAGAACCTTGTAAGCGTTCTGAACCACATTGTGGAATGCTTCTGGAGGCACAGTATCAAACAGGGACGTTAGCTCTTGAACCACGGATTCTAGGTTTCCTCCGTTTGACATTAAAAGCACAATGTATTCCGCGACGTAGTTGACATCTTCGTTGAAGTTTGGGAGAGTTTTCAGGTTTTCTGCAATAACAACCTTCAGATTGTTGAAGATCTCCTCCTTAGGGTCTGACATGGTTTATGAGCTCTTGTTGACCTCTCGCGACTCTTGAGTTTGAAGCCTTTTCTACTGACAAATAAGTGTGGACTAGGGATTAAAATCATTGCGAAAATTATAAAGATGAGTTTCGAAAATATTTGATCTTGGGTAGGGTAACATTATATTCACGTGATTTCAAATGTAGTCTTATGTTAGATCCAGCCAAGCGTGGGCTTTACTGACGCTTTGTGGGTACCAGATTATGCTACTGAACTGCGACTATCTCTGTTAGATAGACGCGTTATGCAAGCAAGAATATTTTCAGCTCTGATTTCACGCCGAGAGCATTACCAGAAGAGTTGAGACACTGGATGGAAAAACAATACCTTTATAATATACAGCTTATACTCTGCGAGTTGACCTAACTCTTATCCTTCTTGCTCTTCTTCTTCTTCTTTGACTTTTCTTCATTCAACTCGTTGATGCGGTCAACTTTTTGTTTCACGCGTTCAAGTGAGAGTTTGACGTCACCCTTCCTGAAATTGTCTAAGTCGTAGTACGCAGGCGCTAAGTCAATCAACCATTCGGGCCTGACTGATGTGACTGTACGGATGTAGTTCTTGGAAGTCAGGACAAATTCGTTATATATAACCCATTCCGCGTCGTGTCCCAGAACGGTGCTAGGGTGGATCAGCACGTCTTGATCGTCTTTAACCGTGATGTAGCCTTTACCACCTGATCTCTTCTTTGCAACCTGCATGAAGAAACCGGCTGCCAAGGCCTTGCGAATGTTGTCAAAATAGCGAGGATCTTCATATTCTGTAGAATTCAGTACCAGGTTGTAACGCACCATCAGCCTCTCCAACTGTGAGCGAATGTTATCGGCTGCAGATAATGCTCTGTAGTTTAAAAAGTTGTCGCGGCACCACTTGTTGATGCCGTACTCGTACGCTTCATCAGACTTGAACGCGTGGTAAACGTTTAAGAGCGTTATGTGGTCCCCATCTGGATGAGCGAAAATAGCCTTTGCGTCATCAGCCCTCTTCTTGTCCTTGACGGGACGGATGAATACGCTGGGAACCGAGAGCATAGCCACAATACTCAATATTTCCTGTGCGCAGTGGAATTCGGGGGACCCAATCAGCATGACAGCAAGCATTGGGTCCAGCGGGAACTGAGAGGCCAATCTTCCCAGTGGGGTCAAGTTACCGTCGTCATCAAGACAAGCAAGGTAGTTCAATTCCTCCAGTGCTCTCATCATCGTTTCAGGCGCGGGAGGGTCCATAAAGTCGAAATGTACCAAGTCATCGACGCCAAGCTTCTTTAGCTCAAGAACGGTGGAGGACAAGTTAGAACGTAGAATTTCCGGATAGCTTTGCTCGATTAATTCCTTCTTAAACGCTTCTTCGGTGTACAGTCTGTAACACTTACCAGGTCTAGTACGACCTGCACGACCTGCTCTCTGTTGAGCAGAGGCTTTAGAAATTGGAGAAACTAACAGAGACTCAACTCTAATTCTTGGGTTGTACACCTTTTGCTTAGAGAAACCAGGATCAACCACGTAAACAATACCGTCAATAGTTAAAGAAGTTTCAGCAATGTTGGTAGAGACCACTACCTTTCTACCTGGTCTTCCATTGAAGGGCTCAGGAGCCGGCTCGAAAATGCGCTGCTGTTGGTGGGGTGGCAAGGAACCGTAAAGGGGATAGACACTCAAAGGACCACAGTTCTGCTCTCGAATCAGCTGATCGCCTTCAAGGGATATCTTCCTTACCGCATCCTCAATCTCATCTTCACCGGTTAAAAACAACAAAATATCACCGGGCTCCTCAGTGGCGTGGATTTGTAGGACGGTGCGAATTGCTGAATCCAAATAATCTCTTTGAAACTCGGGTGTATAATATAGTTCAACTGGGAAGGTTCTACCTGGTACGGCCAGCAGTGGCGCATCTAGGAAGTACTTTTGAAACTTCTCTGCATCCAGGGTGGCAGACATGATGATAATCTTCAGGTCCGGTCTACGGACCACCACTTGCTTAAGAAGACCCATCAAAATGTCAGTGGCCAGTGTCCTTTCGTGCGCTTCATCCAGGATGATGCAGGAGTACCGTTTCATGTCATGATCTTCCATAGCTTCCCTTAGCAACATACCATCAGTCATGTATTTGAGAATAGTCTTGTCGGATGTCTTGTTTTCGAAACGAATGGAGTAACCAACCTCTTCACCTAGCTTCACATCCATTTCCTCCGCAACTCTTTGTGCAACGGACATTGCAGCCACACGACGGGGCTGGGTACACGCCACCTGTGTGTTCAACAAATGAGGCATTTCATCAAATAGCACAAACTGTGGAATCTGCGTTGTCTTACCGGAACCAGTTTCACCAACAAAGACCATTACCTGGTTTTTCTGATATATTTTGAGGAACTCTTCTCTCTGAGCATGCACCGGTAGATCTCTCCTAACCTTCAGGATGTCAAAGTAGCGAGGGCTGAAAACTTGGCCAGTGAATGGGTTTTTTGCCCCGCTCTCAAGAACTTCAGCCTGCGCGGCGGTAGTTTTATGGCGAACCAAGTCGTGGAATTCGCCTGCATCATGGTGCGTGAGAGGCTCTTTAGAAGGCACACGCTGCTTTTTGCTGAGTTCCTCCGCTACCTCCGCAGCATGTTCGGGAATAGAGCTTTCTACAGCTGACTTGTGCTCACTATGGCTCGAATGCCGTCTCTTGGATGTCATAATATGGCGTTTCGACGTATAACTCAAGGTTCAAGTGTCAACACTCAGCTCATCGCACTACTTTTTAGTGAGATGAGCTCTAAAATTTTAATCAGAAGTCGGTGGCCGGGTAACTAAAAAGGAAGTGGTATTTCCTGCAAAACTAACAGTAACGCGAACGGCAACATAGCTCGTACAGAGCATCAAGGAGAGTTCATGAACCTTGCCTTTCAATCGAACTCAATTGGCGGTATCTAGTGCGATCTTTCAATAAAACAGGCCCTAACCTCAAATGAGTTCTCGGAAAGCGCTATACCATGCGTTTTGCGTAGCATCGTCTTTCAAAGAACTCGCTAAAGGGAGCCTTTCGATAAGCAAAGAGTCGCTGCGTTCTTGGTTTGAAACTTCGTCGCTAACTAGGCCAGCTCTCTCGAACTACCAATGGTTCTACGACAAAGAGTGGGAAAAGGCTAGAAAATTATCTGAAAGGGTTAGATCCGATTATGAGAAGTCCGAGCACGCTACAAAACACGGCACCCGCACCAAAGCATCAGGCCCCAAAAAGACTGTCAGACATTATTCAACCCGCGCCAAGCAGTCTTCGCATCAGCTTCAATCCAGGCAGTCCGAAAAGACTGATGCCGCTGTACAGAATACTCAGGAAGTATGTTGAAGTTCTTTGTACTTGTGATTAAATGTTCGGCTAATTTACTAATCTATGACTTCTTCTCTACAGACTAGCGAAGACACGCCCCGAAAATTGCAAAGTTCGAGCATTCCGTCATCGCGGATCTCGAGACTCTTCCATTACGGCTCTCTGGCCGCTGGTGTTGGGTTTTCAGCCGCAACTGATGGCTTGAGTCAAGCAGTTCGTGGTCAGTCTCCTAATTTCAAGTCGCTCTTACTATCGGATGCTAACATTGAGCGAATAGTCAAAAAGTTTTCGAAGATGCGCGGTGCAGCTCTCAAGATCGGCCAGATGATGTCATTTCAGGACGAAAGTGTGCTACCTAAAGAACTCTATATTGTTCTTTCTAGGGTTCAAAATGGAGCCAACTATATGCCTCAAAGGCAGCTGGACAGATTGATGACTCGCGAGCTAGGGAAAGGTTGGAAGGATAAATTCGCCCACTTCGATTTGGTTCCCATGGCAGCTGCATCGATCGGCCAGGTGCATGACGCAGTGCTGCCTTCTGGCGAAGAAGTTGTGGTCAAGGTACAGTATCCAGGTGTTAAAGATTCGATTGATTCCGACTTGAACAACGTTCTTATGTTTTTGACTGCCTCGCGACTATTGCCTCGCGGGCTGTTTTTAGACAAAACCGTAGCAAACGCAAGGACAGAGCTGAGATGGGAATGTGACTACAAGAGAGAAGCAGCCGCGCTTCAAAAATTCGAGCAACTACTAAAAAACGAACCTGACCTTGTTACTCCGCGTGTATATGAAGACCTTACCACAGACAGCATAATCACGATGAGCAAGATGCACGGCAAAGAAATTATGAAACTACCCTTAACGGTATCTCAGGAAACGAGGAACTTTATTTCAGAGACGATCATGCGGCTTTGTTTGAGGGAGATCGCTGAGTTCCAGTTCATGCAAACTGATCCTAACTGGGCGAACTTTCTGTACAATGGTTCAACACAAAAGCTTGAGCTTCTGGACTTTGGCGCCTCACGAAACTTTCCTGAAGAGTTTATCTACAAATATCGCCGCATGTTGACCGCTGGTACACAGAGAGATCGCGAAAAAGTGGCTCATTTTTCTAAGGAGCTTGGTTACCTAACAGGGCTTGAGTCTAAAGCAATGGTTGACGCGCACGTAGATTCTGTCATGGTGCTGGCAGAGCCTTTCTGCGGCGACACTGAATCATATTTTGATTTTTCTGAGCAAACTGTAACAGACAGGATAAGAGGAAACATTGGCTTGATGCTTAAGGAAAGACTTTGCCCGCCCCCGGAAGAAACTTACTCGTTACATAGAAAATTCAGTGGCGTGTTCTTGCTGTGCGCCAGAATGAGAGCTCAGGTCCCTATGGCGAAACTATTTCAGGAACACTTCGCTCTTTATGAGTAATCAGAGTATCTGTTCCTTGCCTTGGCTGTATATAGCAGATTATGATGCGAGTGAGGGAGGCGTGGTAAAAGAAACCCAATAAGCTCCAAACGTTTTACTAAGGCCTTCTAGAAGCATTCATATCAGTTTTATGTTTTCATAAATTTTTCTCGCATTCGAGTTGTCAGATGTTCTCCCTGATGAAGTAAATAATTTTAATAAAACCTAAGAGAAGATTATCAGATTGATTTGGTTACAATAGCCTCCGTTTGAGTATAAACTACTAATAACTACTGGTTGTTTGGCTATTCCTTGTCCGAACCCGGGAACCCGCACCTCTGTAATAGTCTTTTCCTCAAACATATTAGTGTTGATATCGTACATAGTGTCATCAACATCGGCGGCTATTCTTTAGAATTGAGGAAATTGCACAAACACTTATCCCACGGCATGCAAGAGTAACGACTTTACATTATTCCTCTGCTTTATACGAAATTTGATCGACCAAGTTTCTCAACAATTTGGTTATTCTCGCTGTCCTAATTAGAGGTTTTCGGTAAGAAACTCTTCTTTTTAATAAAAGTACATGCCAACCGTGTGGGGCAGACAATCTAACGGGTTGATTGTGCTTGAAACAAAAAAGGCGGGAATGAAATAGCGAACCGGCTTCTTGGCTAAACGGCCCTTTGAGTTACAAATTGGTACAGAAGAAATCTTTCCGAATTTAGCTTCAAAGCCCGCGATGAATACTGCGCAACCAGCCTTCAACAAGTATTTTGGCTTTTGCGTTGCGTTTTTTAACAAAGTGTGATTTGACTTAGCCGCTGAATGGCTCTTGTTCTATGAAACTGCGTATGCGGAGGTTGCGCAGAGTTTGCGCAAAACTCCCCGCAGAATTGACTGAAAGCATCAACTTCTTTCACGAGATAAGCCGTAGAAATCACACTAGCTATTCAACAGACGCAAACGGCATCTTCATCGAGCTCAATCATAGGGACGGATTATAAAACCAATGCAAGATTTCCTAAAATCAGCCCCGCTCACAGTGCCGCGGTGCTTCCCCCTCCATGAGTACCAGGGTTTGAAAGTAGCTTAAAGTCGAAGATTTAAGAGCAATTAGTATCATGGCATCAGTTGCAGGTGATGATCTCGTACTAATCCTGACTTGCACCACGGAATACCATTTTACCCCTTACAGGACTGCAAAAATCTGCAGTTCTCGCCTTCAAGTGCTAAAAAAAGCCTTGACGCACCTTTTACGTTGAAACAAATGTCTTTATTCTTGGACAATCAGTACTTTGAGGCCAAAATGGCCTTAAAAGTCCCATGCACTGGGAACGCTCGCTATAGATCGAAGATGATGCAATGAAGTTGGTACTCAGATATTGTGTCACGCGACCAGAAATAAAATCTGGCCACTGGAACGGGAAAAAGGTAAACATCAACCGTCAAAACTTTGAGTAGAGCACACAGATGGCGAGAACCGACCGAAAGATAGACTTTGCGATCACATCGCGCTGAGCTAGAAGTTGGAGCGTTTTTCCTGGAGTCGAGCTTGAACCATCTGGCCAGGAATTGACCTTTCAAAATCCAGTCGAGGCTCTAGGATGGCAGATAACCGCAGAAACAAGCTCGATTTCGCTAATAATGCTAGCAAGTCTGTGCTGTCGCTCACATCGCCAGCGAAGTTGAACGTTGTGTCATCCGACTGGTCAAAAATGACTTCAAAGAGACCATCGGGCAAGATCTCTAAACGCCAGGCGTCAAGCGGCGGTACTCTTTCTAATGTCACAAACATTCCCACAAACTCAAAGAGCTCAGGTTCTCGACCTACGCTGCAATACGTGCCGCCTTTGTTGAGGAGATCTTCGTCCCTCTACAAGGAGGACCTAGAGAGCGGAGAAAGAAAGACCATTAAATCCCAAGACTCAGAAGAGGGGTTTTTAAACACAGATCGGTTTATTCCATTACGCAAGGAGAATTCGTTTTCCCACTCCAAAATCGATCCAATGAACCTCGAGGAAGAGGTCCCACCACCAAACGCGTCGCCTTCGACACATCTAAAGGCTCAAACCAAGCGCGTATTCAAGCAAAATGTGGCGGAAGCCTGCGGCCTTGAGATGAATCAGCGGATATTGCAGTATCTACCGAAACCTCCTGCAGCATCCCACAGAAAACAAACGTATTCAATGGGGAGCCGATCGCATTACTCTTACTCCGCTGTCCAAAATCCGGGCTCAAGCCAAGAGTTGGCGAAACTCCGCAAGATTAACTCGAATCCCGAAAGGATCCTCGACGCTCCGGGGTTTCAAGATGATTTTTATCTAAATCTAGTAAGCTGGTCGAACAAGAATGTTCTGGCAATTGCTCTTGATTCGGCTTTATATTTGTGGAACGGATCCTCAGGCGATGTCTCATTGCTTGTCGACTTTGAACAGCCCGGCTCTATAACCAGCGTTACCTGGTCCGACGATGACTGCCACATTTCAATCGGTAAACTGGAGGGAAACACTGAAATCTGGGACATTGAAACGATGTCGCATGTGCGAACCATGAGATCAGGGCTTGGAGTTCGCATTGGCTCACAATCTTGGCTGGAAACCCTCATTGCCACAGGTGCCAAAAGTGGTGAAATCCATATTAATGACGTCCGAATTAAAAATCACATAGTCTCTACTTGGGAAGAGCACAGAGGTGAAGTATGTGGCATAAGCTATCGTCCTGATGGGCTACAAGTGGCATCGGGAAGTAATGACAATACTGTGGTGATCTGGGATACTAGAACGTCGCTCCCTCAGCATATCAAAAGACAGCATACGGCCGCCGTAAAAGCGCTAGCCTGGAGTCCTGACATCAACAATTTGTTAGCCACCGGCGGTGGCCAAACAGACAAGCATATTCACTTCTGGAATACAACAACCGGCGCACGCACCGGAAGCATCAACACGGGATCGCAAGTCAGTTCCCTACATTGGGGGCAGAGCTACAACGCAAACACTATCCAGCGTGAAATAGTTGCAACAGGTGGTAATCCGGAAAACGCGGTATCCGTCTACAACTACGATACAAAGTTCAAAGTAGCCGAAATAGTGCACGCGCACGAGGCGCGTATCTGCTCAAGCCAGCTCTCTCCCGACGGCACAGTGCTGGCAACTGTGGGAGGGGACGAGAACCTCAAGTTCTACAAGGTTTTCGAGCCCAGGAGAAAACGCCCTCAAGGCGTATGCGATGGGGAAAGCCTCCTTGGCCTTCTAAACGTCGGGGAAGCATGTGATGATGACCCCACGCGGTCTCCAAACCGCAGGAAAACCTCCGAGTTTTTGATCAGATAAGCACGTCAGCGCAAGCTTTTGCCGCGATTGACAAACACTACATAACCGAAACCCAAAATATAAAAAAACTGCATTATCTCACCGTGGGAGCCGGAATCCGCCCAACAACTGAACAACAGCATCCCTGCTAATGGGATACTCAACACACAGTGCCCATCAAGTGCATAACCTCACAATGTAATCAAAACCTCTACAGGGGCCAGGTGGACTCACCTGGAACAACCGTAGGGGTTTTTTTTAAAAAAAAGGCGAGAGAGGACTAAGCGAGAGGCGCACGCAACCGTTAATATAGTGCAATAGCCACAGCACCTCTGAGAAGCTCATGCTCTGATGAACCTTTATAACGGAAAAAGAGCTTGCGATACACAGCAAGCCGAGAAGCACCGCACAAAACCGGGAGATGAGCAAGCCCATCATATTAAAGCACCGAGGCGCGACCAGTCCCGTGGCGACGCTCAAGGCTTGACCGCGTAAAAGACCCCCTTCCCTTGGAACTTCAAAGCTCAAGCGACCCTCCTCTCTCTTTTGACGTTCCAAAAATATGATTTGTAACATATTAAACATCCTCATTGAGGACATTCCAGTTGTTACACTGAAAAGAACAGATACTACACTTGATCTAAGCCAAAAGGCAAAGAGATTTGATTTTTTAAGAAAGAGAAAGGTGCGTAAAATAAAAGAGCGAAAAACTAAAGTTACTTGCCTTTTATACTTTTAGATTAATGTTACCCGGATTTGTTCAACATATAAATCGACATATTAATATGTCACGTGACCAGAAACGTGTTCAGGTGGGACTGCAGTCTGCGCGACGACACGGCGTTGCGATTGCTTCCAAAGTTGTCACCTTAACTTCCCAAAATCAAGAGGATCCAAAATCATAAACATCACCATATACGAAGGCGTGTTGCGTGTGAGGTCGACCAATTAAGGAACTTCCCCGGAGCCCTTCATTTACTGCCCTCAAGGACAGCGCAATAGGTAGCACGCGTAGATTGAAGGCCGGTTACCAAAGAAATTGAGTGCAGAGCACATAAATCCCCACACTATGTCCATGGCCGCGACCGACTCCGTGTTAATCGAGCAACAACTCGCTGTACAGTCCATTAGACGATTCCTCAAGTCAAAGACGTCTTACGACGTCCTTCCAGTCTCCTACAGATTGATTGTAATGGACACGTCGCTGCTAGTCAAAAAATCGCTTAACATTCTGCTGCAGAACAACATTGTGTCTGCGCCGCTTTGGGACTCCAACACCTCAAAGTTTGCGGGTCTACTAACGTCGTCAGATTTTATCAACGTCATCCAGTACTACTTCTCGAATCCAGACAAATTTGAGCTTGTGGACAAGTTACAGTTGGATGGGCTCAAAGACATCGAGCGCGCTATTGGAGTTAGACCGCTGGACACCGGTTCTATTCATCCCTTTAAGCCTCTTTACGACGCGTGCTGTAAAATGATCGAGTCGCGGAGCCGCAGGATCCCACTGATTGACCAGGACGAAGAGACGCATCGCGAAATTGTCGTCAGTGTTCTGACGCAGTACCGGATCCTGAAATTTGTCGCATTAAACTGCAGAGAAACGCGGCACTTAAGAAGGCCCATTGGCGAACTCGGTATCATCACTGAGGGCAAATTGCTGAGCTGCAATATGCACACGCCCGTCATTGACGTGATCCAGCTGCTCACTCAGGGCGGCGTATCTAGCGTCCCCATTGTCGACGAGCAAGGTCATCTGGTAAATGTTTACGAAGCTGTTGATGTGCTCGGGCTCATCAAAGGAGGCATGTACAACGACCTCTCCCTTAGCGTAGGTGAGGCGCTAATGAGAAGGCCTGACGACTTTGAAGGCGTGTATACTTGCACTAAGAACGATAAACTTTTCACCATCATGGACACGATTAGGAAATCCAGGGTACATCGTTTCTTCGTCGTCGACGAGCAGGGCCTTCTAACGGGCGTCCTGACGCTAAGTGACATACTAAAATACATACTCTTTGAGGAGAACTAATGAACATCGTACACCCTTAAAGCATACAAGATGCTTCTGCATATGAGGCGAAGCGAGGTGCATTTTATCGTCCGTGCTTTAAAGTTTAAGGCTGGGGACCAACTTTGACCTAGCTCGCTGTGTAACTACTATACTTGCGTTTCTTGTATATTCCGCCGTTATTTAGTCGTTCATGGCTTTACTATTTTTGATAAGCATTATTAATAAAATCATCAGCGACAAAGCAACTGATAAAATTCATTAAAACAAGTTGCCAACAATAAGTCTAAGACCCACTTCTCATCAGACGACATACGTGAACTGTGTGAAGGTAAGGTCTTCGTACTGATACTGCTTGTTTGTTCAGGATTGTGCTGAATCGTCTCTTTGCTTAAAGAATTCGATTAAGTCATCAAAGCTTTGCAGGGAAGGTTTTCGTCAAGTTCACTAGGCTAGCCATCTTGCTCCCATCTAATGAGCGAAGTGCCTTTCGAGCATAAAGCTCTCACGCGGCAAGTATCTCTACGAGCCACTATCGCAGGTCTGGCGATTGGCTCCCTAGTTTTAATATCGAATTTTCAGTTCGGACTCCAGACAGGATGGGTTTCCATGATGTCACTGCCATCGGCTTTGCTGGCCTGCGCAATTTTCAAGCAGGTTGTGCCGCTGTTCTATCCCAATGCAGCAGTATTTACGGACGTCGAAAACGTGTATGTGCAGTCGCTAGCAGTGGCTGTGGGCACTGGTCCCCTAGCTTACGGGTTCGTTGGAGTCATACCGGCTATCGAGAACTTTTTGACGGCCGAGGAATCAGGATATACTAGGGAACTAGGACAGCGGTTTTCGTTCCAACAACTGCTTCTCTGGTCGTTGGCCCTTGCATTTTTTGGCATATTTTTTGCCGTACCCTTAAGAAAGCAAGTTATTGTCCGAGAAAAGCTTCCATTTCCGAGCGGCAGTGCTACTGCAACCCTAATAGCTGTTTTAAATGGATCTGAGATTCTGCAGGAA
Organism: Lachancea thermotolerans CBS 6340; assembly: GCF_000142805.1. NCBI lineage: Eukaryota > Fungi > Ascomycota > Saccharomycetes > Saccharomycetales > Saccharomycetaceae > Lachancea > Lachancea thermotolerans. The sequence goes on along the minus strand of NC_013084.1, from coordinate 535,739 downwards.
ATTTCGCCAAAAGAATTAGAGGAAATGAGAGCTCGTAGGCTCCGCGAATATAGCGATGTCCTTGCCAACGATGAGCAAACTCCACTAGTGGAGGAACGAGTGGGTAATAGTGCTGTCGAGGAATCTGAGGAAAGCAACGGGGGCTCATCAAGAACTTGTCTGGATTTCGGCTGCCCTGCATATGAGGCAACGCCAGAGCCAGCACCCACCGCGCATTGCGGCTCATACGAACGCAACATCTCCATCTTGTCAAAGACATTTCTGGTATCGTCCTCGTACACAATACTATCATATTTTCTACCATTTATGAAAGCTATTCCAGTTTTTGGGCAACACCTCTCCAAGACTTATCTTTGGAATCTGCAGCCCTCTCCTGCTTATATAGGTCAGGGAATCATAATGGGGCTTCCCACTGTGAGCTACATGGTTTTCGGATGTGTGCTGGGCTGGGCTGTGCTCGCTCCCCTGGCACGTCACAAAAAATGGGTTGATCCCAAGGCAGATATCAACGATTGGGAAAATGGCGTACAAGGCTGGATTTTATGGTCTTCTCTTGCTGTAATGGTAGTGGATTCGGTTGTGGGCTTTATTGTGTTCACCACTAAATCACTAGTACAGTTTTGTCTTCGCAATGACAAAAGGCATTTGCTAGAGTCAATGATCGACGATTCTGTTCAATCCATGCTGCTTGAAGAAGAAAGAATAATAAATAAAGGGAACGGCGCGGGACGCAGGCGGGTGAGCACCGTTAAACTAGTAAGGACGGATATGGATCATGAAGTTGATCATCGCCAACTTGTAAAATTCACAACAGTTGTTAGCGGACTTGTCGTGTCTTCAATCATTTGTATTGTTTGCACACTTTACCTGTTCGGCACTGAGATTGTGCCCTTGTCATCAGTTATCATTGCACTTTTCGTGGCCCTATTTCTGTCCATATTAGCGGTCCGAGCTTTGGGTGAGACCGACCTCAACCCCGTTAGCGGTATCGGCAAGCTGTCACAACTAATATTCACCATACTGATGCCTCATAAGAAAGGGGCTATTCTTTTGAACCTGGTGGCAGGCGGTATTGCCGAAGCAGGCGCACAACAAGCAGGCGATTTAATGCAGGATTTGAAGACAGGTCATCTTCTCGGAGCTTCGCCTAAAGCCCAATTTTTTGCTCAATTGATAGGTGCTTCTTGGTCTATCGTCTTTTCAAGCGTCATGCACATTTTTTACAACAGGATCTACGAGATCCCAAGCAGTCAATTCAGGGTTCCAACTGCTGTAATATGGATTGACTGCGCCCGCTTAGTGACCGGAAAGGGTCTTCCCGACAAAGCGCTGGAATGCACTATCATATTGGGAAGCATATTTGCCATCTTATCTCTAATTAAAAACCTTTATCGCGATCGCGGTCACAAATGGCTATTATGGATACCATCCGGAGTTGCAGTGGGTGTGGGTATTTATAATGCGCCAAGCTTCACCTTGGCTAGGTTTATCGGGGGCTGCACGGCACAATACTGGCTTCGTACTCATGGCAGTGATAGTAGTGCGAAGACTTGCATGATAGTTTTCAGTTCAGGACTTGTTTTAGGGGAGGGAATCTGCAGTATTTTCAACATGATTTTTACCAGTTATAACGTACCACATTTATAAAGACCTTATGTATCCGAAATTCGCTGTTGCAATTGTATTTTCCTCATTTCTCTGTATTTGTCGTCCTTAAAGGTTTCAACACGATTCAAGAAGTCCTGTTTCGCCAAGTAACCATCTTTATTGTGCAATATAAGTTCTTCATTGAGGTTTTCTTTGTCGACGTATGTTGCCCAATCAAGTTTTGACTTTTCAAGCGTAGTCAATTTTGGTTTTAAGGCACCGGCAATGATTTGCTCCAAAATCGCAGGCCTCTTTAAGGGGCGCCTCAGCTTAAGGCCCTGATCATTTACTGCAGATTTAGTTTTTGTTGAAGGATCTGGGTTCTTGGTGAACTTTGTGCTTTGGAGGAATTCTTGCGCTTCTGCACTCGACTTAGGTACCCATTTTTTCTCATGCATGACTTCGCCAGCGAATTCGTATTTACGGTCAATGAGAATCAGTTCTTCGGTCAAACCTTCACCCAATGAATCTTTGGTTTGGCTCATAATAGATGTGCTTTTATGAAGCCTTTTGGTGCTTTCCTGCTGAAGCTCATCCCAAACTGACTTTGCCTCTTGCGATATACCTTCTTGCTTGATATGCTCGTATTTCTGGCGGCGCGCAAGCTCATCTTCGAGTTCTCTAGCACGTCTAGTCCTGACTAAACCACCTTGTCCACTTTCAATGTTAGAGTAATCTGGATTGGTTTCTTCGTAGTTTTTGTCATCATCACCAGTGTCCCCATCAGCATCATTATCGCTTTCGTTTGGCTGCGCGCCTTCCTCCTTCGAGGGATCAAAGTCTAAGTCCTCTTCTTCATTATAATCCTCTTCGTCATTAAAGAGTACGCCTTTCGTGTCCTGAACCTCCTCATTATCTTTGCTCATCGCTGTTGAACGTAATAGTTTTTGAGAAAGATAATTTGGCATTGTTAGTGAAATATATCCATTTTCTGTCCTTCGCTACAATAATTAAGAGAAAGATAACAATAAGTTGAGAGTGCCTGAGAAGACACCTTTCGTACTCCTCAAGTTGTGATACTACTTAACGATTATCCGACCTCTTATTGGAGTTTTGTTGGTGTTAACTGGTGTAGCTTCATGATTATTGTTCGTCCCATAGGGTGCGCACATAGTTCTACTTTAATGCCATCAGCTCGGAAGGCCGATCTCTTGACTGTAAAAATCCCTGTTTCTATTCAACGGGGCGTTTGGAGAGATGTGTTCAGGTACCAAAGCTTGATCTTGCCAATTTTCGCGTGTAAATCTGGCGAACTAGCCTCAGTTACATGCGTCAGGATGCTGTAGCAGCTGATGCCAGCCCTTAGCTGCCTTTCCAGTCTAAATCCTGTGCTCTACGATTATCTTGTATTGGACTCTTGACAATTCTAAAGATTTGGAATTAATAGACAAATCATGTTTGAAATACTTCAAAACAATAATTGATAAGTTTGCACACAGGGGTTATCTTCCAGCGAGGAAATGGGCACTTCTGAAAAGAATGAAGAGCTCCCCAACTCTCCAAATGTGCTAAAGCGCAAAAAAGAGGACTGCCAAGAAGAACTGCTTGAAGCTGAGATAAAAAGGGTCGCTTTGGATGACACCGAGGAAACCAATGATCCTGGCAATGAAATTAACAAAGACTACATCCATCTCAGGATGCTCTGTCTGGTAAAACAGGCGTCGATGATTGTGGGCCCCGGAGGCGAAAAGATATCAAGAATGAAGGAAGAAACTAATACGAGAATCAATGTTTCTGATAACATAAGAGGGGTTCCCGAGCGAGTCATCTTTATCAGAGGCCGATGCGAGGACGTGGCAAAGGTGTTCGGAATGGTCGTACGGGCCATAAATGGGGAGACGGATGGCGAATCTAGCGAACAGTCTGCAACCTTAACCCTCAATATTCTCATACCGCACCATATGATGGGATGTGTGATAGGGCGACAAGGCTCCCGGCTGCGAGAGATAGAAGAGCTGAGCGCTGCGAAGCTTATGGCGGGCCCACAAACGTTGCCCATGTCAAATGATCGAATTTTGTGCGTATCTGGAGTTGCAGACGCCATCCACATCGCAACATATTACGTCGGTCAAACAATACTGAATCACAAGGCCACGTTTGCGAGCAAAAAGTGCATATTTTATCTTCCCAGTCTTCTACACTCTGTTCTAGTGAATAGCTATGGTGTGAGCCTTCAGCACCAACAGCAGCACCAATACAGGCCGGGGGAGAATGGAAAAAAGAGACTTCATCGTTATTCTGCAAGCCCCGACTTCGGGTACGCATACCCAGGCGTTCCTAGCGCACCGCACATGGCTGTTCACAACGTGCGCGTGGCTGACACGCTCGCCGCCGCGACTATACCTCCCGCTCTAGCCCCTCAGCTAAGTCTTATACAGCAAGAAGTTTACATTGACGACAACTATGTGGGTAATGTGATTGGAAAGGGCGGGAAGCATATTAATTCGATCAAAGAAACAACCGGGTGCTCAATCCAGATTGACGATCATGTCGAAGGCTGCAGCGAACGCAAGATTTTGATCAGAGGAACTCCAATAGGAAGCCAAACTGCTATACTTCTGATCAATAATAAAATTGAAATGGACAGGAGAAACAAACAGAGTATAGGAGATAAACTAGAAAACCCGTTAAGCTCTTAGTTAGCTATGTGCCCGTAATATGGGCTTTTCATTAGTATGTGTCCTTAGCCGATTTCTGGTTACGACGTTTAAAAAGACATAACTTGATTGTAACGTTTCAATCTATTTAATCAATTCATTGGGAAGAATAGCTTTCTCACTACCGAAGACAGAAAAGTCATCGAGCGCCATCTTCACAAGCTCCTTATGGTTCTGGCTTTTCATGAGCGTTAATGGAGCGGATGAAGAATATGTCGGAGGTAGAGATTCTACTAAAAACCAGAAACCAAACGAGTTGACATTTCAAGGCAATGAAAAACAAAGTATAAAGTACATTGGAGCATGCAGTGAAGTCCCAATTTCGTGGCTAGATCACTCACAAGAACCTGTGTTACTTGTCGAGACAGATCTTAGGAAAGAATTTTTGTACATTCTCGAGCAGAGCAGTGACCACGAGAAGCATGTGTTTGAGCTTTGCGAAAGCGGCTACACGAAGACATTCGTCTTTGAAAGATACTTCAACAAGTCTTGGGTTCGCTGGCATCTCGGTACCATTGATCCATCCTCTTTAAAACTTAAGCAAAGTGACAATTGTTCCCAATCAAAGCGCCCGCCGCCTAAGTCTCGCATGGCAAATACAAAAAAATGGGTGGAAACAAACCTCTTAAATCTGTTAGAACTTTGGAAAGAGGAGCGTGTTCTGGTTCCTGGAAGTGAAGAGGTAAAAACAACCGCATTTTTAGAAATGAAGCCTCCGTTGCCGGTTTCCGGTGAGGGCAAGCTAACTGGCTCTGTTCAACACAAACATCCAACAATTGACCCCGGAACATATCTTCGCAGAAAATATTATGAAGCTCTATTTACTTTCAGAATCCCACTTGCGTACTTTGCGAAGTCAAACTTGGTTAGAGCGAGAAATATGAGCAATACCAGCACAAACGAGGTTATCTCCTACCAAATGCACCTTGCAGACTTGCTATTAGAAATTCACGATTTCGACCAAAGACACGATAATGGTGGAAAAGGGATCTTAACCTACGAATTGAGTCCTGACGATATATCCGACATTCGTGATAGTTCCTTGGGACGTTTCGAGGACTTGAAGAAGCGATACTCGTCGCAGTGCTTGGGGGACCTACGGCTCTTAATTAAAGTTCGTGAGATAAAGCTTCAAATGATGTTGCTTCTTGAACTTATAGCCATTAATCAAATGGATATAAAGCTGAAAGATTTTGAGGAAAAGTATAAAACAAAGCTCAAGAAGCGCGCTAAGCGCGTGGCCAGGAAAAACATGTCCTCAAGAACTGCTCTAAAAAGAGGAAAAGCAGAATTTGCAAATCCTTCTCTTGATTTCTGCGAAAAACTAGACATTTATGCAGACAAGCTGTGCATTATCGATACAATGTTATTATCGAGTGTGCCGCCTCAAAAGGACTCACAGGTTGAAAGTTCGAGTAGCGCATCCTTAGTCACAAAAATATCGGAATACAAAAAGAATTTGACGAATTCTGGCAAAGAAAGTTCAACGATAGGGTTCATGACATATGTGTTAATACCTTACTTTACCAGAAAAACACCTCACGCAGTTAAGTTTATTTCGAGGAAATTCAAGGGCCTGCGCTTAAATAACAGCACAAGGCCTGAAAAGCCGAACACATTGGGACTTGTATCCTCTTTAAATGATCCTTCAAACGAACGAGCAACCGTCGAAATACCGAGCTCTCCACCATCAGAAGATAGCTCTAAAACTGCTTCTGTTTGCACTAATATCACCTCCCCTCCTATGCAGCAGCCACCGAAGGCTTTCAAGCGAGTTTCATTTCCCAACAGGCCTTTGCCGTCCAACATACGAAGCAAGTCGCAGCTTAGCGAGTTTTTGGAGCTAGAATCTGGGCTATCGAAGAAATTAACATCCGCAACGCGCGCTAACTCTGATCTTCTGCTTGACAAGTTACAAAAGCGTCAAATGCCTGCTACTGAGTTCTCTTTACACAATACAAATTCACTAACAAGGGAAAGCTCTTTCATGCAGAAACAGGTCCAGAGCACCAGGAATTCATCTAGCGTCATGTTCCAACGTGTTGGGAAACGCCTGAAAGAACAAAAAAGAGCATCTTTGGAAACTGCAAATTACCTAAATGTGCAAGTGGAGGCAACGCCTCATGGCAAGAAAAGTGATAGTAATGCTTTGCCGAAGTTCGATTCCGCTATCATAGAGTCGCCCCTGGCGACCACTGAGAAGCCCTCGCATCCAAGTGGAGTGCCAGTAAAGGCTGGCGCTCCACTCCGCACTCCATCTCGGCAGTTTGGTTCGCCAACAGGGGACGTACAAGTTCCAGCGAGTGGTGCTAAGGAGCTCGCCAATACAACAGATGTGATAGCATCCCCACAAATTGTAAAAACTCGGCGCGTAAGGCGCCGCTTGTTTGCTCCTGATTAATTTGTGTATAACCTAATTTCAATGGCTATGAAGCTGGGCTTCCAAAGTGCGTCTGTCTGTGCACACCTTATTCTCCAAAAAAGATTGCAGCCACCAGTTCGCTCGCATCTGATCTTTCAAGTAGTCTATCAGCAATAGTGGATCCACAGCGCTTGACCAAGTTCTCCTTTTGGCTCTGAGTGATCTCTTCGTCATATTTTTGGCCAGGAGGCAAGTCAGATTTGAGCACGACAAGCGATTCGATAATCACATCGCACAGTAATTTTGTTTCTTGTTCTGTAAACCTGCCTGTATGGCCGCCTTCATCTTTGTCGTTCTCTTTTGTAGTATGCTCTTCAAACACCAAATTTGCCCAGCTTTGTAAGTTGCCTAGAAAGAACCGAACTGACTCAGGCCCGAGAACAGCCACTCCTTTTATGCAACCATAGTAAGTGCCGAATGATCTATTTGTATCCAAAAACGTCTTCAGTAGCGTCCGCATAACCCTAGGCTTGAGCGATTTATAAACTTGTGGAAACTTTCTCAAAACATGATCTAGCAAAGAAGCTGCAAAGTCTCTCAAGGCATTAGTTTTTTCCAAGAACTCCGTTCCAGTATCTTTCGACACCTTTTCAGAAGCTTCTCGTTGCTCCTTCGAAGAATTTGGTGGAGGATTATCTCCCAGTTTCTTAGCCAGCAGAAGAGTCAGAATCGAGGGCATCAGCGAATGAATATAGGGGTCTAGGAAGACGTGTGTGTTACTCAAAAGAGAATAGATCATCTCGAGCATTGTTGTAAGAAGGTCAAGGTCCGACAAGTTGTGAGTTATCTGCTCCGCGATAAATTGTATGAAGTAGGGAACCAACTGATGCAGGCCTGTATCTGAACGTAGGGAAGTAAGAGCCGCTGCTCTCAAATGGTGAGCTTTATCGTCTCTATCCTTCGAAATGAGGGCGCCAACAACCTTATCAAAATAGATCTGAAGCTCTTTAGACAACACATGTTTGACCAAGGGCTTCACTTCGTTGGCTTGTCCTGGCTTGATCAGTGAAATATGTTGAGTTTCCTTTTCATCAGAAGCAGAAGTTTGAAAGCTCGTGTCATTGATAGTTGTAACAATCGCCCCACGAACTATTGGAGGCTGAGACATCCGAATATCGTTCAGGCTAGGATTCTGAGGTATCGTTGGTTGCACTCCTTCAATGGCTAGCCAATGTGTAGTAAAGGTAGGCAAACGAGGAACTTTGGGCAGTGGTTCATTAATAAGCTTATCAAAATCGACTTCCTCGTCATTCAAGTAATATAATGTCTGGCCTCCAGGGGCATTAACTTTTGAAAAAGAAGCATCTTTGGCTCTGGCTGACCCGTCTTGATATCCATACAAAGGTTCAACATTGAGTACTCTTAGGGCCCTGGCAATGTCCTCAGTGGTCAAAACCTCTCTTTTAGCGTGTCTCTTGAACTTTACGGCTTGCTCCACAATTTCGAGAATACGGTACTCCACATCCATTGCAAGTGATCTCAAAACGTCATCGCTGATGTTCGTTATCCCAAGCGAGTCAGCTACATCCTTCACTGTATCTTGGGGTGACCAAATGGTATAAGACTGCTGCTGGCTGGCCATCTTGGTGCGGTACTGCGTCTGACTTTGATCTGCAAAGTTAAAAGTATGTTAAAGAACTTCGATATAACAAACATTTTTATTTACCAATACGTTGAAAAGCAGTAATGGATGAGCTAACACCGCTTCAAAGAAGCATTCTGAGTAAATACGAGACGCTTGCAGATTCACTACACAACCTCGATGAAACTATAAAGGATTTGAGCAGACGCGATGTGCCTGAATCGCCAGAAGAGGTGCTGCGGCAACTTCGTGAGATTGAAATTAAGATCGCCCTGGTGGGGACCTTACTCAAAGGAAGTGTCTATTCCCTGGTTTTGCAGAGGCGGGGCCTGAAGCAAGGAGAGGCCTAAAAGGAGAGATTGTAATGTTGGTACGTAAGATGGTCTATGAAAGGTAGTCGAAAGCCTTCTGTTTAAACACGATAGATAACAATTTTGCCATCCAAGCCACAGGAGGAGACCTCAGTGACATTTCCGGCTGTGACAGAGTAGGGCGCGAGCTCGACAATAGCATTTTCATGGGTGGATTCTTGCACCTGGGCCGAAACTTTTCCTTTGAGATCAAGTTCTTTGAACTTTTTAAGCGCTGACATACCGAAAGGCGCGTTTCCTTCGTCGTCGTCATCTCCGGTAGAAGCAGACGCAGGAGTGCTAGGGGCGATATCCTTGTCGATGTTCTTCGAAAACTGCCACCCAGAAGCGCCTTCTCCGAACAACACTGGATGGCATGAAAACCCGCCGCACAGAGCTTCATGGTCGTTTATCCACACCAACGCCATGAGCGGAAGGCCCTCAGGAGAAAATGTGGTCGAAACGTGGTCAGAGGGGTCCACGACATTAAAAGAGCCATCATGAGCAACGTAGGCAAGCTTCTCCTGGGAGCTTCTCCATTGCACGTCGTGGATCCACGCGCCGTGGTACCATTCGCGAATTAGAGCACCGAAGGGGAATTTCTCAGCCCAAGGCGAGTTTGCAACTTGATCACGCGAGTCCAGCCCCTTCACGAACCCCGAGAACGCGCGAACATAACCGTCTGTTCCACCACACGCGAGCATGATACCATTGTCGTGCCACGAAACGCAGTTGATGGTTGACTTGATGGGCTTTTTGATGTGCTTCGACACCCACCAGTCGTTTTCCTGCTCGTAGTAGCACACCGCGATGATTCGAGCAGACGAACCCACTGCGAACTTGTAGCCGCTAGGAGCCCACTGCACGCAAGTGGCGGCTCTGTTAATACGCAGAAGCACTAAGGTGGGCTTGTAAGTCCCGTCGCTCAATGGCTCCCAAACAATCGCATTTCTGTCCTGCGAACAGGTTACGATTCGGCCGTGGATCGAGATGTCAACGGCAGTCACGGTCTTGTCATGGTCAGGCAAGGTCGCCACTAGTGCGGGCTTGCCTCCAGGCGTTAGTTTGAAGACAAGGCAGTCACTGTTGAGAGTTACTGCAACAAGAGACCGATCTTGCGAGAAGCAATGGGAATAAATGGGCGCCTTCGCAAGCTTGAGGTTGGCAACAATTGAGTTTGACATTAGGAGACTCTCGACTAACGTCTAGGATTTGTGTAAACGTACTTCTACTAAAGTTTGGCTTGACTCTATGTTTCCCTACAATTTGCCCATGTATTACCTCCTATAAAGTGAGCCTGCAGGATCTCACGATAAATTATCACCGAATACGTTTATTGAAAATACTCGGCACCATGAGTACAGGGGCGGCTTTGTACTCGCGCAAAGGAGGGAATCAAAAAGCGCCTGGCGCGGACTTTCATTACCGCATTGACTCTTGGTCACATGAACTGTCACATGCCATATCAATTTAAAGTGATCTTTACGCGAAATACGGAAAGTCCAGTCATCGAACAAAGGGTACTCCTTTCACTGTTTCTCGAACCAAATCGAGCTTGCACAGCGGGGACGTCTGCTTGATCTTCTGTTGGGGTGCGTTCACGTGCTTTGAGTGCTGATAGCTAACTTTAACTTCTCTAGGTCTAAGTAAAACATTTATAACCGCTTGAGTTTAGAACCTTGAAAGCAGTAGTTTAAAAGGTCACATAACTCTCCTGAATGCTCACGACTATTCTTTCGCTTGGCATTTAAGCGCCCATTGGTCTCGAAATGACTGTTCGTTTGAAGAGACTTAGAAAATTTTCCATACCTGTGCAAATAGCTCATCGCATCTCATCTCATCGTAGCTCTATAGAACGCGAAGGGTGTCGTTTCTCAGAAGAACACTAAACTCAGAGCTCAATGAGGTTACTAATAGCCTGCGACGACAGTGGCAGTATCAAGGAGCTGATATGCAATAAAAATACCAACACATCTGTACAGACCGCCCCGCAGCCTTTCCACCTTGGCGCTCATCTTCCTGAAGGTTTCGGTAGCCGAGTTGAAATAATGAAAATGATTGGGCCGCAGCACCTTCTGGTTGCCAGAGCCAATGGAAGTATCCAGCTTATTGAACTCAAGCGCGTCGATCGCGATGTTTCCGTAAAGGACCCCGCCAAAGAGCCTATATTCCAAGTCTCAGAAATGCATGCAGCCTCTACAATTAGCGGCCTATTTGATGAAGCTAGGCTTCTCAGCATTCACAAGTCCTCTAAAAAAAGATCAAGACCGAGAGATGGTTTCGTAGCGCTTGAGTTGGTCCCGCAAACCTCGGATCGCGTTTTCAGCGCCACTAAGTCAGGGCTAGTACATGTTCTAAGCATAGAAAACGGCGAGCTCAAGCTTATCAGCTCAAACTCGGTGAAGGCTCCACTAGAATTTGCACAGGTATACGATCTAGTTGCCGCGCAGAAAACACGTCAAAAAAAAAGAGCCTCTGCTAAACTCACATTTGCATATGGTGGCGAAGAAAACCTCGTCAAAATTGCTCAATTCACATCTAGCTACAAAACGATAGAACAAATATGGGAGGCCAAGAATGTTTCAAACGACAGGCTTGATCTAAAAGTTCCTGTATGGCCCATGAAGCTAAAGTTTCTTGAGCCCGCATCGGCGGCTGTCGATGAGGGTAAAGTCAACTATCAATTTGTTACTATAAATCGTCTAGGGCTCTTCAGGGAATACAGGACATTAACTGGACGTAAACCCATGCTGTCCAAGGCTCTTTTACCCAAGAATGAGTTTGCTACTCAGTTACAGGTTATCAATAGTGATGTCACGCCGGCGGGAAACATAAGATCTAATAGCTTTGAAAATCTCCAGTTTGTCACCAGCGACCTTAAAAAGAACGTGTTTTCTTTCAATGCTGCGTCGGGATCATTAGGAAAGTACGGGAATGGGGACATTACTGGGCACGCCTCATTTTTAAACATAGAGAAGAAGTACTTACTGCAGGGTGGTCTTGACAGATATGTTAGAGTCTTCGACGCTGAATCTCGTGCAGTGATCTGTAAGTGCTACACCGGTTCCAAGATCAGCTCAGTGGTCTTGGTGGACGAAGAAGAAATTGACGTTCCACAACTGAACGAAAACAAGAAGAGAAGGCCAAAGCACAAAGATGACAAGGCTGAAGCTGAAGATGACGAGAAGCTTTGGAGTACGCTCGAGTCGTCGGCTAAAAAACTGAAGAAAAGTTAGCTTATTAGTTACGACCACTTCTATGTAGTAAAATACCAGGACAACCGAACGTTACGTCCCATTACATTAGTTAACACACTACGGTGAAACTCTGCTTATTTTCTTATCGTGTCCCGACTTTCTATTGTGGTTCGCCCGGGCACTCTTGTGTTTCTCTTTTCTTGCGTTTTGCTTTTTCTTGTCTGAAGCGCCGTTCTGCTGTGTCGATTTCGGGGCTACACTATTACCCTTAGCCTCTCTTACGCTATTGTTGCGTTCAGTTTTATTTTGCGCTGCAGCGCTCTCGTTCTTGTTTTGTACAAATGCTCTTTTACCTGTACGGACATTGCCCCTGAACATATACCTTTCTTCTAGTATTTGGGCACGCTTTGGGCTACGTTCCAGCATTCTGGCCCAACCTTCAATTTGCTCATCAGACCAGGATGTGCTTGTCTTCAATTCTTTTCTAGCCTTTGAGTTTCTGTTGGACCTATCAAACAATTCTTTGTTCTCTTTGAGTAGTTCCCATAAATGCCCCTCAATCTTGTCATAATTATTTCCATTCGCACTTTGGCGATCATCAGAATCTAAATTGCCCAGTGCATCGCGTTGGACTTCAGCATCATCATAAGTGTCATCCTTTTCGTCTTCATCCGCTTGGTAGAGCAGCGCAAGAGCCCTAGTCAAAGTTTTGTTCCTAACTTCGTCGGGGACATGGTCTCGGGTTGTAACCTCATCGGGCTTCGAAAATCGGTCTGCTTTTCCGAGTTCGCTTTCAAAATTAGTATTCTTCATCTCCTCCTGCTTGTTTCTTGTTACCTCATCAATTAAAGGTGCTTTATCAGTTTCCGTAGGGCTCTCGAAGAAGCTGTTTATAGTTCGTTCAACATCACCGTCATGTGCTTGAAGGCGCCTCTCGACCTGACCTACAGTCAAATGGGGAAAAACCTCTATTATTGTTTGAACGTCTTCAACGCTAATAGTGGGCGCTTTGTTGTTGTTTTTGGTCAATAACGCTCTCAGAAATGGCAGCTTAGCCTTCAGGCCACTGAAGTGCGCCTGAAACTGTTCATTTATCAAAAGAGATCCCATTAAAGGGTGAAAATGTAATGATTCAAGGTCGAAAACATTCGACTCTGATATTAGTTCGACTATCCTATCTTCCGAGGCCGTGAGGTAACTCAGTATGCCGATCTTTTTTGCAATGTCTCTCAACGGTTTCAAATCACTCGAAAACCATGACTCTAGTATTTCTGCCCACTTTGTTGTCAAAAACTGGTTAGTAAAAGGTTTTGTATGTATGTCTCCAGCAGATAGCAGGTTTTCAAGAGCCTTCAAGTCTACCCGAGTGAACTTCGACGTTTCTATAAGTTGCTTGAGATGCTGATGGAGCTGATAAATTCGGTTAATTTGAGCTTTTTGAGTGTTAATTGCAGGTTTGAGTGACCCGTCGATCAGTAAGCGCACTGTACCTGGATTTTCCTTTACGTAAAGCCTCACAAAATCCCACAGTACATCGCATGAAATTTGTAAATGTAGTAAGCCGCAAGTTTTGATGACAGTAAGGACCCAGCTTCTCAGTACCTGCAGCTGCTCACAAACATTCGTGTTCATGCCCAAGCTCAGCAGTTTACCTTCTTCATTGGAGAGCTCTTTAAGGTAGCTTTTGATGAACATACATAAGTTCTCGTAAGTTGAGTCCTCAAGTTGTTCCAAATGGCCTTCTGACATAAGGTAGGTGAAGTACTGGTTATAGGTCTCAAGTAGATGCAACCAAATCACAGGGTCTTTCTCAACCATTGCTGCTCGCAACTTGAAGGGAGGAAACTTCACAATAGGAAGCGATATTTTATCACCGCCATTGATTTCTATAACTCTCTGGTACCGATTAAGATTCATGACTGTAACTTTTGCCACGCTTCGCTTGCTTGGTTTTTGTATGTCGATATTACCATTCAAATTATTATCGAATTGTGCAATGGCAATAATTTACAAAATATTATAGAAAGAGAGAATTGAAGTCCAAAAAGGATCTAGAACTGCATGGTGATTGTTTCTACGGTAGGCAAAGTGTCGGAGTGTCATTAAAAGGATCTTTGAAGCATTCGAGCAAACTCTTTGTTATTCACGTGATTAGTACATAATCACAAGATACCGGATCATGATAAGCAAAGTTGAGAACCTTGACAACATTGCTGAAGTCCGCTACCAAAAGGGCTTGATAGTCGGAAGACTGCAATTCAATGTCCAAGTTCTTCGAGATCCCCGGATCTCACAAACCTACTAAGAAAGGTGAAGAGCAAGCACTGAGCCGCCCTCAAAATGAGAGCTTAAGTTATTTCAATTACGGTTCTACAAAGCGTGTACCCAAAACATCATCAAAACTTGACCCCGACAACCCAAACAAGAGTAAACTCGGAACTTTTGATGGTGTTTTCGTACCGACTACGCTAAACGTGTTGTCGATTTTGATGTTTTTGCGTTTTGGGTTCATTATAGGTCAGATGGGCGTGCTGGGAACGCTTTTCCTATTGCTTTTGAGCTATGGTATCAATCTACTCACAACCTTGAGTATATCTGCAATCTCTACGAATGGGACTGTCAGAGGTGGCGGTGCATACTACATGATTTCACGTTGCCTAGGTCCGGAGTTCGGCGGCTCAATAGGTCTCATCTTCTTTTTGGGACAAATGCTGAATAGTGGTATGAATGTTGTGGGCATAATCGAGCCCATCATGTATAACTTTGGAACCAGCATTGATAGCGAAACGCCAGCTCTCTACCCGCTTTTACGGAGAGGATACTGGTGGGAGTTCGGTTATGCTTCATTCATACTTCTCATTTGTCTTATCATATCCATGGTCGGTTCTGCAATGGTCTCACGAGCTGGGAAGGTGTTGTTTTGGCTTCTACTCTTTTCGACCTTTTCAATTCCACTCTCCGCGCTTTTAGTGGCACCTTTCAATGATGGAGAGGTTAACTACACGGGCCTCTCTTCAGAAACCCTCAAAATGAACTTGTATCCTCAGTTTACAAAGCATGCTGCGGGATCTTTATTAAAAGGAAAAGAAACCTTTAATGATCTTTTTGGCATCTTCTTTCCGGCAACAGCTGGTATCTTTGCAGGCGCAGGGATGAGTAGCGAGCTGAGAAAGCCTTCCAAGTCCATCCCCAAAGGTACTCTTTGGGGACTGGCGTTGACTTTCGCTTGCTATCTTCTTGTCATTGTAACGATTGGTTCTTGTGTTCCTCGCGATTCTCTTCATAAAGACGTTCAAATTATCCAAACCGTTAGTGCGTCTCAGATAGTAATACTGGTGGGAGAGTTGTCAACCTCCATTTTCTCAATTATAGTTGGTATTGTTGGGGCGGCTTACGTGCTTGAAGCGATAGCGAAGGATTCCATCTTTCCTGGTATCTCTATATTTGAGAAAAAGCCGCTCTACTCTGTTTTGTTTTCCTGGTTTCTCACTCAACTGTGTCTCTTTTCGGATGTGAATAAAATTGCCACAATAATTACCATGGCCTTCTTGATGACATTCCTGGTAATGAACCTGGCCTGCTTTTTGTTAGAGATTTCTTCTGCTCCAAACTTCAGGCCTTCTTTCAATTACTTTGACCGATACACAGCTTTTATTGGTGGCAGTTTGTCTCTCATTGCCATGTTCATCGTTGACATGATATCAGCAGCAGTGGTTATTCTAACAATATCCACAATTTTCGTGGTGATTCATTTCTTCTCCCCACCAAAACCCTGGGGCGATGTTTCACAAAACATAATATACCATCAAGTTCGCAAATACTTGTTACGTTTACGTCAGGATAATGTGAAATACTGGAGGCCACAGATCCTGTTGTTGGTTGACAATCCTAGGACTAGTTGGAACTTGATCAAGTTTTGCAATCACCTCAAAAAGGGAGGGCTTTATGTCCTAGGGCATGTTACTGTTAGCAAAACCTTCCAAGGCGAATACGAAGAAATGAGGAGGCAAACAAAGGCATGGGTTAAAATCAGGGACATGGCTAACATTAAAGCTTTTGTACAAGTTGGGACTGGCCCTACCCTACCGTGGGGTGTTAGAAATGTGTTTTTAGGCTCTGGGCTGGGGGGTATGAAACCCAACATCACCGTAATAGGTTTTTTCGATCTGAAAAACTACCACGAAACTCGAAACAAAGCGTCAGATGCGTTGGAAAGGGGAAAGTACAGTAAGAATTTCCAGGGACTGAGAGCGGCTCGCAGAGATGATGGGAGCGTGGCTGTTGAGATACCTGATAATGTCGGCTTGCTTCCCACTGATGATTGTAAAAACGAAAGGAAGATAAAGGTTCAGCAGTGGGTTCAAATAATAGAAGACCTCTCCTTGATGCACAGTAATATTGCTGTAGCGAGAGGATTTCTAGATCTTTCACTGCCTAGCAAAGGCGACCATTCCAAGAAGAAAAGATTCATTGATCTTTATCCCATACAAATGTCGGCGAAAGTCATCCTCGAAGAAAATTCCTCAGAAGGCATCCTTGCCACTAACTTTGACACGTATACACTAATTTTGCAGCTCGGTGCTATTCTGGTCACTGTCCCATCTTGGAAAAAGACACATCAGCTGCGAGTTGTGGTATTTGTTGAGAGTGAGTCAGAGAGACATGACGAAAACAAGAGAATTACGAACCTCCTTGGCATTCTACGTATCGAGGCTGAGGTAGTGGTGTTGTCGTTAGATCAATTCCGGGTATACAACACCATTATAAAGGGGGATCCAATCCAAGTGCAAGAAGTTTCAGACGTTTTGAAAGATGATCCTTGGTGGGCAGAGCTTGTGGATGCAAGAACAACCCACAAGACGCGGAGACGTTTTAGCGCTGGTGCCCATCCAATGGCAGAAATTCCAAAGAATGCAAGGAGAACCACGCCCAAATACAATGTTTCGCAACTTCAAAGACTTGGGGTTTCCATGACTATGACTTCAAACTTCTTGAAGGCCAACTTGAGCATTACAGATCTATCGGATGATGAGGACACTTACATGGATCAAGATTCTGAAGTTCTTGGAGATTCATCGTCCAAAATAAACTCTGACAGGGAGGATAATAATCAAAGGCCAGCTACAAACAGTTCTAGAGACAACTTGCGGCCAAAAACAAGCAGAGTTTCCGATGAAAGGTCTGTGAGATCCTTGATGCCAGTATTCTCCAGTGATGCAATTCCAAAGACAAAAGTCATCGAGGACGCAAGCGGGGACGAACCTTCTCTTGTACCTGTGGTCGAAGGTGCGGAACTCCATCCGCCCGCATTTGACAAACGAACAACCAAGAATCGGGTACAAACTCCGCTTTCGCCTTGCCAATCGAGCGAAAGCTTATTAGCTGATCTACGAGGGCTGACTTTTAACGATGTCCCTAGCAGGGCTCAGCATCTGATTTTGAATGACGTCATGAGCCAGGTTTCAAAAGATTCTGATTTGATTTTTTCAACGCTGCCTATTCCGCCATTAAACACCCACAAAAGCGAAGAGGGTAGTCTTGAGTATGTGGAAAACCTTCACGTGTGGTTGGCTGGGCTACCACCTACAATGCTGATAAATTCCAAATCTACCACAGTCACCACTGCTTTGTAGGTAGAACCTGCAGCATTTAAAAGCTGACTTTAAAAACTTCAATAAAACTTACATTTACTTCACCTTCTTGAATGCAAATACGGTGTAAAAATATGATGCTGCTTCTTTCTCATCTCCTTCGACGCCGTACTTTCCATCACTCCTCTGCAAGCCCTCTTGCATTTTTGGGGAGAACTTGTTGATCCATTTTGGTATCTCCTGTACGAAAAAGGCGTTGAAAGGCATTTGGAGTTCAAGTTCTAAGCCGTACTCATCTGCCAAACTTCTTAGAGTCTCAAAAGGTATGACATATTCAGGAACGTTGTCAATAGCGTCCTCTAGCCAGTAGGTGTACATCTGGCCAAACGGCGAGGTAAACTCGTTATTATTTTTTTGGTAATCACTGTTCTCGAATGTAACTTTGTAGATAGCGTTTCCCCAAGAAGGCTTATCGACATCCTTCGTAATTTTGTTGAGTTTATACCTTATGAATTCTGAGTCAGGAATGGTGCCTATGAAGTACCCTCCTATTTTTAGTGACTTTGTCACATTGAGTAGAGTTCTTCTAGCCTTTTCCTCCGACTCGAATGCATAATGCAAGCAGAATTGCGCAGACACGACATCGCAGGGAAACCTGCATTCTGGAAAAGGCTCAACGGCCACGCCCAGTGATTCTCCAAAACAGTCACCTGTTATCAAGATAACCTGATAATCTAAGTTACCCATGGAGGAAAAACGCTTCTGTGCTTCGACAATCGAGGCATTGGAGATATCAATTCCTATAAACTGCGAGATTCCGGCAGCTCCGTACTTTCTAAGATCACCGCCTTTGCCGCAACCCATTTCGAGAACAACATTTCCTGGAAAGGTAAATTTATCAATTAGCATGTACTTGATGGCATTGTTAAAATTCCGGAGTTTGATGATTGGCGAAAGATGCCTCCTTCTGCGTTTTGCGACAAAAGTCCGTTCATTGTAGTGCTTGCGAATAATTTGATCAACATTCACCACTTTGTTAGCCGTCATGTCTATTTCGTGCCTTTTTATCTGTTCTTCGCGCATTTTATGCAACTGGTGTTTCTTCCTTCGTTCCTCACTATCATACCTCTGGTGCTTACGCTTTTGAATTTTGAAAACAGGCTTTTCGAGCTCTTTTTTGTCGTCGTCTCCCTCTTGTTCGACTTCTTCAACCTTGGACTGCTCTTCTTCTGCAGGCTTTGGAGTTGGCTTTTTAACTATGGTCTCATTAGGAGAGCCGTACTGCTTGTCATATTGTTCTTGGCTCATCCAAACCGGCTTTTCCGGTCTGACGTTCATCTTCGAAGCTTTTTATATGGCTATCTGCTGCTTTTAGAAGTTAGAGCTTAGTACTGTTATAAGTATTAATTTAATTAAAACATCTTTCGAAATCTTGATATTCATTCATTACACACACACCTCAGAAGGAGACCTCTTTGAGATCAGGCAAATTAAGAGGAGTAATAAATGAGTACTGTAAGTGCTGAAGAGAAGAAGAGGCTGCTCTTAGAAAGGAGAAATAAATGGAAGCAGAAAAAGGCAGAGTTTGATGCTTTAAAGGTGCGGCAAGAAACTAACAAAGAGAGTAGAGTTGAAAGCAGTGGGACGCTGAGCAAAATAGAAAATGGTACGCAGAAGGCATTGAATCGCAACGAGGAAAGCTCAAAGCCTGTTGGCAAAAGGTCTTCGAAAGTTAAGAAGCGAGCATTCGAGGAAAGTGACGAAGAAGAGGAGCCGGCGAAGGTCGAGCTTTTCAGACCGGATGAACACCCGGACGTCAATAGCCCCCTAAACTTGGATGCGGGAACGACCGTCGTAGATGAAGATCCTCTGGATTTGTTCATGCAAAGGTTGAACACCGACAACAACGACAAAGATCGCGGGATTTTAGATGCAGACGTTTTGGACGATGCCCTTTCCGAGGAAGAGGCCGTTCATGAGATTGATGGTGTCGAAGCAGAGTTTATGCGCTTGAAAAAACTTAAATCGAAGAAAAGAGTCAAGAGATTGAATACCCAGACCCAAAAATTAGAACCATTCGTTAAGGACTTCTACATAGAGCCAGAGGAAATTAAAAATATGAGTGAAACTGAAATTGATGAACTGCGGCTCGGTCTAGATAACGTCAAAATCAAAGGTCAAGGCTGTCCTCGCCCTATCGTAAAATGGTCGCAGTTAGGATTAACCACGGATATTATGGACTTAATAACAAAAGAGTTTGCCTTTGTATCACCGACGCCCATTCAAGCACAAGCAATTCCTGCCATAATGGCTGGACGAGATGTAATTGGGATATCTAAAACAGGGTCAGGGAAAACGGTATCCTTCTTGCTTCCTTTACTAAGACAAATAAAAGCTCTACGTCCGTTAACTAGCGGGGAAACAGGACCCATGGGATTAATTCTTGCACCCACCAGAGAGCTAGCCGTCCAAATTCATGAAGAAACAGAAAAGTTTCTGAATCCCGTATCCAAACTGCGATCAATTTGCTGTACAGGCGGTTCTGAACTAAAACAGCAAATTAAGGAATTGAAAAAGGGTGTCGAGATTGTTGTCGCTACTCCAGGAAGGTTTATTGATCTTTTGACGCTAAACTCAGGAAAGCTTTTGAATACAGAGCGCGTTACTTTTGTTGTGATGGATGAAGCGGACCGTTTGTTCGATCTTGGTTTCGAGCCTCAAATCACGGAGATCATGAAGACTATAAGGCCGGATAAGCAGTGCGTTCTGTTTAGCGCAACGTTTCCGACTAAGCTGAAATCTTTTGCATCAAGAATTTTGGACAGACCCATCAGCATAACCATAAACTCAAAAAGCTTGATTAACGAAAACATTGAGCAGCAGTTGAGGATTTACGACAATGATGAGAGTAAGTTTGAAGGTTTACTCGATATTCTCAGAAAACAAACCCAAATGAGTTCAGACGATGAAAGAGACGAAAAAATCATTGTGTTTCTATCTAGTCAACAAATTTGTGACTTGATTTACTATAGGTTGCAGGAGCAAAATTACACAACATATGCCATACACGCTGGTAAACCTTACAATGAGCGAGCTTCAAGTTTGGAGAAGTTTAAAAATACGAAAAATGGGATTCTGTTGTGTACCGAGGTTCTTTCTCGGGGGCTTAACGTTCCAGAGGTTTCTCTCGTCATTATTTACAATGCTGTAAAAACCTTTGCACAGTATGTTCACACTACCGGTCGAACTGCACGTGGTGACAAGCATGGAACTGCTGTTACGCTTTTGTTGAGCGACGAGTTGGCGGCATCCTACATATTGAACAAATCGCTGCGCGATACTGAGATAGAACTGCTCGACGAAGGAACTATTGAGAAACTGAAAGCTATGGCAAATAAATTTGATTCGGGTATGAAGACAGGCAAGTACAGACTCACCAAAGGTTTTGGAGGTAAAGGGCTTGAGCACATGGAGAAACTCAACGACGAGAAACACAACCAGGAGTTAAAGCAGTATAACGTTCCTGAACAATCCAAAGGATCAGAGAAGGAGGATGACAACCATCCAGAGGCCGACCAAGTTATAGTTCCAAAACTAGAATATGTCTTTTTGCAAAACAAAAATCCAAATGGGCGGATAACTTACAGTGCGGAAGTCAACGTCAATGATCTTCCGCAGCTTGTGAGATGGGAAGCAACCAAAAACACAACATTATCTTTTATCAAGCATGAGACTGCATGCAGCATTACAAATAGGGGAAGGTTCTATCCAGAAGGCTCCGGCCCTAAAAGTGCAAGTGATGAACCTAAGCTGTATCTGTTAATAGAAGCACATGAAGAAAAAGATGTGAGACTTGCTATTGAACTACTCGAGGATAAAGTTAAGGAAGGAGTCAAAAAAGTTAGCATCAATGAAGCCAAGAGCAGTAAGTTTTCGTTATAGAATCGTTTATATAAGTTTTACATTTCAATCATACACCAGGCGCTGGTCTTTCTCTAACTGGCGGATTTCTGCGGTTTCTCTGAGGTGCGTTTGAAGAGTTTTGGCGCGCTCTTCAGCCAGCTTCTTCCCCAGTTCACCTTTGTCTAACTGCTTCTGCGATTTCTCGAACCGTTCAGCGGCGGCTTGCCCAGCAGCCCGTTTTGCGGAAACATCTTTGTCTGTCTCACCCGAGTCCGATAGGGCCTTCCCTGAACCCGACTTTTTGTGTAAACGTGAGGTTTGTGGCTTACTGTCACCCTGAGCCGACCCCCGAGCACTCTGCTTTGGCTTCGACCTCTGTACCGAAGTGTGCGCCCCCTTGCCCTGGGAGCGGTCTTCTTTACTCGCGCAAAGGCCCATGGAGCTCTCACTTTACTGCTTTGAAGGTTATCAATAAACGCTGAAAAAGACAAAAGAAGGACCATACCGTAAAATAAAACTAGATATCATAATTAGAATAGTAGATGAAATGAATAGTTGTTGTTGCGTAGATTACTCGTTAAACAATCTGAGACAAACGATATGTTCTGAAGTGTTTAATTTTGAGCCACCAAGTTGTGGAATTGAGGAATATAGACGTCGCTAACGTCCAAATCGTTAAATTTAGACAATGCTTGTTGTAACACTGGGTATTTCACAGCAGTACCCGAAGTTAGACGCGAAAGCTGTCTAGAGTCACGACAGAAAGGGCTGTAACGCTTAACAATTTTCATGTAAAGCTCCAGTCTATCATTTGGCTGTTGTTGTTGTGTTTGTTGAGGAATATCGTCAAAGGCGCCAGAAGCGTTCGCGGCCTGCATTGCGGCATTGAAACCGTCGCTATAGAGATCATCTGGTTGGCTGTAAAGTTGAGTCCATGTCACAGTGGCATCTCTCAGAGCAGCCCAGTCTGCGTTGGCTATGAACGACTGGCCAATTTCGTCAGACTTTTTGACCAGGTTGCACCAACGCTGGAAAATCTCCTCGTTGGTAACGTGTACCGAACCCATGGACTTCAAAAGGATTCTGTATGCTACAATAGTTCTTGGGATCTGGTAAAGATCGTAGGCCTTGTCAATGGACTCGATGATTTGGCGGTCTCTCCACACCGTACATTTGGTCAAGATAATGTTGAAAAAAGGCTCGTCAATAGGCTTGATGTTGTTGTAAATGCTGATCATTTCTTGAAGCTGCTGTAGACCAATGATTTTGTCTTGAGAATAGTGCTCAAAAAAGATGTCGAAGAAAGTGTCGTTCAGTGATGACGAAATTCCGTGGTTCACATCGCGACCGTAGTGAACAGAGGATTTGTACCAGATATCGTAAACCTTTTGGAAGTCATGCGTTTGAGACCAGATGTTCTTCAAAAAAGATTTGACATATGAAACCTGCAAGTCGATCTTGTAAGGCATCTCGTTGTTCAAAGCTTTGTCAAAAAAGGCCTGAGAGATGTTTAAGTCTTTGCATTCACCAATGAAGGAGAGATGCGTCTCTATCAGGTAGCCGTACTTCATCTCGCTGGACTCTTCGCAAAGCTTCTGGAATAGTGTCAAAGCCATTTCATTTTCTCCAGCGCTTAAAGAGGCACGAATCATTCCCACGGACAGATTGGGGTGGAAGTAGTTGATCATGGCAGATGACTTCTCGTAGAGCTCCTGTATTTCAGCATATGTCACCCCGTTATCATAGAGAATGGGCAGAACAACGCCGACAACCCTTGGGTTCAAAAATATGTTGGCGGTGTAATTACTGTTGCCGTTGATTGCCGAACGCCAGATGCTCACAGCCTCCTCGAAAAGAAGAAGCTCCTTGAAAGCGGTGATTAGATGCATGGCACCATACTCGTTGAGCTCGACCTTTGCAGAAAGAACGTCCTGAGAAATTTCTCGAAGGGACTCACATAGGTAATTGGTCATTTCTTTGTGGAAAGACTGCGAGTCGTAGTCCGGCTTCTTGTTCATACGTGTGAGCTGGTTACGGTTTGCACGCAACCCGTTGTGTAGCAGGTGAACTAACTTAGAGACGCGGTCGCTGTTAAGCTCCGGAGTTCCAAGCAGCTCGCGATAGAGGCCCATGGCGCGGCCTATTGAGTCCCAGAAAAGCGGGTTTGTATTGGAGGCGGCCAGCGGCTGCTGTTGGCCGCGCCTGCCATTGTTATTGTTATTGTTGTTGCGTCTGCGTGGAGTTTGCGACATGTATAGGGTCTGGGCAACGCAGTCTTCGAAAGCGCACACCTTGTGGAACCAGGGCGAATCGGGCGTTGCAGACAGCTGCTTGTTGATCTTGATGTTCTTGCGCATAGCACGTACCTTGTCCACGGCCTTGGCAACATTAGGGGGCGCCGGCGCCACGGCAGCGGCCTCCTGCGAAGGGGTCCGGTCCATCGCGACCGCTGAGTTGAACCGCAGCGAGTGATGGAATGGCGACCGCGCGCTCGCGGACACAAACTGGTTGGATACTCTGCTCTTCAGCACATGTGACTGCTGGACAAATCTTAACATCCTGGACTAAATACCTGGAATTCCGAGACTCGGAACTAGTAAGCGGTTGCTTCTGGAGCGATGAGCTTTATTGCAAATTACCAGGAAACCCTTCAAAAGTCAGGCACGCCTTATTGACCGTTGCAGAACTGCTTTTATACACCTTGTGTTAGTTAAGATGCTCGCACCTTTCTCGCATGGCGTGAGGAGGCCAAAAAAAAATTCACAATCGAAAACCTTCCACGTGAAACGTGATGACAGTGGTTATCTCCTTAGTCAAACGAGAAGCGGGACGAGTGTCGGCGTAGGGGTCTCGCAGAGAGCGGTCAGTCATGCGATTTTAGTGCTTGAGCGCTGCTGTTGGAAGTGCAGCTATCGTAGGAAGAGTGAACCGTTCTGGCGTGTTCTCTGTCGGACTTACGAACCAACGTCTCGTTGCCCTTGGTTGAGCAAATAGCTCAGGAAAGAAAAGTAGAAACGTCAGAGTCATGGAAGCCTGCCGGAAAGCGCGGAGATCGGAAGAATGTGTTGGATATCGCGTGTTGATGCCGTCCTGGAGTTTCTAGTGCGAGTGGTATGGGTTGAAGTGCTGGGTCGAGGCGGGTTTTGTGCAACAGGGTGGCGATCGGCTCACTCGGCTTAGGGATCTAATAACTATGGCAAGTCGCAGACTCTATCTCTGTTGAAAACGGGGCATTTGGGCGCAGCGCGCTCAGTTGTAAAAGTTATCGGACCGTTCTCGAAGCGGGAACCTCGCTGGGGTCATTTTGGCTTACTAGCGGATCACCGCACAAGCCCACTCAGCAGAACTCCTCATAGCCTATTGAATATTTCAGGGAGGGCGTTTTGTGTGGTTGTTGGCAAAAGCCGAGAACTTCATGACACTCTTTTGTGTTACACGTTTTAGATTAGCCGCTGACGCTAGTTAAGAGCCGGGTGATAGACGTACGAAGGGATGTCTTGCGTACGCTGTAATTATATCACGTGGTTTGAAAGTATTGTTCCTCAGAGTATATCGTGATGTACGAAATGATTCTGTTTGTGTTGACAATCTGGAACTTCATTCTCTTGAATCACTAGAAGACGGAGGAACCAGCGCCTTAGTCTCACGACATCTAGAAGCCAGCCGCATTAATCAGCAGACAAACCACACATTCAGCGACGCAATGTCCGAGAAAACGCAAAAAGACATTTTCACGCTGTTTGACAGACAGGCCAAAGGCACGATTTCGAAACAGCAGCTTGGTGACTACCTGAGAGCCATCGGCTTCAACCCCACAAACGCACTGGTAGAAGAGGTGGGTGCCGACGCCGCGGACGCGCTAACACTTGAGGAAACTACAGCTTTGGTCACACAGCACCGTGACGCGTTGGAGAAGACCACACAAGGCAAGGTGGACGACTTCATCAAAGCTTTCCAGGTCTTTGACAAGGAAAACAAGGGCAAGGTATCTGTTGGAGACATCCGGTACATGCTGACCGGACTGGGTGAGAGACTTTCAGACGCCGAGGTCGATGAGCTGCTGAAAGGCGTCGAGGTTGACTCCGA
Organism: Lachancea thermotolerans CBS 6340; assembly: GCF_000142805.1. Lineage (NCBI taxonomy): Eukaryota > Fungi > Ascomycota > Saccharomycetes > Saccharomycetales > Saccharomycetaceae > Lachancea > Lachancea thermotolerans. Next base: position 510,304 of record NC_013084.1, on the reverse strand, counting down.
TGGCGGCGTCGACTACCGCAAGTTCATCGAGGACATCTTGAGGCAGTGAGCGCGCTGCGCCTCTGCGCACAACAGCAGCGCTCCCATTTTGTGTGCGTGTCCGCCCCTGTATACTCTATATCGCTTGCGTATACCCTAAGCATTCTCTGTTTTAGCTTTGGCCAATGATTGGCATGAAGTTGCCTATTATCATGAGCGGCAGCCCAAAGACGTCTCGCTTGAGCGTCCAGATGCAACAGCACTCTACCTCGCGGCCACGGAACGGCGTTAGCAATTTGCAGGTCTTCATTCGCTCGCTGCCCTTAAAGTCCCGATACGCTACTCGGTTGAACGTTTTAAAGTACTCCCGTACGCTTTCGTCGTCCATCAGCTCCACGATAAACGTCATTTTAAATAGTAGGTCTGCCCTGGTCCAGCCCGTAAGCAGCGAGAATTCGTCGTTCACATAGGAGACCTGGCCATTGCGTCGCCATACGCATGTCGGAGTCCCCATCTGCGAGATGAACTGATCGTACTCTAAGAGTGTTCTTTGGTAGCATTGTTCCATAAATATCATATCTTCTTCGGTGAGAGTCACTGCGATAGCGATAAACGTGGGACGGAATTCTGCCAGGGAGCGGCACATCTCTACGATATCCTCTCGATTGAAACGACTGCGAAGGTACTGAAGGAGCGAGTGAAATCCTGAGGTGTGGGAGAATGGCTTCGAGATTAGAGTGTATATTTCCATGGGCGTAGCATACCGCAGCGAGTGCGGTACGTCGGGGAAGTTCTGGACGGCTCTTGCATCAGGGGACGAGATATCAAGTGCCAAAGAAATAGATTTCGGCTTTGGCTCAATCTGGTCTAATATCTCAGGGAATGTGGTCTTGTCATTCAGATAGTACTGACGGACGTTGGCGTCGAAGTGTATCCGCCGTCGGAAGCGCGAGTTATTCACTTCTTGAGGAAGCAGTGGGAAATGCGTTGTAAAGAGATCCACTTCAGTTTTCAATGCCTGTCGTCCGCGCGGCCCCAACAATGTTGCATATTTCACTCTCTGAGAATCTACCGGGCTGCCGGTTCGGCGTGCAGAGGGCGGTCGACCTTGCGCTCCCAAAGAAGGCACGCTCGAGGCAGAGTTTGGAGTATTGTATTGGCTTTCTTCATCTTTCGCACCATCCCGAGAATATAGCAGATCCATCGGGATTTTACTGAGCAGGGTGTCTTGCTGGATTATATCCGACAGAATCGAATATTCCAAATCTGCCGCATTCGACATAAACCGTGGTTTGTGGGCGATGTAGCGGTTTTCGTTTGAGAGTTGCTGCTCTTCGTGAATATTTCCCCGTTTTACGGCAACAGGCAGCTGTTCATCTGGCACATCTGCTAGGTACTTTCTGCGCTTTCTTGGCGCATCCACGCATGTCGCCTCAAGCCCTTTCTTCACACACCGAGAGCACGGCCTCTCAGCCTGACATGTGACGTGTGACTTTGAGCAATTGATGCAAGCGACACTGGTTTTTTGCCTGCGAGAGCTCATGAGTAAGTTGGTTGTTTTGGCTGTAGTAGCTCATCGCTTCGATTTAACTTTTTTAATGAACATTGCATTCATTGTAAGCAAATAACAAACACAACATCGAAACGCTGACAAGGACAGCGCAAGGAGAGGCTAGCAGGAACTTAGACCAGCTGTTCTCTTTCATTAATTAAATTTCTACCTATATTCAAATGCTAAAGTATGTAGGTGGTATAAAAGGCAACTATAGGAGATATTTGCTGGCTTGGAGCGGAGTTTACATGCAGCTTCTGGCCTCTCACAAGTGAATACCAACATTCAATAACAAGCAGCGGCCTGGCTCCCTGAGACTATTTTGCGAAACAAAGCATTAGTCTCATAAGCCGTTGAAACGTTCTGCCAAGAAATTGAATGAGTCCTTTTGTATTCAGATGCCCTATCTTTGAAAAACAAATACTAAAGTACTCATGATCCCTGGCTTCCTTATTTCAATAGTCATATAGCCTGGGGTCTGGAAAATTTTTGCAAGTGGTGACATCAAAGATAGATAGTATTACATAGGTCCGACTGTCTCTTAGGATGTCTGTACTAATTGAAAAGTTCAAGAGCTTGTCGCTCTCTACTGAGCTAAACAAAGAGCAGCTTGCTCAAGCCGCGCAATGGGAATCCGTTGTGAAATCCGGCCAAATTCAAGGTCACATCGATGAGCTTAACCTGCGTTTGAGAGACCATTCCTTCATTCTAGGAACCCTGGTTCCAACTGAGACCGACACTGTCGTTTTCGAGTCTGTTTTTCCATTGATCAAGGACCTCATTGCGTCCTCCAAGGACGTCAAGGGCCACTATGCCAAATTCAGACACATTCTTAGATGGATTGCATACTTGCAGGAGCTGCTAGAAATTCCAAACAACGAGCAGTTGGAGATCAACTTTGATTTGGAGCTTCCACGCGAGGTAATTGAGAAAAAGAAGAAGGAAGATGCCAAGAAACCTGCTGAGGCCGCCGAGGGTAAGAAGAAGGAAGCGTCGGCTCCTAAGGAAGGTGCTGACAAGGGCAAGCAGCCAAGGGGTAAGCCTGACGAGGAGACCCTGAAGAAGCTCAGAGAAGAAGCAAAGGCTAAGAAGGCCGCAAAGAAGGCCGCTAATGCTCAGGCTCAGCCTCAAGACCAGCAACCACAGAAGCCTAAGCCTTCCGCGATTGACTTCCGTGTGGGTTTCATTCAAAAGGCTGTTAAGCACCCAGACGCAGACTCTTTGTATGTTTCTACTATCGATGTTGGTGACGAAGAGGGTCCAAGAACTGTGTGCTCTGGTTTGGTCAAATACTTCCCTCTGGAAGCTATGCAAGAGCGTTATGTCGTTGCAGTTTGCAACCTAAAGCCTGTCAACATGAGAGGTGTGAAATCTACTGCCATGGTGTTGTGTGGTTCTGATGAAAACAACGTTGAGTTTGTTCAGCCACCAGAAGGCTCTAAGGCTGGTGACAAGGTGTTTTTCGAAGGGTTCGGTGACGAGGAGCCCGCTAAGCAGCTCAACCCTAAGAAGAAGATCTGGGAACAACTACAACCACACTTTTCTACTAATGAGAACCTAGAGGTTTACTTTAATGATGAGGACGAAAAGAAGGCCAGAAAGTTGACCAACGCCAAGGGGGAGTCTTTCAAAGTTGCTTCCATCGCCAATGCCAACGTCCGTTAACCCTACGTATTGCATATACCGTTCTTTAATTTTTAGCAAGGTCTGAAAAATATCATTACTGTATCATTATCTCGTCAGATTTTATGTTGTATGCTGTGTCTATCAAACTAGGCAGATATCTCTATAAAACTCCTCGTTACACTGTAACTGCATCTCCCAAAACTTCAACTGCATTTCTGAGTTTGTGGTATCTTGGCATTGGCAAATTTGGTCCATCATTAAGTTGCTCCAATACTGTAAAATAAGCCGCACAGTGTTGATCTTCAACATAGATGTCAGCTCATACTGGAATAGGTCTTGTAGCGTGGCATCAGCCAGCAATTCATGACAATGAAACAAAAACGCTATTTTGTTGCATGACTTCAGTGAGTGCGCAATTAAAGGAAATGATAAATAAGACACCTGGGTCTGCGATAGTACCCAACGTGAAACAAAATCCACCATGTCTTTCTCCCGCTCTGCCATAACTAGTAGCACCAAATATAGTGCTTGGCATTCCATTGAAAAGTGAGGAATCATCGAAAGCCATTTAGAAGAGTCCACGGAGCCATTCATAAGCTCCTCTAGGAAATCAGGATGCAATAAGTGACCCATGGACCCTATATGTGTCGTTAACCATTTCACATATGCGGGCTGCTGAAGACAAAAATTTGTGTCATTGGCTAGTAGAAGGTTGGGCCAGTGGTGGGACAAAAATTTGGATGTCGCCTCCGCAGTAGACAAACGCATAGCCAGAAAAGAATTTGTTTCAGATATTGGGGTATTTGGTAAGCTCGAAAGCTCGTTATGCGTTTCGTGTGAAGTCCGAGAGATAACCGGTTTTTCACTGTCATTTCTCTTTTTGAAACTGTCGACTTTGAAAACACAAAACGGTCCACTGCGATCATCACCAGCGACCTGGCTACTACTCTCTAACTTGGTTAAAAGCTGCCCGAGCTGCTGATCCACGAACCTTTGGTCAAAATTTTTGTCCGTTTGACCATGAACGCAGTCTAATGCATTGTCATAAATTTTGAGCCGACGTACGCTGATTGTGAACGTATTCTTTTTGCTACTGTCATTTTCTTCATCGCGGTCCTCATCACTCTCTCCATCATCGTGGGCTGCATCCTTTTTGTCCGAGTCCTCATCGTCGGAGTTGGGCGGTGAGATTTGCCTGAACTGTGTCATCTGCTGGAACCTGCGTCTTGAGATTCGATTTCTGTTAGGCTGCTTGCACAAATTTCTGAGCTTTTTCCAGGAGACCAGCTCCTTGTTTTCGTTAACGGAGAAGATGTTTTCGTTCTGCCACACTAGCCTAATGTCGTAACTACACTGATCTCCATGCCTTAAGCACAGAGAGCAGAAGGGCTTATTTTCGTCGCACCGCCTTTTTTTAAATCGGCAAGCCCAACAGCCGGTGAAACTCCTAGCCTTGGTCTTGTTGCAGTTACTCATTCTAACCGACTACGGTGACGATATAGATCAATGCCAAGAAATGGGTCCTTGGTTCCTGAAAGCCTCTTCATGAGACATTTTATAACCGGGCTACCAAAAGGGACATGACTCGGTTTTAAGATTTATATAGCCAATCCGTTGGAATTTATGGTTTTACATATGGAGCCTTACGATGTCGTTAATCTCGTTTTGAATTAATGCGTTTATTTATTCAAAACTGGCATGCGATTTCGAGAAACCTTAATATTTCGTTAAAGATGAACATAAAAAGACGCTGCTGGAATGCGAGAAAGCATTGATACTCAATTATATATATGAGGAGGCGAGGGTTTACACGCATTGACAAGCGTGTGTGAACTTGCATGCATTGGAGTCGCCATACTTAACCCATGAAAATCTAAAGGCAAAATTTTTAATCTATAATTAACAGTTTGGTAATGGACCATGTGTGTGGGCTTTGAAAGTCAGCTTAATTCCATACCAAATCGTAGTCCTGTTTGCCCTTTGTTTCGGGCACTTTCAGATGAATGTACAGTGTGAACGCTGCAGCGTAAGCGGCAAATACTAGGAATGAGTAGCCGTGCAGCCACTCGTTGAGAATTGGAAACCCATATCCCACAATGAAAGTACCAATCCAGTTACACGTAGTTCCATAACTTTGTGCAATTCCGCTGGCCTCAGGTGGAGAAAGCTCGGAGATGACCAAAAATGGGATAGGGCCCAGCCCAATTGCAAAAACAGCAATGTACATAAAGGTTGACGCTACCAGCATAGCCGCGTTATTGGTGACGATTCCTGTCGAGAGAAAGATACTGGATATGGAGATAGCGCCTGCAGAAGCTGTCAATAGTGGCTTGCGGCCCCAGTGATCGACCAGAGACGACGCGCCAAGCGTGACTACCACATTCAGAATAGAAATGCCAAAGTTGACCAAAACAGCGTACTGGGGAAGCTGTCCACTAACCAGCTTCACTCCATAAAATATAATAGAGCCGATACCACAGAACTGTTGACTAACAAGGATCACAGTAATAGCCCACCGCGATTTGGAGTAGCGTGGATCGGTGAAGTAGTTCTTGACAGAAACATCTTGTTGCGACGAGGAGCTGGTGACTGACTCTGGAGAAGCGGATTGTTGTGAAGCGTGCGAATTCATTTGTGTGTAGTCGGCGGAGCCGGTTGCTGGTCTTGAGGAGCCGCGCGATTGTAGCCATTCGTCAACTTCGCCCCGCGACCTGCGACGATCTCCTCCGCGTAAGCCACGTAGTACGTGCTCGGCCCCGTCGAGATCGCCCCTAGATGCTAGCCATAGAGGTGATTCGTCAATCTTGAAAAGAAGCAGGAACTGGATCAGAGCCAAGATTGCGCCTGCAAGCATAAGCCAGCGCCAGCGATAGGAGTCCGCATACTTGAGGGCCAGGAGCTGCGTGAGCAAGATCCCAACATTGATACAGACCTGGTTCATAGAGCCGAGCGAGCCGCGAAGCTCCTTTGGTGAAATCTCATTAATGAATAAGGGGGTCACGACAATGCAACTACCGCAAGAGATCCCCGCGATGAACCTACCGGCGATGAGCTGCGCGTAGCTGTTGGCGCGAAACAACAGCAAGGAACCGATGATCCCGATGACACAGTTGGTGAAGCTGTACTTTTTCCGGCCGTAGCGGTCCGCGACGCGGCCCGCGTAAAGCGATCCCACGAGCCCTCCAATCGAAAAGATCGACGTGGCGAACCCCATCTGCTCCTCTGTGAGTGGCAAGCATTGCTGGAAACCATGCTTCCCAAACCATGTGTCTGCGTAGGGGCCCGCTTCTGGCCACGGCTCAATGAACTCCGTACACGACAGTACTTGTCCCGGAGCATTCAATTCTGCCATGTGGTACCCGTATTGAATTGAACCAAAGCATACCACTATTGTTGCAAATACCAGCGAACTGGTCACTTTTGGTTTAGGGCCCAGCAAGGCCTGATTCTCCGACATAACCGGACGTGTTATACTTTATGCAGAAGGATGAAAGCTTGTCAGCTCCGTTTTTCAACTCTACGAAATAGAAGCCACAGCCCGTGAACCAATCTCAGAAATAGCAAAAGAGTTGTTCTGAGGGTACCCGTGCAAGAGCTTGGAGTTAGCTACTTATAGACTTGCTTCTCAATTGCGCACTTGCTTCTCAATTACGCACTTGCCATTCACAGTAGATAAACAAATAAACCTTCCACCTTGGGCGTTTAATGTTAGCAATTTCATGATTCAGGCCCTAAAGGAACCCGCCCTTAGGTCTTTTAAAGGGATACTTGAGACTGTTACGTGTTAAGCGACTGATATGTAACTTGGAAGGCTACATCCATACACCATGTATTTTTTAATGTCATTTTTTGGTGTTTTGGAAAAATATACTCAGAACTCTGCAGTAACTGAAAGGGTGGCAGCTAGGCGGTAACAGCCCTAGGCTCTCCGCCTAGGACTCAGCCTGCGCGTTTCAGTAGGCAAGGGACCGCATCTGCCTGGAACGGGGCGGTGTGGCTCCTCTTCCCCTCTGGCCCTGGTGGAGACACCCAGGCTGTACCCACGCAACTTTCCCGCCTTGGAAAGTTTCCACAGCGCTTCACAAGACTAAAACACATAGATTGGACATTCACTTGTTTCTGCTCTTCTTAGACACCAAAGAATCACCCAGTTCAGCAATGCCAACTAGATTCACTAAGACCAGAAAGCACAGAGGTCACGTCTCAGGTATGTAGTTCCATTGGAAGAGGGAATGAAAGAACCAAGACGTTGATTTTTCCGTGTTGTGGGACAAGTGCCCTTTGGAGAATACTGAGGGAACATCAAAACGAGGTCCTGAAATGGCAGCGTTGCCTGCCATTTGCAGTAGCTACCAAACTCTTCCACAGCGTGTAACTACGCTGTCATAGACCTCCCACTTCGAGTGGTACGTTTCCCCCTCCGGCCCAGTCCCGCGACGCGGAAGGACACAACGCTCTTTAACGGGCAACTTCAGTTACTAACAATGTTACAGCCGGTCACGGTCGTATCGGTAAGCACAGAAAGCACCCCGGTGGTAGAGGTATGGCCGGTGGTCAGCACCACCACAGAACCAACTTGGACAAGTACCACCCTGGTTACTTCGGTAAGGTTGGTATGAGATACTTCCACAGACAGCAGAACCGTTTCTGGAAGCCAGTCTTGAACTTGGACAAGTTGTGGACTTTGGTCCCAGCTGAGAAGAGAGACGAGTACATGAGCTCCGCTTCCAAGTCTGCTGCCCCTGTCATCGACACCTTGGCTGCCGGTTACGGTAAGATCTTGGGTAAGGGTAGAATCCCAGACGTTCCAGTCATTGTTAAGGCTAGATTCGTCTCCAAGTTGGCTGAGGAGAAGATCAGAGCTGCTGGTGGTGTTGTTGAGTTGATCGCTTAAAAAGCGTTGCTTTCTATCAGAGCAAGAAGCTTTTATGTAGAGTAATATCATCGACATTTTCTAAAAACATCAAACTTGTATTATAGACTAGGTAGAGGCCGCTGTTCGTTCCTTGATGTCCGTGCGCGACTTCGGTGCTTACGTACAACTTTTTCGCCGATATTACCTGCGATTGAAAAACTTGATATAAACATAAGACATCGCGCGTGTGCCACCTATGAACAAGTTCATCGGTTCCACCGTTTTCAACAGGCTTTTAACCCGGAACACAAGGATGACTGCACCTGTTTGGAAGCCCCAGGATCATGTGCCGCAAGAGGTTAAGGACTTGCTCCAGAGTTCAGGAGACAATCACGTTCTGGCATTTTTACACATTGTTCAACTTTTGAAGGTCCAAAGGAGGACAGGATGGCTCGACCACAACATTTCTCCATGTGAAAGTATTGCCGACCATATGTACAGAATGGGGATTACCGCAATGCTCATCAGAGACCCCAAGATTAACCGCGACAAGTGCGTTCGTATCGCGCTTGTGCACGATATTGCCGAGGCGTTGGTAGGTGACATCACGCCGCTCGACCCAGTAGGGAAGGAAGAGAAGCACCGCAGAGAGTGGGAGACAATTCAATATTTATGTGAGGATTTGGTAAAGCCTTACAACGCACAGGCCGCGCAGGAAATCATGGATGATTGGCTTGCGTATGAAAATATCGCGTCACCCGAAGCTCGTTACGTCAAAGATATCGACAAGTTCGAGATGCTAGTGCAGTGTTTTGAGTACGAAAAGCTTCACAATGGTAAGCGTGACTTGGACCAGTTTTGGGGCGCCATGAGCAGCATTAAAACTGAAGAGGTCAAGGGGTGGGCTCAAGATCTGTTGCAGAAACGCGAGCAGTTTTACAACTCGCTCAAGAAATGAAACCGTGTGTAGCCAACTTGTAAAGAGTCGCCATAGGAGAACCAAAGCGGAACTCTCATTGTATATTACAAAATAACAAAGCATGCGGCTTGCTCGCGAGCCTTAGTCTATAAGAACTGAATATTGTCGTGGCCAAAGATGATTGAACCTATGCTGTGTCTTGCCACGATCGCGCATAGCCCAACAGTAAACTGGATAGCGAGAATCCTGTTGCATAGCTTGTCTTCGCGGGTCGGTCCAAACCAAACTAACACTAGATTGATTAGTGTCATGTTAGAGCAGCTCTTCAAAGCGCCCGTTTGAGGGTCGACCTCAAGGTCGATTAGCTTCAAGGAAGAAAGCAGCTTGAGGACAGGTACAAAGACCTTCTTTGGTGGTTTCTCCACCAGGTTTGCGCGGGACGGGTACAGGAGCCCGTCGGCCTCGTTAAACCGGGGCATCCTATGTCTAGGGCAGGGAACGAGCCCGAACAGCTGGGGACATGAGTAGGCAAAGTTGAAGGTCTGGGGAATAAAGAAAATTAGTGTTGTCTTCGAGAAATGGCCCAGAATACCAACAACCGAAAAAATCATCCCGGCGAAATAGCAAAAAGTGTCACCCACGAACACTTTGGCAGGCCACTTGTTCCACTTCCAGAGTGAGAAAGCGACCCCAAGGAAAGGAATGATGAGGATCGCAGAGAAGAGATGTGCTTCTTTTGACGCCTCGTTCCCCAGTAAAAGATAGAGGGAGTCGTTGATCAAGAAAATGACGCCTAGGACGATGCTTTGTCCGACCTCGAGCCCATTGACGCCTGCCAAGATGTTGATAGAGTTGGGACAGAAAATCGCCATGGATGCCATGTAAACGTAGTACAAAGCGCCGAGGTTGAAGATCGTCTTCGAGGTTCCAAGCCAGCGCTGAATGACGTCTGGGATAAGCACGTGCGTAACGCCAAAGTCCACGTAGTATACCACTAGCAATGGGATTGCCGCTACAGCGGGCAGGAAAAACTTGTGTCTCCATCTCAGGTCAAACAGATCATCGGCGATACCCAGGAGAACTGTGCTTTGCAAACACAAGACTGCGCTCAGATATTCGGACATCTTGCCGTGTGGAAAGCGGTACTCATCGGACACAGGCGATTGCATTATTGAAGCGTCTCTGTGCCCGCCTCCGGGGGTAATTACCACGAGGTACTTGTAGAACAGGAAGGGGATGTAGAAGAACATGATGAAAAGATAGACGGTGGCAGAAATGGCGCCAATGCTTTCTGGAATTACGGGGCGGCCTGGCTTGCTCAGGTCCTTGCCGAAGCATCCAATCTTGATGAAGGACTGGGAGACACGTGGAATTAATGCGTCGCTGGCCAAAAAGCCTATGATTGCAAAGCCCAGGGCCGCCAGCAGTGGGGAATAGTACCTCGAGACATAAATTGCTGCGATTGCAACAACCAGTAGCAGCGCCTGGTGCATTGTCCAGAGTGATTGTGTTGTTTTGGGCTGGTTTTCGGCGGATTAAAGTTAATACGTATCTGAAATGCATTTCTGAAATTTAAATCTAGGAACCTGGTAGATAGAAGTCAGGTAAACGCGGGCGAAAAACGGTAACATATAGAGTCATGAAGCCTTTCATAACAGGACATGAGGACTTGGTGCATGACGTGGTGTACGACTTCTACGGGAGACACGTCGCAACGTGCTCTTCGGACCAGCACATCAAAGTTTTCAGGTTGGACCGCGAGACCAACGAGTGGCAGCTGAGCGACTCGTGGAAAGCGCACGACAGCTCCGTGGTGGGGCTGGACTGGGCCAGTCCAGAGTACGGCAGAATCATAGCGTCTGTGTCGTACGACAAGCTGGTGAACCTGTGGGAAGAAGAGCCCGATGCCGAGGAGTGCTCTGGCCGGCGCTGGACGAAGCTGTGCACATTGAATGACGCGACGGGCCCGCTGTTCAGCGTGAAGTTCGCGCCGGGCCACCTGGGCCTGAAGCTGGGCGCGATTGGCAACGACGGCACTCTGAGGATATACGAGGCGATGGAGCCGTCCGACCTGAGGTCGTGGACGCTGACGTCGGAGGTCAAGGTGCTGCCATCGCCGCCGGCGTCGCACCTGCAGTCGGACTTCTGTCTGACGTGGTGCCCGTCGCGGTTCTCGCCCGAAAAGCTGCTGGTGTGCGCACTGGACCAGGCGCTCATATACCAGAAGGACAAGGCGGGCAAGCCCTACGTGGCCGCGAAGCTGGAGGGTCACACGGCGCTGATTCGGAGCGTGAGCTGGGCGCCGTCGGTGGGGCGGTGGTACCAGCTGATCGCGACGGCGTGCAAGGACGGCAAGGTGCGCATATTCAAGCTCACGGAGACGCTCGGGGCCAGCGAGGACGCGATGAGCGTGGACCAGGACGAGGACGCGGACGCGGACGCCGGCTCGGCGGACACGTCGGCGGACACGCCGCCGGAGCTGAAGGTGGAGCTCGTGAGCGAGAGTGACGACCACCACGGCGAGGTGTGGTCCGTGTCGTGGAACCTGACGGGTACGATTTTGAGCTCCGCGGGCGACGACGGCAAGGTGCGGCTGTGGAAGGCCTCGTACTCGAACGAGTTCAAGTGCATGTCTGTGATCAGCGCGGAGCAGAAGTAGGCGCGGCACGTGACGCGCCAGCGGGCCGCGGGCTCGGCGGGCTTAGTTAACATAGTATGCAGTGCTAGATAGCGGGGCGCGGCGGCGACGAACACGATTATCTGCGGAGCGCGGGCGGGCTCTCACGTGATGGGCGTCGAGAGTGACTTGTCACGTGCGAGGTGTCCGCACGTGATGGAGTGTCAGCTCCCACACGTGACTCCCGCGTTGAGAGTGATGTAGGCACGTGACCGTTTCGGTACTCGGGTCGCGTGATATACAGTCCACGTGACTACTTCAAAGCTTGCGTCACGTGCTCGGGAATGCCCATGTGACCGCGCGTCGCGAGTGACTTCGCCACGTGCCCCGCGGCCCGCCGTCCTCGGCGCCGCCCGCCTCCTCCGTCCTCGAGAGCAAGCCAAGGCCCCGTCACCGCGCACGTCACAGCCCCCAGTGAACCGTGCAGTGCGGCGCGCCCGCGCCCGCCAGCCGCCTTCAATAATTACCTCACTCCGCCCCTGCGCACGCTTCTGCGGCTCCAGTCAACGGCCCCCAGGAACCCGGCGCCAGAACTCCCCGCACGTGACCCCTGCCGCCGCCTTTGCGCTTGTCGAGTTGTGGTAAGCGCCGCGAGCGCCGTTTCCAGGGACCTGGCCGCGGGGCGCATGCGCATGACCAGGGCCCACAGACGCCTTCGTGCAGGCGCAGCTGGCCAGCCTCCTGCGCTAGCGCTCGGCTTGTGTGCCACAGCGCGCGCACTTCTTGTCCTAACATTTCCAGCCGACGGACCGGCGTGTCAGCGCATTCTCTGACGGGGGCGCACAGCGCAAGCGCAGAGCGCCCCCTTCTCCAGGGCTCCAAAGCAATCCAGCGCTGATCAGCGCTGATGCAAGCGTGTGTCTATGTAGGTTTGCGTGTGTGCAGTGTGCGCGATGTGTATCGGTGGAAGTAGATTGTGTATGTGGATGGTGTGTGCCCATGGCGTATATAAGGGCGGGAAAAGGACAGGAAGAAGCAGGGGCGCAGCTCGAAGGGGCGGTCCACAAAGAAGTGTTTTTGTGTCACAGCGTCTATCCGTCACAGGGTCGTATCCGAGCACCAAGCACCAAGCAGTTTCCAAGCCCGCAATAGAAGCCGGGGCTTTTTCTACAGTATTCTAGTATCCCGCGTCGTTCGCGCTTATCGTCGCTAGAGTTCGAATCCGGCAATCAGCCAGGGTTTTTGCACAAGCTACAGAAAAAATTATATATCAGAGTAATCTGACCGTTTTCGCAGGTCGTTTCCGCTGAGCATCGCACACCGCACACCGCACACCACACACCTGCACCATGAGCAAATTCTACGACCTCGCACCCCTCGACCGCACCGGCAAGCCCTTCCCCTTCAAGCAGCTGGAGGGCAAGGTGGTGCTCATCGTCAACGTCGCGTCCAAGTGCGGCTTCACGCCGCAGTACGAGGAGCTCCAGGAGCTCTACAAGCGCTACCACGACAAGGGCTTCGAGATCATCGGGTTCCCCTGCAACCAGTTCGGCCACCAGGAGAGCGGCACGGACGAGGAGATCGGCCAGTTCTGCAAGCTCAACTACGGCGTGACGTTCCCCGTCATGAAAAAGGTGCACGTCAACGGCGACAACGCGGACCCCGTGTACGAGTACCTCAAGAACGAGAAGGCCGGCATGCTGGGCTTCAAAGGCATCAAGTGGAACTTCGAGAAGTTCCTCATCGACAAGCACGGCAACGTCTACGAGCGCTACTCGTCGCTGACCAAGCCCGCCAACCTGGACGCCAAGGTCCAGAAGCTGCTCGGCGCCTGAGCGGGCACCTGCGCTCCTAATTGCAGGAGGCCTGCCCGTCCCCCTTCGCTCCCACGCATCATCCGCACTGTACTACTCATGATATGTAAAAGTTTGATATTCACTAATTAAATGGAATTTCCTTGTTAAGAGCGACGTATGTAGATGCGACGGCTACTGCTCGGTCTTGGGCTTCTTGGCGTCGCCGTTGACGCTGGGCTTGTCCGCGGGTCCGGGCTCCGTCGAGGTCATGGCCGCCGCCACGGCGGTGGCGGCGGTGTCCTCTTCTTCTCGGGGCCTCTTACCATTGAGCTCACCATTCGCAGGTGCGGGCTCCATGGCCTTGCCTGCTACGTCCGCGCCCCCCGGGCCCGGGGCAGCTTCCGAGCCAGCCTCCGCAGCGCCCTCCTTGACCTCTTCCGCCATGTTTTTTGCGTTTTCGTCCTCCTCTGCAAGCCTGCGCTTCATCCCGTCGTCGAGCACTACGCCGGCGTTAAACTCCTTCTCAAGACATTGCAACAACGTGATCGCTCTCCTGTTGAGCTCGATGGGCGTCCGGCTTTGGAAGAAAAAGTCCAGTTCGAACAGCGGCGAGTCGCGGATCTCGTCCCTGACCAATTCGTAGACATTCTCCCGGTCGATGCCATACTTGAATAGCATGAGCAGCAAGAAACGGTCCTCCTCTTCGGAGAAAACCCGCTTGTTGCTGTTTGAGGGCGGATGCTTGAGTGTCAGGTCGAACAGCGGGTTGCTGCACTGTGCGATCTTGCGGCGCAGCGCCTCTTGCTGCAGCTTTGTGCGGCGGATCCTATCTTCCTCCGCCTCGATGTTCTTCAGGTACCGCTCGTAGTCCTCGACGCGCTGTATGTTTGTCCAGAATGCTTTGGCATAGTCGCGCACTTCCTCCTCGGTCTTGTGTGGCGCGAATTCGAAGGCGATGGCCTTGATAGAGTTTCGGCCATACTTGCCGCAGGCAGCAATGAACTTTCTGAAATCATTTTTGTTCCAGTTCGTGTATCCCTCAGACTCCAGCTGGGCTTTCTGTTTTTCTTCCTCTTCAGTCAATGGTTGGGCGTTAGCAACCGCTAGCAGAAGCATGTTCAGCTTGGCTTGTTTTTCCTCCTCGTCCTCGATTTCTCCGTACGTTGTTTTGACGTCTTCCAGCGTGGGAACGTAGTTGTTCTTCTTGGTGTTCCACATCCTTTCCTTTTCGTAAAGGACCTTCAGCTGCGGGGACAACAACTGATGGCTGTGGAACGGCTGAGGTCTTGGCATTTTGGGTTGCGCAGGCGTCGTCGACCGCCCGGGGTTCAGCACGTCCTTGTAGTAGCCGTCAATATTATAATTCTCCTTACGCTCACGTTTGCTGGGGTTGATCCAAGCCGTGCTAATAATGTCCTTGTTAGCGCGCTTTTTGAAGTCTTGACCATTCCACTCGTAAGCGGAATCCTGGTTGAATTTCTGTAAGTCGTCCAATCCTAGAGCTTCGTATTTCTGGTTCAAGGATTGCGTCTTGTCTTCCGAGTTCGCCAGCAAGTTATCAAGGTCAATATCTCCGTCAACGTCGTCGGTCGAGCCTGGTTGAGGCGTCCCCTTAGTGCTAGAATCACCACTGTTTGAGCTGAAAACATCAGCTGCACCGTGTTGAATCATCGACAAAAGGGCGTCCTTTGAGTCGCCTTTCTTGGCTTCTTTATTAGCAACCCCGTTTCTGCTCTGCTGAATGACCAGCTGGTCGAGTCGAAGCTTCTGTGTTGCTCTTTCGAGAATCTTCTCTTCGACAGAATTGTCAGTGACCAGCCTGAACACCTTAACCTGCTTCTTTTGCCCTATGCGGTGGGCTCTATCCATAGCTTGTAAATCAGCCTGAGGGTTCCAGTCGGAATCATATAATACAACAACATCGGCAGTTGTCAGGTTGATGCCTAAGCCACCGGCACGAGTGGTCAGCAGAAAAACGAACTTTTTCGAGTCGGGCGCATTATATTCGTCGATCGCTTCTATTCTGTCTTCGTGTGCCGTTGAGCCATCAATCCTACAATATTCGTAGTTTCTAAAGAAACAATAATCCTCTAGTATATCGAGCAACCGGGACATCTGGCTGAAAATAAGAACACGAGATCCTTCTTCCTTGAATTTTCTTAAAAGCTTATCTAGCACCTTGAGTTTAGCAGAATTGTAAACAAGGTGCTCGTCAGTGGTGTATGGAGGCCCTGGCTCCGCACCATCGAATAAGTAAGGGTGATTGCAGCACTTTCTCAACTGCATCATGATATTGAGCAATCTGGTCTTCGACTCTTTGCTGCCGTTTGCTCCGTTAACGGCATCCAAGTCCTTTTCCAGAATTTGCTTGTACCATCTTTTCTGCATGGCAGACATTCCGATATAGAGGTTCAACTCCTTCTTTGGGAGAAGTGACGTTTCAACCTCATTTTTCAGTCTTCGCAACAGGAACGGTTGCAAGACCGTATGCAGTTGTTTAACAATCGTGCCCTTGTCTTCTTCGCTAGACTCAGACGAAAACCAATCATCAAAAGCTTGCGAATCAGAAAAGACGTCGGGCAGTAGGAAATTCAACAATGCCCAAAGCTCATGCAGGTTGTTTTGTAAAGGCGTACCCGTAATCAACAACCTATTCCGAGAGGTGAACTCTCTCAGAACCTGTGATAGCATAGACTCCTCATTTTTAATCCTGTGGGCCTCATCGATGATGATATATTCCCAATCAATCTTTTTGAAAGAAGACTTTTCTTTGATGATGATCTCATAAGAAGCCACCACAATGTCGAAGTCGCATGCCATCAGCTTGTTGGATACGAGTTTTGCTCTCTCTTCTTTGTCACCTTGGAGAATGAAAGCGTTAACCTCGGGGGTCCATCTGTTGATTTCTCTTAGCCAGTTGTTGAGAGTAGATTTAGGAGCGATTACCACAAATGGGCCACGCTTTTTCTCGACATAACGCATGTAGCCGATGAACGAAATTGTCTGGAGAGTTTTTCCTAGACCCATTTCATCTGCAAGAATACCCGCAAGATTGCTTTGGTGAAGAGAAACCAGCCAGTTCAAGCCTTGAATCTGATAAGGTCTCAGCTGTCCATTGACAAATGGGGGCGATTCGCGGAACTGGTACCCGACCTGGTCTTGTTCCTCCCCTTCTTCATCCTTCAGGAGCTCCTGGTCCTCCTCGGTTTCGGTTTTGCGTCTTCTTTTGTCCTGATGGCTAGATCCTTTAGAGCCCTTCCGACCTGATGGGTTGTCCAGAATATTTAGGACTTTTTGGAATTTTTCATCTTTGGCGGCTTTCCTCTCTATAAAATGACGAAAAAGCCCACTCAAATTGAGCAGATGTTGAAACCGCTTTATAGTGCCCTCAAGATCAAATTCGCTCTTCTGTTGGCCTTTTATTAGGTACCGCTTTTTGTTTGATTCTGGGTCCGATGGGGGAAGCCCTTCCTGAAAGGGCTTGAGCTTTTCTAGATACTCTTGGTCGTCCATTGATATAAAGCACACGGTAAGCTCGAAGTTGCTGATACAAAATGATACCAAAGACGCAGATTATGTTTCTTAGATGGATCTTCCGGTACGCGACACTAATCAACATGAAAAGTTCACAATTTTCTGGAATCATAAAAGACGACCTCAAGTAAACGCTGGAGAGTTAAACGCCTTAAAGGTACCTGCTCTATCGCTCTTGTCCTATATGACCGCCCCGGAGTCCGAGGCTAAGGCAGTGAGCCACACCAATAAGCCGCCATGCTGTTTGCGCATCTTCCGTGATGATTTCATCATTTTGGGTACCTACGACCTGGATAAACCTAGCGGAGCTAGAACAGGATCAATTGATGTACTTGACAAGAATCTCGGCCCTCTGGGGACTTATGATACATATGGTGCAGTCTTGGATCTTAAGTTGTCTCCCTTCGATGATACACTAATGGCATCTGCCCACTCCACCGGAAACGTCGAACTATGGAGGATAGAGTACGAATCCATTGCCTCTGATAGGACTTTAAAGCTGCTTCGCATAGCTAATCTGCAAGTTTTCGACGCCGATACACTAATAACTTCTCTTCATTTCTCCCCAAGGACGCCCGAGAACCTGTTGGTAACAGCAACCAATGGGGAAACGCGTGTCCTAGATCTCAAACACGAGTCTGAGGTTTTCACATCTCAAGCGCTTTCCACGCAATATTCTAAACTTGAAACAAATCTCCTAGATGTTCAAGGGCGCCAGGCTTCTGTTTTGAACGTTGACTCTGTCACGCTCGACTATCAGCATGCTCTAGAATGCTGGACGGCTGAATATGGCTGCCTTGCGCCTTTTGAAAATGTTGTGTTTACAGGTGGGGATGACTCTGCCATAGCAGCTCATGACCTGCGCACCCTGGAGACTGTATGGTCTAATTCAAGGATTCATGAAGCGGGTGTGGTTGCAATAAAATGCAGCTCAAGCACTTTCCGAGCCAACAAGCCTACTAGCATTCTAACAGGCTCGTATGACGACCACATAAGATCATTAGAATTACGCATGATGGGAGATTCTATATATCCAGGCGTTAATGTACCAGTCGCGAACTCCAGCAGCTCCAATTTAGGTGGGGGTGTTTGGAGATTTGCCGAGTCGCCTCAAAATGCACAAGACAGCGAATCAAACAAGTTACTAGTCTGCTGCATGTACGACGGAGCCAAAATTCTGCGTGTAGATGGGGACGATTTTATCATTGAAACCTATACCAAGAAAAATCACGAATCAATGTGTTACGGCGGTGACTGGGGCCATAAATTTGTTGCCACCTGCTCCTTCTACGACAAAGTTGTTCAGTTGTGGGACGAATAAGAGGAATATCTGCCATGGTCATGCTATGTCGTTCAACTGATGTATGTCGTGGATCACCACGGCTAGAGGCGATGTAGGTGTCACCTATCATGTAAGACGAAAGGTTCTAGGATACGGAAAATTTTATTAATATTAAGCTCATCGCCCTCTAAAGTATCGTTGAGAAGACTCTTCAAAACTCATCGATTATCGACATGCCTCCTAAAGAACCTCCTAAAAAGTGGAAAGCACCAAAGGGTCCCAAGCCTATCCAGCGTAAGAACAAAAATACGATTGGGCTTGGAAGGGCTATCAGAACTGCGCGTCAAAAGGAAAATGAAGTTCAAATCTTGCCCGATGGCGAAATGCGTTTCACTACCGATAAACACGAAGCAAATTGGGTCAAACTTAGATCTGTGACACAAGAATCGGCACTGGACGAGTTTCTGAATACCGCAGAACTGGCTGACAAAGACTTTGCAGCGGACAGACACTCAAATGTCAAAATTATTCGTATGGACGCTGGCAGTGATGCAAGATCGCAAGGCGTAACTCTTTCAAACGCTCAGAAACAACAACTTAACGAAAAGCAAAGAAGCCAAGCACGTAACCTAATTGTTCCTAGAAGACCAGCATGGAATGAAAGTATGACGAGGTTCCAACTCGAGAGACAAGAGAAAGACGCATTCTTAGAGTGGAGACGTAAACTAGCGACTCTGCAAGAAAGCAATGAGGACCTGTTGCTAACACCCTTTGAAAGAAATATTGAAGTCTGGAGACAATTGTGGAGAGTTATTGAGAGATCAGATCTTGTTGTTCAGATTGTGGATGCCCGTGATCCACTCTTGTTCAGATCTGTGGACCTTGAGTTATACGTTAAGGAGCTAAACGAAGGAAAGCAAAACCTGCTTTTGGTTAACAAGGCCGATTTGTTGACCAGAAAGCAGAGGATTATATGGGCGAAATATTTCATATCCAGAAACATTTCATTCACATTCTTTTCCGCGGCTAGGGCCAACGAAATTCTTGAGAAGCAGAACGAGCTCGGCGAGGATTACGTTCACAAAGAAATTGAGGAAGAGGAAATCTCAGAGATTGATGGCGAAAAGGTCGATCAGGAAGTTCTAGATAAAATTCAAATTCTGAAAATTGATCAATTGGAAGAGTTGTTCCTATCAAAGGCACCTAACCATCCACTTATTTCGCCTCTTCCAGGCCAGGAACCGCTCATTCAAATTGGTTTAGTCGGTTACCCAAATGTCGGTAAATCATCTACAATTAATGCATTGGTTGGCTCCAAGAAAGTATCAGTCTCCTCGACGCCCGGTAAAACTAAGCACTTTCAAACCATAAAGCTGTCCGAGCGTGTAATGCTGTGTGACTGTCCCGGTTTGGTTTTCCCAAATTTTGCCTACAACAAGGGCGAATTGGTGTGCAATGGTGTTTTGCCCATTGATCAGCTAAGAGACTACATTGGGCCTTGTAGCCTGGTAGCGGAAAGAGTCCCCAAGTACTTCCTAGAAGCCATTTATGGTATTCACATACAAACGAAGTCTGCGGACGAAGGCGGAACTGGGAAACCCACTGCTCAGGAGCTTTTGGTTTCCTATGCCAGAGCTCGTGGTTATATGACTCAGGGCTTTGGTGCGGCAGATGAATCTAGGGCCAGTAGATACATCCTTAAAGACTATGTCAACGGTAAGCTGTTGTACATAAACCCTCCTCCCCATCTAGAAGATGATACTCCTTACACGAGAGAAGAATGCGAAGAGTTCAACGAAGACATCTACACATTCGACAAACTACCTCAAACAAGACAAGAACAATTAGCGGATGCCGTAAAGTCGAAAAATTTAGAAGATTTCGACCTGGCTCGTGACTTAGGTAAACTGACCTTCTCTGCACACATCGGTAAAGAAGGTGACTCAAAAGAGGCTAGGTCCGTGAACCATGGTGGTAAGCAAGCGGCATTGTACAACGCTGCCGAAGACTTAGATAACGAGTTCTTCAAGATGAGCAGTGTCAAAGGGCAGCTTACAAACCCATTCCACAAGACTCAGGCTGAGTCGAGCGGTGGCAAAAAACACAACAAAAAAAACAAGAAGGGTAAGACAAGGGCTAAATTCTCAGATTAATTCATAGCATTTTTAGTTCCAAGAGCACATCTGGAAATCGGAACATTCGTAGTACTTATAGATCTACACAAAATAAATACAAGACGGTATTTACAGCGAGCAAATTCCCCTCAATTAGTTTTTCGAAGAAGTGGTGTCCAAGCTATTGCTAGTAATTAATGGTTGAAACTAAGAATCTCGAATATTTAACCTTGAATATTATTTCAATGGCATAACCTATTCTTCATTTGGTTAAAAGCAGTGTGCTGCCCGCAAGGGTCTATGTGCATTTTATGAAAAGGAAATGACAGATGCATATTTAAAGATCACCCTGAAAAGGGTATTGTTATTCGCAATTAGCCTTGATACGCACCACTATCAACATACCATATTTTAGGGACCCCGGGCTATCATCATGTTGACGCCATACAGCATTAAATTTCCAAGTCAGATGTGCTTTAAACCTTGACACCGTTCAAGAACTTAAGGGTTCAAATGTAAGTGTTACCCTACTATTATAATTTTTCTGTATATAAAGCGTTGTCTTTTTCGAAGAGGTACTTTTCCAAGGTCTTTTATTTAACAAACCAAGGCTCTTTAACACTTTTCAACATGCTCAAAGTCTCTCGGCAATTCCAGTCTCCTATTGAGAGTATTTCTCATTAGGAAGCGTATCTTTTCGGAGATAGGGTTGTTTGAAAGGCGTCCCACGCATGAAGAAGTAAGCTCAAGAAGCCTAGAATATGGTTAATCCCTGCGCCCTTTCGCTAACACCGACTGAAACCCACAGTTCGTAGTTTGATAGTAGCGGGCGCTAAATTTTTAAAATTACGAAGTATATTCGTGACACTCTTGCGTAGATTGGCAGAATGTTTGAGATGCTGAGAACTTTAGCAGCGAGCCGGGAAGCTTAGGCGTCTGTAGCGTACGCGTCAACATTCGGAATGTACTGATACATGAATGCTACACCTGATAGAAGAGACAGCCCCGAGTTTTTTTCATCGACAGTATGTTCGTTGGATTCTTTGTACTGCAGACTTCCGCTGTATCTGTAGATGTTCCTAGTTAGGTTCCAGAAGGACTTTGTGTCTGTGTTTCCTGTGCTGAGTGCTGGCGTGATGTACACTTTGGCATCTTCGCCACCGAAGAGCTTTTGTTTGTAAGTGCTTACCGTTGTGCCAGAGATGATATCCCAGACTTGGCTACCACTTGTTGGAGAGAAAGGAGCAGGCTCTAGAGGGTCCAGAAGCCTAATCACAAACCGCCCGCTCTCGGTAACGGGCTTGATAACTTCCGCGGTTTCTTCTTTGGAGTAACGGCCGGCCAAGACCTTGATGCCGAGGTTGTACGTTTCGGCTTTTGACTGTACATGTTTCATGATGTGCCCTAGCGTCTCGTTTACCGATGAATGCATGCCAATTCTGTTGTTGACTAAAACGGTAGCAGACTCAGGCAAGGCATTGGCTTTAATGCCTCCGGACACAATATCCAGCGCTTGAGATGTCTTAAAAAGGTACTTGAGGGCTAGCCGGTTGTCAAGTGCGGTCCCAAGCTTCTTCAAATTGTTCTTGCTCAGATGTTTGGCAATTTCCTCATCTTTGATAGCGCCAAATTTGATAAAGCACTTAATAGTCTCCAGTGCTGGGTTGTTTTCTTCGATTAGTATGTCGTATGGGTCTTTTTCGAGGTCAACGATGAGTTCGCCTAGAATACCAATGGATGTGTGGTCAGGAGGGACAGAGGAATGTCCGCCGGGTGTGAAAACAGTGATTTCTGCATCAAGGTATCCCTTTTCTGATGTTACAGGTTCCGCGAAATAAACGCCGTCTACTTCTCCTACCTGCCCACCTTCATCAAGGATCGCATATATGCTGTTGGCCCCGTATCTCTTTTCGATGTGTTGAGCTATCTTTGCAGCGCATGAGCCAGAGGCTTCCTCGTCACAGCCGAATGAGATCATGATGGTTCTTTGAGGCTTGAATCCGTCTAGCATCAACCGTTCGACAGCTTCCAAGTGAGAGACCACGAGCTGTTTGATGTCAGCGGTTCCACGGCCGTAGATCAAATCTTCCGAGCTATTGTAAAAGCCGCTAAAAGGCGGGTGAGTCCACATATCGACCGTATTTGGTTCGACCGGAACAACATCTTGGTGGGCCATTAGTAATAGTGGTTTCAAGTCAGGCTTTGAACCTTGCCAGGTAAACAACAAGCCGAACCCGTCAATTTTCTCAACTTGTGCTTTTTCGTAAACGTATGGGAATTGAGTTTCTAGGTATTCATGTAGCTCCTGGAAATGTACCCACGCTTCTGGATCGTCTGAGGGACTTGGTGTGAAGTCGAAGATTTCTGTTGGGATCTTGACCGCGCCAGCTAGCTTCTCAATCACGGACATTTTGTAATCTTGGTTGTACAGAATGTGGTTGAGCGACTTGTTAAACGCAGGTCTCAATGCCTTAAAGCCAGCGCATTCTGAACAAATTGAGTCTTTGTTGTTTGGCGAATTGACTGTATGACCAGCTAGCAATATCACACTTAGCAATGCGCACGCCCCCAGCACAACAGTTGCTAGCAGTCTTCTCCTTTCAAATATTCCGCGGGGCTTACTGCCGCCTATCGGCAAATAGTCAGACATGATGAAACTGTCCGCTTTTTGAACCCTGTCACTCAAGTCTATGGTAAAATTTAATGACACTCCTTTTATATATAACTGATAAGAGACTTATCAATGTGCTCATAATAAGTACTCCCCTTTCTCTCATGAAAGGTTCGATGCATGCTCACGTGGTTGAATTATATGCAGTGTAGTACGGCCCTCCTAGCCTCCCAACGCACAATGAGTGCGACAAGCGACCGTAGGTTTAAGTTTTTATATTGTGCTTATCGAAATTCCGCTTGATCCATTCTTTGAGTGTTCTTCATCAACAACAAAGTGAACATTGGGACTAGCTTTATGAATGAAAACATAGCACGGGTTTGCAAGTCGTCACGTAGCGTGGCTCGTCCCTCTGTCTGCGCGTAATCATCAACACGAAGTAGTCACACTATTATGTGAATATCGCTAAAAGGATCACATTCAACAAGATTATAAGGTTCTCTTGCGAGTTGAAACGGGAGACTTCTTCGTGGGGCTTAGGTCTAATTCAAACCATTTTTGCAGTGTTATTAGCAACAGCCTCCAATACACAGCTCGCGAAGCTGGGTATAGCAGTTCTGTTTCCTCGGTTTCGCGAGTTGTCATTCTCTTTGTTCACGTGGCCGTGAAGCTCTCTTGAACGAAGTAGTAAAGTTCAAACGCAGGCGGCACTGATGGTAATGTCTGTTCTTCCTCAACTGCAGACACATAAAGCAATGTACGGAGGTCCGTTCGATAATTGGAAGCGTGCTCTCGAGCCTGTGATCGCAGAGGAACTCAGTTTTAGCGATGACCCTGTTTTACAAGACATTATAAGCACTAAAGCCCTCGCGAACTTGGCCCTTTTGCGAAAGTCCGCGGTGGAAAGCCAGCTCCGAGCCCCGAAACATGGCAGTTCAGAGCTGGATGATTACAGAAATGCTTTTGAAGAGCTTGAGTGCTCAGCCTTGATGACTAGACACAGCTCGAGGGCGAAGCTGACTGCGGAGCACGAGCATCTCATGGAGTCAATGAAATCGAAACGCTATAGCGTGGACTTTGATTCGGAGGACACCGGCCGCCAGGAAGAGGACTTCGAAAATATTGAAAAGGCCGCTGGTCCTGAAGGTGAAGAAGAGGAAAGTTTAGGGCAGCTCAGAAGCCGGCTCTTGGGGAATCGTCGTGGTAGTTCTTCGGGCGCAGACCAAAGCGCCAACACAGAGAAGCAGATGCAAGTGCACAATAACTTGCAGGAGGAGCTCATTAGTGACATGTCACAATTGGTGTCCGGCTTAAAAATGGGCGCTGAAGCATTTCAAAATGCTCTTGAGGAAGACTCCACTGTTCTCAAAGCTACCGAGTTGGGGTTACAAGCCACTTCCCGGAGTCTTACAAACTTGGGCGGCAAGCTGAAAAAGTACCACAACTCCAAAGTTGGGCTACTCTTTTACCTTGGGTGCATACTGTTTATGTTCCTCAGTCTGTTATTAACATACATGATTGTCAAAATATTCCCTAAAATGTGAAGTCCAAGACTACGCGCTTAATCCGGCAAAACGCCTGGACCTCCTAATCATTACAAACAGGACACCTGCGAAGGTAACGCTCAGAAAGCAGCACACAACCGACGGCCAAAACGCTTTCACTATTGCACTTTTGAAGACTTGCAAAAGATCCTTTAACTGGTCGCTGGGCACTTCCCCGCTCCTCAAGAACGCATTTTCTTTCAAGAGCTTTCTGTAGAGATCGCTTTGCTGTCCTTGGAAGTACGACTTCAACTTGCCTTTCAGGGATGCGACAAAAACGCTCAATGATATCGAAACGCTCAAGACATTGCCTAGTGACCTGAAGAGGAATGTGACACTGGTTGAAGACGCCTGTCCTTTTCTCCCTACTTTAGCGACTGTGTATAGCATCACTGAGACACTCTGGAACCCCGCCGAAAGGCCCATAATGGCGAATCCTAACAGAAACCAGAACTTCTGATCGGGCGACGGGCTCTTTACGCCTTCGAAGGCAGGCTTTATTTCAAGGATATTCTTGAACATTACGAAAAACCCCAATGTGTTTATCAGCGTGCTGCCAATGAGCATCATACCTGAATTGAGAAGAGTAGCATCCTTATCTGGTGCTCCATATTTCCTGAGGAGCCAGCCGCTTCCAAAGGAGCCTATCGACGTGGAGATCACAGCATACATGATGTAACCACCAGATCCCGCTACGCTGACGCCCCAGACTAACTGTAGATACAACGGAACTACAAATAGCCCCACGTAACTGAGCATCGACGCAAGCCCATATATAAAGCTGATAACTCCAAGAGACCCTTTTAGCACTTCGGCTGGCAAGATGCTCTTGGCGGCGACATTTTTCTCCACATAAATGAATCCACTGACGGATAGGACCGTGATTAGGAAACAGCCCACTTTAAAGAGAGACACCGCACTGTCATCAGTTACATCTCCCGAAGACGAGCATAAGAAGATAAAAGCAGAAATGCCGGTTATAAGGCAGAAACTACCAGCAAAGTCAATGTCGCGCCAGGTGCCCTGTGTCTGATTCGACAGGTCATGTATGTACTTAACAGTGAGAGAAAGACTGAAAAGACAGAACGGTATCTGGACTACAAAAAGACCTCGAACCCCGAACCAGTTCAAGAGCAGGCCACCAAGGGGGCCGCCGACACTTTGAGAAAAGCCCCATATAACCGAGCCCCAACCCCAGTATATCGATCTCTGTGAGAGGGGAGCAAGATCTGAGAGTATGATATTGCACATAGCGCCTAGGCCAGACCCCCCGACACCGCAAATGGCTCTTGCTACTATCAGCTCCTCGATCGTACGAGCCGCCCCACACATCACGAGACCGACAATAAAGACTACCTCTGCGAAAAGCAAACACTTCTTTCTGCCCAGAAGATCACTGGTTTTGCCGTATAGGGGCTGTACCGCGCAAGTTGTGAGCATGTAAGCTGTTGCGACCCAGGTAACCTTGGAGGCCTCTTGAAAGATCGAAGCTATCTCGTTCATCGTGGTCGAGATAATCGTTCCATCTACCGCGCATATAGAGGTATTGAGCCATAAGGAAAGCAGAATATATGGGAAAGTATTGGGATCTCTGAAATCTTTTTCAAGATCTTCTTCCTCCCCAGTATCAGGAAAGCTCGGCACCGTGCTCTCGCCTTTTGAGCTGTGTATTTCGTCTAACTCAATCGACCCAGGTCGGCCCTCTTCTTCGCCCATGGTTGCTTTGCTATCGGCTGTATGTACCTAATGTTCAAAATTGCCTTTAGCTCTTTTCACTCTGCTTGATAAATATGTTCTTGATCGGATACCGCCTAAAAATCCGCAACGAAGTCAGCGGTCAATACAGCCAACTTTAAAGTGCAAAACATTGCCTGAGATTATGATATCAATATGGGGACCGCCCGACAGCTTCACAGCCCAGAATCAACATTAATTTGTAAAATCCTTCGACGGCGGAACCGCAGCCACTAGTTTCTTGATATTAGTTCAGATTATCTGACTATCGTGTAATTTGGGACGAAACATGCCGTAGCCGCTGATCTGTGGTGAGTACACAAGCTGTAAACCGGCTGAGCTGGTGAGCATAGCGAAAAACGCAAGGGATGTTTTCAACGCAGACTTTGCTACGCGTCGCAAGCGGCTCTGTTGAACTATAATTCATCCCGCAAATTGCGTCACGTGATATTGACTAATCTACATCAATAAATGCCCATATAATAACTACTGTACATCCAGCATCAGATCGTCTTTGGATTCAAGGTTGTTCACAAACTCTCTGCTTTCGCCGGCCATCAGTTCGCGTCTAATCTCAGGGCCGATGTCTTTGTGACCTCTTTGGCGAACAGTCTCAAGCAGGAAGTCTCTTTGGTCCTGGGTGATATCGTTTTTGTAGCGCTGAGCAAAGGACAGGAACGCCTTGTGCCAGACGACTGGCAGTGTGCGGCTACTGTCCTCGCCATTACTGCCGTCGCTCAAAATTCTGAATCTCATGAAGTAGTAGACACAGTCGTCAACGGTCTGGTATGGTAGCGCGTACTTCTTCTCCAGTAGGATCTTTATGAAAACAGTGGTTGCTGGCGAGAATGGTAGCCTTAGAAGGTAACTCAAAGCAGCCGCAGAGTGGAGCGCTGGGACGGAAACCTTAGCTAGGACACTTCCGGCGATGGTCGCCTCTCTGATATTGCAACCCATCTCCAGCAATGGAAACAAGAAGCCCTTGAAGTACGCACTTGGCTTATAAAGCGACTTCTTCAAGGCTCTGTAGATATGGTAGTTTAGCGAATGATCCTCTGCAGTCTCGATGTTGTCCCGGAACCGGTCCAGGAGTACAGCGTTGATAAACTTCTGTGCCTCCTTGGCGGGAAGATTAGAGACAAAGAGCTTGGTAGCCTCATAAACCACGTGTGGTGACCAATCCGCAGGGTTAGTCACATATAGAACGTCCTGCCAGTTGTTCAGCGAAGGAATCACCTTAAATAGCTTAGGAAGCTTGCCGTGCGTCCAGGTCTTCAAGATTACGCCGACGGTGCTGTAGGCCCTGATAACCTTAGGTGGCAGCGCGACACCTTCTGGCTGAGTCTCGTCACGAGCGGAGGCAGAGCCTGCATTGAGCTCCATCTCCTTCTCTCTGATGGATGCCATGATTTTATCTGCCAAGTTGTAGCTCTGGAAATCCGAGTTGTAATCTGTCGACCGTTTGAAGTACTGTTCGAACATCGCTGCATCCTCTTCATCAATCTCAACAACTTCCTCCTCTTCTTGCTCCTCGTCGTACTCAGGCTCGAAGTCTGAAATGTTTTCCTCGCGCTCTTGGTCCTCGTCTTCCTCCTCGTCTTCTTCGTAGTTACCTGCGAGACGGAATCTCGCGAAATTGTTGCCGCCATTCTTTTCATTTTCCTGTTCTTCCTCAAGCTCTTGCTGTTGCTCCTTGGCTAGCTGGAGAATCCTCCTGGAGGAAGCCGCATCGACGTACTCCTCCTGGTCATCCTCGTCTTTTTGATCTTCTCTCTTTTTAGGCGCTTTTCTCAAATTCCCTTGGGCAGAATCAAGATCTTTCAAGAGGGGATCATGCCTCTGTTTTCTGCTCTTGGAACTGGCAACTCTTCCCATGGCTTAAATGCGTGTATTGCCCTTTGGAATCACTATTTGCCTGCTTATTCTTCAGCGCGAAGGAAGGTCATCGCATCGCTCATTTCGAGCTTTTTACCAAAATTTTTCGTCAACCAGAGAAAGAAAGGAAACCATGTGACATAATAGGCCATAGTGATACTATTAAAGAATTACAATGTAAAACAACACCGACAATATAAAGGCCGTTCCAACTGGTTGATGGTACTACAGTCCAACCCCCAACGTTTTGAACACTTTATCTAAATTTTGTAAGAGTCGACAGATATAGATTATCGTCCCACCTCCGCATATTATTATTGACACGCCACACAATGCTGCGCCAAGACCAGCAGTACAAATTGCCAGCCCAGTCACATAGGCGGTCATCAAAGTTCCGAAATCACAGAAGATGTTTGCAATGTCTGTCAGTGCCGCGTGCGTGTCACCACCTACCACTTTGTCGCGGATCTTTTCAGCGATGCCCTCACCGACAATTCTTCCGACGGTCAAGTCATCCATACGACTTGCAAAGGTAAACTCTTCAAAAGCATCTGATGATTTTGATGGATTTTCAACGAGTGACACGGCATTTTGTAAGCTTTTACTGAAGCTCGCCAGCAGGTCAACGAGGCCCGCAGATGGCGACCTCGCATCTCCCCTGATGTGAGACGCCAACCGTAATCCAAATTCTCTTGATCTTCCCTCTAAATACTGCGTAACTTGTTGCCTTGCAGGCTCCCAAGCCGGATGGTCAAGGCTTATCACAAGGCGGGCGCTCGAAGACTCAATTTCGCGACAAAGCCTATTCACATCTTTAGTAATTCCCACTGCAGGGTTCTGGATGAACAGATTTAGCATCTGTCTCTCCGCGTTGCGGACTACTGCATCAGTAACAGCCAAAAAATGTGTGTCGCCGGTTAGGCGGCCAACATTGTTTGCTAGTCTGTCAACGTTAAAGTCCCATTTTAAAAAAGAGGTCTTTTTGTGTGTGAGTTGGCTTAGCCCTTCCCAAAAAGATGCTGATGATGTCGCGAATGCTAATAGGAGTCCCACACAGAATAATGTTTGAATTTTCATCTGTGCTAGTGACTTGCGTTCCGATCTTCAAGTTTTCAATGTCAGCGATTCCCACAAAAACATTATATTTAATATTGATTTTATGGCTAAACAGATACCAGAATCAAAACCAACATAAAAAGGACGGCCCAACTCTAAATTTTCGATTGCTGAAACAGTGTACGTGAGCTGAGAGGGTCAAGTGCGCTTTTCAGATGATGGCCATCTATCGTTGACCAGTTACCACCATCACCATCAACGAACGTAAATGTTCGAGTAAACAATGAAAACTTACCACGCAATAACAAGATCATCACACAGCTTGCTGCCATCTGTATACACAAGATAAATTGGATATAACCTCAGGTACTAGCACTATGAGCAAACGTTCCGCAAGTCCCCCTCTGACGCCGGGCAAACGGGCAAGAAAGCACCTCGTTTCCACCATTCATAAGCACTATGAGCTGATCAACAGTCAGGATGACTACAAGTACATGTATCTGTCACTGCAGCCGCTAGATATATTCTGCTGGGGCACCGGCTCAATGTGCGAGCTAGGATTGGGCCCTTCGGCCAAAAATAAGGAGGTCAAAAGGCCCCGTCTGAATCCGTACTTGCCTCGAGACCAGGCCAAGATTGTTTCTTTCGCAGTAGGAGGAATGCATGTTCTGGCTTTGGACCAGGACAACCATGTATGGTCGTGGGGGACAAATGACTCCGGCGCTTTAGGGCGTGATACTTCTCACGCTAACGAGCAACTGAAAGACATGGACGCTGATGATAGCAGCGACGACGAAGACGGAGACTTGAACGACCAAGAAAGTACTCCAATAAAGTTACCTGATGAATCCCTACCACTGAAAGATCACAAGGTTGTTCAGCTAGCTGCTACAGACAATCTGAGCTGTGTCTTGCTGGACAATGGTGAGGTTTACGCATGGGGTACTTTTAGATGTAACGAGGGCATCCTGGGCTTCTACAAAGACACGATCAAGATCCAAAACACCCCATGGAAGGTCCCTTCATTCACTACATCTAAGGTTGTCCAGATGGCTGCTGGGAAAGACCATATTTTGTTTCTGGACGAGGGCGGTGTCGTCTATGCTTGGGGAAATGGTCAGCAGTACCAGTTGGGGAGAAAAATCATGGAGCGCTCTCGTTTAAGAACGCTGGACCCCAGGGCTTTTGGCTTAGACAAGGTCAAGTACATTGCCACTGGTGAAAACCATTCTTTCGCTTTAACTAGAGATGGAAGACTGTATAGTTGGGGCTTGAACCAATTTGGCCAGTGTGGTGTTTCTGAAGAAGTGGACGACGGCGCCCTGGTAACGGTCCCAACTGAAGTCTTACTTCCCGAAGGGACAAGA
Source organism: Lachancea thermotolerans CBS 6340 (assembly GCF_000142805.1). Classification (NCBI taxonomy): domain Eukaryota; kingdom Fungi; phylum Ascomycota; class Saccharomycetes; order Saccharomycetales; family Saccharomycetaceae; genus Lachancea; species Lachancea thermotolerans. The sequence goes on along the minus strand of NC_013084.1, from coordinate 479,843 downwards.
GTAAAAATGGTTTCTGCAGGTGAGCATCACTCCATGGTTCTTACTGAGGAAGGAGAGCTCTATACCTTTGGTAGACTTGACATGTTCGAAATTGGAATACCTAAGGCTAAGCTCCCGGAGCAGACTTATATTGATGCCCATGGAAAACCCCGTGCTGTGCCAGTGCCTACTAAGTTGGTTGAAGTTCCCCGCTTCAAGAACATCGCTGCTGGCTCTCACCATTCTCTAGCCATTTCTGAAGATGGTGTTGTGTTTTCATGGGGATTTGGTGAAACTTACGCAGTTGGTCTGGGCCCTTCCGGTGATGACATCGAGGTGCCTACTAGAATTAAAAACACTGCAACGCAAGACCACGACATCATTTTCGTCGGAGGAGGCGGTCAGTTCTCAGTCTCGGGTGGTATTAAGCTGAATGACCAGGATGCCGAAAAAAGAGCAGACAAATACGATGACTGATATATGCAAAAGACGGTAAAAGCCTGATTCATTCCACCAAAAAGATGTATCAATACCATTAATAAAAAGATCAAGTGTAGGCCAGTGAATTGCTCACGCTATAGCGGGAGCCCGAAAACAAAACCTTCACAAAAAAATCAAAAAGTTTATAGCATCAAGTTTACAGGACAACTTATATTAATACTCTACATAGACGGTCAAATGAGTGGTCTCTATTGACTTTCCATTCTAACTTTGAACCCGCTATCTAGAAGGTATTGCTTAACATCGTTAACGGTGTACTCACCTCTGTGAAACATACCCGCGCCCAAGCAGGCATCGGCGCCGGTGGACTCGAAAGCTTCTTTGAAGTGCTTTGGCTCGCCGGCACCGCTCGAGGCGATGACCGGTATTTTAACGGCCTCTTTGGCATGGTTTATCAATTCCAAGTCATAGCCTGAGTTGGAACCGTCTTTATCAATACAGTTTAGCAACACCTCACCAGCTCCCAGAGCTTCACAAGCTCTCGTTAGTTCCCACACGCCCATATCCCGGGACTCCCTACCACCTTTGATAGTGCACTGATACCAGCACCATGTTTGGCCCTTCTCATTAGGGAACTTTGTCTCAAAGGTCTTGTGTTTAACAGACTCGGGGCCATCCACATAGACTCTTTTTGGGTCTACAGAAATAACAACAGCTTGGGCACCATATGACTTGGAAATAGTTTCGATAGGTGAAGCACCGTCACCACGCTCACCAAGTTCATAGTATTTCTCAGCCGCATAGACTGCATCCGACCCAATAGAAACTTTATCAGCTCCTGATGCAAAATACAGAGCGGCAACCTGAAGAGCAGGAATATGGGTTCCGTCAACATCCACAATGTCCTTGATACCACCCCCAACGGTAAGAGGTACAAAAACAGTTTTTGCCGCCTGCTTTAAAACCTCAAGCATGGGTGTGTCCTTCAACGGACAATCTCTGAAACTGGTGATGTTCAAGAATGTAACTTCATCAGCTCCCTGCTCGTAGTACTTTTGAGCAAGTTCAACGGGCTTGCCTAAGTTTCTCACGTTTCCACCCTCTTGCTTCTCGCGAACATCATATTGATCGCCCTTGGTGACGACAAGATCACCCTGGTCATTGGTACGTACATCCAAACAAGCAATAATTCTTCTCGTCAAACCATAATTGGAGTAGTCATTTTGAAGCGCTGCTTTCTCTCTGTCAGTGTGTTTGATCGTTGGGTGAGTTTGATTGATAAAGTTCTTCAATATCTCCAAGCCTGCGTGACCCGACTTCTCAGGGTGAAATTGTGTAGCAAAGATGTTGTCTCTCGCGACAGCAGCAATGTATTCTTGGGAACCGTACTTAGCGGCAGCAATGTTCCAACCAGCCTCAGAGAGGCGTGCTTTGTCTTCAGCATCGATGATAGCCGCGTACGAGTGCACAAAGTAGTACCTGTTACAAGGATCAAGGCCGAACAAATTGTCTTGAGGCGTGCAGGTGTTCCAGCCGATTTCTGGAACCGGCTTTTCGGATGTGTCAAACTTTGTGAGCTGCAAGTCTAGGTACTTCAGACCAGTGCTCTTGGGCGACTCTTCTGACCCCAGAAACAAACACTGCAGACCCACGCAGATGCCCATAATGGGCTTTCCGGATGCAATGTATTCACGAATCGGCTTTTCAAAGTTCTTCAAGGTGAGGTTGTCAACGAAGTGGCCAAAGTTGCCGACTCCAGGAAGTATGAGCCTTTCAGCCTTGGAAAGTTCTATGTCATCGGCTGACTTCACGATTTTGACATTGAAGCCCAAAAACTCAACAGCGTTTCTGAGCGACTTCAGATTGCCGCTCTCAACGTCAATTATGTGGACTGTAGACATGATGCTTGACGATGGTGCGACCGATCTTGGTGAGTTTTCGACTCGTCCTTTCTTCAACTACAACTTGTCACTTGACAGATGACTCACGTGTACTCGAGTACATACTGATGGACGAAATTCAATTCAGACTTTAACTCTCACATGCGTCCTCAGAGATTTTATCATGAGCATCCGGTTACAAGCATTCATGTATATCTCCGAGACGGTGGCATTCATGTAACTTGTGCGGGGGTACAATTATAGTAGACAACAAAGTTGAGGGTAATTTTGAATCTTGCTGAAATGCGGGAGGGAAACTCTTTATAAGGAGCGAAGTTGACTGTGACTTGATAAAGTAAGGACCAGGACAACTTAATTAGAAGATAGCTGCACAGCTTAGTGTTGCAATCGAGTGTATCTTTCTTGACTAACCCATGGGAACAACGTAAATTTTGGATCATATTGAACGGACCGAATCAATAAGACCTCAGCGGCTAGGGAAGAAACCGAGGCAAGATGCGCTGGCCTCACGTAGCAACCGAAAGATGACCTTTCTGGTGCTCCTGAGGTCAAAACAAAGCCCAAGAGCGGATGCGTTTTCACGTTTACGGTTGAAGTTGGCCAAAAAGTCTGTCACGATAAGCTGACGCCTTTCTTGCTGGAGTTATTCTTTCGAGGGAGAACCCGCAGTCCCCAAGAAAATAAGTCAGCCGCGCTCTTGAGTGGGCCGCATCTCCAAACAGGCCTTGCTCCTAGACGGCCTCCAAGCATACCTTGGCTTCGAAAACCACAATAACTTTCTCTGATCTTAAAATGAAACCTGTCTATGGAAAGTGTCAAAAAAACTAAAGATTAATTATTTTCTCTTCTAAATGCTGAACACAATTGGAAGACTGTGCATTTCAGTGGCGCTCGCAAGAGTGTCGCTCAACTCATATAACTGGATTCCTCTTCATATCTCATAAATAATCGAATGTCGAGCTGAAAGCTTAAGCAGACGATTTCTTCTTGAGCGCTCTCCTTTGTTTAACGGCATCGGCCAGCTTGCGCAAAACCTGATCGGTAGTCTCCCAGCCTATGCAGCCATCGGTGATCGAAACACCGTATTTCAGACCCTGTTTGCCCTCAGGTGGGATGTTTTGCTTACCTTCGTTGATGTGGGACTCGATCATGACACCGATGATCTTGTCTTCACCGTTGGCAACCTGTTCGCAAACAACATCGTTCACCTTGGGCTGGTTTCTATAGTCCTTGTTGGAGTTACCGTGAGAGCAGTCGATCATCAAGGTGCCACCTGGAGGCAACTGAGCCTTGGCCTCAGCCACGGACTTAGCGTCGTAGTTGGTGCCCTTCTTACCACCTCTCAGAATCACGAAGCAGTGCTCGTTACCCTTGGTAGTGATAATGGCAGCAAAACCGTGCTTGGTAACACCCATGAAGTGATGGGAGTGGGAGGCCGCAAGCATGGCATCGATGGCCACACCCAAAGTACCGTCGGTACCGTTCTTGAAGCCGACTGGGAAAGACAGACCAGAAGCCAACTCTCTGTGCAGCTGGGACTCGGTGGTTCTGGCGCCAATAGCACCGAAAGACAACATGTCCGCCAAGTACTGAGGAGAGATGGTGTCCAGCATCTCAGAGCCGATTGGGACACCAGCGCTGGTCAAGTTGACGAAAAGCTGTCTGGCGGATTGCAAACCCTTGTTAATGTTGAAGGAGTTGTCGACGTCAGGATCGTTGATGAGACCCTTCCACCCGACAGTGGTTCTAGGCTTCTCCAGGTAAGCTCTCATGATGATACAAAGCTCACCCTCCAGTTCGTCGGAAAGCTTCTTGAGACGTCTGGCGTATTCCTGAGCGATGTCCAGGTCGTGGATAGAGCAAGGGCCGACGATGACCAACAGTCTGTCGTCTTCGCCTGTGATAATTTTGCTGGCGCCAACTCTACCTTTCTGCACTGTTTTCAGGCATTCAGAGGTGGCTGGGATTTGAGACTGCAGCAGCGCAGGTGAGACCAGTGGGTCAAGACCCAAAATTCTGACGTCTTCGGCCTTTTCCAGGGCGGCTGGAGATGGTGCTTGTCCAGACATTTTCTGTTATGCTTTGAGAGGAACTCTACAGGAAATAATGCACTTGCTCAAACTGCTTAGAGATGTCTAGCGATACAAAGTTAAATGTGTTTAACGCCTGCGTAAATTTGGTGTTTAAATATCCGACTGTGCTTCAAGCCAGAAGATGAAATTTCACCAATGACTCTTGAATTTTTTCATGCAAATTTTTAGTTCTTTATTATTACCGAAAGGGCTCGATTATGAGAAAATATGCCGATTAGGTAACACTGGGCGGAGAAGAGGCGAGAACAGTGGGCTTTTCCAGCACAACAACTGAGTCCATATGCGAGTCGGGGAAGCATACCAAGGGTGCCATGCTACAAAGGCTGGGGTGCCGGCGAATGAGTGGTGACTCGTCACAGTATAAGCACGTGCTTCGCGTGCCAGCGGTTCAATAATATAATAAATGAACAGAAATGCGAACCCGTTACCAAGAGACAAGGTTTTCGCCCGAAGGCTGGCGGGAATGGGACCACTCTACGGGGCCAGAAGCAATGCGTAGGCGTTTTGGCCCTCGACACATGTTTTAAATTAACGCGTATCCAGTGACACCTTCTCGTGTGTTTTGAGCTTGAAGGCCTAGCTGATATTCTCGAAAAACGCCAGGGCAGCAGGGATCAGCGAGCCGAGAACAAGACTGCAAGAAAGCCACGCAGGATATCATTGCTCAGGTAAGATAGTTTTGCGTAGAGATGAAAATAGAGTTCACGTTTAACGGGGCTTGCTCCTTACGATGTTAGCAACAAAGGGTCATATTAGCGGTCATAAAAAATACTTAGAGAGTTCAAGCGCCTATCAAGACGTTCCAGACGCGAGCCTTAACCAAATTACTCAACGTAAAAAAGTCTGCCCTCCCAGGGTCTCAGCGTGCGTTCCTGTGCGCTTTCGAGATCATAATTGCCGAAAAAGGCTTTGTAGGCCGCGTCTTCATCAGGGAGAGGGAACTCACGGTCCTCGCTCGAGAAGTTGAGGGCAGCGAAGAGTGTTTTGGCTCCGTCGCGAGACTTTTTTGTGAACATAAACAAGTCTGGGTTGTCGAGGTCGAAGAACTCAAAGCCCTGGCCGTAGACGAGAATGTCCTTGTGCTGCTTGCGGAGCCGGAGCGCTGCACGCCAAAAATGGAACACAGAGTTGGGATCTTTCAGCTCGTCCTCGGCGTTGATACCGTCGCGGAAAGAGTCGTTCATGGATATCCAGGGCTTGACGCCGCTTTGGCACACAGCGCTGAAACTCGCGTCCGGCTCGCGGGAGGTCCATGGGAAGGGTGTGCGGCTGTGGTCGCGCGAAAGAAGCGCGACGCCCTGCGCGAACTTGGCCATTTCCACGGAGTTCTTGCCGTAACGCTTCGCAATGATGTCTCGGTTCGTGATCATGTCGACGTCCTGGTACTGGTCAAGGGTCCAGCCGTGGTTGTTGATCTGACCGAGCTCCTGACCCTGGTAGACGTATAGGGTGCCTGTGAGGGCGACCTCTAGGATTGCCAGCAGCTTTGCGGAGACCTGGCGCCATGCGGGGGAGTCATCGCCAAAGCGCGTGACACTGCGGGGCTGGTCGTGGTTCTCGAGGTACACGGTTGACCAGCTGTCGGTGCGATTGGCAAACAAGAAGCTGGCTGCGATGCCAAGCTTCCACTCCTTAAGGGTGAAGGGCTGGGCGTGGTAGCGCAGATGCGTGCCCACGCCGCACTCGGTATGGGCGAAGTTGAAGAGCTGGCTCATCTCGCGCTCCTGCTCGCTGGTGTACTGGAGCAGGCCCGCGAGGTCGCATCTCCCGACCTCGCCGACGGTGAAAATCTCGTTCGCGCGGCCCGCGGTGCGCTTGTCGAAGAAGGCGCGCATTTCCTTGTGGAACTCGTGGATGCGGGGGCCGTTCTGAGTGTTGTGGCCCGGGTGCTGGTGTTCGTTTGTCGCGTCGCGGACCTCGGCGTCGGGCAAGCCCCCGATCTTCGAGTACAGGCCCGCGGTGTCGATACGGAAGCCGTCGACGCCGTGGTCCAGCCAGAAGCCCGCTGCGGACTCGTAGATGGCCTTGCGCACCTCGCTCAGCTCCCAGTTGAAGTCCGGCTGGCCCGACGCGAAGAGCCGCAGGTAGAACTCCTGCGTGCGTTCGTCCCACTCCCACGCGGACCCGCCGAAGAACGACTGCCAGTTGTTGGGCGGGATGGGCTTGCCGTCCGCCGTAAAGCCCTTGGCGGGGCGCCATATGAACCAGTCGCGCTTAGCGCTCGTCTTGGACGAGCGCGACTCGCGAAACCACGCGTGCTCGCTCGAGCAGTGGTTGATCACGAGGTCCACCACCACCCGGATCCCCGCCGCGTGCGCCTCGCGGATCAGCTGGTAGCAGTCCTCGTTGGTCCCGTACCGCGGCCACACCTTCTCGTAGTCCGAGATGTCGTATCCCATGTCCTGCTGCGGCGAGTCGTAGAACGGGCAGATCCACAACGCGTCCACGCCGAGCTGCCTCAGGTAGGGCAGCTTGGCCGTGATCCCCGGCAGGTCGCCCCACCCGTCCCCATTCGAGTCGTAGAAGCTGGCGGGGTAAATCTGGTACACCGCGGCTTCTTTCCACCACTTGTCCACAGCGCTCATGGCGGGTGCTTTCGTGCTACGCGACAGCCTACCTAAATTACCTTTCCTCCTCGTCGAGAGTGACCGGGTCTTGGTCGATACCCACTTATTGTCTATTGTCTATTCCTGGCTTGTGAAGCTCGAGTACAGGGATGCTGCGATCGGGCTCGGATGCGGAGGAACAAAAGACGTGGAGAGATCTCACGCCACCGACGCTCCACGCCCATTCTCCATTACAGCGCTGCCCCAATTTATCATAGAATGGGCGTTCAGCCGGCCGGCCAATGCCCGGGCAACCGCCGGGGTTCTTGGCATCCTGCGGGGCTCAACAAACCGCACCTTCGACGTGTGCGTCATATTTCCGACAGCGTGCCTTCCGCGTCACCGGCGCACTTCGCAGGATCGTGGAGCTCATACCAATCACGTGCATCGCCATGGCAACCGGCGGCTATGCAACAGTCTGGGGAAACACGCATGCTTTTTCGAAGATGCGCTAGTACGCGGAGATTAGCAATCTCCGCGTGGCTAAAACCATCAATGCAGAATAGGCTCTTAGAGTCAGCCGTACGCCTCAGTTGATATGCAAGGGTGTACTCCTTTGTCGGGCTTAGCATTAGCCCGGCGATCAATGGTTTCAGGGTGCTACAGGAACGCGGTCGCGCGGCAACGCGGCTACGTCGCCAAACACGACGCTGTAGAATCCAGAGGGTGCTTGCATTATTGCTTCCCCCGCATTTTTTGGAGGAGGCGCGTGAGTGCGCTGGCTGAGGCTGCGCATTCCCGGTCACGCGCCACTGGTGCCCGCGCTAAGGTCTAAGGATGGCCATGCGGTCTGGGGAAGAACCCAAACACGCTGATTGCAGGCCATGGTGGGCCAAGGCGGGCGACCGCGGGTGACAGTTGGAGACAAGCAATGGAGCACAGAAGGAAGTGCAGCAGCTGCGTGTGCATGGTGCGGTCCAGATGGCGGGATGGCACGGCATGCGGAGACGAACGCGCAGGCTGAAAGTTGAGTAGCGTTGGGTAACGTTTGGCAGCGTTCCTGAGGCGAAGGGGGTTGGGTAGCGGCTAAAACGAGGTATAAAAGCAGCGGATGTCGATTAGGGGACAGGAGGAAAATGCGTTTACAGAAGACCAAACAAAGCAAAACAAAGCTCAGCGCGACTAGTCGGCAACTACGATCACGATCAGAGGAGTTGCTGGACCACGAATCAACGCTTTGCAACACACATAACCAAACACTCGCAACCAACACACACACAGAGTGTCATGAGCAATAACTTCGACAAGAATAAGCTCGTGCACGTCGAGACCACGGTCTCGTCGCAGACCAACATGGCGGAGTCGTCGCTGGACCTCCCTTACTCAGCGTCCAAGAAAACGGACACGCAGCACCTGGAGTTCGCGGGCCAGGAGGTGGAGGAAACGGGCTACGCGACCACGGCCGTCGGAAGCGACACCATCGCGAAGTTCCTCGGGCTCTCCGAGGACGCGCGGCAGGCGGACGGCGCGGAGAAGCAGATGCCGCTCCTGCAGGCCATCAGGCAGTACCCCAAGGCCGCGATGTGGTCCGTGGTGCTGTCGTCGGCGCTGATCATGGAGGGCTACGACACGGCGCTGCTGTCGTCGCTGTACGCGCTGCCCGCGTTCGCGAAGCGCTACGGTTCGTACAACCCGGCCAACGGCATCTACGAGATCGACGCCAAGTGGCAGACCGCGCTCAGCATGTGCATCAACGTGGGCGAGGTCATCGGGCTGCAGTTCGCGGGCATTGCCGCGGACCGCGTGGGATACCGGTGGACACTGATCGCGTCGCTGATCGCGGTCTTCGGCTTCATTTTCATCCTGTTTTTCGCCGTGTCCTGTCCCATGCTGGCCGTGGGCGAGATCTTGTGTGGCATTCCCTGGGGCTGTTTCCAGACGTTGACCGTCTCGTACGCCACCGAGGTGTGCCCATTGGCGCTTAGATACTACCTGACCACCTACGTCAACATTTGCTGGATTCTGGGCCAGATCATGGCGTCCGGCGTGCTCAAAAACTCGCAGGAAAACCTCGCGAACTCATCGCTTGCATACAGATTGCCCTTCGCGCTCCAGTGGATCTGGCCGCTGCCAATCGCGGTGGGGATTTACCTAGCTCCCGAGTCGCCCTGGTGGCTTGTGAAGAAGGGGAGAATGAACGAGGCTGGACGCAGCTTGAGCCGCCTGATCTCGGGTTTGAAGTCCGGCGAGAAAGCGGCCGTCATCGACGCCATGCTCAAGAAGATCCAGCTCACCACGCAGAAGGAGGATGCCATGACCAGAGACACCACTTACTGGGACTGCTTCAGGGGCCCTGACGGCCGGAGAACGAGAATCGCGTGCCTCACGTGGGTCACGCAGAACGCCTGCGGCAGCGCGATGATGGGATACTCAACCTACTTCTATACCAAGGCGGGCTTGAGCGAGTCGTACGCCTTCTCGTTCTCCATCATCCAGTACTGCCTCGGGCTGGTGGGCACCGTGTTGTCGTGGTTCTTCTCCAAGAAATACGGGCGCTTCACGATCTTCGCGGGCGGCCTGGCCGTGCAGTCGCTACTCCTGATTGCAATCGGCGCGTCCGGGTTCTCCCACTCGGACGGCGCAAAGTGGGCCGCGGGCTCGCTGCTGCTGATCTTCGTGTTTGTCTACGATGTGGGCGTGGGCCCCGTCACGTACTGTCTTGTGCCCGAACTGCCCAGCAACAAGCTGAGAACCAAGACTGTTATCCTGGCTCGTAACTTCTACAACCTCATGGGTATCATAAACGCCATCTGGACCCCATACATGCTGAACTCTGAGAAATGGAACTGGGGCGCCAAGACCGGTCTCTTCTGGGGCGGTATCTCGCTGGTCATGCTCACGTGGGCGATTCTGGACCTGCCAGAGACCAAAGGCCGCACCTTCGGCGAGATCGACGAGCTGTTCCTGCAAGGCGTGCCTGCGCGCAAGTTCAAGTCCACGGAAGTCAACCCCTACGACAGCGCCAAACTGATGGCGGAGCTGAACGACGAACAGATCGAGCACATCGTCAGAACCGACGAGAGGCAGAAGGCGGATCCCATGACGACCATTATGGAAGACTCCGAGTGAGGCGGGCCAAGACAGTAAACGCGGTGCCATCCTGTATTGTGTAAATACTATGGATGTGAAGGATTAAAAAATTGAACCGATGTTAGATGCTATGATGTTTATATATTAAAAAAGCGGTTAGTTGATTGAAGATTACGCGAAGGAATAAATTAAGAGGCTGCGCGGCACAGCAGCGGCCATATGCGCTGCTGGCGCTGGAGATCGTGGCATACGAGTGTGTCGTCGGCCTGCTTCAAAGCTCGGCGTCCGAGTATTCTGGCGGCGTGGATGGCGCCGAGTCGCTATCGAGCTTGCAAAGCCCTGAAGGGAGCGGAATAAGTGACTTGGGTTCGTAGCGGGGCAGGTTCACGCAGCATCCCATGTCTGGGTCTACGAGCGCGATGGGGAATTTTATGGTCAGCCGCACGGATTTGGGCCGCTGCTGGTCGCCGGGCTGGTTGATGTGTACGCCGATAACGATCTTGAGCTCGTGGGCGACCCGTAGCCTGGACCGCACGGGTTCCAAGCCCCGCGCGGCCAGCGAGGGCTCTTCGTAGTGTGGGAAAAAAGACCTGTTGCGCTCTACGGTTTTCAGTGTGGAAGGCACGCGCAGCTCCGGGAACGCGGCGTTGAGGCACTGCTGCTGCTCGTCGCAGAAGTCCATGTTGCCGAGCCGCACGGTCTGCACCTGGTGGAAGTTCGTGGGCTCCAGCACGCCCGTCGCAGTGTCGACGCAGGGGATCGACAGCGTCTGCTGCACGAGCACGTCCGTGAACAGCACCTGACACTCCTGCGCGTCGCGCTTGACCATCTGCAAGGATACCTGCAGCGGTGCGTCGAACTCCACGACGCGCGAGCTGAGAAATATGTCGCACGCCAGCATCTCTTCTCTCAACGACGTGACTGCCGTGAAGCCTTGGTACAGAGCTGCGTAGCGGTGCTGCAGCGCTTTCTTAAGCGTCACTGCTGACGTGAGAAACACGCTTTCGTACTTGTTGCCAAACCTGCGCTTGCGCTTTGGCATGCTGACGAGTGCCTCCAGGCGGTAGATCGTGGACCCATACGCCGTCTCTATCGACGCCGGGAACGTTGCTGCGTCTACCACGAACTCGAACCTGTACTCGTACTCACCGGGCGGGAGCAGGACGAGGCCCGCGGAAGGCCCCGATGCCGCGTTGGCGGCGCCGGCGCTCGCGGGCGTACCGAACCGGATGAAATCTTGCACAAACGGCGTGGTACCACAGTTTGTGGCGCTGACCATCCGCATGGAATGCGTGGCGCTACCGGCTGAGGCACAGCGCGCGAACTCCGAGCAGAAACCGCTGAGACGCACGTGGACGTTCTCCAGCAGTAGGGCGTCGGGCCCCTTGACTACGACGCGAAGCGTGCCCGATACGACGCCGCGGCCCTCGAAGGCAGGCGCGTGGTCCGCGGCGTCGCGTCGCGACAGCAGTTGAGGCTCCAGCGCGGCCATGTAGAAACAGTCCCTGTCGGGGACCAGCGTCACGTGCAGTAGAGATGAGTCGTGCGAGGTGATACACGGGTTCTTGCCGCGGTCGAAGGCGTTGTAGCCGAAGGACGGCGGCGTGGGCTCGGGGTGCTTGAGCAGGGTGCCGCGGGCGGCAAGGGACGAGAGTTCAAGGCGGCGCGGCTGGCGTGCGGCCTCGCCAGCGGCGGCTGTGTATGAGGGCGGCGCCGGCGCACAGCCCGAGTCACGTGGGAGAGAGATTTGTGTCGCTGTGGACGGCGTGCTGCTGTTCATCTTGTGGCAAGCGCGCTTTGGTGTGTGCGTGTCTCTACGTGCTGCCCCGCGCCTTCTGTACCGCCCCTGCGCGCCACCTTTATAGACAGAATCAAGTGTCACAAACGCGGACCCGTACTGCGCGAAAGACTCATCGCCGCTGCCAGCGCTGGTGGTGCCGCCGCTGTGGAACGTGGCAGAACACGATGGGGCCTGTTTACAGACCCTGGCGCGGAAAAACAAGGTTTTAGCTTTAGTCAGGATGGCTAGAGAGTCGTCGGTACTACGATATGCTCGGACAATATGCGTTTCTGCGGTGCAACGGTAGCCCGCCCGGCTGCCACCGCGCTTAGCACTATTAGTCATATACAAGGTTTTTCCAGAAGAGCATTGTGACCGAGGCGGAAAAAGCGAGGCAGCGGGCCCTGAGAGCGCGTGCCCGTGGGGAGCGACGCACGCCAAGCCGTGACAGAGTGACAGCGGGCACGGACCACGTGACACACAAGACCTAGGCCACGTGGCGGAGAACATCACGTGCTCATCCCAGCCACCGTGAATAGCGACATACTTTCTCGTATCCGACCCTCGTGATCTGTCACTACGCACGGCCAACACAGGCACGCCACGCGGCCAGCGCGGCGTCGGAAGCCAGCAGGTGCCTGCACAGAAGCCGCCTGAGCGCGGAACCGTCGCCCGGTTCCAGAAGCAGCGTCATCACAGGCACGCGCGTTTTAAATTCTCTCGTCCATGTGATTTCCGTTTTTACCCTTTTTTTCAGTTTTTTTTTTCTTTCCCTCCCTCAGCAAATGAGATACGCCGAGAGCGCGCGCGGAGCGCGCGCCGAGCTGCCTTTTCGTGCCCATCGTTCGCACGGGCAAAAGTCAACAGCGATGTGGCTTTCAGATAAGCGCACAAAGCGGGCCGGTCGGCCTGCGGCTAGGCCACAGAGCTTCTCGTACGAGAGCGCGTGGATCGCTCGCGGGCTAGTATTAGCAGGGGCGCCTCTCGCGGCCGGCACAAGCGCGGCGCTCAACGCCCGTTTCCGCGTGCGACGCCAAAGTCGTGCGGCGAGCAGCGGCACTTCGGAACCATGGAGGTGGTAGGGACGTGCGCGGCGTGCTAGCGCGGTCGGAAATGTGAGCGTGGCAGCACGGCCAACAGGCGGTGCATGTGCGCGTGGGAGGTGTGACACATTTGCAGCGGGATGGGCCCGGGAGTATATAATCGGGTAAACGAGCAGGCTCAGGTGTGGGGGCGGCGATGGCAGCGGAGGTGAGTAGAAGTGAGTCGGTAGCTCTGTAGACACACAGGAGGCGGGTTCTGTGCTGGGACATGAACTCGAACGCACAATGCTTTGCACAGCTGGAGCAGGGCGTCAAGCTGCCCTCGATAAGGAGTCTTCTGGACTCAATCGGCGCGGAGCAGGAGGGCGGCGCGGAGACGCGACGCCCGCTGCCGGCGCTGGCGCTGCCGGCACTGGCGTCGACGTTGCCGGAGCGGCAGCAACAGCCGGACAACCAGCTCAGCCAACCACGCAACCAACAGCCTGGCCAGCAGCCGAACAACCTTCAGCTCAGCCATCCACACAACCAACAGCCTAGCCAGCAGGCCCCGAGCGCTGCGCGGCGCGCGGCCGCGCCGCCACGGCGTAACAACCTGCCCAAGGAGACCGTCGAGATCCTTAACGCGTGGCTCGCGTCGCATCTCAACAACCCGTACCCGTCGCCGCAGGAGAAACGCGAGCTGCTCGTGCAGACGGGCCTCAGCAAGGTCCAGCTCAGCAACTGGTTCATCAACGTGCGGCGCCGCAAGGTGTTCAGCGACTACTACCAGATGTCGCGCGCGCGGCGGGCCGGCGCGCCAGACGAGGCGACGGACGCGGTGGGCGCCGCGGGCGCGCCGACCGCCACAGACGCGGACCTCGAGCTGCGGTTCCAGGCCGCGCCACTGACGCGGCGCAAGAAGCTCATCGATCGACTCGACGAGCTCAAAAAGGCGTCACAGGACAGCGCACGGCAGTGCCGTGGCCCCTACTAGTTTATAGAGATCGGAAGAGAGACGAAAAAACGACATTTTGACTTTGGGGTGGCCCTTGGGCTCAGGGGCCCGCGCAGACTTTTCGACCTAGGTATTTACGTTCGTAACACTATGGAGTTGACGCTACATGCGCATCGGCCCGCTGCGCGCCGTGTCGCGCGGGCCTCTCGATCGGGGGCTTACACGCCGCCCCGCGTAGCACGCGGCAGGGAGTGCGGACGGCCGCTTTCTCTTCCTCTTCTTCACACGCGCGTGCGCGCGCGTGTACCAGGAGCGGCGCCATCGGCTCAGTCCTCGCCCGGCACGTAGGTGTCAGGCTCTTCCTCGTCGTCCTCAGGCTCTTCTGGCACGTAGGTGTCTCTCACACGACGCGCGCCAAAGTTGTGAGTGTTGCTGAAGCCGATACGGTCCACCAGCGGCACCGTGAACCCGCCGCGCGAAGCGTCGAATTCGAACCGCAGCTCGTCACTCACCTGGCCGCCGCTCTTACCACGGCCGAACTGCCGTCCGTCCTCGAACCCGGGGTCCAGGTCTAGCGAGATGTTACGGTCGTCCAGCTTGGTGCCCGAAAGGTATTTGACCGCGTCGAGCGCCTCCTCGGGCGTGTTGTATATCACGAAGCAGAACCCGCACGGCGTGAACTTGAAGCGGTCCAAGCCCATGATTATGCGTTTTATCACACCGGACTTGCTGAATAGCTCATATATCTGCTCCTCGGATGTGTAGAACGAGAGGTTGCCCACGTAAATGGTGGCAGACCGCATTGACCGACGCAGATCCTCCAGTCCGTTCGGGTTCCTGCGCGCCTTTTTCATCAGGTAGTTCGAAGGCACATCAAGCCTGCTGGCCGAATGGTCGTAATTGATTTCGTCGAACTCTGCCAGCGACATCTCGAGGTTGTGTTTTGTGTGCTTGTTTCTCGAGGTGGTGAGTGTGCTCTTTCACTAATTTTTTAGAAACACAAGAGCGTCGCGAGGAGCGCTTATAAAGGAAGACTGAGCAAGAACAAGAGTGGTAGCGCGCCAGCCGGACACCGTGAATTCCCCGTGAACAGCGGCAGTAAAAGCCTAACTGGAAACGAACTTCACAAGCCTAAAAGCGTTCGGTGCACTAACCATTTGGTTATGGGACGGGTACATGTGATATCAATACAAACACATCAAAACCCCAAACCCCGAGTTTGATATCCAATATCCGATATAGTGTAACGGCTATCACACCTCGCTTTCACCGTGGAGACCCGGGTTCAACTCCCGGTATCGGAGTAAATTTTTCTCCAATTCAGGAGATTGGGACAACACAATGTTTTTACCATGATGATCCGCTCCAAAACACAGCGGCTTGGAGACCCATTGACAACTTCTTGCAAGCATTGCTTCCAGCGCGTAGAGTAATGTTTCTCCTCACCTATCCGTTCATTCTCCGATATAGTGTAACGGTCATCACATCACGATCATTGTCCGTGAAGAACGGGGTTCGACTCCCCGCGTCGGTGTCTACGTAACTTTTTTTTCGAATAGTCTTCCAACTTTCATATTTATAGCTAAAAAACCGAAACCCTACAAAGCAGTCCTGACACAGAGAATAGGTACTGGATAGCGGCAGTAGGTGTTTAATAGGAGACAGTGCAATAACAGTGAGAGCAAAATGAATCTTAAAAAATAGAGAAGATAAGTGTATAACAATGAAAATGAGTAGTGGGGGGGGGGAGATAAAAAAAAAAAAACAATGTTTGAATGAGGATGATTCCATTAGCCCTTGTGCTTGTGTGCGGCGCCGCCCTTGGCGCCATGAGGCTTTAGAAGTTCAAAGCTGCACATGAGACCTGTAGTAACGCTCATGACAGCTCCCCAGTTCTGAAACTCGCCGCAGTAGTTCGGCGCAGAGAATACAGTGACGAATTTCTTGCGGGCAAAAAACTCGTAGCCGTCTTCAACAACCATGTGGCCACGGATGATCAGGTCGAAGTTGAACCTGGAGCAGAAATCAAGAACGTTCCGCTTTCCGAAAGTGACGGAAACGCCGCGGTCATTGACGGACCAGTCCGAAACCTGGGGGTCTGGATCACTCCATAACAGGTCGGTGAACAATCCCTCTTCGGGGATGTCAGTGGGGCGCGCAATACGCTCAATCTGGCCCAAGTCCTTGAGGTCGGGCGAAATACCGCCGTGCACACAGAAAATCTTGTCCTGAACGACGGCGGCCAGCGGAAGGGTGTTGAAGACGTCCACGAACATTTTCCAGCACTTGGTCGATAGCCTGCGCTTGCACTCATCGTAAAAACCGTACATCTTGGTCACGTTCGCGGATTCGTGGTTCCCGCGCAGCATGAAGAATCTGTCGGGGAACTTGATCTTGTAGCATAGCAGCAGAAGCATAGTCTCCAGGGACTGCTTGCCCCGGTCAACGTAGTCACCCAGGAAAAGATAGCTGGTATTGGGAGGCACGCCGGAGAGCTTTAGAATCCGCATCAGGTCAGTGAACTGGCCGTGCACGTCACCGACAATCTTGATTGGAGCCTGAAGGCGCAGCAGCGAGGGCTGTTCGAGAAACAGCTCACGGGCGCGGGCGCAGATCAGCTGCACCTTCCAGGAACTAAAGGGAAACTCCTTGGCCTGGTAGTACCTTGTTTCGCCGATCTTGAGTAACTTCTCAATCACATCGTCGATGTCGAGATGCTCCGTGGACTGCAGGTCGTGCGCGTAGCGTTTGAGGATCACGGGCGGCGCGGCGTTGCGGTCGTGCGGGATGTGCGGGTGCCCGCGTTGCTGGAGGCGGTTTCTGCGTACGAGCGACGCAGTCACCGCCATCTCCTCCTTGATTGGAGGCAGCGAGGCGGCCACGGGCGCGCCGTTGGCACTCCCGGGCGTCTGGGGCTCATCGGGGAAGCTGTAGTTGAGGAATGAGGAGTCCGTCGAGTAAGAGGGCGGAGTCATGTTGCTGTCGTGCGAGCCTGAGCTTGAGCCCGAGCTCGAACCGGAGCTGGAGCCCTGGGAGCTCGTAGTGGCACTCAGAGCCTTCGCGAACGACATGTCGATCTCTAGGTCGTACGCGGCGGGGCTTTTGCGCCGCGCGCCGCGGCCGCTGGCCGCGGCAGAGGGGATAACATTGTTTTTGGGCTCGCCAGGAGCCACTTTGTGGATCTTTATAACTTGAGTAGGTAGGGACCTACTATCATCGGGGTCGTTAGGTTCGTTGCTGTTGAGGTCATCGCCGGTGGTCGTTAGACCCTGTGTGGTAGCGCTGGCTGTCTTCGTACTCGGTATGGCATAGTTGGATTTAGACGGGCTGTTTCCCATAATTCGGTGTGAGGGCTGAAGCGCAGAGTAATCGATGTGATTGTCGGTGCGGTGGGAAGTTCGTGGGTTAGGTCGCAGGCTAGAAAGCTCGAGCGGAGGCTGCGATCTTGAGGGGAATTGATGATGCGAGAATGCAGAAGAGTGTTCAAGAAGGAGGGAGTTCCCACGTTGGAAAAAAAGTTGTCATGGACAAAGTGGCTTTGTGGGACACATTCGTACACAGCGACTTGATAACCCCGGGCGCAGCGAAGACCGCGGAGACCGCGAAGACCGCGAAGACCACCCGCGTAGTAGCAAACGCCGCCCGAACAGTGGAATATTGCCAGTGCCCCCCTATAGACGCGAGCTGTGACACTAGGCGTGCCCAAATGCCCTATTCCTAGCATCATCGCAATACATCACTATTCACGAAATAATATACACCACGGTTCTTCGCTCTTTCCGGGCGCCATCAAACAGCGACCTGGGATTCTCGTTCCGGGAGCGGCTACGCGAGTGCTGGATCCCACAGTTAAGCCTTCCAAGGTGGCGCTCCTTGCCCTCGCTTGGCCGATGATGCTTTTTTCCTGTCGCTTGCCTATCTCCGGCCATCGTATATTGATCCAACGATTCGCCGCCCGAACGTGTTGAAAAGAGACCCCATAACAGTACTCCCCACACTATCTTCGGATCCTTGAGAATCTAGGCTCAGCACACCGGGGTGCAATGCCTAAGCCTTTAAGGGGCGGGAGGGCGCCGCACGAAAGCACGTGAGAGAAACATAGGCACGTGGCCATAGTTCACACACGTGACATCAGCTGAATTAAACACACAATCACGTGACTACATGCACGTGCCCGTTGATATCACGGACGACGAACAAACTTTGAATAAAACCCCGTCGCCACGCTAGCCGCGCTAGTCGCTGAACACCTCATGGCGAACCGTCCCCACATAAGAGCAAGACACCTCAGCTCACTAGAGAGTGCATTGCGTGCTGATGCGCCAGGGCAGTGAGCGGGAGGATGCGGCGGGTGTCAGGCGCGGCGTCGCGAATCTCTGGTAGGCCGGGTAACCATAACACTCCAGCCTTAAAGCTTCTGGCACAGGTATCCTAGCAGAAGTACACTCCCGCGTCGCAGCTTCGCAACGACCGTACAGACGCTCGTATGACCAAGGTCCAGGACCCAGCCAAGCAGGACGAGGTGGCAGCGCCACAAGAAGTCAAGGCCGAAGACGTGCCGAAGGCAGACGAAGAGGACGAGGAGGAGGAGGGCGAGACCAGATGCGTATGCGGGGAGGTTGACCCTCCCGATGACTCGGGGCTGTATATCCAGTGCGAAGAGTGCAGCGTATGGCAGCATGGGTTTTGTGTAGGAATCACCGAGGGCGAGGACAGCGCGCCGGACAAGTACTGGTGCGAGAGGTGCCGGCCCGACTTGCACCATCTCTACGACACAGATCTCGGAGAGCATCGGTCCGCGTACCAGCCGGTGCAGCAGAACAAGCGCCAGAACCGCCGGTTGCGGCGTGAGGATGTGCCCTCCGTGGAGAGCGGGGTGGAGGATGAGGAGGCCGTGAAGTCTGAAAGCTCGAAGACGTCGCTGCCGGCGGAGGCCCCCAAGCCACGCAAGCGGCACCAGCGGCGCAAAGACTCGGCGAGCGGGCTGCCTACGACGATCCAAGGCGGTAGGCGTGACTCCAACGAGGACCGCAGGTCGCTGGACCGGCGCCGCGCCACCTCTTCCGCCCGCGAGGAGAAGCAGTACCAGCTGATGTTGGAAAAGGCCCTCAAGGAGAGCAGGCGCACCTCGCAGCACGGAGACGAATCCGATGTACCAGTTCTTCCGGATGGCATTCACGGGAAGCACGAGGCGGATGAGGAGGCCGTGATCGAAACTGAGGCCTCAGAGCCGCCTAAGAAACGCAGCAAGCTCAACACGCCCTCTGGCACACCGCCCACGTCCTCCGAAGACGAAACAAGGCGCAGAGGCAAGCGCGGACCCCAGCGCAAGCTCAAAAGCAGGAGCAACTCGCGACCCTCTTCCAACGACAACAACTGCAACGGCTCCGATATTGGCATAAACAAGCCCATTAAGCCTAGAATACCAACGCAAAGAACCTCAATCAACGAAATGAGGCGGCGCGTCAGTGCCATCCTGGAGTTTATCTCTAGAACCCAGGTCGAACTTTCTCAGGACCAGATCGAGAAGCAGCAGCTCACGGAGTTCGTGGAAAACGAAGACTTTATCAAAAAGGTGGACTCTATCTACAGTAATTATGATGAAAGCCTGAAAATGATGGACGATCTGACGCGAAAACTACTTTTATGGGAGAAGAAGTACGCGCTGGACCAATAATATTAATGCCACGTATGTAATATAACTTATAAAAGATCGGTTAATTCTGTGCTCCCCTGTCCAACCTCGCGACAGTCGTTCAAAAACTCTCGAGTGTTTAAAATAGTGGTCCCTCCTAAAATGGTTCGTATCTTTCCTCCCCCATCGCCAGCCATGCCGCTGTTAAATTCATGTACAATGCGCGCCTCCTCGAAAGTTGTGCCGCCAACGTGGAAAATAATTACATCCTGGCAGAAAGTCCGGGCGCCGGGCTTTTCGAGAAACGGAAACCTGTCTTCAGGCAGTTTGTTTTTTGACAAGTCACTGAGGATGGCCGACAGATCTGGGACGTGCTGCATAAACACGTTGTCCGATTTATGTTGCCCCTTCTGATTGAACTTCTTGGCTAGTTCACTTATCAAGTCTTCTCTCTCTTTGCCGGTATTTGCACTTTTTGTGCGAGTTTGGAAAACACTGTTAAAGTGATGGAAGAAGTTAAGCTCCTCGGGAGAGACGTTTGCTGCCAGTGTCGCCGAAATTTCGTTCATGTGAGGGCTCGTTGCGTTTCTCAAGGAATATATACAAGCAAGTTTCAACTTGTGGAACCCGCTAACTCTTTCGTCGGAAAGAACGCCTTTCAAGTCTTGATAGACTTGCGAATCACCCATATGTGCCGATATGTTTTGCTCAACTTCGCTCACGTCCCATATGTGCTGAACCTGCAGTTGACGGTCAAGCTCGCTGACAATCGCCATGTGTTTGGAGACATTACCCGAGAGTTTTTTGAACTCCGGAAATTTGCCGATGAACTGTTTGATGTCCTCAATGGTGTTGATTTGGGCGTTCGATTTTGTTTTATCTTTGTAACTGGAAACGTACTGTTTAACTTTGTCTCCCAGCTCTCCAAAGTTGAGGTACATGGTATCGTGAAAGAACGGGTCTTGTTTCGATGACAACACTACTTGCTCCAAAGAGTCATCAATGTCTGGAACCTTTGAAAGGTCAACGACGTTCCGCTTTATTCCGATATATTCATTTATCATGGATTGGTAGGTCCATGGTTGGAGCAGCGGGGTGAGAGGATCTTGGTGACGGTCGAGTATCAGAAGTTGAGGAGGCGAGTCCATCACCGGAAAGTCGAAAAGAGCTCTCTCATTTTTGTGAATCTCCTGCATGACCTCTTTAGCCAGTTTAGAAGTCAGCCTGCTGCCGGCCTCGTACCGTATCAGGGGCTTAACTTTCAAAGAGAGTAGAAGAGAGATCAAACTGTGGGTGGTGTCTGCTAGTCCAGACGGTTCCCAAATCATCTGGTGGGAGAAGAGCTTTGAGCTTCTCACGTCCAAAGAGAACAGATCCTGGTTCAAAACCTGGTAATCTTGAAACACTTCCTCCACCTTGCTAACCACTTCCAGGTCATCGCTCTCAGCTAACCTTTCGAGTTGCGTTTTGGCTACAGTGTTGTTGAAGAAGATCTGGTACTCGCCATACTTAGGGTCCTGCAGCTCCTTTACCAAATGCTCGATAGTCTCGTCGGTGGGCTTGGCGTACACAAGGCATTTAAGGTGACGCATCACATCACGGTTCTGGTTTTCAAGGGTATCTATTAGGTAGACCTCGTGCTCTAGAAGCTCTGACTGCGTTGTACACATGGAAATTGTTCCTGTGGTGTCTTTATCCAAAAGCAGAGCTTTGATTCTAGGCTTGTCGAGAGAGCCATTGAGGACAGACTTTGACTTTGAGTTCACAATCCGGTCGATATAGAAATCCGAAACTTGGAATAGATTCATTTAAGCTTCCCTTTCTCAACCCAACAATGCACGCGACCTATTCCTTGAGCTTTCCTTTAACTTGAAACACTAATGCGAGATGGTGCTCAGTCACGTGATACAGGCTCCACCCATAAAAGGAAATTATCAATAAGCGGAAATAGTCTCAAGAATTACCTCATAGAGAAATGTTCCCAAAAAGGAATTTTTACTAATATGGCTATCATAAGCCGATGTGTCCTTTTCGGTAATCATGTGAACAATGTCGACCTCCATCATAATCACTAAAACATCGAAATATCCAACAAGCTATCAAATGGACAAGTTCTGAGGATGTCGGTTGCGCAATCCAGGGGTAGGAGCTTGCGTTTAGATTCAGAGTTCGCAAGCGCTATGAACAATAAGCATACCGCTTCAAACAGTGGGAAAAAACTGCGGCAATTCACGACAAATTCACGAAGCAAGAGTGCAGCTAGCTTTAAAGGGTTGAATAAGCTAAGAAGAGTTCTGAGCCATGACGGGGCTCTGGAGATTGAGGACTATGCGAAAGAAAGACCAGATTTTATGAAAAAGTCCAAAAGCAGCGACTCGCTCTCTCGAAAAAGAGCGATAAGCGGACTGAGTATGACCGCTCTGGGGAAGGTGCGGTCACACCCAGGACATTCAAGTGCGAGCGATGCGAACGGAGGGTCCGGCAGCAATAGCGGACAGCATCATGTTGGCCTCCGGCCGCATAGAGGAAATAGCGTCAAATCGGTGCTGGCCCTCCAAGGCGGAGACGACGAGCTGTACGAGGACCACTCAACAACCGACGAAGAAGTAGAGTATTTTACAGATGAAGAACATGAAGGACAGAATGGTGGGCAGAGCCTTAGGGCGCGACAGCAGCCGCGGTCACGCTCGAGGCAAAAACAAAATACTAGCAGTAATCGCGTGTACGACGAGCTACAGCGTTCGGCGTCAAGGAGCTCGCGAGAGGACCAAACACTTAGAGGAAGTGTCAAAGAGCTCTCAAGTTCTTTGGGTCAGGGGACTGTTGACACAGAACTTCTCAGGGAGGACAGTAACAAGACTTTAGGCAACAATCAACTGCACTACGGCGTACCCTCGAACCTGAGGGACCAGGACGAAGATCACATAGATAATGGGGACCACATAAACGCTGGCGACCACATAAACAATGAAGACCATATAAACAATGAAGACCACATAGGTAATGGAGACCACATAGACGCTGGTGACCACATAAACAACGAAGACCACATTGACCAAGGCAACCCAGACGAAGACACCATAAATGCCAACAGCAACATAGAAATTATTGCCAATAGCCTTAAGCGACACGGCCCATCAACGAGAAACGATGAGCTAATCTACGGCAACGACGCAAACACCGAAAATGCAACCCAAAACCACAGTCTCCAAAGCACTGGTCGGTTCAGTCCTGTAATGATTTTATCACAGTCGACTGGTGTTGAAAAGCGGTTTGACAGGCCTGCTAACATTGCCGAAGATCCGACTTCACAAAGGTTTAATAGTAAAGATCAAGACTCCGAAAACAAGGTTCAATCCAACAATTTCAATTACATCAATAGTGATTTCACCGCATCATACGCTTCAAGTAGCATATCAGAGCGTCAACCTCAGAATGTTTCGAAGCCCGACTTCTCAACCTCAATATCGAGCTTGTCTAGCCACCTGCACAAACCTGCACAGGTTACTGCCGATAACCGTACAACCAGCATACTCCACCAACGTGCTCCTCAAGCTTCCTTACCCACCAATAATGGGAACAGCTCTCGATTGGAAGGTCATTCTTCTAGCGCAAACCGCTTAGACCCGCTTTCGAACTTTAACAACTTCTCACAGTTTCTTCAATCGGAAACTAGTGGAGCAGTATCGCGCACGCAGCAAAAGCTTTGGCTTCAGCGTGAAAGCTCCATAATGGACTTATCTGCAAATAACTCTGGGGCTGACACTATTTTCCTGGCTTCTAATATTGAAGTGAAAAGGGAATTCGAAAGAATCTCAAGAGAATACACGAATGTTAGAAGGTTTAGCAACCCCCTCAATGCGTCGCTCAACAGAGTCGTTCCCCGAAGCAAAATTGAGGTTAAAAAACACCGCTCACCATTTTCACAAGGAGATGAACTCTCAAAAGTTTTCAAGAATGAATTCTCCAAAGACGCGAAAACATTCAAGGAGTTTTGTAGAGAAAACCTGAATCAAAAATTGGATATTGATCGCGTGCTTGCAAGAATCTGGAATCAAGAGAGCGAAGACTTCAACAAAGAATCTGAATTATTAGGCGATAATGAACCAGAAGGTGCATCATCAATGCCGGCTGGTCAGCGGACGCATAACCGCCATTCACTTCGAAATAATGGACCAAATAGCAACACGAACCACCTGCGGACGGTAAGTTCTTTGCAGCCGACGACAAGGGCCGTCCATCGGCGGATGGAAAGCGCTTTGGGTCAACAGCAGCGGCTATGATTGCGGTCAAACAAAAACTAATTGAAGCACCAAACAGCACTGACCGAGGCTGCGACGTTCATGCGACTCATCCGCTACGACCCACAGGAAATCATTTCCAGTTAAATTAATAATGAGTTATTGTTACAAGTGCTTCATAAATCTACGAAGATATATAGAACACCAAAATGCATTCTCTCCGAGCCTCGGTTGGACTTGGAATTAACCGAAAGCATTCTACCCATCCTCTTCTTGCTTTGATGCTACATTGGCGCAACTGAGCGGTCACCAGGAACCTTGAAGCCGCAGGCCCTACCTTCTTCGTAAAGCTGATTTAGAGTGTTTTCGAACAAATTAGAGCTTTCGAGTTGAAGGTACTTTTTGTAAATGACGAGAGCCGTGTAGGCATCTTCAATCGAATCGTGGTTCCCGCTTTGAACATCTGCGTCTAGTAAAGCATGGGCCAAGAATCTGAGCGCAAGGTACCTTTTGCCTTGAAGAAAGTAGAGCGCTGTATCACGAATTTGCTCCGGCGGAACATAAATACTTATGTTCCGGAAGTCATTGTAGAGCCCATGACCAACAAAAACACATCCCATTTGGAGCAAGAGCCAGATTTTACGATATACCATTTGGCGAGGAACCAAAGTTTTATTGCTTGTTTCTGGGTCAAGATCTCCGGGTTCAATGCCGCTGTACCTAGTGAGATAATTCTCAATATGGTTAGTGTTAACGACGTAATCGTCAATAAATGGAACACCAAAATCATCACCGTCGTCCCCTCGCAGCACTGATATCCTCGCCAAAGCCGTCTTCTTTGGTTTGATGAGCGTCCGCTGTCCCCTGCAACTGATCTCAACTTCTTCATCTGCAAGAATCACAAACTCAGCATCCATTGCGACTAGTGAGCCTGGCTGCGGAGCTTCGCTGGCAGTTAAATGCTGATACTCTTTTTTGACCCCCTCTCTGATACCATTCGCAAAGTAGTCACGGTACAAAACACTGTCATCGATGCGAAAGCTAGAAACTGGAACAAATGGTTTCCGTAGTTCCTCCGCATCTGAATATATCAGAATTTCAGGTGTTTTCCACCATGGTGTAATATCTAAGGCTTCATCTTCATCGACTTCTATAACAAGATAATCATTGAACATAAACCATTTGTCCTGCTTCGTTTTTGGATCAAAAACCTTAGCATATGTCACAAGGTGCGGTTCGGACATGTCATCTGTTACACGTGCCACATAAGCATTCAAGTCATATTTGAAAATGGCGCTGTTGGTTTTAAGATCAGTAGGATGTAACTTCAAAATAGGCCTATCTTTGGAGAGCGTAGCGTAAAAATCTTTTGCAAGCCAATTTTTGACCGTCTTGGCGATATCCCATTCACTGCTTGATAGACAAATGTTAAGAGATAAGAGAGGTGGAAGATTCCGAACTGTTTGTTCCTGCTCTATATTTTCAAGCTTTTGACATTTTTCACAAAGAGCTCTCTTGTGTCTAATGCGGTTCATCGATGATTCGATATAGGGAAGCACAGTCTGGTTGCTTAGCTTCTTATTTGAGTATTTCGTGTTGTTAGTCGCGGGACTCGTAACATCAAGAGATGGTACTATGCTTGTACCTCTTTCATAACTACCACAAGATGATATCGAGCGTGTCTCCGTTGACAGCCTAATACCAACCAGCTCTTCTAATGCAATGCTATGCGTAGTATTGATCTTCTTTTGTACCTCCTCAGCAATCAGTTTGGACAGCAAAAACTTATTAAAAGCTTGAGGAACATCCGTTCCCGGAACTGCGATTTTGTTTTCTGCCTCCATTGCATTTCCATGGTAATCAATATCAAGTCCGGCTAAAGAGTCTGACAATTCTGTGGCCAGAGAATCTCTTAAAAGACCTAGGTCTTTCGCAGACGGTAGTGATGTCAGAAGCTTTTGGAAGTTCGCAGAGCGGCACACCACGCCCTTGGCTTTGTCCATCATGTCATATAGATATCCCAATTCGGCCAGAATGGAGTTCTCAGGACCAGGTTCTTCTCTCAGGCAACTTACAACAAAGTTGTAGAACTCCGGAACAAATCGGTATAGCTGCAATATTGCGTTTGTGTAGGAGTTTTCAATATCACACTCAAGTCCAGAAAGTTGAGTTTTGTTGAAAGCTTTAAAGTCAAAGTCCTCTACTCCATATTTGCCGTAGACCATTTGAAGTTTCGTGTAAGCGGGTGGCACCTCATAGTCGTTCAAAGCCTTGTATCTCATAAGTTCTCTCTTATCTGTGCCATCCTCATCAGTTATGAGGAGCTTTTTCTTCCGTTCTCTCAACGATTTATAAGGCCGCATAACATTCCGCCTGCCATACTTCGCGGTATTGTAGGGAACCAAACTATAGGTTTGGGAGTTGTGAGTACTCAGCTGAAATAGACGGGAAGAAGGTGTTTGAATCAGGCCTCCTGAATCTTGCATTTTCCTTGGAAGTGTTCCACCGCTGCGGAAAATAACGTGTGGCCAGGAGGACAAAAGTTTCTCGGAATAATAAGGCATTCCAACTGAACTTAAAGGATAGCTCTCGTCATTAACAGACACATTTCCCGGAGGACCGTCATCAGGGTAGTCAGGATACTCGAGAATTGCTGACGAGTTCGTGAACCCCGACATGCCGCCAGATCGACTCCAAGTGCTAATTGTGTTATCGTGTTCTAACACAGCTATGTAGTCTCCACTGGGCGAAAGTTGAAATTGAGAGATGGAATGGCACGGGTGGCAATACTGTGACCTTAAAGTTGGATCTGCTAGGTCAATAAAATCAAAAGCTCCTGAAGTAGAAGCCACCGTCATGACTGTTGGGAGAACTGGGTGTAGCCGAACAAAGTCTGCGCCTGCGCTTCCTGAGCTGCCTATGTTTTGGTTGTGAGAGAAAGCCACCGGGGTTAATTGCCGCATCATTCGAAGGTCATAAACGTTAACAAACGGGTCAGAGCACATCTGATTAAAGCGCCTAGATTTGCCGACCGTTACCAACGTGTTGTCTCGCAAATCCATGTCAGATATTGTAGCAGAGTGCGCCGCAAATGACCTGATAAGCTGATTACTACTTTGATCCAGGAGATCTATCGTGCCCGTCTGTTTCCCTATAAGGATGGTTTTGTTGTCGGACCGCATCATCTTGACCTTCGACGCATAGTCTATGTTATTAAAAAGGGCGCCTTTCTGTAAGTCTATATCTATGATACCACTTCCAGAATTTGAACCCGCGCAATAGACGTGATTTCCTGCAATAGAGGAGAAGCACATGGCCTTCATCTCACAAAGTTGGGCTATATCTGCGCTGGTCAGATTTAATCGTGTCACGCCCTGTCTGCTGGCGAAGTGAATTGAATCTGCGCTGAGCGACATGACTCCCCCAGGGTGGCTCAACATATCCACCACCGGGAGCCCCCCAATGTGTCCAGCATATCTCGTGTACAGCGAATATGACGGGTCGTAAGACGATATTCTTCCATATGTGTCCCCGGCCCAAACGAGGTTTGCATGCTCGTCAAACATGGTTCTTGTAACGTTCTTATCTCGCTCATCGTACAGTAAGTATGGCTTTCTTAGATGCTCTGTCAAGTCTACCGGTGACTGGAATGTCAGCTGCCAATTGTTCATTTCGCGGAGCCTTCAGTCAGATGTTCGAAGCAAGCAGCTGGCGTATAGCTCCAATTTCAGCGTGGTGCTTTTAACCTCTCTCGCAAGATCGAAACTCTTGCAATTGAGATCTAACGGCGGTGTGTATCTGATTCCCCATGAAATGGTCCCGATTTCTATTAAATCGCGAACTTTTAGTCTGTATGAAGTATCGCCATAAACGAACATCACACTGAAAAATCTGCGGTGTAAGATCGTCTCCAGACTCCAACGTTTCGGCGCTTACAGGCATTATGAGTCAGTTGCGCCAGCTTTCACATACTGGGCCCTCAGTGTGTGTCAAATTCCATGGAAAGTACGTACTTGCTGGTTACGGGGTCTTTGTTCATGTCTATAATTACGAAAGCGGCGAACTAGTAAGCATATCGAGAGTCTTTCATAGAAACAAAGTGCATGGGCTAGCAATCAGGGAGAAGTCTGTTTTGTTATATGGAGGAAGATCAGTTAGCCTTCTAGACATTGACTACCTGTGGGGAAATGCTGATAATACTCGCTTTGAAAAGTTATGCCATGAATGGGTGGTTAGCGGCGAGCATAGCATGGATGGCTCTTCCGTTTTCCTACTTACAAGCTACAACAAAGTTTTGTGTTGTGACCTATCTTTCAGGGTATTGCAAACGAAGGCTGTTTATGGTGAGAGGTCAATCCTTTACTCTGGCACAATTACAGTACTGAATCAGGACAAAGTTCTCGTGAACGCAGGGACCGTAATGGACGGTGTTTTAGTTTGGGATCTAAAAACAGAGAAGACAATACATCACTTTACCGATCACGAAGGGTCTATTTTCTACGTTGCTGCAAGCATTAAGGGTCGGTATGCAGCAAGCTGTTCCGATGATAGGTCGATCAAGCTCTGGGATTTACATTCCGGGCACCTCGTTTCCACTGGCTGGGGCCATACTGCAAGAATATGGAACCTCAAGTTTTATGACAACGACTCAAAATTGATAAGCGTGTCAGAAGACTGTACTTGCAGAGTTTGGGAGATTTCAGAGAGGGGCACTCTAATCCAGAAAAGCATACACGAGCTTCACCAGACCAAAAGCATTTGGGGAGTCGATGTCAATGACGAAAAAATGATTGCAGTTACATCTGGTAATGACGGCCGTATAAAAATAACAGACCTCAATGCGCGAACAAAATCCGATAGCGATTCTAGGATATTTTCACTCGATGATATATCCAAGCATGGAGTCAAATTGCGCCCAAACGAAATAATAAAAGGTTTTTATTGGCTCCGGTTTGGGTTGCTTGCCATGACTTCGGAAGGTCAAGTCCTCAAATTTGACCAAAAGGCCGAGATGTGGACATCTGTAATGACAGATAGCAGATTCACCAGTTATTCAGCAACTTCTGGTGTTCAAGAGTTTGATATGGTGATTTTTTCCAATAGCAGATGCGAATTGCTAATCCTTAAATTTTCTGAAGATGGTAACGAAATTCTCGAGAACAAACAGCTACAAATTAATGAGTTAACAAAGTCCACAAATTGCTTGGTAAGGGGTTATAATTCGAAGCTGTTTTTGGTGATGGAATCTCCCAACCCTAAAGACC
Organism: Lachancea thermotolerans CBS 6340; assembly: GCF_000142805.1. Classification (NCBI taxonomy): domain Eukaryota; kingdom Fungi; phylum Ascomycota; class Saccharomycetes; order Saccharomycetales; family Saccharomycetaceae; genus Lachancea; species Lachancea thermotolerans. Next base: position 450,896 of record NC_013084.1, on the reverse strand, counting down.
CCTTTTTTTGCCTTCGAATGGATGCTTCGAATCTTCAGCACGAGGAGCGTTTATATTTCAAAAAACCAAAGAACTTCACCGCCAGTTCATTTGCGTTTTATGAAAACTTTGCAATCTTTGGGTCTAGATTCAGTACTCTTGCAATTTTCGACCTTGAGAACTGTGAAAGAGAGGCAACTGTATTGAGGAAAATTCTCCCGGGAGATACGATAACGTCAATTGATTTCGTAGAAAAAAATTCTGAAAGTGACTGCTTGTTTTCAGTGTCTGATAGAGACGGCTTCTACTGCTTCATCTCAATCAACTTTTTGAAACGGTCTCACAAGGTGTTGCTACAAAATAGGATACCAAAAGGTTTTCTGGAGGGTGCTCATTACAACGCCCAAGGTGACTTTATCACGTATGGTTTCAAATCGAACTTATTTTACGTCTTCAACGAAACAAAACAATACGAAGTTTTTAGCGAGTTGTGCGGAGGGGCACATCGCCAGTGGCGGTATCTTCCTAATTTTGGACTTGATGAGTTTATTTTCATTTACATCAAAGCATCCTCTATTAACTTCCGCAAAATACACAAAGCTGCGTATCCAGAAATTTTGCGGAATGGCTTGCACGGAAGAGAAATTCGCGATTTATGCGTGAGAACAGAACCTCTCCATCTTGGCAAGACAGTGTTTTGTTCTGCATCTGAGGACACTACTATCAAGCTCAACGTCCTCAACGTGAAAGATGGCGAAACGAAAACCGTATGGACGTTTAGAAAGCACACATCTGGTCTTCAGCGGTGCAAGTTTATCAACAATAAGTTTATGATAAGTTCTGCCGCAAGGGAAGAGCTGTATTTATGGGAATTGACCGATACATTTATGTCAAACCCCTACATGACTATCATATGTGCTCTACCGTCTTCATCAGAAATCCCTGACCTCCGCATCATGGATTTTGCTTGTAAGGCAATCGAAGGCACTGAAGATTTCATCCTGACAACGGTTTATTCAGACTCAGCCATTAAGGTTTGGCTTTACAGTAGCGACGAAAATACATTCAAGCTGCTAATTTCGGACAAGTATCAAACGTGTTGTCTTTTGAATGTCGCATTGGTGACTTTGGATACCGAGCTAATTTTGGTGGTATCACCAACAGATGGTCACCTAGTGTGCTGGAATCTAACTAAGTACATTCCATATGTTATCCAGAACAACAAATTAGTGAAAGTGCTTGAGGGCTTCCAGCCCCAGATTCACTTGCCTGATATTTCAGAGAGAATTGCAGTCCATTCTGCTGGAATCAAATCTTTTGAATTCAAAATAATCGCTGAAAACCGTTTTTTCGTATACACTGGTGGTGACGATAATGCCGTAGCGATTTCTGAGTTTGTATTGGACAAAAGTCACAAGACTATTCAGGGATGTGTACGCTCTTTTATCAGCGCTGGTGCTGCGTCCACTATCACGTCAGTTAAACTTATTCGGCGCGACATGACGCTATTGACAGCATCAGTGGACCAGGTGGTGAGGTATTACGACGTCTCCGCCGGAGATTTGGTTTTGAAAAACAAATTTTATACAACTAATGCGGATACAGGCTGTATCGATACCTTGTCTTCCGCGACTGGATCGATAGCACTTATTGGAGGCGTTGGATTTTCTGTTTGGACACTCGAGTAAAACCAACAGCGGTGAATACTTTTCTAATATATAACATGTAGTCCGTCACCTCTCCACTGTATTTGAGTAGTTTTCTTCTTGCTATTTACATGATCATGGCTGCAGCGCCGCTAGCTATCATCCTTGGCGCTGCTTGTGCTTCTTATTAGACTTGCAATAGACATAGACTCTGCCCTTGCGCCTTACCATCTATCTTCACGTTAGTATAAGCTAAACATATTTGGAGTGCTTCAAGAATCATTATCAGCATCATGTCAAACATACGTAGCAGTCACTGCAAAACTTTTTTATGGCTGTTCTCACCTTGAATCCCCGTGTTAAAAAAGGACTTGAGTTGCCCAAAGGCGCTTTTAGAAACCCTGCTCCAGTCTGGGGCAGCAACCTACTAAAGTTAGTGCGTAGGAGCGAAAACATGCCTGAGACTTCCTTGCTCTTCCCAAAACCAATATGTAGTCCCTTCGCCACGACTAGAGAAGATCCAAGTATAAGAGAAATTCTAAAATTTGCAGTATTATGATCACTATTAACGTATTGAAATTGAAGAACTTGAAAACAATAACAAAGTTATTGGCGTCTAGTGAATGGTAGTTGTTTACACAAGTTGGGCGACCTCCTTCATGAATCAAGAATTTGGAAAGACTTCAAAAACATCTCTTGATGGAAAGGCACAAGTGAAGGAGAGGTCCAAATCCATGGTGCCAGGGAGAAGCATTTTAAAACAAAAGTTTTTGTTCAATGATGGTGGAAGCGAGAACTTGACGCTTTCAAACATTCCTATCTTCAGCAGCTCTCAAGAGCACGAGGACGCAGATGGCCGCAATAACACGACATCACGTTTGAATACCTCAAAATTGCAATCGAAGTTAGATCGAAGAGTGTCGTTTGCGCCGGACGTAACACTACACAGAGTCGATTTTGTCCCCCAGGACCGCTCTACTTTCAGAGAGCCAAGGCGGAAGCCTGCCGCTGAAGCCTTCACCGATGATTTCTCAAAAGAGCATGTACAAAACTCTCAAGAGCGCACATACAATGAGGAATCAATGCAGCTGACGAATAATTATGGAGGGCCCCTGGTTGATAATTCAATGATCCTGAACTCCGAACAGGGGAACCAATCAACTCCGTATACCCCTGCTTACGACAAAGAGGTCTCAATGGAAATCACACAGTTGTTCTCAAAGCACAGCGCAGGACCTGAAAACAACTCTGAAGAAATCATAGGCAGTCGTCAGTCTTCAGCTCATCAGGAGGAAGAAGATATGGAGGTCACGCAACTTCACAAGGAAGGCATCCAGCATGAAGAAGAGGGTGAGTCGATGGTTATGACAGAAGTTTTCCAACCACCACAAAAGGAATCCTATATATCTCAGCCGGATAGGTCCCGAAATAGCCCTAAGAACAATGGAGAGGAAACATCCGACATGGAAACAACGGAGATTGTCAGAGCAAACCAAGCGGGTATGTCAAAACCAAATGATGCATCACTTACGGATGAAGTGTCGCACGCAACCTCGCTTACAGTTCCCATGCAGGCAGAGCGAGATGTTTTCGACATAAGGTCGTCTCAGTTTGTTACTTCAACACAAAAAGACAGAGAGGAACAAAACTTTGGGGCACAAAAGGATAGAAATATAGAAACGAGTGGCCGTGTTTTCGATGAGAATATATCCCGAAAGAAGAGGCGAGTTAGCAGTGCTCATGGTTTTGATGAGGATGGAGCTAGTGCTGCAAAAATTCCTCATGGAGCAGAAACGGATGAAGATATGGAAATCACAATGATGGAGCGGCTTTCACCTATAGCGATTTCGATCAATATGAGTAACAGTCCAAAAACTTCCATTCCAAAGGAAAACATCAATGCATCTTCTGCCTATGACAGAAATTTCCCTGATGTTACTGTAGATAAAACAAGAGAACAAGCGAGCTTAAAAGCTTTTCTTCATTCAGTCGGTATTAGTTCACTGCTTAGCGACACAGAGTTGGAGTTGTTGCCCATAAATCGAATGTCTTTTGTATCATCTCAAAAAGGAAGAAAGTGGCCCGTAGTGGAAGTGTACTATGGATTATATGCCAACATGCCAATTTTGGAAATTTATGCATTTTGCTGTAAAGAGTTGCTGCGCAGAATATTAAAATCGCGGGAATTATTCAAAGAATTAGAAGAAGAAATAGCACGGAATCCTGCACCAGCACTTTTCAAGAGGTATTTTGAATCTGGCACCTTAGAAAGAGAGAAACTGAGTGATCAAATTACTCTGCTACGACGTTTCTCTCGATTGGAGGCCGAAAAAGTCTGGTTGGAATGGCGGTCGAGACATTTAAACGGCATCAAAAATGTTTTGCAGGAAAATCTGCTGTTGCTAAAAGACGAATATAACTCGATCATGGACCATGTGGATAAGGTCAATCGCGCGAAGAGAAACATACTCAACACAAGGCAGAATATACTGACGGAAATTCGTCTGGCGCAAAGCCTAACCCAATCAAAGAGTCCAAGTCCGGGGATCCCCGACCGCCTTAAGCTTGAAGCTTTGAAGGCAGAATTAGTCCAAGAAATGCAAGCATTGAAGAGCTCTTCAGAATTTGAAAAGAGAATGAAGGCTGTACGTTCTGATATTAAGAACGTTAAGCTTGAAATAGAGCGCACACGCAGTGCTATAAATTCGCTAAGGTCCGAAGTTAAGGGAAGCCCAGCCTTTGCAGCTCACCAAGCCGAGAACCTTCGCGCCACATTTGACATAGTACAGAAAATTTGCGGGATATCCTTCAAAAGCTACCGCAAATCTTTATTGACCGTCCAGTTGAATGACCCTCCAATAACGGCAACTTTTGACATCAAACGCGCCCAGCAAGTGGGTGATGTTGACTTAGCTTTTCCGAACTCGCTAAAAGGAATAGCTAAAGAAATATATGCTCGTTCAGTGCGCACTGCGAGTAGTTGCGAGTCAAATGTCTACCAGTTTATTAGGGCACTCTCACATGATTCATTCAATGCTCATCTCCTTCTCACCGAATATAAGCGTTTGAAATTACTTCTTCCGTGTAAAGTAGTCGAGGTTAGCGGTTCGATTGACATCGAAATTACTTGTTTTGACTCAAAAAAGAAGAAATTTCTGCTGCTTGAATTATCTCTCAATGAGTTCGTTTCAGCAGTCAAGGGTTTAGCCAGCTCTGGCCCAAAACTACGTGTCAGAGGCCTTTGCTCCGAAAGGCTTCAGCCGGAGGATGCTTTGAAGTTTCTTCAAACAAAAGCCTCAGGTGTATTGCCGTGGCTGAAAGAGCCTACTCTTATTTAAATTGCATTACGTTAGATATGTAACAAGCATCGTATCTTCCTGATTGGGCATAGTGTCAGCCTTTCAAAACCTGTGAAGCAAACAGCTTTATTCATTGATCACGTGACTGACTTATATGAGCTCACCAAATTTTCTCTTTGATGTTATCCATTGAAGTAAATGCAGAAAACGACAACACTATAACTCCTAGGATAGCTGTGTTCAGTCAATTGAGCATCTTCGTGCTTGGAATTATTGCAAAAAAGGAGCGCCACTGCGTTTTGGGAAGCCACTTTGCTAGCAAAAGAAACTTCGTCGCACTTTCAAACAAAGCAATATCTTGATAGCTAAGCTCAAGACTTCAACTGATAAAGCTCAATGTTTGGCTCGAATAGTGGAGGATCCTCACTGTTTGGAGGGGGTTTAAACACATCGACACCCACTTCTAAGATAACCCAGACAGATAATGCTTTCCAGCCGAGACAGAAGTCTGCCTCAGGCAGTCTGTTTGGAGACGTGAGTACAAGCCGCCTAAACGGGGCTTCGACCCCTAGTCCATCTGGAGGGCTGTTTGGAAATAAAAACAACACTAGTGCATCGCAAGAAGCACCAAACGCACTTTTTGGCGGTAATGCAAACCAGGATTCAAATTCTGGAGGATTATTTGGAAACAATACGAACAGCTCGAGTACTCCGAACACTAATTCTAGTGCAGGAGTTAATACAAACGCACCCACTGGAGGGCTCTTTGGATCTGCAAGCCAGAGCGCTAATGTAGGTGGGCTCTTCAACAAGCCAAACGCGAACCCCAGTAATAGCAGACCATTGTTCGGAGGGAGCACCAGCAACAGTCTGAACGCCAATTCAAACGGTGGCATATTTGGTAACTCAGCATCTGCTTCTAAGCCCGGCCAAGCTAATGCTCCAGGTCTGTTCAGCGCGACGTCTTCGATTCCCTCTAGTACTGGTAATTTCTCTAATACAACTTTCTCAGGAGGTCAAGGCGCGACAAGCTTCGGAGGAAATGGCGTTATGTTATCGTCTGGGAACCAAGGAAGTATTCAGGGCTCTACTGCTGCTAGCAACCCATATGGCCTCCAATTCAATGCTATCGCGAAATCTGCTGGTTCAATGCCCGAGTCTATCACAACGTCGCTTTTTAAATCCAATGCTCATTCTAATAAAGATGGAGGAGCTAACAATGCTCAGAAAACATCGGGCTCTTCCAGCAGTCCTGCATCCAGTCTCAAATCTAATGGCACCCTAATTGGAAAACTAAGTTCACGTTTGAGAAACACTAGAAGCAATGAACTGACACAGGGTCTCTTCTCTCCTGTTAGAAAGCCAATCTTCCGCCAAGAGATTGTACCAACTTCCTCCACAACAGAATCCAATTTAAAAGATCACTCTCATTTTCAAAGAGGCCTTGAAAACAGCGCAAAGGCTAACAGGTCGGAGGCTGCTGACATGAGGAAATTGAAGATAGACACCGGGAGGAGCGCTGCTAAGAAGATGAAGCTACTAAGTGGACAAAGTACAACTACCAGTACCAAAATTCTTGGATCAAGAGACCTGCATCAAGACCTAGAGGAACCAAGGAGCGTGCTACAAAAAAGAGAAACTACTGAGCCAGAGCTTACAGGTAAAGAGCTGAATGATAAAACAGTCGGGTATTGGTGTTCCCCTACTATTGAGCAGCTTTCTAGGCTTCCCATTAAGCAACTTTGCAGTGTTTCTAACTTTGTCATTGGACGCCAGGGTTTTGGATCCATTTCTTTCGATAGCGATGTAGACCTAAGTTCCTACGTCAGCGATCTGAAAACCAGTCTATTCGGCAAGATAGTAATTTTCCATGGTAATAAAACGGTCGAAGTCTACCCAGATGGAACATCAAAGCCACCTTTGGGGTATGGCTTGAATGTGCCTGCTACAATTACGCTAGAACAGATTTATGCGGTTGGAAAAAATTCGAGGACGCCATTGAAGGAACACTCAGCTGAAGAGGTCCAGCTCCTGATAAAGAAACTTAGAAGATTGAAAGGGATGTCGTTTGTATCCTACAACCCCCTTGAAGGTCTATGGACTTTCAAAGTTCAGCATTTCAGCATATGGGGACTTATTGATGAAGATGGCACCGAAAAAAAAGAGCAAGAACCAAGCTCAGAGGCCGATCACAAGCAGCGTAAAATAGCAGTGCCTAAGCATAGAAGCATTGCTGCAAAATCTTGTCAAGCTTTTGATAAACAAGCAATGGACGAAACATCTATGCACCCCAGAGGCGGATTAGACATAGACGGAGTTGCTTTCGGCACACTTGTTCAAAACGAAATAGAGTCCGGGGATACGGAATTCAATGAATTGGTTGAGGAAAAGCAGTACGAACCTTCTGATGTCGATCCAGAGGATTTCGAAGGGATGGAGGTTCAAACTGCTTTGGGTGTTGCTAACAACTGGGCAACTCAGTTGGAATTAGCAGACGACCCTTACAATTCTGCTTTCAGAAGCACAAATTTACAAAGAACAGGAAATAGAGAGGCTAGCTCCCTGAGCCAAGCTTTTGACGAAACTTTTAACACTAACAAGAGCGCAAAGCGCACGTTACGCTTGTCTCACATCCCTAAACTAGCCAAATTTTCCAAGGATTCGAAATTGCTCTGTAATTCAAAAAAGGACGTTTCAGGATGCACCCTTGTTGATGTTCTTGCCTGGGATAATGAGAGTAGATGCCGGATAAGCCAAACGCTCGAAAAAAACTACATCAATGCCAAGGTCAACATGCGCGGGTCAAATGGTTATCCCATGGTTAAGAGCTTTTCAGTGACAATTTCTGAGATGGAAGCTACATTGGCAGTAGGTGAGGGGCACAACATTTGGAAGCTTTTCTCGATTCTTTTTGATGAAAAAGGGATCTCTCCCAAAAAGGACAGAAAAGCTGAACTCGATGAACTGGTCAAAGGAAAAAGGTATCAGCTGTTATGCTCCTGGGTGGTGCAAGAGGTGTCTAAATCTGTTTTGAATCGTATCGAATCGACGCAGAATCCTAATGAAAGCATATTTTACCAGCTCATTATAGGAGACATCATTGGTGCGACTAAAGCTGCCATCAAGCTCAAAAATCCTCATTTGTCTGCATTGATTACTCTTTTAAACACAAATAATCCAAATGTCCGGTTTTTGGCTTCCCAACAGCTTCGCAAATGGAAAGCTTTAAACCGGAAAGTTGATCTCTTTGTCGTCAAAATATATCAGCTTCTAAGTGGCCAACCCTTCGACCAAACCTGTGTGGTGGACCTCACAAGAGAGCTCTCGTGGCTAGAATGCCTGAGCGTCTATCTACTGTTCTCCGACATGAACGCTAGTTCATTGGAGGAATTTGTGGCGCAATTCTTGGAAGCACACCCGACCTCAAGCAAACCAGTCTCATATGAGGTGATTTTCAGTGTTCTGAAATTCTTCTGCTCAGAGGTCAGAGATGAGAGAATGCTGAAAAGGATGCGAGTCTCAAAAAATGTGTTCGACGATCGAGCTTTTTGGTTCTTAGTTCAAACACTTCGTTTTAAAAAATGCTGTAACTTCACATCTGATCAGACTGATTCTATCACTTTACAATTCCAGGAGCAGTTGGAGGCAAACGAGCTTTACGGCGAGGCGCTCTTTACACTACTTTTTGTGCATAGCGATGTTTTAGCAAAGCAGCATATCGACGACCTCATTAGAAGACATGTCCACTTCTTTTCAGGGGCATCAGGGAGAGACATTTTAAAACGTTTTCAAGTTCCTGATAGTCTCATTTTCCAAGCAATCGCGCTTCGTCACAAATTCGACGAGAACTATCTGGCCGAGGCTGAGAACCTTTTGGAAGGCGGATTGGTCGAGGATGCGGTACAGACTTTACTCACTAATGTTGCCCCAGAGATGATCTTGAGAAGTACCACGGATAAACAAAGTTTAAAAACACTACGTGACATACTTGACAAGGTTCCTTCCGAATTCCTCGATACATCAGGCAGGGACCTCGGAGTTTTCAGCGAATACTTAAACTTTGCTTTAGACGGGCATACCGATCTTGCAACTCTTGAGAAGTTGATTCATGCTCTTCCTCCCTTCTACGCGACATATGGTCATGTGTCAAAAATCTCAATATGTTGTTCAGTCATGGCCTACGCTGTCTCTTTGGCATACCTCATGACAGAAAACGCAGAGGCGGCTGCCTCTTCAATGAAAGACCGGCTTCTTGAACTACCACTTGGTGAGCCAGAAGCCCGCTACATCAGGAAAAACCTGAAAGCACCATGATACATTAGTTAAAATGCAGAACGCTCAAACTACATAGAAAAATTCTATTTGAAAGGATCAATTAAGCAACCTTTTAAATGTCTCCGACAGCATCCCGAAGTTTCTCCACGACATCGAGTATGGCGAGTGATGCAGGGCTCTCGGGGTGTTGGTCCAAAAAACTCTGGCCCTCATCACAAGACTTTCCCACTCTCGGATCAAGCGGTACACTTCCAAGAAATGGTATATTGAGTTCTTCGCATAGCTTTTCACCGCCACCAGTCGTTGGCTTGAATATTTGAGATTCTCCCTTACAGCTGGGACACACAAAGCCGCTCATGTTTTCAACAAGACCCAGTATTTTTATTCCAGCCTTTCTGCAAAAATCTATTTCTTTTCGTACGTCCAAAAGTGCGACTTCCTGGGGCGTGGTCACAACTAGTGCTCCATCTATGCCTGATTCTTTCATGAACTTGTTGATGGAGATGTGCTCGTCCGAAGTTCCTGGAGGGGTGTCCACTATCAGATAATCCAGCGCATCCCAATCGACATCCTTCAGAAACTTCTTTATTAGTGCGTTTTTTTTGGACCCTCTCCATATAATAGCTGAGTCATCTTCTGGCAACATGTATTGGATAGACATAGTCGCAAGGTTATCAGCAACATAGACAGGTGTCCACCCAGTGTTTGATTCATGTACGGTTTCGTTCACGCATCCCAACATTCGCGGCAGCGAAGGTCCGCAAATATCAAGATCCATGGCTCCAATTTGAAGGTCCTCGTCTGATGACAAAGCCCAACAGAGCATAGTTGTAAAGGTCGATTTGCCGACCCCTCCCTTGCCTGATAAAACTAATACTTTGTGCTTGATTTGCGATAGGTTTTCGGTAATCAACGGTATGTCAGGATCCGGGCCTTTAGGAAGGCTCTCGCAGATTTCTTTGTTGGCACATCCAGCGCAGGCATCTCCTTGACCTGCTTTCTCTGATTCGGGCCCTGGACAGTGTTCTGGTTCGGCTTCCTTTAACTGGTAGTCTGGTGGTAGAATTTGAGAAACCTCTGTCATAAGCGTAGGTCTGTTTATACTCTTTCTTATGAATTAATTCTGAGAAGTTATGTTCTTAGTTACATTTAATTATTAATCTAATATTGCTGAATAACTTGAATAAGAACCTTATAAACAGTTTAAGACATCAGACTTATTGTGGTGGCTTTTAACGTTGGTACAGCTCTAATAGCTCACATGTGACATGCGTTTCATTAGCTGCGTCCCAGTAATCTCCGAAGATGATGATACTGGCGTTGTCCTATGTCAAGCTCAGTTTAGCGAAGACAGGTGCGATAATCTGAAGAACTTGCAACACATTTACATCAAAGAACTTATTGCAAGTGAAGGCAGCGAGATTGCAGCTGTGAAGAATGTGTCTTTTGAAAAGTTGCACTGCTTTTCTCATGCTGATGCTTTAAAATCCTGGTATGAGTTACTAGACCTATTGTCTGCGGGATTCTTCAGGCTAGACATGGACAGGTCATGGACTGAGAAGGCACAATGGAGGTTTTACTATGTGGGTAATACATGGAAACTGGCTTTTGAAACTCAGGTTCGAGGCCTCACCAAACGGTTCTGCGAATTAGAGTTGGTGCCTGCCCGAGAGAAGGAAGTTGATCTTTTCGAGATGAGCATGAAGCTTTATCAAAACTGTGTTACTGGTAATCAAAAAATTCACCGGCTTGAGCAGAGGTGCAAGGACTTACAAAACCTAGTCGATGAGTCTCAAAAAAGGCAGGACGAAGATCACAAGATGATAAAAAAGAGAGACGAGAGAACAAGGGCCTTTGTAATTAACTTACTGAATGAAAAGAAAGCAATGATTCGCAAATTACAGAGACGTTTAGAAGAGAATCGCGCACCAGAGGATATCCCTGATGGATATCTTGTAAATCGGTTCGTGAGCCAACCTGTTTCAAGAATGACATCTCCCCGAAAAAGAACCTCTCTTCGCAAATCAGGCACACCTTCGCCAAAGAAAAGCACAATAAAGTCCTTGGTGAAAGAGGAGGAAGAGGATCAATGGGATGATTTTGGCGGCAATGACGTCGAAATCTTGGGCATAAACCGAGAGAGGACAGTGAGCGCCCCTAACTTGCGCTTAGAAACGCCTAGTCTCATGAAAAACCCGTTTTTGGATGAGACAAGGGATTTAAACACTGTGAAAGAGCAGGATTTCGCGTCCAAAGAACAGCTCGCGCCTTCAGCAGGCAGTGCTCCTGGCTTTACGTTGGACGTAAGCCAGAAGGAAGAATCTGCAATACCCGAAGTTGCAGAGATGTCTTCCCAGAAAGAAGAAGAGGTGGAACAAGAGACGGGGAAAGCACCTGAGGAAGGTGTCAGGGAAGATACCGCGCAAGAGATTGGGAAAGGAACGGAAAAAGAGACAGAAGAAGAGACAGAAGAAGAGACAGAAGAAGAGACAGAAGAAGAGACAGAAGAAGAGACAGAAGGATACACGGAACAAGACACGGAAAAAGACACGGAAGAGGAGACGGAAGTCGAAACAGATGCCTGAAACTACGCGAAATTCTCAGGTCAATCATAATGGTCCGAGTGAAATATACTGGTAGTTAATTGACCGGTATAAAGACTGTAGTTGCGTCTGGCACCAGTGCGATAACTGCCACCAACAAAATCCGAAGGGAGTGTCGGCCTCTATCTCTGCGGCACCCAACTCTCAGAGCTGGTTGTTATGGCCTCGAGTCGAGATCTCGTACGAAGGGCTAGATCACAAATTTTTCAGAACGTTATTGAAAATGAAGAGTTGCCACTTTCACAACGTCTCTCATCGCACTCAGAGATTTGGAGATAAGTAATAGACGCTGTTTAAGCACGCCAAGACCGACTTTCACTGTTAAGGGATAAAGGAGATTTGAATCTTGTTGAAGTTGGCTGGTTTTCAATTCTTTTGATTTTGTTTTGATTTGTTTTTGCGCTTCTTCAGTTCTGGAAATCACAGGTTCCAAATAATTTGATTCACTTCGATCCGGTTTTATTAGCCGTCGCAAACCTAGAACATCAACCTGCAGTTGACTAGTTATTGCAGTTTTTTGGAAGATTTTTTTCTGTTCGCCCACATTTTCATTTAATTGCATCACATCTCTGCTTCGGCATTTGGGCATTGTTTTTTGCTAAATTTACTCACAAAGTCATAAGATTCCAACGACTTCCCGCCCCCAACGTTCGATAGACCTTTGAATGTCGTCTCATTACCATCAACAGTTCATGAATACACCCATGTATGCATATGACGTGCCTTCGGCTGGCCTCGAAAGCATAGACGACGGCCTGTATCGATCGTTGTCACCCACCTCTCAGGTTGCATACCAAAATGACCGCCAGGCGGTTTGGCCCAACGCCGGATACCAAAGCAATGGTGCAGGATATCTCGAACAGCACCAGATGGGCTACCCTCCTCAATCCGGAATCCTTGAGCAACAGCCGACTTTTGGCGTCATTCCTAATGAGACAGATAATGCATCGAGCCAGATTTCCACGGGCTCTTCTAGTTATTCAAGCACCCCAAGGAACTCAAAGTTTGTAGTTGCGGCTGCCGCCGCAGCAGCGGCAGCTAACGCTCCGTTGTCCCATAAGCCTCTCCAACTAAACAACCCCAGGGACTTCACGTCGGCCCCAAGTAGGACTGTTTATCTTGGAAACATCCCACCAAACCTGGAGGTCAGGGAACTCCTGGACCATGTCCGTAGTGGAGTGGTCGAGGATGTTAGAATTTTGCGGGAAAAGATGTGCGCCTTCATCTCCTTTTTGGATGAAAGCTCTGCTTTACTTTTCCACTCGGACGCGATACTTAAACGCCTGAACATTGGCGGTCGCGACATTAAAGTCGGCTGGGGAAAGCCCACGCCAATCGATCCCGTTGTGACTGCTGCAGTTTCCAACGACGGGGCTACGAGGAATGTTTATATTGGTCGTCTCAACACAGATCGTGACCTTGCGCCGCAGTTCGGCGCAGATCCGAGAGACTTGATCGCCACTGAAGAGAAATTAAGGGCAGATCTTGACTTCTACGGCGAGATCGAATCCGTCAAGATTATTGTCGAGAAGGGAATCGCATTTGTTCACTTTTCATCTATTTTCAGTGCTATTAAGGTGGTCTCGAGTCTAGCAACTGTAAACCCTTACTATTCCAACAAGAAGATATTTTATGGGAAAGACAGATGCGCTTTTGTCACCAAGACTCAGCAGCATAACGCGGCTCAGTTTCTGGGGCTGCAACCAGGCATGGAACATCTGGTTCAGTATACTGACCGGGACTTCATCTCCAACACATTGCTTCAGCAGTCTGCGGCAGCTGCAGCTATTGCTACAGCTGCAGGAGGTGCAAATAACCTTGGAAACAGAACAATATACCTGGGTAACCTGCCCAAAGATGTGAAGATCGAGGAGATTTGCAACGCAGTGCGCGGTGGACTTTTGCAAAGCATCAAGCTACTCACAGATCGTCACGTGTGTTTTGTCACTTTCATCGATCCTACTGCTGCTGCCCAGCTTTACGCAATGACATCGCTGCATGGGCTCACTATTCACAACAAAAGGTGCAAGATTGGATGGGGCAAGCATTCTGGTGCGTTGTCCAACGCACTTGCGCTTGCCGTGAGCCACGGTGCCTCACGTAACATATACCTAGGAAACATCGACTTCAAGGCGGATAGCGAACGTGATGTTCCAGTCTTCACAGAACAAAACCTGCGCAAACTTTTTGAAGAGTATGGCGAAGTCGAGCAGATCAACTTTCTCCCCGAGCGCAGTTGCTGCTTCGTCAATTTCACCAACATCAGCAACGCAATCCTAGCCATTGACAAAATCAAGAGCAATGAGCAGTTCAAAGACCTAAAGATCAACTTTGGGAAAGATCGTTGTGGCAACGTGCCCCGCCAATATCGTTAGCAGGGACAGAGGTCGCGCGATTGGCATACAACCGGCTGTGTCGGATGCAGGCCTACATCTATAGCAGAGGGAAGGCCTTCACAGGTTTTGGATACTAAGAGGGGAAAGCCTCAGTAGTTGATAAAAGCAACGCTTGCACTTAAAGTGCAGGGCAGTTGCCACTATCTGCTTATGCTTGGTACTAGGCCACAGATCTAGCCCTGGTGACACAATTCGCCTAACAAGCGGGAGGTTTTACGTTACAGTTTAAACTGCAGTTTAGCCCACCAATATTTTTCTCAAATTGAGTTCAGACTTCCGCTTGCCACTACTCGTCGATGTCCATTTCAAAGGTGAGCGTGAGCATGACTTGAAATTTTAATTATTACTCAGATATAAATGGTAGGTTTTTTTTTGCGAGTGTCATTAGTAGGTCCCATCTTGTGGACAAAGGACAATCAACCAGGAGCCGGCGCGTACAATCAGCGCGGAGCAAAGCTGCGCGTCTCGACAGAGTCCACTTTTTCAGTTTACGTGCCGCCACTGAGGAGTCAATACCGGAAAACTATTTTTGTGGGGTAGATGCAAGTTCTCGCGGAACAAAAAGTCGGATCTCGGTGCTCTCAAGCCTTTACTAACGCATATTCAGGAGGTTGTGCCGGAGTCTACCAAAAGCGTGTAACAATTCCATTCCCGTAGCCCTATCTATCAACTGTGACACATTTGGAACCGCGGCTTATCATATTGCTGCACGAGATTCATGTGATGCCTCACTAAATGTCAGTGCGGAAAGATCCCTTTGTGACAAAAGTATAAAAAGATTAAGCTACCCCTCGATCCAAAGGGCCGGCCAGGGTGAAAAAAGAGTAAAAGGGCGTTACATACATGAGCAAAATCGTTTTCAAGCACCAGCAGGCTGGGCTAGGCTCTCTGAGCTTGGCAGGAAATTTCACGAAGTGGGAGATAAAGCCCATGGTGTTTAACGGAGATGAAGGCCAATGGGAGTTCGAGATTGAGCCTGAGATGCTGGGAAATTGCGAGCTGCAGGACGGCAAGGCAGTGACGTTTTTCAAGTTCGTTGACGAGCGCGGGGATTGGTTCACGGACGATAATTTCGCCAAGGAGGCGGACGAGAACGGCAACGAAAATAATGCCCTATACCTGCAGGTTGACGGCGACGCTGCGAGATCCGAGAACCAGCCGTCGGAGGTTGAACATCAAACTGAGGGAGACCAGGAAGCGGAGCCCTCGACGCCCGATCCAACACCAGTGGTTCAGATGAAAACGCCAAGAGCCAACGAGCGCGAGGAGTCGCCTGTGATGATTACCGAGTCGGACTTGGAGGAGGACTTCCACGACACAAACAACCAGGACCAGGGCGAGCTCACAGAGACAAGGAACCACTCGGCGGACACAAGCGTTTCCGCAACGCAAAACCCGGCGGAATACAAGAATTTTTTGCAGAGCATAGTGTTCTTCTTCAAGAATCTGTTTCGGCGATGGTTCGGGATGGGGACCAAGCAGCAAGAGTCTCGTTAGCGTATATGGTGTAATTTCTAATTCAAAAAAGTCAGAACTCATCGTGCGACTTCGCTTGGATCTCGGGTTCTGAGATGATACAGTTCACAGGTCGGCCTGGTCGGTTTGCGTGCTCAATAGCTGCAGGGTGATTTCGCATTATATTAGTAGCTATGGTTTGCGACAGTTAAGTAAAAGTTATTAAAATTGAAGAACAAATTCGGGGACGTGGCTCTTAGAGGGATAGGTCGTTGTTTGAGCCAACTGCCGCACGAAGGGGAACTATAAAATCGAAATTAAGACGCACGCCAGCGCGATGGTGTCATACTTTAAGTTAATGTTAGGACGCCTAGGTCATGAAAAGATAGATTGTCCAGCACGATTCCGTGGGAACCGCAGGGGTTATAGCTAATACATTGGCTGGCCTCTAGCCAGACTTAGCCAGCGCCATGGCTCGGCGTCAGCCTCAGCGTTGGCATCCCTCTTGTACATTGGCTGTCCTCTAGACAGGCTCAACCAGCGCCATGGCTCTGCGTCGGCTTCAGCGTTAGCGTCTCTTTTGTACATTGGCTGTCCTCTAGACAGACTCAGCCAGCGCCATGGCTCTGCGTCGGCTTCAGCGTTAGCGTCTCTTTTGTACATTGGCTGCCCTCTAGACAAGCTCAACCAGCGCCATGGGTCGGCTTCTGCCTCTGCATTGGCATCCCTCTTGGTCAAAATGTCGTCGCTTCCGAACGCCTGAGCAAGGATGGTCGTGTTGACAACCAAAATGCCGGAATGGGTCCCATTAGAAACCGGCAAAAGCGCCAGGTCTTCCGCGTCAGTCAGGTCTAAGAACCCGCATATACTCTCTCTAGGAATCACTGGGTCGGAGTCTGTGATGTTGATGGGTGCGGCGGAAACCGTGATAGAGGTCAATGCGAAGGCCAAAAAGAGTGAAAAGGATTTAAGCATAAGGAGTTTGTAACGAGTGCTATGTGGTGGAGACAAAAAGATTAATGTTTCTGGTTACTCTCCAACAAATGAGCAGGACTGTTTCTCATGGTGCAGCTTATTTTATACCTTGGTGTGCCCTCGCGAAGAGGTCAGCGCCAGACGCTCGGCCCCATCTCCATGGTGCTTCAACGCCTCTCCTAAAAATCCTAAACCACAACTGGCACTAGCCCGATACTTAGCCCGTGCAAACCTGATCCACATCATCTTTCTTCAAGTCCACCATATGCTCTCTTTACTGTGCTCATTAGGTCCCCGATCGGGAAATCTGGCGTCTTTGCTTAGTTCAGCTTAATAAAAAAGGCGAAAGTAGCTGCCAAACCTGCCGCATTGGGCTAATAAAGAGGCACTTTGGCAGGGCATAAACCTTAGGGAACGCAAATCATACCAGTTTATTATGCTCCTGAAGCGGAGTTGTAACAATCTTGCGGCTGCTGAAGCCTAACAGGCAGCACCGGGGTGAGGATATCCGTTTCCCCGCGTCAGGGAAGATTAAAGGCACAAAAGAAGCGATGCATTTCGACTGGCATATCCAGTGGCAATCTACGGGGTGCTCCGTTACACCGGGAACATGGTCCTAGCATCCAGGACCTGGACCACCTAACCCTTATTGTAAGGGTTCGTCAACTTAATAACGATGAGTTTGGTCACACCGAACGTAATGTTTATGTCATCAGATTTTAGTGCTCACGTGCGAAAGCTCGGCGGCTAAAACCTCAGCTGGGGATAGGATATGTGCAAAAGATTCACACGCACCGGCTCGAAATACCGATCTCCCATTAAAAACCTCTGTTTGCCCTTTCTGCTGGTGGGGAAGGGCATGTTCCGGAAGCGGATGATTTTGCCCGTGCTTGAACAGTTTCGTGTTTGTAGGAGTCTCGGAACCACCTTGCAACAAAGCTGGGAGGTCCAGTGAGTTCTGGTCGTATGGGAGACGCGGCTTTTTAACGTTAACTCGGGCTTTTGGTTGCGCGCTACTCATGTCCTACAATATTGAATTCGTTTGACCGCGATTAAAGCCTCGCGCCGAAGCAAGAAACAGGTAGAGAAACTTTATTGGAAACTCTTTGTGAAAGGCTCAGGTCCCCCTTGATTCATGATGCTCCCAGTACAGGCCCACAGATTGCGCTTGTCGCAGCACGCCTATCAGCAACAAGCTTATCCACTGATACGCCGAAGCTTCCGGAGAGAATGGCCTCCGAAAGAAGCTTTTTGCAAAAGCTCGAACTCAATGTATGAGGACTGGAAAATCCCATCGTGCAACTGATTGATCAAAAGCCCGATAAAATCTTGATCTTTGTTTCTAATAAGTAGTTTCTGTACTCGTGAGATGTCAGCGTCAAGCTGGGAAAAATTGACTTTTATTTAAATATCACGCGACGTCGCATAATCCAATCGGCGCATAGTTCGCTCGACCACCGCATTTATCGTTCTTCCAGCGAGGCCTCCACCCGTCCCGAAAGCGTATATTACCGTCCGCTCTACTATCGTGTTCTCGGGTCACTAAACTCATAGCAGTGCGCTTCAGAAACGGAAACTAGGAGTTCTAAACAACCGAACACGCATTTTCACGATGTGCGGCCGCATGGAAAGCCTGTGGAACTTCTGCCTCTCGCTGTGCTTGAGGATCCCCATGTGGATCTACAACCACTGCATCTTGCCCTTGATTTGCGTCCTGCCCTTCTTCCAGAAGTATAAGACGTTCAACTACTCCTACCACAACCGGTTGGTCAAAGAGGTGGTACATGCCAATGATATCCTGGACATAGCCATGGCACATGGTTTCGACGTGCAGGAGCATCTGGTAAGAACGCAGGATGGGTATCTCCTCACGGTCCATCGTGTCCTGGGCAAGAAAAGCGAAGTGTACCGCTCGCAGGCAAAAAAACCGGTAGTCTATTTTCACCATGGCCTCTTGACTAATAGTGAGCTGTTCCTGCTCGGTCAAACTTCTGATAAATGTCTGCCGTTCCTCCTTGTCGAGCGCGGCTACGACGTCTGGCTTGGCAACAACCGTGGTAACAAGTACAGTAGAAAGCACATCAACTTGTCATCTAGGTCGGCCAAATTCTGGGACTTTTCTTTGGATGAGTACGCCATCTTCGATATCCCTAACACGATAAGCTACATTCTGAACCTTACGGGTCTCGAGAAGCTGACGTACATAGGCTTCAGCCAGGGCTCTTCGCAAGCCTTTGCGGCGTTCTCCATCAACCCTCAGTTAAGAGACAAGATTCAGCTATTTGTCGGTCTTTCGCCGGCAATGATACCCAGGTCTTTGAGTCACCCCGTGGCAAAGTTCCTTGTTACGTGCCCTCCAGAGCTGCTCTACTTCATCTTCGGAACTAGAGCCATTTTACCCTCGGTGGTGTTCTGGCAACGTTTGTTTGGCCCCATAAACTATATGAAAATTGTCGACTGGTCCCTGGTGTACCTTTTCAACTGGAAAAGTGAGCACATCAGCAGCGCGCAGAAGCAGGTGGGTTACACGCACATGTTCTCGCCTTCAAGTGTGAAAAGCGTCGCGCATTGGTTCCAGATTATCCACAACAAGCGCTTCCAAATGTTCCAGGAAGACATCTCCAAGATCTACTCGTCCGTACCATCTTTGCACAGAAAACTACATCGCTGCGCTCCATTTCCGGTGCAAGTCATCGAAAACATGCCTATGATGTTGCTCTACGGCGACCAGGACATATTGATCGACATGGAAACTACCAAACAAAACCTAGTGCGCAACTTAAGCGACCTTACACTCGTGGAGCTTCCTGGCTACGAGCACATGGATACCCTATGGGCTGAGAACGTTGTTGAGGAAGTTTTCAACCCAATACTAAAGAAGATAGATCAAATTCACGCCGAAAAACCCTACCAAAATGGCTTGGAGGTGACTGCTAGTGCATAAAAATACGTCTTCCCAACCTGCATGTTATAAATACCTATACATCATCTATAAATTACGACCCCGTATCGCTGTCTGCTTCTTCTGAAACCAAGACGTCTTGTTAAAGGCAGTGCTGTGTGTGCCCTTACCAATAAGTCTTATTTTGTGCGGGTAAGCCTATCCAAGGCTTTAGTATAAATTCACCCGATCCGCTAAAATTTTAAACTCTTTTTGTTTTGGAGGTTAACGCAAATTCACAGCCATTCGCAGTGCATAACAGCATCTCCTTGAGGTCGAACCCTTCCGAGGCGTTCTTGGCCCATGACAAGTGTAGATAGTGTGCTGCCTTTATTTAAAGATTTAGCTTGGACTGGAGAGAAAAGTTACTGA
Source organism: Lachancea thermotolerans CBS 6340 (assembly GCF_000142805.1). NCBI lineage: Eukaryota > Fungi > Ascomycota > Saccharomycetes > Saccharomycetales > Saccharomycetaceae > Lachancea > Lachancea thermotolerans. Next base: position 430,955 of record NC_013084.1, on the reverse strand, counting down.
TCTTGGGTGCAACGGCCCATGTGTTGCCTGCCTTCGTGGCAGGCCTAAGGGACTGCCTTCGTGCGCCCGTATGGGGGTTGTTGCAATGATCATTAATACATCTGTTCTTATCATAGTACGCTTAGTCGCGTTGTTCTCAAAACCGTAGAATTATTATTGTAGACATATGCTACATGATTATGTGCGTTTGGATCGCTCAGCGACTACTTACTGTTCTCGCCCTCCTTCTCCCGCTGGGACATGAAGCGGAAGCTAGAATTGAACCCCAACAGCTCGTTGATGCCTCTGGTCCAGTCATTTTCCGTCTTTGCAACACAGTAAACACCCGCATTCTTGATGTCTTGGCCGCGTCTTTTGATGGTGGCAGCGTCGGTCGTGCTGGGCAGCTGTGAGCCGTTCACGTATATCGTGCCGACCTCGTTGACGACGTGTATTTCGTCACCTACGTTTAGGTCTTCTAAAGGAACTCCGTCAATGGACAACCGAACAAGTTTGTTGTCGGGACCCTGAGAAGCCTTGCAGCCCACTTTGATTTTGATGTGCGAAGAGTGAGGCAGCAGAAGAGGCCTAAAAGACAGGGAACGTGGGCATATGGGGGTTAATAGGATCGAAGGGACAAGGGGCGACACGATACTACCGCCTGCTGACAAAGAGTATGCGGTGGAGCCAGTGGGGGTTGCAAGGGTGACACCATCGGCTGTGGTTCTTGTCAAGTATTCACCATCGATGAAGATATCGAGGTTGGTGAGGTGAGGCGAATTACCACGGTGCAGGAAGATGTCATTCATTGCGTGGTGTGCAACGCTCTTTCCTTCTTTGCCGTTGCTTCCACGACGGATAACATGGCATTCTAGCCTAGTGCGGTGAAGACATTTAGCCCTCGAATTCAAGACCTCCTCGAAAACCCTCTTGTGTTCCTTGAAATTGAACGGCAGCAAAAAGCCTAACGTACCCAAAGAAAACGCTAAGACAGGTGGAACTTGCATACTAGCAAACAGCGACACTGCTCTTAAAATTGTACCGTCTCCGCCGAGAGTGACTAATAAATCAACCTTATCCACGATATCTTTCATCTCACCAGTGTACAGGATATGCGGCTGCCCCGGGTTGGACTGAGGGTTTTTAACAAAGTCCTGAGCGATCTCCTCAGCGACATCTGGCTGAACAATAACATTGATCTCAGGGTAAGAGTCGTGCAAGTGCGCGATAAACTCCACCATTGCTTGTCGGGTATTATCTGCCCAAGGCTTTTTGGTGACAAAAACGTTCTGTAGAGGTCTGTGCCATATCAGCGACTGTAGCTTTGAATTAGGAGATGAAATGAAATCCGGAGAGGATATAGAGCGGAGCTTGCTCACCGGCTTCACCCTTACAAACTGCGACGTATCTCGTAGTTTCACATTCAGTGGATCCACTGTGTGCAATCTCCGAAAAAAGCACTGAGGCCTAAGAACTCTGATCATTTGGCGGATTTCTGGATGAAGAATGCTCACAACAAAACTATGGCAGTTCGGAGATCTACCACTTTGACTCAGGGCAGGTTTTCTTAGAAAGGGTACTTCTAAAATGAAAGCTGATGTTTTTTCAAAAACTCAACCACGATAAAATTTCAAGGTTTGATAAAATATCTTGATGACTCTTTAGCTTCCGAAATCACCGAGTCTTCTTAATGACTCTATTTCGTTGCGCTCATATGTAAGTTATGTACGTTAACACTTAGAAAGTAGTACCCTCGGCCGGCTGAGGAAGCTTCTTGTTGGAGGGTAGAGCCATCTCTTTGCGTAGATCTAGCAGGAGAGTTTCCATAGTATAAGATCGCTTCCAGTCGCGCAGTGTGCTGAACTGCTCTTTCTTCACCTCTCCGGTATTCTGGTCGACGCAAGGGAGATTCACTTTCGACAGAAACCTAATTTTTGGGGGCTGATCGGGATAGGCCTCGCCGCACTCAATGGCAACAGAGTATATGCGATTCTCGTGGTTGCTATGTGGAGGACCGAGGATCGTACCGTTCCAGTGTGTCATCGTAATATCATCACTGTGAGCCAGTCCGTAACTGCATGATTCTGGGCCCATGCCCTTTTCGCCCTTTTCTAATTCTTCCAGCAACCGAAAACTTCTAGGGCTATAAATAAGAATTAGTACGAGAACAGAGAATCAGGTTCAGAATAAGTAGTCAGCAACATACACGCGAGACATCTTGCGGTTTTAGTCTTCAGCTTGCTTTTGTAGGTTGGTTAGTGATTCGAGACATCGATAGTGTAGTTAAAAAAATAATTATGGTTCTTGAAGTGATAACAAGCCGCTACCGAGTAAAAGGGCGCTGCGGCTATACAGATGAGCGATAGCACCGGGTCTTCCCCATTTTTGGAGCGGCCGATGTCGCCTGATAGTACGCAAAGACATGCTGTTTCTCTCAAATACAGGATGAATGCAATGCAGAATGAGTTCGAAATCGAGAAGTTATCATTACAGCGAGAACTATCAACCCTGGACAAAAAGTATAGAACTAACTTGGACGAGCTTGAGAAAGCATTAGGCGATACGAAATATCTTTATGACACAAATACCGAGCTTGAAAGTAAAGTTAAAGCTTTGGAGGAACAACTTTCAGAGCTCAAAACAACGCAGGATACACAAAGCTTTATCTTAAGGCAGAAGTTGGCCGAGAAGGAAAGGGACATTGAGCAGCTCCGATCGGAGTCGCGGTCCAAGGTGTCAGAACTTGAGAATAAATATCAAAATTCCAAGATTGAGTCTGAAAGTAGTAAATCACTGCTTAAAAGATATGAGGAAGAAATTGAGTCCCAGAATCGCCAATTAAAAGAGCTACAATCGGCTGTCGCGCAACGTGACGATGAAATAGCAAGTATTAAAGCTTCCAGGGTTGTTATGGCCCACCACAACTACTCAACAGAGGAGCTGGCAGAGCTCACAACCCTTAATAATCTGCTTGAAGAGCAGATAAAGTTTTCTAAAACCCTCGAGAAGGCGAACTTAGAACAAGCAAATGAGCTTAAAAAGCTTCGCGTTTCTCGGGACTCTTACCAGTTTCTATTATCAGAAAACGAAAGACTAAAGACCAGACAGGAACAACAGGGACCGCTGGAAAGACAAGTCCAGGACTTGGAACTTGAAAATATCAACCTGCAGTCTCAGCTTTCTTTTTGGAATAGTTTCAGCACTTCTAAAGACGAGGGTACCAAAACAAGGCCTGAGGAGATAGTTAAAGAGTGGACATTACTGAAGCATGAAAATCTTGGATTAGTCAACACTAACTCAAAACTGCAACTTGACATCAATAATGTCAAGGTTCTAAACGATGAGCTTGCGCTTGAGCGTAATCAGCTCCTGGAAATAAACAAGAACTATGAAACAAGCATACTTAATCTCAAAAAGCTGAATTACGAAATCGAGCAGCAAAAGTTGTTGTCTTTTGAAGAGTGCAAAATCCTGCGGAACCAGCTTGACAATCTTTTGCCTATAGAAGACAACCCTGAAGACCATAACAAAGAGAATGCTGGTTCATTGGGAGATTTAGTTGAAAATTATAAAAACAAGACCGAAGATCTCACTAACGAACTTAAGAGACTCAACGAAGAACTGATGACTAGGGGAGATGCTGTGTCATCTTTCAAAAAGCGTAAGACAAGTGATGATATCGCTCTGAACTATTCTCAGCGCTTGAATGAATTACAACTTGAAAACGTGGATCTCAATCGCAAACTCACAGCTTCCTTGGAGACCATCGCTATGCTTGAAACAAAGGTCACAAAACTCCGGCAGTTGGATCAAAAGAAACTGCGCATCATGCAATTAAGAGACAACCCCTTCTCTAAAGACCAACTGGTAAAAAGGAAACAGCTTGATCTACTTCTAAAGGAAAATAAAGATCTTCTTGCCGGGGGAGCTATTTCTCATCAACATTCGGTCCCCAGATCTCTTTACGATAGGCTTGAGTTTGACGTCAAGCAGTTGGAAAATGAGATTTTCAAACTGAACAAAAAAACAACTCGGCTAAGGGAGGTTTTCAACCGAAAATCACTTGAATTTATTGAAGTTGTGAATTCCCTTTTAGGGTTCAAAATGGAATTTCAATCTGACGGTAAAGTTAAGATGATCTCTTGCTACAAGCCCGAAAAATACTTGGTGGCAGACTTACACCATAACTCCTTAAAATCTAACTTACAATCTGATATTGATAGCTGGGATGCTCTTCTAGAGGAATTTGTAGTCAAAAGAGGTCAAATGCCAGGTTTTTTGGCGAGCGTAACATTGCAGCTTTGGGAAAAACAACAAAAGAGCTTAGACTGAACGTTCAACTGACAATTTAAGGGTTTTTTAATTTCGTTAAGGTTACTAGTGCCTTTGTGCCTGATTGATTCATTAAAAGGCACCCTTTCTGGTGGAGTACTGATCTGCTAAAACATTTCATTCTTTCTCTTGATGCCAAACCACCAAGTCACTTTTATGACTTTCTGCATTATAGTTCCTTGACCTCCGAGCATGTTCAGGCATTTAAATGCATATCAAACACCCAATAAACCAGAGAGCTGCTGTCTAAGCGTGAGAAACTCCACAATGGCCTTCATCGAAGGGAATACCACAAAATGTTGAGCTACTCGCCCAGTCTAGGTAACAAATTCACTTTTGTATTGCTCCTCTTCACGAGGAGATCCTAAACGGCTTGATAGCCAACGTGCATTCGAAGATAGTGCGTATGCATTAGCATCGCCAGCAAAGCTTGTTAGGTTATTAGTCACTTGCTATCTGCCACAACATTATTTTTCCATGAGGAGCAATATTCAGTGTTCGTCTCGCCCTATATACTTCCTTTAATGGCCTACAAAAACGGGAGACGGCGTCATAATGAACCTACAGGCAAGTACACAAGAGGGAGTGTTTTTATCGAGGAACATATAAGCATATAGTACAATGCCCTCTTATAGGGCCATAACCTTGCTTAACTTTCAATTCTGTTCAAGACTCGAGGTTTAACTGACTCGAAACCATGCCCTAGATCATCCCAGAGTCTCGCGCCGCGGTTTTGGTTGTCTGCCACGAGTATGCACCTCTTGGTTCACTTTTTTGTTATATGAGCCGAAAGAACAGCATCTACCAACTCGGTTTATAAATGGGGTCAAACGCTTGGTTCGAGTCAATTGTCAGAAGATTTTAAAAGACTACCGATCTCTGAAGGATCCCCAAGATACGGTTGCCACGCGGTTGAAGCCTTCATTCCAAATTCTCCAGACACTTGAGCACACGTGAGCTACGACATGCAAGTTCCCCAGTAATTAATACAAATATGATCACTACATCAACCTCAACCAGCGACAAATGTCTGAGGACCGAGCCGTCCGGCTCAGCTCCCAACAGATCTTGTACACCAAAGCTGCTATACTATCTGCAGCACTAACTGGGTCCATATTAACGAGTTACGCCCTTTTCAATAGGTACCTCAAACAGTACACCAGAGTAACACAAATTCCATTAAGCGCATTTCGGAAAAACTGGTTATACGGAAAGGTCACCTCTGTCGGAGATGGTGACAACTTTCATTTATTTCATACGCCGGGAGGTATCCTGGGGGGCTGGGGATGGGCCAGAAGTGCTCCTAAACTTGACAAAGTTAATAATAAGCGTAGCGATTCGCTAAAGCGACTATTCTTTCCGCGCTTCCTCAGAAGACAGAAAGAGCAAGAAAAGTTTCAATCCTTGAATGTTCCCTTCAAAGGCAGAAGGAATCTGCCGACACTTTCAATCCGCCTGTGTGGCGTCGACGCCCCCGAAAGAGCTCACTTTGGAAACGCAGCACAACCTTTCAGCGAGGAAGCTCTTATATGGCTTCGGCATACTTTGATCGGTAAATTCGTGTGGATCAAGCCTCTATCATTGGACCAGTACGGAAGGTGCGTCGCGAAGGTTAAGTTTTGGAGCTGGACTGGGTGGAAAAATGTCAGCCTTGAAATGGTTAAAAACGGTATAGCGGTAGTCTACGAAGGGAAAACTGGAGCAGAATTTGACGATGAGAGAGACATTTACATCTTTCACGAGCAAGTTGCTAGGAAAGAACGAAGAGGCCTCTGGAGCTTGAAAAAATTTGAGACGCCTGGTAACTATAAAAAAAGGGTTGGTTAAAAACAATCCGGAATCTAGATACTTTGGATAATACCTCTTAATAAAGAAGTCAGCATTTGACGTCAACGCCGTTTCTCTTCTCGTGCTCTCTTTGTTCAAACATCACCTGAACTGCAATGAACAAGGCCACGTTAGCCCCCATGAGGAACCGTAACCCAGCCCAGGTGAAAAACAAGCCTTTTATTAGATGAACAGTACCGTCGTATCCCAAACAGAAACCATACAAATTTGCAATCATCATCATCCAAATATTCAAAATGGCGCCCATTGCTCTAACAAATCTATACCAAGGCCTTTTCCGATATGGTGCAAAGTACCGCTGAGCGAATATTTCTGGTAGCAGGAATAGCACTATCAACCACCCCCACAAAAGAAGTTTTAGCTCAATGTCGTGCCAGATTGCAACAAACGAGAAAACGGCAAGGGACGTTAAGATACGATTTTTGGAACCGCCCAGTGGTATGTAGACGTAGCGGACTACCCATTTGTTGAAAGATCTATGCCATGCTCTCCAGAAAGCCAATGCACTGAAGTTATTATCGACACACCGAATCATATTTTCTGGAGCGTCAACGCCATCAATCATGGCCCATAGCCTGAAAAGTCTCCATGGGATGAGCAACTTCAGCCAGACTATATTCAGGTTGAAAAGCCCAATCATGGAGATTTGGAATGGTGTGTCTCCGTCCCAAGCTTTGGTCTTCGAGACCGCAACGGCATAGATGTAATGTAAGACAAATTCCATGGTTAGGACACAAAGCACAAATCTTCCTGCGTAGTACAATATTCTTTTGGTATTAATGGAGGGAAGAGTCTGCTGGCATTGATATAAGTAGTCGTTGAAGGTCACAATTGGTCCCGCGATGAATAGCGGAGTGTAAGTAACGTAAGCAAGATAGTTTGCAAATAAGTAGTCTTGGATGTGGTGAGGTGCGTTCATGCGAGCCCGCTCGTCCAGTAAAACGTTAGTGGTGCCGTTTTCGCAAATGGTCTCCAAAGTGGTTGCAGAAGAGGCCGCTCTCTTGAGCTCTGGCTTCAAGTTGCTGACGTGGGAAGGCGAGGGGGATGGTGAATTGTTTTTCTTGCCAGTCACCACCTGCTCCCACTTTTCAAGGAAGTCCATGTTGAAGCTTATCATTCTCAGCAGAGTAAAGTTGAAGAAGACATCCCAACGCTCTATTATGCCCTTGAAAGCGCCATCGAGGGGAGTTAAGACCGATAAAACATTTCCAAAGGGATACTTCCTGTAGCTGTTGTTGAAGAATAGTGTACTAATGCCGTAAACCCATGTCAGGAACGTAGCAAGCCTGTAGTTCTTTCTCAAGGTCTTGGCAATCGCGTAGTTTATCACCAGGTGCAGGAGCACACGCAGAGCGCTGACTCCGTGTGCTGCAAACAAGAACAGCAATCCAAACACTAGATCGAAACGGACCCTGCGGACATTGGTAGTGCGCAAAACTGCCTTTTTCAGACCCGTATGCAGCACTATGAGGCCCGCTAAAAGCGGCATGTTGTCTCTGAAGAAGCGGTACTGGCTATCGGTATTGTCGACTTTGCGCCCTAAAATCCAGCCCTTGCTGAGCAGCGGCTCAAATCTCGCGTAGTTGGGGTTGCGTTCGCTGGTCGCAGATATCGCTGTGCGTATCATTAGCGGCACCACCAAGATAAACATCACGTAATACACCTTGAACTCGAAGGTGCGCCAGCGACTCTTGGACGCTCCCATGCTCACTTTCTGGGCCCGCTTGGCATCCGTGCTTGGATCCAGTCTCGAGTCCAGCATTTTAAGCGAGAAGAAATATAGGATCTGCTGTAGAAGCATGTTTCCAATTTCGACTATCATGGCTTGCGGCGAGTTTGAGGACTTTGGTAAGTTCTTCGTTCCAATTCATTGTTGTGTTGTAGCTTGAATAGATCCGCTTTATTATATGTCACTGTATACGCATATCACGAGACTTAAAAATCTCGAAAAATGCGCTTTGTTATTTTCTCCGAAACAGCATCGCCACGGCAACCACGGAACAACAAAACTCCGAGTTATGGTAATTTTCCGGAGAGCACCCGACTCACAAGGCGAGTAGCCTGGCTGAAGGTACGGGAATGGTTAAGTCGCTGGAGAAAAGGTTTCTGACTGAATGAAAATTCAATTTGGGTTTTCAGATAGGGCGTCACGGCACTGGAAGACTGATATACGAATTTTTATACTTTGCAGTCCTCGAAAGGCACCGAATGGAGAGTGCTGACGGGGAAGGGTGTGAAATTGGCCGTGCGAGCTTTGAAAAAAACAGCCAGGAAGCGCCTCAGCTGGCCAAGCATTTGATGTATTAAGAGAAAAATTCCTGTTTATCACAATAGATTATATTTTTGGACGTAGTGCTAAGTCCTTGAAACTGAGGCGCCTCTGCGCACTAAAATTGCCTTTTTCTGATTTTCGTGCTTAATTCAATTATGAGAATTATTCTTGGAATCATAGCGAGTCACTAGAAGAATGCATTGTAAGAATACATTGCAAGGTTTCAATGAACGCATACCTTCAATAGAATAATAAGTTGAGGTCCCAGCGGAGAACTAACCAGACTTACGAGCATTCCACTTTATGACCGATAGCCAGGCTGTATTGCGAGCAGCAGGCCCACGTTGAAAACAACAAGCAATGCTTCCAAAGCCAGACTTTCCAGTTGCGCTGTCTCAGTTTGCCAACATGAAATTATCAATGAGCCACTGATATTGTAAATTACTGATAAAAAGCAAGGTAGCAGAATCTTCTAATAAGAAGCGCAAGTGGTTTAGTGGTAAAATCCATCGTTGCCATCGATGGGCCCCCGGTTCGATTCCGGGCTTGCGCACTTGTTTTTATCTTTTTAGCTACTACAAAGCTCCAACATGATATCCCTCAAAGAAATAGATCCTTTCGTTAGTCTAAGTGAGCTTTCTCGACCACTGAACTCTTCAAAGCCTTGAGTGTTCATTTTACTTTTATTTTCACAGCCATCATCAACTGTGTTTCCGAAAGATAATTTAAATAAATCGACAAGAATTTCGAGGCGATATCGTTTTCCACCAAACAAAGATACACGGCCTCTCTCGCTCCATGTTCTGGTCATCGAAGTCCAGCATCAGCTCAAACTACTCGTATTCGTCGTCCCCTACGTTCACTGCAGAGCCATGGAGCGTCCACGCGGGGAGGGCCAAGAATGGGTCCTCCGCGAACACCTCTGCTAGAGTGTCGGTGTTCATATTCGATAAGAGACACTTCGAGAACTTTCTCCTCACGTCAGGTGCTATCAAGTCTAAGTCTTCTTCGAAGGACAAGCAGTTTATTCTGAGCGCATACGACATCCTGCGCGCACAAGTCAACCAGCTGGCTAAACTTAAGCACCCTAACATCCTGGCCTTGATTGAGCCGCTCGAGGAGCACTCTAAAAACTTCATGTTTGTGTCGGAATACGTGACGGGAAACCTCGAGTCTGTTTTTGGCGACAAAGTCTCCGACGAACTCGACTTCCTGAAGCAAACCCGTGATTCAGGCTCTTCGGATGTTGTGGTCCAGCGTGGCATCTTGCAAGTAGCTCAAGGACTCGATTTCATTCACAACCGTGCCAACTCGGTCCTTCTGGATCTGAGGCCTGCATCTATACTTGTAAGCGAAAACTCCGATTGGAAGATTGCAGGGCTGGGTCACCTCGCAAAGCTGCCTTCCGGTTCCAACACCGGCCAGTATACACCTGACTTCAACCCCCGCTTCCCTCATTTCATGCACATCCCGCTGAATTACAGCGCGCCTGAGATAATCATGGAAAACATGCTCACGCCCAAGAACGACTTCTTTTCCCTTGGGCTTCTGATTTATTTCTTGTACTACAAGAAGAACCTGTTTTCTTGCCAAGACTACATCGGAGACTATAAAGAAGACTACAGCAAATATGAACGAGACTTGGTGCGCCTATCTTTCGAGAATGTCTTCTCAAAGGTCCCTCAAAAGCTGCGGTTCAACCTACCAAAATTGATGAATAGAGATGTGTTCTCTAGGTTCGACAACATAACAGAATTCCTCGACATTGAGTTCTTTCAGGATCCATTGGTCAAGACGCTCGCGTTCTTGGACGACCTACCAACCAAGGACTCTCAAGAAAGAAGCATTTACCTCCAAGGTCTTCTAGATATACTCCCACAGTTTCCGTCTCAAATTTTACAGAAAAAGTTTCTTACCGTTTTGCTGGAGTTACTAGATCAAATGTGCTCTTCAGAGGTCATTGATTCTAAGTGCTTGAATACCCTATTGACTGTAATTTCTAAGATTGGTATGACTCTCTCACAACTTTCCTTTCAAGAAAGGGTCTACCCACATTTCGCGGCAAAAAACAACTTTAGTAAGCTTCTCGAGAACGCCACTCGAAGTCTTATTGACAACATAGACATTCTCCAAGAAAAAATCAAGGGCGATTTATTTGTCGAAAAGGTTTTAAAACCGCTGTGCACGTACGTTTTTTCTAAGAATAATGGGGAGGATGCAGTTCAGCTACAAGAGTCTTTGATGGGCAAGTTGGATGTTATTTTAAAGTCTTTCGACTTCCCCACGGTCAAAAACTTCCTTTTCACGCTGCTGTCGCAGCTGTTCGTCAAAACAACCAGTCTTACGGTCAAGAACGCGTGTGTTGCCAGCTTTAAAAAAATGATAGAGCTCAAGACTCTGGACAAGTACACGTGTGTGGAGGACGTTTTGCCGCTTTTTAAGTCAATGAAAACGCGAGACTCAAGAATACTAATGAAAAGCTTAGAGCTCTTACAGCTCTTTCCTTCGGTTGTCGAGAATGAGGACGTGCTCGTCGAGCAGGTCTTGCCGCTTCTGTGGAATTTCTCAATGGCCATGACGTTGAAGCCCAACCAGTACCTGGCTTATAATACAGCGATTAACAAAATCAGCGGCGACATCCAGCGGGTTCATCTCCAGAAGCTTAAGGAGACCACAGGCCACCAAATGGCGGGAGAAGAGGCAGACTTCAGCAAAGTCATCGAGAAGCCCGTCCAGAAACCCCGAGACCCGGATGCGCAGGCCTCGCGCAGCATCAGTGTTCCGGCCATGATGCCTAAATCTACCCCATCTGCGCAAACGCCCCCAATTACGCCGCGACCTCGCACAAAACAACCTTCGAAGCCCCTTGTGTTAACAAAGGGCTCTGCGTCTGCCGCTTCGCGTCTCCCTTCGCGCTCCGCTCCCAAAAAGCTACCAACACCACCTCCAAAGACCACCGCGGAACCCGATCCAGATGATTTCGACGATTTTGTTACTTCGCCGTCTTCCCCAGTGATAAACACCTCAGCTCAAAGCTCGCCGTCTTTTCCGCCAGGCTTCTCGATGGCTATTCAGCCTCAAAGGAAGCCCTCGTCCCTTCAGAGCTCTTCCTTCGTCCAGGACCAGTCCTCGTTACTGTAAGCGCTCGAGGAACTGTGTTTGTATCTCTTTATACGAACACCGATCTTTCCGTATTCAAAAAATTCACAGCTCGGATAGATCGATGGCATACCATAGCTCTTCTACACTGCATATAAACTCAAGACCATACCCTTCTCACAGCTTTCTGCTAACGATCCCCATTACTCCATCTGAGTATAGCAAAAGTATTATTTATTCCGGCTATCAACCTTCGATACGGACTTTTATTTGTTGAAGTGACAAGCGTCTCCGGATACTCAGACGTTAACTTCGACTTAAACACTCAAGCATCATATTATAACTTTAAGCCAATGAGAGCATCAACGCGGGTCAACGTCACCAACCGGCTGTTCGTCACCACCTTTCTGGTAGCCTTTTCGTCCGTCGCTCTGGGGTCGATGCTACCGTGCCCCGCACATACACTCGACTCTGATGCTCCGCTTGCGTCCGAGCGTCAGCCGCAGAAGAGAGACAGTGTCACCAACGCTCACAGAAAACCACAATAGCGATCTCGACAGGCGGACGAACGTCTCTTCTTTTTCACGGGGGAAGCAGCTGGAATGCCTTTCCCCGGTCTTGAAGCTATCCTACCAACTCCTTTCCGCCCGACATGCATACGTATCCCGTCCTCAATGGAGAGCACTTTGTAAATAGACACTTCGTTGCACGGGCCGCTATTATTCCATTTACACTACGATATTTAAACCTACAAATATTTATTCATAATATTAGACTTGAACCGATACTGGCCTGAAAATTTTTATCATTTTAAAGGAGGCCTGCTACTGAAGGAGCAGGATCCAGAGGACCTGTTCTTCGGACTTGCTAGTCGCGGGGATGGTTCTTCTTCGTTTGACTTCCAAAAGCTGGTCGATGCCTTTAAGGCCTCTTGTTACCCTGTCTCTATTTACGGAGGTCAAAAATTCGCCATCTAGACGAATTTTAAAGGTTTGACCATCGCTACGAGCCAAATTCGTGAATATCTCGCAAAGCATCCTGAAGAATGTCAGCGGAAGAGCCGAATTCCATGGACCCAACGCGGGAGGACGATCTGGCGCCGGCAGCTCTGGAAGGCGCCCCAGTTGAAGAAACAAACGTTTTGCTGGCAGACGAAGTTGCAGGTGACGACGAAGAGCAGGAAGACGATCAAGAATCACTTTACTCGCATGAAGAGGAGAGAGACGCTGCTGAAAAGGAGGACAGTGCGACGCCTGAAATCCAAACAGCAACAGTGCAGGCCGAAAACGAGGGTGAAGTGGGCGCTGAGGGCCAGGATGAAGAGGAAGACGCCCAAGGCGGCAGCGACCAAGTCATCGAAGCTGTCGAAATTGGGGATGTGCAGGAGAGAAAGGAGGAGGAAGAGGCACAAGGCCCAGAAAGCACTCTCATAGAGCCTGACGTTGTCACGGTGGGCCAGCCTGTTGATGCGAGTGCAGATGAGCTCGACGCAGCCGAAGCCTCTGACTCGCGGGAGCGCGCAGAAGACGATGCGGAAGGTTCAGGACAGGAAGCCCATCCAGAAGAACAGACTGCCCTTGTAGATTTCGGTAGCGAGGACGAGAAAGGCCAGTCAGTAAGCTCAGAGTCCGGCGCCCAGGAGCAGGAGGCGTCTGAGGACGCTGGTTCCGACGGAGATGAGAAGGAGCAGGAACAAGACGCAGACCAACCAAACCATGAAGCTGCTGAGTCCTCTGAGCAGGAGTCAAGCTCCGGTACTCAAAGCGTCGAGCCGCAACCTTTCGATGTGGCGCGTTACGACATGAGCAGCGAAAATGTGGATTACGGACTACTTCAGAAGCAGGCTACTTACATTGTGAGCAGCAATATGCTTAACACCCCGGGGTTTCAGCAGCTGGTAGAGCCTGACAAGATTAATGCAGTGCTTTCATTTTTAAATTCGAACCCGGAAACCGCATTCCAAGCGTTCGCTGGACAAGTAGCTCAGCCATCGAATCCACAGCGCGCTAGCCAACACGAGCCCCGTCCTGATCTCTCCCAACCCATGACGGCAGTAGAACGCAAGAGGTATAACGAGTACTTGAGGGGCGAAAATAGGATTACTGAGATTCAGAACATCCCACCCAAGTCCAGGCTATTTATTGGCAATCTGCCGTTGAAAAACGTGGCGAAAGACGATCTTTTCCGCATTTTTTCGCCATATGGACACATTTATCAAATCAATATCAAAAACGCATTTGGCTTCATCCAATATGATAACCCTCAGTCTGTGAAGGCGGCCATAGCGGGTGAGTCTAACGAACTGAACTTCGGCAAGAAGCTGATACTCGAGATTTCATCTTCCAACAGCAGGCCACAATACGATCACGGCGACCACGGAACAAACAGTAGCTCCACCTTTATATCCTCTTCTAAGCGTCCTTTCGAGGAAGAAGAAGAAGAGGATATGTACAGCGACAGCAGCTACAAGCGCGGGAAAAGACGCGTTCCTGATTGCCAAATATATGTCAAGAGAACAGCCGACAGGTCTTACGCCAATGAGGTCTTTAACAGGTTCAAACAGGCAAGCGGTCTGGAAACCGACATGATATTCTTAAAGCCCCGGATGGAGCTGAGAAAGATGATAAACGACGCTGCGTATGACGGAGTCTGGGGCGTGGTGCTAGTCAACAAGACTAGGAACGTCGACATCCAAACGTTCTACAAAGGGCCTCAAGGTGAGACGAAGTTCGACGAGTACGCGAGCGTGTCCTGCGAGGACGCGATTGCCATATTCAATAACCTGAAAAGCAACAGGGGCGACAGAATGGCCGCGCCTGTGCAGCACGCACCTCAGCAGCACGCACCTCAGCCGCACGCACCTCAGCAACACGCACCTCAGCAGCAATACTACGGGGGCTACGGCGCGGCACCCGCGCCGCAACCACCACACCAGGGTCAGCCTTACATACAGCAGCCTCCATACGGCGGTGCGCCCCAGGGCCCCGCTCCAGGATACGGCGGCCCTCCCCCTATGGCTCAGGGCTACGGCGCCTATCCAGGCGCGCAAGCCCACGTCTCTCCACCCCCTCCTGTTGTTGCTCCCCCAATGGCCGCCGGGCCCCAGATGGACCAGCAGCAGCTCTTCTCTGCCATTCAAAACCTGCCTCCCAACGTTGTGTCGAGCCTCTTGGCAATGGCCCAGCAGCAGCCCCAGCAGCAGCAGCAGTTGCTGGGTATCATCCAGTCTATGCAACCGCAGGCCCAGCCCCACGGCGCGCAGCATGGCGGCCCCTCTGTGCCTCCCGCGTATCAAGGCTACCACCAGATGCAATCCCAGCCCATCAACAGCCCGCCGGTGCAGCAACACCAACAGCAGCCTCCGGCTTTTGCCGCGAAAAGCCCACCTGCGCAGAACCCTATCCCGCAGCAATCCCAGGCCCCCGCCTCTGGCAACAACAACGTCCAGAGTCTCTTGGACAGCTTGGCCCAACTCCAACAGAAATAATCATCTTTTCTTGATCTCAAACTCTGTCTCTCTTACAACACGCTTTTCTTATAGCTGTGTATCTATCTCTCACATGTAAACTCCCGACCCTTACCTACATAACCCGATCTCGCGTACAACCTGCAAACAGGCTCTTGCTTGAGACCTTGTAGAACTAGCCTCCTGGCTGGTAGCTTCATAGGAAGTCGGGCTATTCAGTGGCCGTTGAGGCGTTCAATTCGACGTGATTATGTCACCACCTGATTTCGTAATCATGAAAATTTACCGTTCATGGTTACCTGATTATCTAATAGCCGGGTCAACGCCCCTATAGAGTGAGAACAAGGTTGTGGGCGTGCATAAAGAACTGTTCTTATAAACTTGGAAGAACCAATTGCACTGCCAATAGCAAGGCGTTGAGACCAATCGAGCTTGCAATCTATACAAAACGTTACCCTCGCGATGAGTCTGAGTTTCCAGGTCAAAGCTATCGAAATTAACGGATACCCTTATCGAATTGTTCTTCAGAGCGACAACGGGCCATGTGCTCTAATTGCACTCTGCAATGTGCTACTGTTGTCGCCCCAGTACGCGAGGTACGTAGGGGCGCTTTCGCGGCTGGTGGAGACGCGTACGGACGTGGGGCTCGACGAGCTGATAACAACGCTCGCCAACATCGGGATGCAGATGCCGCGCGGAGCGCAGTCGGACGTCAACAGGCTTCTGGAGCTGCTGCCCCAGCTGCACACCGGACTCACTATTAATCCAGTGTTCAACGGGTCGTTCGAGGACGGCGACGAGATGGCGCTGTTCCGCCTGTTCAACGTCAGTATTGTTCACGGATGGGTTGCGGACTACGCGGAGGACAGAGGGCAGTACGAGCACGTCTCGAAGTACTCATATGAGGGTGCGCAGCGCGCGCTAATCGACGCTTACGATATCCAGCACGGATCCGAGCCCGCGGGTGCGGCCGGTCGTGACTATGACGCGCAAGCTCTTCTAGAGGACGCGACGTACATCAAGTCTTTCCTAGCGCGGTCGGCAACACAGCTTACGGACTATGGTCTGCACCACCTCAGAGAGCTTCTTCTGGAGAACTCCTACGCCGTGCTGTTCCGCAATGACCATTTTTCGACCATCATCAAGCACAACAACGAACTGTACGCGCTTGTAACCGACCTGGGGTTCAAAGACGACGAGGACATTGTTTGGCAGTCCCTCAAGTCCGTAAACGGGTCCCAGGACACGTTCTACTCGGGCAGGTTCATCCCGTCGACCTTGCAGAAATCAAACACTGAGGTCACCTCCGCAACGAGCGGATCGCGTGCGCGCAATCCTTTTCTGGACCCGACGAACTCCCGCGCAGACGCACAGGCAAGCAGTGGGCCCAACACGATGACTGACGAGCAGTATGCCCGCCAGCTGCAAGAACAGGAGGACGCACGCGTGGCCAGGAGCTACAACAGGCAATACAACGCTGCGCGTAGCCAAAGGAGAACTACGCAAGACTCTGCTGATGGTGGCAGTAGGCCCGGCAAGAAATCGTCGTCGATGCGGAAGCGCGACAAACTGAAAAAAAAGTGCATTATAATGTAAAAACGGCGCCTGTTGGGCCAAGACGGCCGCGGCTTTACAACTCCACGCACTATTGACCTGAGCTTCATCTCTGAACTGAACGAGAAGCTCCCACCCACACAAACAATCTTCAAAGAAACAGAAAAAAAATAAAAATACAGGTTCCCCTCCCAGCTATCGCTGGAAGCCGCCCAGAATCTGCACGAAATGTGCGCAAGTATAATGCAACTATCCGAGGACTAAGGGCCGCCCCGAGCTATCTGAATGCGTCGAATTTTTGTTTTCTCGACTTTACCAATACCTGAGTCCCTCAGCGACACAGTCGTATATTTTGACCATCTCAGCAACCAAGGGATTTGTATCAGGGGATGAGGTTATAGACGTTCTGTTACAAGTCTCTCCTAAAAGGTGTTCTGCGAGGTATAAGTCTCTTCAGAGCTTGAATAGACATGAGCTTCGCAATGTTCAATGCTAGAGATCAAACAGGGTGTAGGCGGGTTGTTTTCGAGGTTCGTAAGACCGAGGGGCAGGGACTACAGTTTCCGATCGGGAGAGCTTCGCTCAAAGACCCCGAGCGACGCGACCGTGAAGACAACTTCATGTTCTGCGAGAAGAGTCTGAGCAAAAAGCACGCCATTCTGTGTATCAAAAGGCTGGTTCCTTCTGAGTCTGACCCCTTCGTGCCTCTTCTGTCACAGTTTAGGATTTCAGTCCAGGACCTAGGCAGTACGCACGGGCTGGTGGACCTTCAATCGCAGGACGCTGATGCTTCTGTGATTGATTTGAAAAACGGTGAGCGCTTCGGGCTCATCAAGCTATGCCAGCCCGTCGCACCAGGTCAATCGCGAGGCGCCAAGCTGAAGTTTCAGGTGTTCATCAAGACTAACGAGAGCGACGACACCCACGAGACTTTAGAATTGGTCCTACGCAATGTTACGCACGAGTGGAGTCCTTATGTGAGCAGACCAGCGACCGCTGCGGAAGAAGAGTTGGAAATGCCTTTGTCCCCTTCGTCCTGCTCAACTTCCTCCTCGTCTTCTGACCTGAATTACAGCGAGGACATTGACTTGGACCTTGGAAAGTACGGGAGCAACGAGTCTACGGAGCAGGGCAGCCAAGATGAGCAAGCGGAGCTTTCGAGGATGGCGGAGGATTGTATTGAGACAGACTCCTCTCATCATACTCTGTTTGTCTCTGATGAACCCGCCTGCTTGGCTGACAATGCACCTACGACATACGTAAGGATGCCTGCTCCCTATGAGCCCCTATTTGCTCCCCGCGCAGAATGCGAGGGTGCGTACAATAGAGATGAAACTGAGATGTTCGACGATAAAAACACGCCAGAGGGAACGCCAGAATGCTTCGATTGCTCCAAGTCCATCAATCCTTACAATGAGGACGAATTGTGTGACAGCGTGCGTGACCTTGCCGAAGAAGACTATAGCTTAACTTCTAGAAAGAGATCGTTTGAGCCAGAAAAAGATCAAGATGTTTGTTTAGAGAAATGCAAGAAGGCCAAAACCGATATTGAACTCGACAAGGGTACAGAAGTTGGTGGGTCCAGGAGGCAGGTTATCATTGGCAGTATGATGGGATTCGTTGCTGGGTCATTAGGGACCTTGGGTCTTTTGGTTGGTATTGCAAATATGGGTTAGCAAATTCTTTCTAATGGAAGTGCTTTAAGATTTAGTCCTTTTTTGATTAGTTACATAGCGAAGAGATGTGAAATCAGCGATATATCAACTTGCGAATTTATGCAAAGTTAATTTTCGGTGGAAGAGAACCGGCTTTACCTTGCATCAAACTTAAAACACATCTGAAACAGAGTGAATAGAAAAGGATCTCAAAGGAAGATAAGGACTTTTCTCAGTAACATTGTCACGTAGACATAGAGACATGCTAGCCAACGATTGCCCTGGTATCCAAACTGAGACTGACGAGCAACCTCTTGACTCGCGCTTGATCTTGGCACGTAAGGTCAGGGTCTCGCAGAATGATGCTACTGTTGAATATTCTGCTAATAATAAAGTTAAGAGAGCCTTGAGGAGGAGGAAGCGTGCAAAAAAATCGAAAAGTTTAAAGCGTATGTCTGGCAAAAAAGCGTCAAAAAAATTTGAGAAGGCAGAAACAGACAGTGTCCAGAAGAAGGCGTTTTTTAGAGGCATTGTGTGCGGTTCCTTCATGGGGGCAACTTTCAGTTCGTTTGCCATAAGATTGCTCATAAAAAAAATGCAGCCTTAACCAACTCTCAACGGTTCTTGCCAAAATAACTATTGTTGTTAAAGATTTTGTAACGATGAATCAATTACTTCAATACAAATGCCTTCAGTTCGGTTTGTGTTGTCTTTTTTTACTTCCCTCGTAACGGGACGGGCCCTCATGCGGAGTGTTTGGACGCTTGTTGTTGAAGTTGGTTCTGGCTCCAGGCTGCCTGGAGTTACTGCCGAACAGCTTTTGTTTTTCCTCTTCTTTCAATTCATACTGCAATAGTCCGGCATCTCCAAGCTCCTTTATGAAATTAAGTAGTTTGATGTTCTCTTTAGCCATTGTTCTCTGAATCAGTTTAAGGTCCAAATTCGGGCTAGGACCTGATCTGTTTATCTGGTTTTGGATACTTTGGATAAATTGCTTATCTCTTTTGACTTGCTGGAATGCCTCGTTCCTGCTCACGTCTTCCTCTTCAATCCCAAGGTCTGACTTGTGCTTTTCTCGCTGATTGGAAATCTTAACCAGCCACATTTTACGTCTTTCCTCCCTCCATTTTTTTATGTCCTCCTCTGATTCTAGGGTAATAGATGTTCCAGGGATCGCTATTATCTTAGCTTCTTTGTTTTCGGCTTCTATGGTTTCTTTCGGATCATCGGGAGTGCCAACCTCGCTATGGCGTTTTTCTTTACTACCTCCGTTCTGATCTTGACTTATTATATTTGTTTCGGTATCCGTATCATCATAACTTATGACAGATTTTCTCTCAGCACTGTTATTCTTAACAGCTTCCTTGGGTGGCTCGGCAGGTGAAGCATAGTTCGCGATGTAACCTTGGTATCCGCCAGCGTAGTATGGTGCCTGTTGGGCGGGGTAGTAGTACTGAGGGTAAGACCCATAGTAGTTTTGACCGTATCCTTGCGTGGCTCCAAAAGTTTGGTGGCCCTGAAAATAGGCGCTAGTCTGGTGAGGCTGGAAGTTAGCGTCTGCTCTTTGATTGGAATGCGGGTGCTGGTTTGGTAGTTGACCTGATGAAGTCGGCTTAGGTATGTTTGGTCGATTATAGTACTGGTCACCACCATTGTAATTAGAACCGTGGTTATAGTTCATTTCGCTAGCTCATAAAGACACATTAACTTTCCTATCTCTACTACCAATATCTCGCGATGATGTGCTCTTCGGTCATCGCCCATCTAAGATTTTCAGCTTCATCACTGCGCACGCCATTGGCGCTAATAATCTTTTCAAGCCGCTAGGGTCTCTTGAATCGCCGTCTTCGTACTGCCTGGCACGCTTGGTAGCGAGTTTGCAGCTTCTTAGTAAGGAGGATTTGGAGAAGCGACAACAAAGCCCATCTCCAGGCCTGTTTTTTCTCTGATTTTTCATCAGAGCCGATTAGATTCAACAGTTGTAGGTCTTATTCTCAAAACAAAAACCTCTCACCCGATTCCAACAGTCTCGCCTTTAATCATGCTCAATATTGATAGCAAGTAATTTATTAGGGGTTCGGCGGCCAAAAATGTTGATCAGAAACATTTGTGAAATGTGTTTCGTGCTGTTGGGCAAGCGAAAATTAAACTTGAGGACTAAAGCTCAATTAAAGCCCCAACTTCAAAATTGACTGCGACGCCATGAAGGCGTTTCGTTAAACCTATCAACTCCGAATGAGTACTATGCTCTTCAACGACAAATACATTGCAAAAAAAGGGGCCTTCAATGATTGTGGTTTCAGCTCAAAGCCTAGAAATAGAGAACGCTGGTATTGTTACGTTTTTTTAGGCCCTTAAGCACAAGAGATACTCGCTCAACCGCGTTTGTTACTGCAAACATCACTTGTTGGGAATCTAATTGGTCATGTTTCATTTAATACGGGTCGTATTCTACTTGAAAAAAAACTAGGTCACAACCCCATTTTAATTTCTGCATACAACAAAGATTTCATTTGTTACAAGCACGCACGGAGTCTTGACCCTTCAGCTAATACCCTAGAGGAATTCGCCCTTGCCGCTCGACTTAAATCCAGAAAAACTACTGCAAGAATGACCCAACCAGCACAAAGGGCCGTTGCTCAATCACTTTTCAGTCGTTACATCAACAAAGAAACGCTGAAATACGTTTTCACTACCCACTTTTGGGGTCCTGTTTCCAACTTTGGTATTCCTTTAGCGGCAATCTATGACTTGCAAAAAGACCCTGAGTTGATCTCTGGTCCGATGACAGGCGCCCTTATCATGTACTCAGCCGTTTTCATGAGATACGCTCTTGCGGTTCAGCCTAAGAATTTTCTTCTGTTTGGATGCCATGTTGTAAATGAAGCCGCGCAGGTTGGCCAAGCGTTCCGCTTCGTAAATTACCACTACTTAAGCGACCGGGAGCCAAGCCTGGAAGAAACTACCAAATCTGCCAAGGCAGAATAAGTTTGGCGTCTTGCATGTATGTTTAATTAATAACCGGAAAAAAATTCCTGCTGCATCTTCTCTAGCTCGGACGCTTTAATCGAAAAGACCTTTTGGTTTGTCGACTTGAGTAGGGCCAAACTCGTCTACACCCTGAGTAGGCTCGTCTTTTTCGACGTCTTTCTCCCGCTCATTTCTAATATTCTGTAAGAACTTCCTCTTCTCTTGCTTCAAGAGATCCCTTTGATCAAGGGCGGTTGCGGCAGCATCGTTCGCGGATTCGGGTACACTTTGGCCCCACTCTATTGTCGTCTGCGTGCGCTGTGCTTTGAATGCTGGTTCGTTGGGCGCATGATGTAAGCTTTTGGGAATTTCTTCTTGGCTGTCAGGCAGTCGCTTGCCGCGGACAGGGTTTTTCCATCTTTGTTGATCAGCATCAAAACTCTTTTCTTTGACAAATAGAGTCTTTGGCTTTAAGGGGCTAGTCGTTTCATTTGATGACGGCGTCTTACTTGGCGTGAGGCCCTTTAACGGAGACTTTCGCGGGCTGCCGAGTTTAATATGAACAATTTCTTTTAGAGGACTAGTTGTTTGGGTCTTAATTTTGTTCCCCGATGGCACTAAATCTTCATTACTGCTGGTGACCTGCACCAGTTCAAGACACAGATCGTCTTTATCCAGCTCCAGGAAAACAGGGTCTCCTGGCCGGCAGAACCACATGTGTATCTCCTGATCGTTCCTCCAGAACGCCACAGTATTGATAAAATTACGGAAGTCCTTCATACCAAACGAAACAACTTTAGAAGGCGGTCTTCTTTGGTCGTCGTCCCCGGTCGTTGTAAATAGGCAGTAATGCTCTAGGTCGCTTGTCCCGACTGTATTGCTTGCTCGCATTGCATTGCGCAGGATGTCATTGTTTTTGCTGTATACTCCCCTCGTGAACGCCGTCAAACATAGCTTCGATAAGGAGACTTCAAGCTTAACTTCTTCAGTAGCACCTGTGTTGCAACTGTCGATGAAATTCTTTAAAAGTTGGATATTGCAACACAAATAGTTGATCTCATCTTCAGGAACCAAGTCCCGGCTTCTTTTGGTATTTGATACAATGTCATTGTTGAAATATGATTCTGAGAGCTCTCGATCGAACTTCCGAAATATTTCGAGCAGCCGCGGATCAAGCTGTTCCTCTTGCGTCTCTGAGGAGCTGCCATACACCTCCAGAAACCTTTTCTTGTACCTGAGATTTATCACGATAGGGTCATATTTAATAGGTATAATGTGAGGAACGTACTCCTTCAACATCAGATTCTCCGTGTGTATCGTGATCTGCAACTTATTTGCTAGAGATTCGGGGCATGCCGCCCCGTTATGAATTGCCAGTTCGAGACTTTTGATATTATCATTCTCAGGCTTGCGGAATAGAACTGACAAATGCTTCCCATTCGTCTTGAATGAATAGAGCTTATGAACCACGAGAGCTCTATCCTCGACTTGTTGCAGCCCATCTTCTCCGAAAACAGTGTTTTCAGGCTGAAACTCATACTCATCGAAGAAGTTGCGCTTGAAGCGTATTTGGCTCATTGAAGTATCTGCGCTATTCATGGACCATACTATTAGCTCACTACTTGTTATTGTGAGCTTGATATCCTCATGCAATGTGCTCAACATTTGAACGGCCCTCCTCCAAACACTATGGTTTTCTGCCTTTATGATACTAGCCTTGAATATCATGGCTTATCCTGATCTATGAAGATACAACATGTTTTAGCCGCTAGAGATTTCAATTTTACTGATAAACTATTTAACGTCAAATACTGATGCTTGAGCTCATTTTATCGTTCTGTGTGATACTGGCGATAAGTGTCACGTTTATAGGCGGATCCAACTTCTTCATGTGAATTGGTGCTCAGAGTGATTCATGAGCAGTCTGGTCGTGGGCTGAAGCGTTTTCTGCTTGCGGATTTTGCCCTGAGTCGCATTTCGCTGGCTCGCCATGAGCTGAGTGATGTTCAACATCTTTCTTTTTTGAATGCTTTTTGTCTTTTGATCTCTTCTTCTTCTTTCGCTTTACAATGACAACTTCTTCATCCATATCTTGGCCAAGCGAAGATTCTGCGAACTTTGCTCTTAGCTGGTCAATTTCCTGTTGCCCCTCAGTGCCGGCAGCGCCTGAATCTTCCACATATTTTTGAGGCTGGTCGAAATTGAAGCTTTCTAATTTGGTCTGCATTTTGAGGTTGATTCTACTTGAGTTCTTGCTTGATGAGATACTTTTGGCTGGTTGTGGTTCTGGAATGGCTGCGACATCGCTAGTGATTTCGGGTACACCTTCATCGATTAGAACCTCGGCCTTCTTCTTCTTCTTTTTCCTCTCTTTCTTCGTTTTCTTTGAAGTCTCAGAAACGTGCTTGAGCTCGCCAGCAATAAGCGAGCTTGACTCGGGATAGTTTTGATCTTGGTTATCATTAAAATCGATGAGCGGGTTTTCTCTCTTGGCAGCGAAATCCTCGTAGTCCCCCTCCAGGTAAAATGGATTTGTTAATTTCTCTTTCCTTCGTTCCTCCTCCAAAACTCTCCTTTCTTCTTCCGCCAAATCATCACGACTACGATCGCCCAATAGTTTGTCTTCGTGTGCAGGATTTTCAATGGCGTCGTCTTCTTCGAACTCGTCGTCCATGTCGAGATCTGAAGCTAGCATTGATTCGGCTTCATGTTTAGAGGATTCTTCCTCTAAGAGGTTTTTGACTTCATCTTCGCTGAGGAATGGAGTCTCCAAATCAATTGAGAGACTGTTTTGAACCTTCTTGAGGGTTCCATGAAGTATCGGATTGAGCTCGTATGCATTGAAAAAGCTAGGTAAAACCTCAGTGATTAGAAGTGGCAGTTCCTCATCATTTTGCTCTAGTGATTCGGCGCATAGTTTGAAAAATTCAAGGAACTCTACGCACCTCTCTTGAACCTCAAATGATTTTGATGAGCTTAAGGACTCGAAAAATGAGATCAATTCCTGAATAGTGTGTTTCACATCGTTTATTGGTACGTTACCGTTTGTGTTGCACCAACTGCTAAAAATCTTAATCAGTGCTTGTGCCGCGATCTGTTGCACTTCTGGTGTCAGCCTTCGTTGCCGGGTTATTAACTTAATGATGTCATCCCCGTTGCTTATAGAAGACGGGTACTCACCAATACACCAAAGACATTCCTTGAGAACCATTGGTAGTTGCCGACAGATGTCATTGTTCGAAACGAGTCCCACTATCGTAGAAATACAAGTTTCTCTCATGCTAGGCACCTTTACCATGATGTTCCTCAGCTCGGCTCCAAGCTGTAGCCCAATGGCTTCATCGTTCAAATCTTGGGATATCACGCATAAGTCAGATAAAACTGCAAGGTACCAATCAAAGTCGGGCACATTGGCATAGTTGTTCAGAGAACAAATCCTTAGTATAGTGCTAACCATTTTGATTTTGTACGAGTTAGGAACTTCGATTTCGATATTTTCTTGCCTTGTTTGTTTGAATAGCTTGTTAGCAAGCACCACGTCCTTGTCAGCGAACTGTTTAACAAGAATTTGCACGATCTGTGCAATATTCTCGTCATCGGTTATCCCTTCCAACAATTCCAGGGCGCGGCTTCTAATGGATATGTCCACGTCTTTTAACAGGCGGATTACTAGGGTGTTGAACTCAGATATGAAGCTCGTGTTTATTTTCCCGATTTTGTAGAATAGAACGACACTGATATACCTCAGGTTTGGATCATTGGAATTGCAAAATTTGGTAAGCTCTTCGAGACAGCTTAAGGCAGTATCGTAGTCGTCAGGCTCTAGCATGTGCCCCTTCACAATACAGTTGATCGATTCGTAAATTACTGAGGTTGCTGAGGTAACTTCCATTAGCTCTAATATTTTTGGTAGCACCTTGACTCTAAGTTTGGGCTCAACTTGCGAAAGGTTTGTGAAAAGCTTGAGTAGCCTAATAATTATCCAATTGTTGTCGATGGTGAAAAGTGTTTCGTAAAGCAATGGCGAGAGCTGAACAAACGGATGAGGGTTCTTTTTCGACAACTCGCAAATCACGCTAACAGTAGCCGAAACCACGGACATATCCTCATCTTCCAACTTCGCTACAAATTTGTCAAAATTGTCTCGAAGGGCCTCAGGATACTGTAAAAACACCTTGAACAGAGCAGAAATAGCTTTCTTCCGGATATAAGGCTTCGAGCTTCCAAGCATACTAAAGAGATCACCGCAAATATCTCTTGCCAATGGCGCTGTTACCATTGTCGAGAGCCCGCTAAGAGTGACCCCCATTTTTAGAACGTCATTGTTTCCATCGTATTTGAGGTCTTTCTTCAGTAAGTTTGTGGCAAGCATCAAGATGTCGGGATCTTTGTGGAATGATTGCGAAGCGGCCAAGTACCCAACACGCTTGTGCTGCAATCTATTGCTACTCATGACCTCTAAGATATAGAAGTTGGCCCATGACATGTCGAAGCCATACATTTCGAGGTAAGTCAACTTGACCACAGCATTGGTTTTCAGGTCTAAATCTGGTGATTCAACTTCCTGTCGACATTCTGAGAGAGTCTTGCTCAGAAAACGTTCAAGTTCCTCAGAATTCTCGCCACAACTCCGGATGCCCTTAATTAGGTCTTTCAGCGACTTTTCGAAAAAAAGGCCAAAAGGCCTCAATCTTCGCATGACATCGTCAGCCGAAGGAGCGTATAGCGAGGTCATTTGGCTCGTTCCAGGTTTCAATTGACTGCTTTTGGCTACTGTTCGAAAGGCTTAAGTGACAATGTAATATCATAAAATCGTTAGTTATAAATCACTGTATACTAAGATCAGCTAATAATGAATGAATGGTGTAAGGTCCCGGTTGGTCCAGTAATCTTCCCTGAAAAAGTTACAAATCGATGTGCAATGGATGAGGACGGTAGCGGAAGTGTTGGCCTGCGCACCAGAACCGCAAGCGTTAATTCGCAGATGTATGCAATTCCCGAACCCGAGGAGATTGACATCCAACTATCTGAGGGCAGCAGTAGATCTGAGTTTGAGGATAGCGACTACGATGCTGAGAGCGATTACGATGCTGAGAGTGGTGGTGACGCGTTCCTAGATCAGATGGTGCCTGAGACTAGCAACACTTTTGTGATGGGTCAGTTAGATACACCCATGTTTGATACTTCGAAATATTTGTTTCAATCGCTTTCACAAGCCCTTAACGCTGCCGATTTTTCAGAAGCAATAGCGTTACAGACCAGGACTTCTGGGCTCATCAACTCAAAAAGCAGGGAGCTTGAAAAACTATCTCAAGAGGTCCAACAGAAACTTCGTTATTTCGAGACCCGATTTGCGCAAGGTGCGCAGACCTCTAAGAGGATCAGCCGTAATTTACAGCACATTGCAAAGCAGGTGGACAAAATAGGCAGCGCTTTCGAAACTCGGTACCCAATTGAATTTAACCAGGCTAGGGAGGAGATTTTTGAGCGCAAAACTTAAACCATCAAAACATCTGTTAGCCGACCCTCCACACTTCTAAGTTAACTATGTGGAACTTATTGCCCTCGCGGCTTAAGACATCGTTTCCAAATGTTAGACTGGGGTCGGATACTCCATTTATGAGACTGCTATCACACCAGAGACCGTAGTGTCCATTTCCCGCGCCCATCGATAGGAACTCGCTCGTACAATATATTACGAACTCGTTGAGGCCGGTGAAGGGGTAAGACCGGAATCTCCAATGGTGGTCGGAGCTCCTAGAGCATGAAGCTTTGGCATTTCCGATGTTGATAGTAGCAGCCTTTTCAATTTTCCATAGAAAGCACTCGCCATTACCATAATAGCGTTTGCGTTCAGTGGGCCGAAAAGGTTCATTCGTATATGCACCGAAAATGCCCCCCTTGCGATCCTCAATTAGTAGCACATAACCGACCCGCCCGGGGTTCTTGGCATCGGGTGCCACTTTGCCATATAATGAATGGAGAGATGCACCGTCTTGTTCAAGACTATACAGCAGCTGCCAGTCAGGGTACAGCTGTATACGAGTGGGCATTTGATTTCTGACCTCGTCAGATATTTCCGGCGTCAACAGTCGATGCTTGGTTGTTGCAGCATACCCATGGAATGAAACCTCTGGCAAGGGTTCCTCGTCGAAGAAACTGGAGCGGCCGCTTTCCTCTTTTGTTTCGTTGGATGATGAGTCCGCTTCAGGGCTCGTAAAAGATCTTCTTAGGCTTGACAACCTACCTTTGAACATTTTGTTAGAACTGTTAGATCTAGTTCGAAGAGTCCTGCTCTTTTCGATGTTTGTGAAGGGGAGGTGGTAGCTCGAATCTATTAGCACCACCTTGAAGAGGTAGTCCGAGAACGTAAACTATGATGGTGCGTTAGGAGACATTTATGGCTCGTAGAAAAGGTTCGAGAAGAGAAAAGGGTTTGAAAACTAGAAGGGTACGAACTGTTTAAACGTTAGAGGGTAAATGTGTGAGTCTAAAGGGGTATATATTTTTATGCAAGTTTGTGCCGCTTGCTGCTGCACGTATGATCTATTGGGGCACTAATATTAGGCTTGGGCCGGGAATTAGCTTCTTGTTCCATTGTTTGGGCGCATTTGAGCATGGTCTTAGCCTGTTGCGCGATCTCCTCTAGCCTTCCTAGCACAACGCCGTTGCCCTTCTTAAACCCATAAATGGAGTAAGTGAGCCCGACTTTTTCGCAGAACTTGATTACAAAGGGTTGAGCGTCTCTCAAGTTATGGCGAGGAAGTCGAGGGAATAAATGATGCACCACTTGAAATTGTAGCCCGCCATGCAAAAAGTCAAGCCAGCGTGGGCAATCAACATCCATTGATGTCCTTAATTGACGCATTGGGAAGCCCTCAGCTACGCCAAGGTCTGATGTTGACATGGCAAAATGTGATAGAGTGATTTGAACGTGAACAAGCATAGTAGTGATATGCGAGACCATGATGTATTGAAACCTTTCCCAGCCGGTATGAAGCCTGCATATTACAATTAGGTAGAAAAACCAATAGTTGAAAAAAATGAGACCAGCTAGTTCAAAGTAGCGAAACCAAGCAGCTTTCCCGCGACGGGGCCCTTGGCCCAGCAGTACATGCATCCAGCTCAGACGGTATAAGTTAAACCTCCCGAACGCAAGTATAGGATAATATAAAAACCTTTGAAGAGGAATAACCTTTTGAGCAAATTTGTCAAACCACAAGAACCTTTCGTAGTAGGTTGAATAGATGTTATTGAACAGCCTTGTGCTAACAGCAAAGAAAGGTAAGTGCTGAATGTCGGGGTCATGTATAGGATCGTTTGTTACAAGGTGGTGGACGTTGTGATTACGCTTCCACCATCCAAGCGAAAGACCACCGATCCAGGACGCGATCACCATACCAATAATATTATCAGCCTGATAGTTATGGGTAATTCCAATGTGCCCAGCGTCGTGGGCGATGAAGACAAGCTGCTGCCATGCAGCACCCATGGATACGGCGCTCCAAAATTTCTGGTTTTTGTGAAACAGAAGGAAGTAAGATAAACCAAAAAGAGCTCCAATTCTCAAGAGCTCCTTGGCGTACCTGAAATAATTGCATTTGTAGAGGCCTGCTTGAATAACTTCTTGATGCATCTCATTATACTCTTGGGACAGCCAGTCTTGTGTCTCGGCATCGAGGCTTGGGAGCGTTAACAAATCGTGCTTGACCTGCTCATTGTCGTAGTTCTCCGTAATATCTTGAGGATCTGTAACGACTTTTTTCTCGAAGGCAAGCTTCAGATCTAGTGTTGGCACTACGCCCTGTGGAATTTTCGGATATATCTTGACATCTGGCTCACCGCACATTCGCTTCGTTTTACTAATGTCTTGGAAAGCGTCACTTGTATCAACGTCTCGCCACTCGCTTTCAGGCTCACAAGAAGGGCCTGAGCCTTCCTGGTCCTCTCTGCTCTTGAACACACCACCCTGTATCGGAGGTAAGAAATTATGCCATCTTCCAGATACCCTGCCAATTCTCCATTTCAAAAATGTTGAAACCGTTTCATCGCAATGGTAAGCCTTCATCTCATCAGTAGCATCCCTGCCTATCATATGATGAATAGCTTTATCGCCCCCTGGATGGTACTTGATCCATTTGTCGAGCCTCAGCACATTTCCATCGTAGATCACAATCGCTTGACCTCTACAGATTCGTTCTTCAATTTCGGATCTCTCCAGGATCGTTGTCATTCTCCCACGGATGGATGTGTGCTTTATTGATGGGAAATGTGAAGTGTAGAGGTTAGAATTCTTTTAGCGCTGCGCTGATATATCGGTCAAGCCTAGATTCCTGCAAAATAAAAAAATTAGAACGATATCAGATATAAGACTATTTACTAAACGAGCATGCCACTTTATAATAATCCCCTTTTAGCCTTTACGCTTGTTCAGTCAAACGTGATTTTCTTTGGCTTCTTGGTGGTGTCAACATCCTTATAAAAGGCTCCATAAGCGCTATGTTCCTTTTTCTTGGTGTGAGTACCAAATTTCTTCAACTCTTCGGGAACAGGTTGGTTAGCTCCGTTGAGGACGTTTACAAGAGCACCCGCAAGATGCTTCTCCTGCTCAGTAAACAGAGTGTGAGCCGTACCCGTGAGACCAGCTCTGCCCGTTCTTCCGATTCTGTGGACGTAGTCTTCCACAGTTAAAGGGAAAGTCAAATTGATGACAGTCTTGACATTAGGAATATCGAGACCACGGGCTGCAACATCAGTAGCAAGTAGCATATTAGACTCGCCTGACTTGAACTCATTGAGAGCCTGGGTTCTCTGCTGCTGGGAAAGGTCACCATGGATGGCAGCGACATTGTAACCATTGTACTTCAAGTTTCTTTCAACTCGCGCAGCTTCTTTTTTATAAAGAGCAAAAATCAGAACTTTGTCATTCTTGCGCGCGCCAGACTGGTACTTTTTAAGCAACTCTAATAGTTTTCTGTCCTTCTTGAATGGGTCAATGACTTCGACGATTTGTGTGATACGCTTATTGGCCGATAACTCGTCTCTGTTACCAATTGAAATCTTGACAGGGCTATCCATGAAGGTGTTCGCAAGCTCACGGACTTCCTTGGGCCAAGTAGCTGTGAACATTAGTGTTTGTCTACCAGTGGCCTTTGTCGATCCAATGATGCGCTTAATGTCCTCTTCGAACCCCTTTTCAAGCATTCTGTCAGCTTCATCCAATACAAGGTATTTGACATTGGAAAGCCTAGCGGAGCCCTCCTCGATCAAATCTAGAAGTCTGCCGGGGGTCGCGACAACGACCTGCGACTTTTTCAACTGGCTCCTCTGTTCATCCTTGGGAACACCACCGTATACACAGCAACAGTTCACACCCGCCTTCTTGGTCAGCAAGATTAGGTTGTCGTAGATTTGAGAAGCCAATTCTCTTGTGGGAGAAATGACAAGCACTTGAACTCCCTGAGATTTGGCGTCAGCGGTTTTCAAATTGTGGATAGCAGGAACGCCGAAAGCGAAAGTTTTACCAGAACCTGTTTCCGCAACACCAACAACATCCTTTCCAGATAGCAAGTAAGGCCATGAAACTGCCTGGATTGGAGTCGGTTTTGGAAACTTCGAAATCTCTTCTTGAATTTCGGATGATAAAGAAATCTGGTCAAAGGACAGTAGAGGACGTAAATTTAGTTTGGCAGGGTCCTCTACGCTAACCTCGTTATCTTGAAAGAACTGATCTATTTGACTCTGAGGCACTTTAGACAGTTTTTCGCTCTCGGTATAGCCTGTCGATCCGTGCGACTTCTCTTTAGTCGCAGACTCTGTGCTCAGGGGTTCACTTTTGGTCTTAGCAGATGCTACGGCATCGTCAACCTTGCTCTTGTCCTTTGACTTTTTATCTTTCTTGTCCTTCTTTTCTTTCTTGTCTTTCTTGTCCTTCTTCTCCTTCTTACTCTTCTTTTCCTTCTTGTCCTTCTTCACTGCCGTGCTTTCAGCCAAATCGACATCATCGTGCTTTCTTTTACGCTCTGCAGCATGGTCTTTAGACATCCTTCCAATGTGTTTTACGCTCTCTTCTTCTGATAGGGTCGAGCTCATCGCATCGCTTCTATTTCGAAAATTTTTCAGTTTAGCGCCAACCGCCAGACGGAGTGCTGAGGTCTTCAGAAAGAAATACAAAAAAGTGACATCAAACAAAGTGAGATACAAGCACAAGGGGAAGGATTGCAGGAGGAGTAGAAATTGATGTCAAAATTTCGGAATTTCTCAACAAACTTCAGATTTTGAGAGCCTTCGCTTGCCTAAAGAACTGTATTATTGAATGAAAACTCTTTAAGTGTAGATCTCGACAGCTGCGCCTATTGAATCAAAAAAAAATGTAATACGCACCTTCTACACATTACTGTTGTTGTATTTTGCTTGCTGTCACACAGATCTATGATTTGGTCGTTATTTCGGAGCATTTCCGCAATTAACACGTTGGGGGCATTATACGAAACAATTTTGATTGAAAGTCTTGACATATTACAAAAACAATTATCTCCGAACAGATTATATATTATACAAACTAAGCTCTGACAGTGAAAGTCCCAATTTTCGAGCCTTTGGATTTAAAGCCTAACAGTCCCATGCCAACGTCTCTTGACGTTTATTTGCCATTACGCAGTTTAAAATTAACTTGAGTCTTTGCTTGACGTCTCAACTACGCAACCAAAGAACAATCATTTAGTTTCCAAATTTTCGATAGGAAACATGTTGTCTTCTCCCGCTTCTTCCTCTAGCGCATGGAATGTGTGGCGCCCCCGGAACTGCCAAAACAGTAGTGAAAATAACAAATAACCCACAATGACAACCGAGGCGTAGTTCATATTGTCCTTCACAACAGGCATTTGTGAAGGGAAGCAGAAGAAAACAATAGAAAATAACATCCAGCCGAGCAATACAACATTGGAAAAACAGCCAAATTTGCCGAGCCAGAATGGGCCATGCTTGATGTTACGCTTCTTTAACAACAAACAAACAACAGGAATAGTATATGAGAGCAGCAAAAACATGATGCACCCGGTGATGAGTGAGTTAAACGCAGTACTGGAAGCAAGGTACAGACAGCCCAGTAGCACAATCCAGAAAGAGGACATGAGGTGCGCGTTTAGGGGCACGCCAAGTTCAGGGCTAACTCTAGCCCAGTAGCGAGAAAATGGGAGACCTTCGTCCCGAGCAAACGACCAGCATAATCTTGCTTGCCATGTGTGGCAGGCTATCACACAACCAAAGGAGGTAAACAACAGAAGGCACCCGAGAACAATGGCACCAGCTTTGCTGCCTAATGCCTGGTAATAAATATCCAAGATAGGAACTTGAGTGTTGGAGTTGACAACTTTGTCGAGGTTCTGCAGCGAGAAAAACATAGCAATGACGTAGCAGAAAGAAGTGACAAATCCAATGGCCACGGTTCCTAAGATCGAGATTGGAATGACACGTTCAGGCTTCTCAACCTCGAAAGCCATGTGCGTCGCACAGTCCAAACACGAAAAGGACCAAGCTGGGTTAATGAGACCCACAATGAATGCAATGCCGCTGTTTTTCCATCCTGTCTCATTGTAGAATGTGGCAAACACGAACTTTGCGTCGTTATATTTGCCGTGAGAGCATGCAAGGACAGTGATGGTAATGGTGATGAAAGAGAAAAGCGAGATGTACAGGGAACTAGAAGAGATCAGCGGCAGAGCCTTTCCGTAGCAGTTGAAAAGCATCAAAAATAAATGCAACACCTCGAAACATACGAACGTGTGCCACCTCTTCACCTCGAACTCTGGATGTGTCAGGGCGTACATACCCACAATTTCTGCAGCCACAGACAATGTAGTAGACGCACTAGTGAACACAGAGCCGGCCCATGCGAGCGATCCACACATGTATGCAGCAAAACGCTTGTGTTTTGGTGGCGCCAGCTTCAAGGACCACCAGAACTGGCCACCTGCGTGAGGGTACGCAGAGGAGAGCTCACCAAGGGAGACTGCAATGCAAATCGAGATCAGTGCGATAATTATGATACCATAAACAACCATCATGGGCCCACCAGACATAATACCTGTGATCATCGAGGTCGAGATACCAAACCATGAGTTAGTGAGTCCAAAACCAACCCCCAAAATGGACCAAAGAGAAAATTGCTTCCTAAGATGCACTTCCCCATGCTCTTCACCATTTTTACTCACAGATTCTGTTACGAGTATATCATCCTCCTTACGAAGCTCTCGAACGTTGTCCCCACTGTTGAGGGATCTTTCCTCATAAGCCGTACTTGCTGCTTGCGCCATTTTAAGTCAAATACTCAACCTGCACACTATAACGACAATTATGTGCGATCGCAGAAGCCTCAAGAGAACAAAGCCTTTGATAGTCGGGATGAACAAGATTTGAAGAGCTAAACAATGTACTTAAGTTCTTCGGACCGCGCTAAGCTCGAGCCAGGTCTTTTCAATATTTTTTTTCCCCTGTTGAATTTTCACATGCAATGGAAGATAGTGGAGCAAATCTACCCTCGGAAAGTAAACTCGAAAATACCGACGGTTGATAAGCCCTAGTTGTGAGGCCTATGTGCCGTTGCATCAAAAGTACTTTGTTGAGCTGGCAAGGTTATAACCGCCGGTCAATAAACGTGACTTTTGTTATTATAATATACATGCAAAAACTCTTTTTAACAAGCTAACCACAGCTTTGACATTCATTCTGAAAAGCTACATATGGGAGATAAAGCTCCCCCAGAACGCCTCAATGACAGGTAAAGCTGCCAGTTAGAAAACCTTGAGAAGTAAAACGCCCGGGTAAACATACGCGCAAATGAGGTATACTCAAACGGCTTAGTTCATGGAGTTCACCAACTTGTTGATGAATCCCTCACGGTTACCGAAGGAACCGCCCTGGATGAAGTGCTTGAACTTTCTTGGGACACCCCAGCCGCCAGATGGGTTAGACAGCTTGAATGGCCACAAGAAGTTGCTGGCCTGCTTGAAGTGAGGACCGACAGTGACGATCTCGTGGATCAAGTCGTCAACAGAGATGATGCCGAACTTGCCCAAGTTAGCCTCAACGATAGCGTTGTCGGACAAAGCAACTCTCTGCTTGTTGATCTTACCGTAACCTCTCTTGTAAACCAACTTTCTGACAGTGGCGTAAGATGGGTAACCGTAAGCAACGTATGGCTCGATCAACTTCAACAACTCGGAGGTAGCCTTGGTGACCTTGACGAAGACACCAGTGTTGATCTGGTTCAATCTCAGCAATTGCATGATCTTTCTTGGCTTTGGAGCAATCTTGTTGATACCCTTGATTCTGACAACGAAGACCAACTTTGGCTGGGCGTCAACGTAGAAAGAACCGTTGGCCTTGGCCTCACGCTTGGCCTCGATGACGGCTCTCTCGGCGTCAGCGTACTCCTGCTGGTAAGCGGCGTTTCTCTCCAAGATAGCAGCTCTCTTCTCCTTGTTAGCCTATAGTGGACAGTTAGTACGAAGTTCCGAGGTGTAATCTATTGAGACCGGAAATCCTGAGGAAAATGTACGGTCCACACATTAGTCTGTATCTGATTTGAAACGTCAGGCGAAAGATGGTGATAAGTTTCGACAACATTGCCGCAGCTAGTCGATCAAATAGATAATTTGGGAAAAGTTCATCATTGTGATAAAACCAGAAACAGACTAAGCAGGTACAACCGCGCATTTCCGTGGACTCACGGACTGCAGTACGTGGTTTGCGTATTAACATACAGCCTTGCGAGCGACTCTCTCGGCAGCAATTTGCTCAGCCGACTTCTGTTGAGCCTTCGACTTCTTCAACTGGGATTCTGGGACCAAGACCTTTCTATACATGTGTTAGGACAGGGGAACACAGATGTTGTGTTGAATACAAAGTCACATCGAACTGAAACACACCACGCTTCATTCGATGATGGGGAGAGGCAGAGACAGGTAGAAGGTTGTTGGAAAAGAACGGTGGGTTCAAGATGCGCCTGTTTAACGAGGCCCAACTTCCAGCTATCCATGTCTTTGTTTCGTAAAGTATTAATGACAATACAGTACAAAAAATCCCCTACGGTAAGCAGATCGCACAAAAGCATCTGCCCGCTGAGTAAGAAACCCAGCTATGTGAAACAAAGGTCCGTTTCCGGCCCGATGCAACTTGTAGATCAAACAGCACTTAGCGCACTTGCGCGTTTAAACATACTCAGCAGCCATTTTCGATAGGATTGTTGATTGATGATATTCAAGCAGTTGTGGTAACGCCTTGCCAAACGCCGCGTGCTCTTTATATAATGTGATACTTGCCGCTGAAAAAAAGTTGTCGAGATACTTCCCAGTTGCGTCCCCGGAAGCCTGGTTAATCAATCAAAAGTTTTTTAGGATCATGAATATTATTTTGTGGATGTATGGGTGTAGCAGTCATACATTTGATCTAGCTCACGTGAAGCTGAAATCGTAGTCTACCATTTAGGATTGGCAAATACCGTATTTCTGCGGGAACGCATTAGTAATGCACAGGCACCACGTCAAGGTCGGTCGTTGTATTAGCAGGCAGGCATAAGCACAAGAGCTAAACACCGAACCTGGGTCGACGGCCAGACTTGCGCCTGTGCAGGCGCAAATACCGTACTATTTGTTAAGATCGCATAACTACAACTACATTACAAGCTTTCTGCACAAAATCCGTCAGTCCCGAAAGATGGTTAATTAGTAGACATCATCGCCGTAGCTAGCCACTGTAAATGTTGAAACATTTTGTCATCACTGGACCTTGTGCACGAAAGATCCTGTGCAACAGCGCAGGGAGAAAAGATGTGCTCATGCTTTTCTTTCTGCGCTGTTCTCGTTCGATGATTAGATGAGCTTAGATGTGGTTGGTAGAGTTGTGCTCAGGTTGGCTCGGTATATTTTTTTTGTAGGCAAAAACAGAGAACGAAAAAATGTGTACCCGACGTGGTGCGCGCATCGAATTAGGGCTTGAGGCAACGAGAACAAAAAACTTGCATTGCGCCGACGGTCGTAGCAGCAGGCGCTACAAACCGTGCGGTGCC
The DNA here is from genome assembly GCF_000142805.1 of Lachancea thermotolerans CBS 6340. NCBI lineage: Eukaryota > Fungi > Ascomycota > Saccharomycetes > Saccharomycetales > Saccharomycetaceae > Lachancea > Lachancea thermotolerans. The sequence continues at coordinate 394,713 of NC_013084.1, read as the reverse complement.
TCTGTAGAGGACCCGCGCCAACATTAGGCGCCCTGCCACAATAATCGTAACAGCCGTAAAACTGCCCGCTAGCCAGCATCGCGCCGCACGGTGAACCCTTCCCAGCTGTGCACGCTATACTTGCAGGAATGTACTTGGCGCGCATGAGGCGCACTCAAGGACGAACTCTGTGCCAGAACGGTAAGCAGAGTTAAAAGCAGGTTGCCAAGGTTGCCTGGCAGTGGCTCTGAAAATACGTATTCTGTGTCGTTTCGTTTCATCGCGCACGGTGCACTTCTGACGCTTCCAGAGGGGCGCCTGCGGACGCGATATTCACGGCAACGGATGAACCAACGTCAGGCACCTGGAGCAGATAAGCTTGCGGTTTGTTGATTAAAGGATAGCATGCTAGCCTTCGTGGCAAGTGAGGATCGGCAAGAATGCCACTCAGCACGTGAGGACGTAAAAGTCGGGCACAGAGCTGGAGCGCTGCGGCTGGTGTGCCCGGCATGGACAATGTATGCGCGACGTGTGTGTTTTGCTATACTAACTATATGCAATAGATGGTGCGGTATGTACGAGTTTAGCGTAGTTACTTGTCGCGGTTGACGCTGTCTTCGTCGCAGGCGACCGGCGGCTTTTGGTTCTGGCGAGCGTCTTGGAGCTCGCGGAATGCTTGCTGCAGGTGCCGAACCTGGTGCTGGATACCCACAACTTCCGCAGTCAGCGCCTCAAGCACGCGATGCACCTCGCGGAGCTGCGTGTGGATCAACGAAAGATCTGCAGGGGTGGGGCCGGGTGCGGGAGACGGAAGAGGCCCCGGCTCTGGCATAGGCCCCGGAGTGTGTTCCGGCGGGTGAATCAGTTCGTGCACAGCGCAGCCGCGCTGCGGTACGCGGGTTGGCGCTTGCACGTGACTACGCCTCTGTTTCAGCTCCAGGCTGCGCCCGTTCCCGAAACGGAAACGCGCCGTACACTGCGCCAGCTTAGCGTCGAGTGTCGCGTCTGTGCCCAACCCAACGCCGGCGCCCACGTCTTGCCCGTCCGTTAGCAGCGCCCGCGAGAACAGCAGGTTGAACCGATCCCGACACTGGCGACTGTTGCGCGTTAGCCCTGCGCTCACGTGCACAGACTCGCTAACAGCCGACCAAAACTTTGTGCGTGGATACGACCGAACCGGGTCTTGCAGCATGTCGCCCAGCGCCAGCACCGAGTCTACCAGCGCGCGGTCGTGCTGCGCGGTCCACACGAACCGCGACTCGCGCGGCGATGTTCCTCTGCACGAAATCGTGCGTGTCTGTCTAGTCTCTAACCACGAACGTGCCTGTCTGCACCTAACTTGCAGCGCAGACAATGGTGGATCTCACTTCAAAGAGAAGATAAAAAAAAAGACGTTAAGACAAGCCCGCAGCACGCTGACCGAGGAGTCCAATACCTTACCATGGCACTCTCCTGGGCCTCGGCTCGGCTGCTAGCTCCCTTTTATGCTGTGAAATCCTTTGCGAACCATGAATGCAACTGTTCTCGCGTTCCTGCGAACCCGCGCTGGCGCTTTTTACCAAACGGGCATGTGTACAATTTGTTTGGCGGAAAGTCCCGTGCTGGCTTTTCCCGGCAGACGAGAATGTGGACCTAGAGCAGAGGCCGGCCTACTGCGCTGCGCTGCAAGGCGCTGCGCGGCACTGCACGACTACTTACGCGAGCTGCGCTTGTGCAGGACCATACAGAGATTGCCATTGTCTTATGAAAATTGGCCACACATTACGTGCCTATCGGTTGCTCGTCGCGACCGGAATTGAATGGCCCGACTCGGGGGATACTTGCCCGATAGGGGCAGTACGCTAGACACATGCGGACGAGCCGCGGAATCGATGTTACATGCCCGAAAGATAGGCTCAGCTCGAAGTGCGAGTGGGGAGCTCCGGGCAAGCGAGCAAGCGTTAGGTGGAAGGCATCACGCGATATAAGGCGTGGCGCATGCCATCGTGGCACCGTTCATAGTGATACAGATTTCATCCTCGACACGTGAATCGGACGTACTATTTCGTGGTGGCTTCAGCATGTGACTACCACTCGCTCACGTGGTAGCACGGGACAGGGTCCATCATGTGACTAAAGATGCTTCGGTGCATATATCGCTAGATACGGATGTTCGAGCGCTGGGAATTGTCAACAGACCGTCCGCTGCCTGCGCAGAGATGTTCGGCCATGCTCGAGCGAGCATCGAGCCCTTGAGACCCCACCGTCGCCCACATCATGAGCGCCGCCGCCGTCGCTAGCAGAGGCCAGCCTCTTTCGCAGGAGAGGGACTACAACCATGCCACAGACTCTGAGTACAAGCGTCTGAGAGACCTCGCAGACCAGGCTTACAAGAAGCGGCAGCAGCTCTCGCAGCAATCGCAGAACGCGTACAAGAACGGCGACCGCAGCGGGGCGCACACGCTCAGCGAGCAGGCCAAGGAGCAGCTCCAGGTGGCCGAAAAATACAACCTGCAGGCTGCGGAGTTCGTATTCACTCAGAACAACGCCGACAGCTCCAGCAACGAGATTGACTTGCACGGTTTGTACACCAAAGAGGCCGTGTGGATCCTACAGAAGCGCATCGCGGCAGCCGTGTCTGCGCGCGAGTCCGTGCTCAAGGTCATTGTAGGGAAAGGCCTACATTCCGCAAACGGAATTGCCAAGATTAAGCCTGCGGTCGAAGACCTGTGCCAGCAAGCCAACCTGCCCAACTATGTGGACTCTAAGAACGCAGGTGTTTTAGTAATTGAGCTTCAGAACGCCAGCGTGCCTGCTTCTTGGTCGTCCACTGATTACGCGACTTATGCACACGGCGTGCCATCCAAACCACAGGCCAGTCACCAGGCACAACAGCACCAATACACTGGCCAGCAGCAACCCCAGTACCAGCAACAGCAGCAGTCCCAGTACCAGCAGCAGCAGTCCAACTACCAACAGCAACAGCAACAGCAACAATCCCAGTCCCAAGCGGGCAACAACGACCTTTTGTCTACGCTCTTGGGCTTGCTCTGCACTTGTGTGCGCAAGAATCTTTGATTAGCCTAAAAGAATCCTCCCAGGGAATTTGTATTATGTAGACTTTACTTCCTTTAAGTGAAATCACACTCCGAAAAGCTTGTCATAGTTAGCGCTTACAACCTCGTCTCGTCCAGCGTCCAAGTTGTAAGTATCGAAGAGATCTTTGAAAAACCAGAGCAATTTGCTCAGCAATGTGTTTTGCTCCCACCAACTTAACTCGGACTTGGGAGTTAGAGTCGCAGGACTACTGCTGCCGAAAAGACCTCCCACGGCCTTAAGTGACCTAATGCCAATGTCAAATGCCAGATATGCCAGAATAGCTCCGATAATAAGCCTTAGAACCAAGCGCAAAGGAAGGTTCAGGGGCAACCCTGCTGTGGACCCTATCCCTTGCGGGTGGAGTGCGCCGGGTTTTGCCTCGACCTGCATGCGCATTTGGCCGATTATCTCACTTTGCTCCGTGATTTTCCGCCTGAGCTCGGAGATGATAAATTCGTGCCTCGTGGCTTCCTTGATAGAGTCTGGGCTCTTCTGCTCTCGATGCCCTTTGTAAAACTGGAACTCCCGCTCTAGGAATTGGTACTTATCCTTAAACTCGCCGACTCTTTTAGTAAGGTTCAGCAGCTCCCGGTCTTTTTCACGGATAACCTCGTCTCTAAAGCTCAGCTCGTCCTCCAGGCTCGTAACTCGGGCTTGCAGAGTCCTCATCCTCTGCAAACTTCGCGGACTCCCGGCAGGAGATGCGTCTTTTCCCTGTAAATCCGCGATAATCTCGTCCCTCGCTGTAATTTCTCGGTCTTTTTCGTCGTTCTTGCTGCTCAACACCCTAACCTGCTCTCGTAAACGCATTACTTCTTCTTGGAGTGCGTGAGATGATGTTTTCTCGTCCTGGATCCCATCTACTGCCTGGCTATCCTGTAAGCGATCTAGCACGCCATCCCCAGCGCAGGACTTCACTGCGCTCTTGAAACTAGTACCGACCAGCCCGTCAAAAAGCTCCCTGAAGTCCTCTTTGTAAACCTTGAAGAACTCTTGATCACTACCGAACTTTCTGAGAATCTCACGGCCGGTTTCGGATACAAGTTGCGCTCTGTCGCGTTCTAATTTTCCCCTGTTCAAAATCTCCTCCATCCTTGAAACCACCAGTGGGAAGTCTTTGGCATAGATGAAGCCCTGTGCCTTTTCGTCTACCTCGGGCCATACAAGATCTAACAACAGGGTAGCGTGCCGCTCTGTATCCATGGTTTTTAGCTTCTGGTTGTTCTTCAGCGGTTGTTACGAAGATTGCAACGCGTAAGTAAAATTATTTTATACTTATGACAAAAATGTAGTAAACAAACTCTCAACTAATGGCGGCTAAAGTAAAAACTTCTCGGGCTTACTGCCAGAGTTGTCTCAAAGAAACCAAGGATTCACCATAATGCCAGTCGAATCCACCAATGAATGCGATAGGAGGCTTCAACCTCTAGGTTTCCCCCCGATATTGTCCGACACACGCTGAGTGAGGCGCTAGTTGTGTTGCTAGAAGAGAAATCAAGAGAAACGAACTATATAAAGCTGATCGCCACATCCCAAAATAATATATGATCAACCCCAGGGTATGCTAGAGACTAGCACCCCCCGTACCCAAATTCTCGCTCCTGGAACAGCACTTGGCAAATAGTTTGAACAATTCACCTTTGGACACAGTTACCCATCCATTTCCCAAAAATTGTATTGACTAGGAGTTTTTATAGAGGCGAATATTCAATGAAGTGCTTAGAGAAGCTTTCAATTGAGCCAGAGCCTTTCTTGCACAGGTTTCTCTTGTCCTATTGAAGCTCCAGGCCGGCGGCTCCTGCCTAAACGTCGATCATCACAATAGACGAAATGGATGAGGTGGCCAAAAAATAAACTCCCAATGCAATGAATGCATGCGTTAAAACGGCTCTTGTAAGATAGCCTACGAAATAAGCAAAAGAGCGCTGCTTTAGGCCTGGCATTGTTTGGACGCGCTTCTCAGCAACAGCTGTTTCCTGCATTACAACAAACACTCGCAAAAAAGCTTTTTTCAAAGACATTTTCGCTTACGTTTTCCAAGACAGGAACCCTAAGCAATGCAAGCGAATAACGCACACCACAGCGCTGGACCAGCGCTCAATGAAGACGAAATTGAAAACATTATAAACCCCAGCGACCCAATCGTTGGGGGCACACACGGCACAGGGTTGGGCGCAGACGATGGCTCGCATTCGGTCGTTGAAGACATAGTTAATCCCTCATGGGATCCCGCCATGACAATGTCACCGGGCCAGCTGGACCATCCCAGTCAGAACATAGCACCTTTCTCACCGTTCATGGCCAACTCACCGCTCGCTGCTCCACCTGACCATAACAACGTTATCAGGCGCGGGACCCCGGTCGGCTTGTACCAGCAGCAGGGCAGCCCCTCCCAGCCGCCAGCGGCTGACTCATTGCTCTCTGATTCCATTCTGATGCCGTATAGAAACAGGCTTCTAAAGCAGAGCAGGCCCAAAACGTCTTCGCCGCAGCCGCCACCGCGTCGCAAGCTCACCACCACGAAAACTAGGCCTGCTTTCGTCAACAAGCTGTGGTCCATGGTCAACGACAGCGCAAACCAGAAACTGATACACTGGTCCGCCGACGGGAAATCATTTGTGATCACCAACCGCGAGCACTTTGTGCACGAAATCCTGCCCAAGTATTTCAAACATTCCAATTTTGCTTCCTTCGTAAGGCAGCTGAACATGTACGGTTGGCACAAGGTACAGGACGTACGATCTGGGTCTATACACGGCAATTCTGACGAAAGATGGCAGTTCGAAAACGAGAATTTCGTTAGGGACTGCGAGGACCTGCTGGAGAACATAGTGAGACAAAAGCCAAGCACCAACCCAAGCAAAGACGTCCTGGTGGGCCAGAATGGCGAAGAGATGGACATAGGAATTTTGCTTAGCGAGCTTGAGACCGTAAAGTTCAACCAGATCGCCATAGCAGAAGATCTCAAACGCATGTCCAAGGACAACGAGCTGTTGTGGAAGGAAAACATGATGGCTCGTGAGAGGCACCAGGCTCAACAACAGGCTCTCAACAAAATTCTCCATCTTCTCGCATCTCTTATGGGGTCCAATACCCAGAAGCTCCTTGGCAGCGACCTTGTGAACGAGCTAGCGCAAACAAACGCCAACTTGAATGACGCAAGTAACGTTGCTCACGGAGGATGGGACTTGGCAAACATGAACGGCTTGACGCGCCCGCGCTTACTTTTGAAGAACAGGACGCCGGCCACCAGTCAGCACTCAAGCACCGGCGACCTCTCGTCCTTGCACATTGGACACTCCAACTCCCCGATTCAAGAAATAGATCGAAGCTCGATCTACCCGTCCAACGGCAGCTCCTCAGCTGGAGCGTCCACAACCCCAGGCGGTGGCCGCGCCCCTGATACCATGCTAGAATCCAACTCCCCGGTTGACACCTCATTTTTTAACGATCTACACTCCAACATCAAGAAGCAAGGCGAGTCTATACAAGAGTTACAAGACTGGATTACGAAAATGTCGCCGTCACAAGAAGAGCTTGGGTCAATCACCCCGGAGGGCACCGTACCGCAGCAGCTCGCACAGTCCCCCGCCAAGACTCAGCAACCAAACTCCAAGTTTGACCTGCAGGACTACTTGTCAACTTCGGATCCCTCGGCTCTGGCGCCTCTTTTGCCTGAGGAGCCGCTCGTCCAAGAGGAAAAGCGATCCTCAGATAGTGATATTGAGGAGATCAGCAATCCACCTAAGAAGCAGAGGACATCTTAAATTAATTCGGATGTGTGTTCAAAGTTGTAAGCCGTGTAGAAATCGGACATGCAGCTGACGCGACGTATAGTATACATTTCGTCGCCGGAACGGCATTCCTGATTCGCGGAATTTTCGAAGTCACGTGTATCCCGTTACCCCGGACTTTTTTCAAGTCTTAGCGGACATCGTGAAGGATGCGGTTGAGAAGGGTTTGTCATATTTAGGGCAGATAGGGTTTCGAGGCAAAACAAACCCCATCACCGCCAATTTACAAAGGTGTAATCATCAAAGCGTGAAACCAGCGCTCTTCTTAATTGATAATAATTTAGCTGCAAGCCGGTTCTTAGCTAACAGCGGAAATTGGGCTAAATATACAGCTAGTTGTTATAGATCCCTAAAGTTGACATTTCAACTGAGAACAGACAGTGCTCGAGAATCACTACGACTTGCAATGGGGATTCCTGTAACTATTTTCGACGGAGGTCTTCTATGGCCCAACGGTGGGATAAAAGGGTTTTTCGAATCATGCCAGAGCGAACATGTCGAACACGCTTCTCGGCCAGGATTGGCACAAAGAAGGTCTAGCGGCTGGGACCTAGACTCAGGTCCTTGCTGGCGCCTCGAAAGAGCCTACACGTGTGAGGATACGGAGCTGACCAGGCTTCCCAGCTATAAGCGGGTTGATGGACAGTTTTGGTGTTTTTGGCGCCCGGACGGTTCGAAGGTGGGTATTGTTGCCGCCGACGGAAATACAGTACTCTCCAATAGTATGTCACTATCTCTGCCCTCTGGAATCTCAGCCATGGACATTGTGAATGCACATAGCGTCGCATTCGGCACCTACGATGGCGTTCACGGAATGTATGATCTCGGGACAAATCGCGTGGTATACGCAAACACATCGTTCTCACAACCCATAACGCACGTCTGGTGCCGCGTCACGGCTGACGGTGGATCAGTTGTGACTTTCAGCTCCCATAACACCAGTATTTCTGTGGTGGGTCTCTCAGGTGTACGCAGCGAGACAACATTTCTGCGTGGCGGGCAACCTACCTTACGCCCGATTGAAAGCGTTGATCTGAATGCCGCCGCAACCAAGATCGCCATGTGTGACGCGCGAAACGTCTGGGTCCATGAGCTCACCTCATACACTTACCAGCCTGTACCAGGCTTGTTTCTCCAAGAAGGCGAGTTTGTGGTTTCGTTGAAGTTTGCAAGTACCCGGGATTCCCTCCTTGTTGCAACCTCACAGCGGCTTCTCATATACGAACCTGGGACTACTTACGCGGTGCCAGTCTGCAACATGCGTCACGGAGCTGTTTTTGAGTTTTTTGAAGAAGACTCAAGAATTATGGTCGAGCAGCAGCATCTCTACGGGACTCACATGGCTTGCTTTGCCCTTGACGAACATACCTCCCAATGGTCACAGGTTGGCTATTCTGATGTCAGAGCTCAGTTCGGCATTAGGAAAGTTCACTACTTCTTCGCTTTACGTTCCCAGTTGCACGTGCTCTCCGACTCGGGCAACTATTCTAGGTTTACGAGCACAGAGGATTACTGAGAAACCTTGGCTCCTCAGCCATCAGGTAACCTGCATTTACACACTATTTTGAGGTTAATAAAGGCTGATGACAGGATTTATCGTTGGAGAGGTCGCTCTTTCTTCTGAGCGGCAAGAAACTTGCATCTAAATGTCAAATACGGGACCCCATTAGTCACGTGAATTGTTCAAGGCTTTTTTAGTGGAAAAAAATGGGTGCAGTGCCGACTTCAAAGAAAAAGCCCTGACAAGGAATTCTAATGAGTTGAACTCAAAAAATGAAATACGAGGCTTGCTAGTATAAAATTGAATCCCGCTGTGTGGCCTTCATCATCTCGATCAAAGCAGAATTTGAGGGCTTAAAAAGACTGATTGAACGCAGTCGTGGCGAGCGCAATCATGGATCAGTCAGCATTAGACGCGTTCCATGGAGAACTAATACAGACGTCGCCGTCACTGGACTTTCTACTGGCGGAGGACTCGCCGCTCTCGACAGTAGATACAGTGGGAACAGGCACGACGAGCAACACAGAGAGCAGCGGGCCAGATTTCACAAACGGCACCCCTAGCTGGAATGACACGGCCAGTCTGAATAACATGCTGAGTGAAAACGCGCTTGAGTCCATCAACCGGCAGCGATCGCAGAACAAGCTGATTCACTTGGATCCCATACCCGATTTCCAGGATCGTAACGAAATCAAGCCGTGGCTTCAGAAGATTTTCTATCCCCAAGGTATCGAGATTGTGATCGAGCGTTCTGACAACATCAAGGTAGTGTTCAAGTGCAAGGCGTCGAAAAGGGGCAGGGCCTCTCGCAAGCAAGCCGGTTGCGGGTCGCTGCCGGAAGAAAAGGAAAACCCCGAGAGCCCGCTGGCGGTGAAGAGGGTACAACAGGCAAACAAGAAAAAGAGGTCCGTATCTCCGTATAACACATGCCCGTTCCGGGTACGCGCGACATATTCGCTGAAGCGCAAGAAGTGGAACATCGTGGTTATGAATAATGGACACTCACATCCTTTGAAGTTCAACGCCGATAGCGACGACTACAAAAAGTTCAAAAATTACCTGCGTGAGAATGAAGACTGGGACGCCGTTAAGAAGTTCGATGAGCTGGAGTGCAGGACTCGTTTCAACCTTCCTACACAACCACAACCGATCCCCTGTGACTGTGGACTTACGCAAGAAATTGAGAGTTTTAACATTGTCCTTCCTACGTCGGACTCTCTCGCAAATTCAACCGACAAGACAGTGAGCAAGCCACGCCACAAATCCACGCGCAAGGGCAATAAGCAGATGGCCACGGCTCTCAGTCGAAATTCAACGCCTCTCGGATTTTTGGACAAGTCACCGTCTCAATCGGCACGCTCTGGACAAGAGCCACAGCGTATCAAGCAGGAGAGCACCGGCGCCCCCCAGGAACCTCATTCTGGCATGACGGGGTTATCGCCGATGCAAAACTTTGATACATCTATGTCAGGATGGGACCCAAACACGCTCACCAGCCAGTCCGAGGAGATTGACTTTACAGACTTGTTTCTTCGACCTTTGCCTCGGACAAAGCAGGACCCCATTTTTGAGAAGCCCCAAACGCTTAACAGTCCCGGGCGCGACCAGCCTTGGAACGCTTCCAAAAACTTCATGGACGACCTGCAATTTCAACTCGCGCCGGTATGCGAACCCAGCCACACAAGCAATGCCCACTGCATTCTTCCGTCATCGACAGAGGCACATATGAACTGCGATGCAATGGACGCTGGCTCACAGCATGAGTTTCCCCATCACAGGGTCCAACAGCAAGACCCAAGCATGCTGCATAGCTCCCCGGCTAACGGAATGCTGAGCTCGGACCTTGGCAACATGCACCTCACGGGTCAGCAGATGCAAGTGCCGCATCCTGACCCAGGACTCCCCTGGGAACCACAACACAGCAACGACCCTCATGGATATAGTAATGACTTCTAGCGCTTTTGTTTTTTTGGGACTTCGGTTTGCTTTTCGACTCTTCATATTCGGTTTCGAGCACTCTCTGTAATACTAGGTTAACTTTACTTGCATACATACTAATCGTTAATACCAACCCTGCTTTCGAGATCCTGGATGCAATGGGACGCCGTCTGCCGATGCGCGTGTGTCGTCTATGAGGCGCACGCCGACGCGGCCCCTGTAGCTGCGTGCGCGAGGGGGCCGGCGACTAGCTGAAAGCCGTTCGCTTGTTCTTCTGGTCACTGGTGAAGATGTGCGAGCACCCCAGGCACACGAAAAACAGCACCATCGACGTGTCGCTGCGCCGCTGCTGCGACTGGAAGAATACGTTTTCATGCGAGTGGCAGCGTGGGCACTCTCTGTCAGACCGCGGGAGCGTGGGGTCCGACCCGATATCCTGTACTACACCCGCAGTCTCACCAATGTTTGTGATAAGCTCGTGCCGATACACCATCGGCGTCCCCGCCTCTTCGGCATATGTGCAGGTACGACACTCGAACAAAAGCCTCTGGTTGTCCTTGTCTTCACGGGGATACAGCATGTTGTTGCAGTCTCTGCAAAATCTGAACGTCGTCATTGTGAGTGCACAGCCAGACCTTGATCAGCGCCGCTTCACCACCGCCGTCCGGTCTTCAGTGAACTTTTCTACGGCTTTCAATACGCTACTTTGAAAAATTATCCATATATCACCATGTACGCATATACACTTTCTTGATTTGTGGAGCTGCTCTTCCTGACGGCCAGCCATCTTTCGCCAGTGTTAATAACCGCCTGGGCACTGCTACGAAGCGCTTCTGCTGGGCGCGAGTCGCGTGAAGGTCTGCTCGAAGCTTTGCTCAGCTTCTTGGCGTCACGTGAGCGTGATGTCTGGCACTCTCAGGTGTTTCCCGAGTGTTTCCCAAGTGTTTCTCACCTGGTGTTTCCAAGTTCGCGAAAGCGATGGAAAAGGCGGGAGAGGAAAGGCTGGAGGACTCCGCTCGTCATAAATGATACAAAGCAGCTCTATACGTCACGTGATCCAGAGAAAACTACAGCGGGCTGCGGGCTGCGGTGCGAGGGAAGTAGCAGGAAGCTGAGCTTTGTGTTGAGCATTGTGCACGTCAATAGAATGATCCCGCAGCCCTCCCACAAACAGGCCTGGTAGCACCGCCTGGTAGCACCCCGCGCTCCTGTTTCTCTCGCTTGCTTACGTTCAAAGCCGTATGCTGGGAAACATCATCCGGGAAACAGCCGGGAAACAATCTGGAAATATCCGAGTCGAGTCACGTGAAACATACTGATCCACGAAAACATCGCAGAAGACGAGGATCCATATGTACGAAATACAAATCGCCAACTACGAACTCCCGCATTGGAAAATTTTCAAGTGTTTAGTGCTAGTAGAAAGGAAACGACGCACGGTGAGTGGTTGTTGCTCAGTATTGAACCCACTGATCCCAGCGACACCTGTGGGCTAGCACGCGAATTGGAAAAGCGCAGTAATGTTGGTACGCGGAACTAGAAGATCAGCCTTGAAACTGGCGAGACTACCGGCCGTCAGAGCCCGTGCCTGCGTGCGCCTGAACAGCACTCAGGCCGCGGCGTCCGTAGACCCCAAGATCGAGAAAATCGTCCAGGACATCTCCAAGCTGACTTTGCTGGAAACCTCCGCCCTCATCAGCGAGCTCAAGACCCAGCTCAACATCCCAGACATTGCCATGCCCGTGGCAGGGGCCGCGCCCGCTGGCGCAGCCGCGCCGGCCGCGGAGGAAGCCAAGGAGGAGGAGGTCAAGGAAGAGAAGACCATTTTCGCCATAAAACTGGAGTCTTTCGACGCCAAGTCCAAACCAAAGGTCATCAAGGAGGTCAAGAACCTTCTCGGCCTGTCGTTGGTTGAGGCCAAGAAGTTCGTCGAAGCCGCTCCCAAGATCCTCAAGGACAACGTTGCCAAGGAGGATGCTGACAAAATCAAGGCTTCGCTGGAGGCCTTGGGCGCCAAGGTTGCGCTGGAGTAAGGAGTCTTCCTCAGCGAGCTTTCCTTTTACAACTCTCTCATACGCTGTCCATAGCTTTTCTCCTGTATATACAATCACACAAGCAAGCGCAGATTTATTCAAGGTTTGAAACGGCATTCAAGGAAGCAGTTCCCGGGGCCGCGCACAGCTTTCATTGTCACTACTAGTTCGAGGGGCGCATACAAAAAACAATACATATTCTGTCAAGGACATCCCAATCAGAAATCGATGAAGTACTGCATAAAGGGGTCATCTCCCTGACTTCCGTAGTCGAGCTGCTCTTCGGGATATTGGTCAAACAGCGAGGAGTCACCAACTCCCGCGGTTATTGGGGGCTCGTATGGCGTTTCAATGTCCTTTGCTAGCAGTTTTTCCCATATTACTTCACTGAACCATGGATGCGACTTGACGTCCTGGGGCCCGCTTTGCAAGTTACCCAATCTCCTGGTCAGGTCTGCGGTGATTAGCTTAGACAGCAGGTCAACCACATCCGGGTGGAAGAAGGGTGGATACGCGACCTTCCCTTGCAAAATCTTCTCGTAAGTTTTCATAGGCGTCGCGTCGTAGAAAGGCGTGTATCCTGCAAGCATTTCAAAGATAAGGATGCCCAGAGACCACCAATCGACTGACTTGTTGTAAGGCTTGGTAGCGATGACCTCAGGCGCAATGTAGTCTGGCGTACCACACAGAGTCCAAGTGACGGTGTCGACCTCCTTGGCGAAGCCGAAGTCCGTGATCTTGATGTGGCCGTTACGGTCCAGCAAGATGTTCTCCGGCTTGAGGTCACGATATATAATATCATGCGCATGTAGATACTCCAGGGCCAGAATTACTTCGGCCGCATAGAACTTGGCCACTGGGTTTGGAAAACGTTGAGACTTACGCAACAACGAGAAGAGTTCACCACCTTCGATGTAGTCCATGACCATGAAAAGATTGCGCGAATCCTGGAACGTACCCCACATGCGAATCAAGAATGGGTGGTCTACCAGCTTAAGCATGCGCCGCTCATCGTTCGTGTGCTCAATCTGCTTCATTCTGATGACTTGTTCTTTCTTGAGAACCTTAATTGCATAGTAGCGCCCGTTGTGCACGGACCGCACTAAGTGCACGCGTCCGAATGAGCCTGTCCCCAGCGTACGTAGTATCTGGAAATCATTCAGCGAGTACTTCCCTTTGGAAACTGCTGAACGCTGTGGTAGGAGCGATCTTTGACGCTCTCCCATTCCGGGTCTGTCTGGCACCACAGAGTGGCCGTAACCCTCGTTCTGGTACTCCATGCTTTGATGAAACGTAGCTGAAGGCTATGCAGAATCTCTTTGGTGAGTAGCAGCTCCTTTGTAAACCAATGGTCCCTCTATGTTCGCCGGACTGCTTTTTCACTCGGCTTCAAAGGGGTCGATATCCCAGATGAACCTGAACGTTGGGCACCTTTGACCGGTAATCGTGAAAAGTGATACAGATCGAGTTACACGTGATATGAGATGTTCAGTGTAGTGATAAGCTCCGAGCCGGGGAGCCGTAACATGAGGTCAGTACGACAAAACTCCATACGCCGGGCGTTCTGGGCCTGCGCGAATAGAGTCGCTTGCGTTCAGTGCAGCATCCTTGCGCCCGCTGTTTGGGGGTTGTGCTCCTTTGTTAGCGTTTCCAGAATAGTGCTTTCAAGGCGGCAGAACAACACGAAAGAGGGAAACACCTACCTAAAGTCCGCGCCCAAGTGATGAGCTTCTGAACGCCCCGCCAATCGAGCCACCCCAGTTAGTACTTCACTGCTCCTGCAATCCAGCGCATGCGGCTCGAGACTTGGGTTCAATGCATTTTCGCGCATCCAGGATTAAAAAAGTTGGCGGTGAAGTACAACAAACAAAATCTGTAGCATCCAATTGACTTCCCAAAGTTCTTGTCGCCGTCTCGTTCCGTGTGCGACAGACCGTTAAAACGTAGCACATGAAAGAACGCGATGACACATTCTGAATCATGTTTTACGTGCAATAGTTCCGGTCGGCGGCTAAGACGGAGAGAGCCTTCCGTCAGAAACGCCCCGAACCCTAAACAGCTCTTTCAGTATGGAACTCGCGCGCTAGTTAGGCAGCGAGAAGGGAGCTAGACAGGCGAACTATCCCGTAGAAACTTGACAGGCAACACTGCGTCTTATTTGTCAAATATCTCGAGTGAAATGTCTTGGCTTCAAAAAGCACGCTCATTGCAAGGGCTACGACTAGGAGAACGTCGTAATCTAAATCTTTCCATCTGCATGCTTCCCATACTTCAAGGCTGCTGGCATTATCGTTTAACAAATTCAAAGAGTGCTTGTGGCGGAATATCATCTCAGACATCGAAGATAGTCTAGTTGAAGCCGATGATTCTATACTCATGTTACACGAAGTTAAGATGTGTCGAAGAAGGCGTGTAACGATATTAAAAAGGAGCCTATATCCTTACCATTATCCATTTTATGACTAGAGTAAAGTATGAATTAATGCCAAATGCAATGTGTGTGACGGATGGAGATGGTGCCGAGCGTTTTGCTGCGTAAGCGAGTGAGACAGTTGAGGTGATTTTATAGTCCCTGTAAGCCTACGAATTGCCCTACAGCCAGATATCCCCACCGGAAGGCCCAGCGTTTGCGGGAGGATACTGTGTAGTGTTGAGAGCAGGCTTGCGAGCCTGCGACTGCTGGGGGGCGTAAGGTGACGCGTTGTTTGTGGCAGATTGAAGAGCGTCTAACTGGCGCTCTTGCTGGCCTTGCTGCTGCTCCTGCTGGCGCTGGAGCAAAGGTTCAGCAATGGGCGCTTGTCTCTGGACGGGCTGGTACTGCTGCTGCTGCATCTGGGGCTGCAACGAGGGCTGCGGAACGGCCTCGGGAGCCTGTACCACATTCTGCTTGAGACTGTCCATGTCCTTGTCAATCGCGCTGAGCAAGTCCTGTGGGATGGACGAGGCAGCATTGTTGTTTTGAGCAGTTTGCTGCTTGATCTCCTCAGGTGAGGGGTGGTGCTTGTCTTCAGGCTTGCAGTAGTGGAAGTGCGTTGAAAACTTCTTCATTGCCAACTGTTTTACTCTGTTGAAGGACTCCGTCTTAGATTCTTCATCCTTGCCTTCATCAGGTTGCTGTGGCTGCTCACCCAGGGCGCGCTGCTTCTCAATCATCGCCTTGGTGTAGCGGAGCATAGTCCAGTCAAACAAGTGGTCGTTGTGGTAGTCCAACTTGATGCCCAGGTCCTTGAAAAGCCTTGCCAAGTACAGGTAGTCTGGTCTTTCGTCAAACCGCAGGTTACGGCAGTAACGCGTGTACTCAACAAACTCCATAGGCAGACCCGCACATAGCTGGTCCACATTGATGCAGAGTTTCTTCTCCATAATACGGTCGTACTTCTGGCGTTTGGTGGTCGCCTTCAGGCCCTGCCATGGTAGAGACCCCTTGCAGAAGTAGATTAGCACGTACCCCAAACTTTCTAGGTCATCTCTACGAGACTGTTCGATACCCAAATGCGTGTTGACGGATGCGTACCTCGCAGTTCCGGTCAAGTTTTTGTTTTCACGGTACGGAATATGATGATGTGTAGAAAAGTCACGATACTTTTTGGAAAGCCCAAAGTCGATCACATGGACAGTGGACCCGCGGCGCCCAACGCCCATAAGAAAGTTGTCGGGCTTGATGTCTCGGTGGATGAAAGAGCGGCCGTGTATGTACTGGATGCGGCATATCATTTGTAGCGCCAACATGATCACAGTTTTGAAAGAGAACTTGCGGTGGCAGTAGTTGAATAGGTCCTCGAGGGACGGGCCCAGTAAGTCGATCACCATCGCATTATACTCGCCCTCGCGCCCAAACCACCTTATGAACGGAATACCGATGCCCCCGCTCAGGTACTTGTAGACACGCGATTCGTAATCTAACTGCGGGTGCCTTGATCTTATCGATTCTAGCTTGATCGCAACTTCTTCTCCACTAATCAGGTTGGTTCCATGGTAGATGTCTCCGAACGAGCCGCTTCCGATCTTTCTGCCAATACGATATTTTCTTCCAACTCTCAAGTCCATATTCGCCGTTTTGTCTATCCTAAGTCTAAGCTCACAGATTTCCCAACAAGAACAACCTCGCTTCAAGCACACTCACAGTAAGCGATCAGAGCTCAAGTTGTTGACCTTGATGGTTGTGTGGAGAACTGTATCAGCATCTGTTCTAAAATGAATCTCCTTAAAAATTTTCTCTTGTGGCAGCGTTCGACATGTCGTGGACCGTGATGTTGATTAAACTACGTGATTAATGAATGTCAGTGACAAACTGGTGTCAGCGGCCAAGCCATTATGGTGGGCCGCTCGTGCCTATGTGGCCGATGCTTAGCATTTATGTTGAGTATTAGAGCAATATTTATTCAACGACTTGATCTTCAAGCTGACATATATGCCTTCTCGTCTGTTTCGTTTCGCTTATTAGACAGAAACAATGTTATACTGATTAAAAAACAAGTCGCATAGCCTTAGTTGGTCGTTAGGTACTCCGAAGGGTTTCCGCCGATTTCGTAGCAAAAGTTGCACTCGTATTCAGGCCGCTAGGTCTCGACTGAAATGCGAGGTCGCTGCAGCACTCCCAAAGATATTGTGAGCCCTGAGTTTGTCCTGTAAGAAGCACAAGATAGCGCGTCCGGGAACTATGGATCAGTACCCTTCTATGTTTTCTTGGTGACCTACCTGCTTAATCGATAGTAATTTGGTGACATAAGGGGGATGGACAGGAATGGAATACTGAGATTTCAAAGATCGTCTGGGTGTCGGTGATCTCCGATTATTATGCTCGCACTGACCACTGAACTGCTTGTTAGGAAATGGCATGTGACGGTAACTGAAATAGGTTGCCGCCCTCCATTCCGAGATGAGGTACCTTGCTTTCCAAAACCGTCACTGACAACTTTTTTAGGCTTCGTCGCGCCTTCTAAAAAGCGCGCTTGTAGTATTGCTGCCCTTAAAAGCTTTCTCGTAAAGTGGTTACTTCGAATCCGATACACATGCTTCGAACCTCGACTCTGCCAAGATCTCTTCAAGACATTTTAGCAATCATTAGCGCCTTCGCGGCGCGACAACTCGGGAGTTTGGAAATTGATACATCAAATGGCAGCGGCGTCAAGGGGCGTTCAGCTCCGGGCCACGGAGCCTTGCAATGTACGAGAACTTTCCAGTGGTGCGCGGGCGCTTCTCTATTTACAGAAACAAGCTTGCTTTGTCTTCAAGGGCCGGACGAGATCTGAATCTGCCAATGAATTTAACAACCACTTCGCAGTACGTTGCGGCATATGATCGCTAGCCGCATACCAATACTTGAGCCGCTTTCTTAAACCTCCATCTTTGGCTTGCGAATACTGCAAGTATTGTGAATCGGAGAAAAGCATGATTATTGGAAGTAAACTCCGTTGATTTTTATCTCCTAAATAACGTAAGAATCAATTTTTGGCGTGGGTTTCGTGAAGTTAGAGACTTGATAACAGAATTTGGCTTGAAGCGACCAGTGAAGCATGAGTACCTTAGCAACTCGTCCTTTGACTCACTCTCTCCACTATAGCCAAGAAGTACTGAATAGAGTCTCTTTCTTGCGCAAAGACCCGCAATTCTTGGAAGATGCATTGGCTCACAATGAAACGCAATTTGTTCCATTCGACAACTACCTACCATATGTGAATGAGCGCACCGGGTTTATTTTGAAACTGAAAAAAGCTGAGGTTGCCAACCTTACGTCTCAAGGCTCAATCTCCTCGAACCTTGTCTTCTTAGGGCTGCTTTTATCTCAAAAGTCGGACTTCGTTTACAAATCAAAGTATAGAGGAACCCCAACATTTGCGATAGATGTCTCCATCCAGAGACTGTCCGATAGTAGCCTACTGGACTCTTCCAAGCCTTACAAGAAGGTCGAGTCCTTTCGCGATCTCAATAAATTGACGGTCGAAGATTCCAGTATTGTGTCGCAGGCTCGAATGTACCTGCAATGGCTCGACACACACAAGTTCTGTTCGTTGTGCGGCTCCAAGACAAAACCCGTCTACGCAGGAACGCAGCTCAAATGCGACAACGACGATTGCAAGTCCAATAAAAGTGTTTCCAATTCGTGCTTTCCCAGAACAGATGCAGTAGTCATCAGTGCCATCACTAACAAAGACTATTCCAAAATACTCCTCTGTAGGTCTGGGATGCCTAGAAACAAGGAGAGAAAGCTTTACAGTTGTGTAAGCGGGTTCGTGGAGCCAAGCGAGACTTTAGAGGTCGCTGTGGCTCGCGAAATTTGGGAAGAAACGGGATTGGATACCCAAGAAGTCGAAATTATAGCAAGTCAGCCATGGCCGTTCCCTAACAACTTAATGATCGGTTGTGTGGCCATCGCAGATGACACGCAAACACCGGATCTAACACACGATTGCGAACTGGATGAAGTACGTTGGGTCCCATGCTCTGCTCTTGAAAGAATACTAAAGCTCGAGGACAGTGAATCGGGATTTATTCAAGATGAATCCACAGGACTGAACCTTCCAAACGACAGATCCATCGCTCACATGTTGATGGGCTTTGTTGTCAAAAAGAGTGCTGAGTTGCGCAAAGGTCCTTAAATACAAAAAATGTAGATAGTTCGAGCTACTGTTTCGCTGATTTATTCGTATTGCCGGCAAAATTAGGGTTCGAGCCTTAGTCTAACTTTCTCTGCCTGTCGCCTCCTGATGCCCTCAATAAACTTTGTTCTAACCACGTGAGCGTCGGTTAAGGTGTTCTGGGTTGCTTGAATAAGTTGGGACTCGAGGAGTGCTGGCAAGAAGCAGCAAGAAGAGTAAGCGACAAAGCAATGGCAACTGCTAAGATCATAGGCCATAGGGCATATAGAGGGTATTATCCAGAGAACACTATTCTGGCGTTCAACAAGGCAAAAGAGGCCAATGTTGACGTTATTGAAACTGACCTTCAAATGTCAAAGGACGGAGTGGTAGTTATCAACCACGACCAAGATACTCAGCGATGTTGGGATAAAAACTATGTGATCAGCGAAACGAACTGGGATGCGTTACAAAGCCTGAATTGCAAGGATGCCCGATTCCAGGACCAGAAAATGCCCTCACTCAAGCAGGTTTTACGATGGATCGTAGACAATCCTTCAATGAAGTTGATGCTGGATATCAAGTTCACAAACGACCAGGAAATCATGCTCAAAAGTGTGGCGGAAATGCTAAGCACAAAAGAAGACTTGCTGTTTTGGCGGGAACGAGTAATATGGGGACTCTGGACCGTGGACTGGTTTCGCTACGGCATGGAGACCGGTGTCATCAAAGACTTCCAGGTGGCTTGCATATCGCTATCGCTGGAAGTCGCAAAGTCTTTTGTGGAGTATTCCCGAGAGCTCAATTCCCCACACTTCCGGCTAAGTGGTGTTAGCATGCATTTCGTTTCGACGTGGAGCAAAACATTTCAGAAAAAGTGGCTGCATTACTTTCAGCAAAACAACGTCGAAATCTTCGTTTGGACCATCAACCATGCCGTAGATTTCAAGTACTGTAATGCGCTTCCCATATCCGGATTTGTCACAGATTTCCCTGTTGAAGCACGCGGTGCTATTGGGCAATATGAACGTAGTAAGACTACGTTCAAAAGGCCGTTTTTCATTTCTAGAGAAGGTTTCAGATTTTATGGCTTCTTAGTCATCTACCGGCTAACAATTGAATTTTTATTTTCTCCTTGGGCACAGTACAAGGTTTTCGGCAACTTCTCTTTCTCCTTACTGTTTATAAAGTTCATGAGAATAATCCATTTTCTCTGAGAGCTAGTGGCCATGATTGTTGTGTTCTGTTCAAGGCTCGGTTCCCGATACGTACAGACACTAATATTTTCACAGAATAGAGTAGCATAGCAGGCAACAGGTCGTGTCTCCAAATGTTCGAATCTTACACCCAAAAAGATTCAAATATTTACAGACCAGTAGCACAGAGATTAGAAATCATGATATATAACCCGGTTTGTAAGTCAATTATATCTTTGTATCAACGTTGTTTACGATGCTGTGATCACGGTGAAAATGACCACCTTTCGAAATTACTTTGAGCCAAGGAACCCAGCAAAAATCAAACGAGGTGAAACTGAACCTGGATTCATAGGAAACTGGTCTTAACAACAATTAGCTGGTGAACCGAGCGGTCACAAACAAAATCTTTTCTTCTTCTTCTTCTCTTCCTCTTTGCCGCAGATCCCCGCATCACCATAGTATGACCGATATCCACTCTGAAATCAAAGGATTAAGGAAGGATATTCAGAAAGACTTGGAACCAAGGACTGCAAGCTCCACACCAAATTGGAAGGAGCTAATCTCCATCGCTAAAAGTGAGCGGTCAAAAAGCGAGAAGCCCCCCTCACATAGCGATTACTTTCGCGATTCAGCCAGTATCATCAAGAACCCATTAGACAAACCCCTCGACTATAGAATTTGCGACGGCTGTGGGAAGCCTGTAAGCCTAAGTGCAATTGTTGAGCATCTACAAACGTACTGCAAAGGACTCCCAGAACATCCATTGCCAAACAGCGTTAAGGTCGAAGAGCAAGAACAACCCGTTGATATGTCATCGTCATCAATCAAGAAAAAAAATAACCCTTCGAATTCTAAAAGGTCTACTCCATTCGGGCATGATCCAGATCCTGAGAGTAGCCCGGCTATCAAGAAACAACGCAAGACAACTGCAACTCCCGCATCGTCAAAGGCGAAGAGGCGAATCAAGCAAAGAAACCCAACTGAAAAGCATCTTATTGATTTTGACAAGCAATGCGGTGTAGAACTTCCAGAGGGAGGCTATTGCGGCCGCTCCCTGACCTGTAAATCACACTCAGTTGGTACTAAGCGTGCCGTCGAAGGGAGATCAGAACCGTTTGACGTTTTACTGAGTCACTACCAAAAGAAAAACCAGCTGAAGACAGGCAATAATACTAAACTTCGTGCGAAACCAGGACAGCAATCCAATTCCACAAATCAAGGTCATTCAGTACATAGTGGAGATGGGTCTATGTCAACCTTGACTCCTGAGGAAGAGACAACTCAAGTCTTAAATGGAGTATCTAGGTCTTTCCCACTCCCATTGGAGACTAACGTGTTAGCATCGTCAAGGAGCCGAACCAAATACTTCAGAATGCGAGAAATGTTTGCCTCGTCATTCTCAGTCCGCCCAGGATTTAGCGCCCCTGGATATGGCGCAATTCACTCGCGAGTCGGATGCATAGATCTCGACAGAACAACTGACTATACCTTCCGTATTCGTACACCTCAACTCATTAATCAAATGAATCCCAATAATCTCACACCCCAGCAGAAGCAAAAGCTTCAGCAACAACGTATGTTGCAAGCTCAGATGCTTGCACAGCAGCAACAACAACAACAACAACAACAACAACAACAACAACAACAACAACAACAACAACAACAACAACAACAGCACCAGCAGCAACAGCAACAACAACAACAGCAGCAGCAGCAACTTCAAAATCAAAGTAGACAGGGTAGTCAAACGCAGCACTTCAATCCCGTCCCTCAGCAATATCAAAATCACCCACAATCCCAACAACTTTCGAACGGACTTGTTCAACCGAAAAACTATACTTCTCTTTCTCAGGGTGATTTAGAAACAGGTTTAACTCCTCAAGGTATTCAAAAGCAGCAGCAGAGGTTACGACAACAGCAAGTTCAGCAGCAGCGTTTTGAGGCCGCTGCGTTTCACTTGGCAACAGCAACAAAGCTTATGCAAAGCGGCCCCAAGCCTCAAAACACAGGCATGGTTAATGGCACTGCCTCAAGTGTGGGATCACCCGTCAATATGGCAAGTAACAGCCGTAGCAACAGTAGCCCACTCAATCAAACCACGGGTCAACAGCTCAATTCAAGGGTAAGTAACGCTGAATATGACAGCGGGGGTGCAAGCTAATTAATTAGGATTTTTCGCAAATATCATTAATATGAAGTATTATTCGAGGCGCTTGGCGCTAGAACTATTTCTGGATCAACACTTCAAACAAGCGCGTCAGAAGAACCGCACTGACTATACACATTAAAGTTGGGACAGAGTGAAAAAGAATGACCAAAGTAGCGTTTAGCACACAAAAGCTCAAAGAATTACACCCCATGAGCAATGCAGCTGGAAAAATCACCGAGAGAACCGAAGAAATAAACATAATATAACCCAGCCAACTTTTCTTGTCAGTTTTCCATGATATATCTTGAATGTTTTTCTCAAATTGATTGGTCATGGCTGTTCTTGAGAACAACTTTTTGACCCTCTCAGGGCCGTTGTTTTTGAAAATGTTGTCCACTTCTTTTATAAAGTCCCGAGACTCTTCAATAGCATCAGCCCATTCCTTAGGATCTGAAGGTCTCAGCCATCCTGTAGAATTATTCTCATTCGTATTTGGAATCAAAGAAACTATTGTTTCCAGTGGTCCCCCATTGTTGACTGCTAATACTGGTTTGCCCAGCTTCATTGCCTCTAAAGGCACAATCCCGAAATGTTCGAATGACGGGGTATACAAAAGAAGGTCTGTCTCGCGAAGCAACTGGTCTTTCAAAGATGAGGATATTGAGGTCAAAAATAAAACTTTTGCGTCGGTGGCACCACTAATACCCGAATCGCTTAGCTGCTGGTCCCAATGCGCGTAATGCAGCGTAAAATATGGAAGGTTTGAATTTTTGCTAATATTTTGCAACTCCTTCAGGTACTCCTTGTTTTCTAAGACCTTGTCGTCGTAACCGCCCGCGATGACGAGCTTCACATTACTACGCTTGCTTTCGGTTGACAGAGCAAAGGACTTGATGGCCAGTTCAATGTTTTTCTTTCTCTCGTAGCGATTAACGCTGAGATAAAATCTAGTACTTGGTGGAAAGAGCTTTTTGTAGAGAGCGAAATCTTTGTCTTGGACAAGTTCTGTTTCTAAACCTACGCAAGGATGCACAACATTTGGCTTTTGAGAAAATAAACGGAATGTGCGCTTGTAAACGGATTTTGTAAAGTTTGAGTTGACCACAATGCAATCCGCAGCGTTCATTGTTAGCTGCTCAAGTAGATCAAACGGAATCCGGTAGAGACTTTTGATCAGATTAGTTCTTTGTGCGAGCAGTTGGTCAGGAAAATGACAATAGAAGAGGACTCTGCTTCTATTCCCAAACGCAGAGAGAAGAGGTACGCAGGTTGAAAGCTGATCGACAATAAATAAGTCGTGATGATGTATTTTCCCTTTGGACATTAGTTTCGTCGTCAAATAGAGTTGGCGTAAGTTTGCGAACATAATAAAGAGTTTACCTGCCAAGTTTGTAGGCAAAAAGTCTCCGAAGACTTCGACTTTGATCTCTCCACTTTTCACTTCTTCAAAGCAATGATTCTTGTCGCAATGGCTAGTGTAAATAACTACCTCATGGCCCTGCTGCTGAAGCCCAACAGCAGCATCGATCACCAGCCTTTCAGCACCACCAATGCCTAAGTCTGGATGGACGAACGCGATATTGAGTTTGGGTAGCGAGCCCTCGTTATTTCCCCGTTTCATTGCTTCCTGTTTTCCTTGCATTAGTGCACGAACAATAAAAAGATATTAGATATTGTTCACTTTTTAGCCGGCCTTGAGTGATGAACAACTAAATGTAAATCGCCAAACAATGATAAAGCGGGCCTTTAACACCACGGTGAATCGTTTTGAAAACACACAAGGTGACTGGGGTTACTTGAAGCAAAGACTGACACAACTTAAAGAAGAAGCAGCACCTGATGATAATGATGCCCTTTGCGGGTTGATTAAGGGAGTAGTTAAAGAGAATCCGTCAATCGAGAAGCTTTACGACGAGCTACCGCGGAAGGAATATGAGGACCGCTTCCGTTCACAAATACAAGCGTCAAAGCTTAAGAGGTTCGTGAACAAAGAGTCTCGTGAAACTGCTTTATCTCGTCCCTGGACTGGGGAAGAACATTATACAGACACGTCACTGAGGATGATAATGGATGGAGTTAAAAATGAAGGAGGATCCTCTGGGTCATCTCGCAATCTAGGGTTTTCTTCGACTTTTCAGGCTACAAAGGAATCCAATCGATATGCGAGGAGGGCAGTTAAAACAAGACTCCGTCTTGAAACTGCACAAGACCGAATAATTGATTACAAGATCGATAAAGATGAGCACAAATCAGATGATATAGAGGCTTCGGAGTTTAGGGTCTTGTATGCTGAAAAGTTCACTCCGATAGGCTCATTTGAGAAATTGAAATCAATTGCAGACGTTAGGATCGAAGAAAGTATGAAAAAGGGCGAATTTGATTCCGTAAAAAAAATCCGCGGCCAAAAACTCTCTTCAACGCAGCCGCTACCATATGTTGACCGCACTGAACATCACCTTAATGATATACTGGTTCGCCAAAACATTTCCCCTCCGTGGATCGAAAAACAAGGCTCAGTAAATAAAGACATTATGGTATTTAGGGACGACCTTCTAAGAAAGTTTCAGTCTGAATTGATAGCGGCTCTCAATTTAAGAGGATTCTTTCGAACTGAGGTCCCAAGCAATTCGGAACTCAACCAACATGGCAAGCTGAATTCAGTGAAAGAATCCGTATTTTCCGATTGGAAGTCCACACTAAAAATTGGTTCCAGAATTAAACAGTTAAACGACTCTCTAAGATCTTACAATCTTCAGGCCCCATTGCCAGCACAAAAATTTTATCTTCAGGCCGACAGGGAGTTGCAAAGGGTTTTGAAAGAAACAGATATCAGCCGACTTTACCGGGATGAGTTTTCACGCCAGAAAGTACTACACAATAATGCGAAAGCAGCTAACGAGTCACAGGCTACAAGCAACTCCCAGTTCAGCTGGCCAAAAAAATGGCGCATTTGGTAGATGAGATAATAGATATTATATACAGAGGGACTCAACCAACATTGTGAATTATCGGCCTGTCAAGAAAATAAATATATTGACTGAAAAATGAACTCGGTCCGCAATCCAGTATGCTGTACAAAAAGACAAAGTATTGTGCGCGAACTTATGCGTTAATAGGTTGCGTACTAACATTTTCCTGCAAGCCTTGCTCCTCTTTAGCTTGTGCTTCCTGTCCTCTTTTTTTCTTGTAGAAGCGGGTGTTGCCTGGGGCAAAACCACCATTACCGAACAATGCCCACTCTGGGGTCTTTTGTAGATATTCCATGTGATTAAAGTCTTTGCCTGAATTGAGAAGCTCAAAGAACCTGTCAAAATCAATGTGAGTGTACCACTCGTTGTTGATTTTGAACTTCGTACTAGCAATTAAGATACAATTAGAGTGTGCATGCTCAGCAGCAACATCGTACCCTAAACCTCTTCTTTGCAGTTCAGCCGCCAACGACTTAACAAATTTCGCACATTCCTCGTAAAATGGAATGTTTTGCATGGTCAAAGGATTACCGTTTCCATCAGAAGTCCCGCAGAAGGTGGCGCCTTTAACCTCAATGAAACATGGAAGACCACGCTGCACAAGGTCTGCATATGCGCTAACGTCAGCCATATTGAATCCCTTCACTAGGGTCATTCTGAAGACAGTCCTCTGGTGGGATTGGGTGGTCCTCAAAATGTCCAGGCATTCCATTAGCCTCTCCCAGAAGTCACGATATAGGGGCCTATCAACTTTCTTCAGTTCATTCTTGGTTGGCGCATCGATAGAGACATAAAGTTGAGTGACCTTGCCCAAATCTCTTAAAGGCTCGGGATGTTGAGCGTTACAAACCAAGAAACTCGAGATTTCCTTTTGGTGCAAGAGACTAACGAATTTGCTGATGAATGGATACATGATTGGTTCGCCAACAAGGGATAGGGCGCAGTGGCGAACCTTAAAAGCCTTTGCAAACCTTTCTGCAATGACACCAGGGACACCTCTCATTTGTTTGATTTTTGCGTAGTGTCCTTGCAAGGCATTCTCGAGGATATACTCGGGATCGTCAACTTCCCATCTCCAAGTTTTAGAGACAGGGTTAGTGCCGTGGCGCCAGCAGAAGATGCACTTGGAAGAGCACGCAAGAGAGGGAGTCAATTCCATGCACCTACTCGATACAATGTTAAAAAGAGAGTGTTTATAACATGAGCCTCTTCCACGTAGATCGTTTTTAGTCCACCTGCAAATTTTCACACCGGAATGTGATCCAACCACGGTGTAGCCTTGTTTCGTAAGATTTTTGAAGGTAGGACTATCCTTTACTATCATTTTTTTGACGCTGGACACGTCTTGAAGTTCAGAGGATTTTCCAACATCTTCCAAATCGATGAGTGGCTCTTTAGTTAATTCATCTTCAGGGTCCTGAGGTTCCTCGTCGTCCAAAGTTTCGTCATACTCGTACAGTATAGGTTCATCATCACACAAGGTTTCTGCCAGTAGTTTAGACCATTCCGACACTTTTGGATCTCCACCAAATTTCATGCATATTTCTCCCACGGGAAACACCCTACGACCACCTTGCTTTGCTAATAAGAGGTCGGCCTGCCTTGCCTGGTAACAGAACTTTTCTGGCCAAGACTCTGAATCTCCGATACCAAGGACCGCGTATCCAACAAGCTTCCGAAGCACGTACTTATCTATCCTGAAGTCGCTTGCATTTTCTTGTAAAGATTGTAAGAAAAAGTCCAATGGGGAGTCGCTGTCATACGAAGGTAACACCAAAATGTATAAAGCATAAGAACACGGCACATTGACAAAGTAGTCATCGAAATCACTCAGTTCATCCAGGTTGAGAAGCTTAGGCTCGTATTTAAGTTCTGGCATGCCAGAGAGCGTTTCCAGAACAGTTTTAGCAGAACGCTCTGCCGCGCCTTGCAGAGAAGAGTAAAAAACATAAATTTGAGAGTTCGAGAGCTTCTCGTTGGAAACTGTTAAGGCTTTCTTGAAGAAACCAGTGTCCTTTTTAGCGCTGCCCGCAGTCCTGCTGATGAATCTTGGCATCTTCTTTGCTCCACTTTTTGGCTTGGAGCTTCTGGCAGGCTTGAAGGCGTGAGTAAAATCAATTGCGATGGGCTCACTCGCACTTGATTCGAAAACAGGTCCAGTTGATGCGGGTTTCTCTTCTGCCCTCTTCTTTGAAGCACATGATCCTCCGCAACAGCCGCCTTTCTTTCCACCACTTCCAGAAGAACAGCATGAGCTGCCGCCCTTCCCGCCACAACACGTTTTCTTTTCGGGCTTTCCTGCAACGCCCGACTTAGCTTGGATAATTCCAGCTTCAGAAACTTCAACTTTCCTGCCAGAATCGTGTATAGCCAGAGCATACAGCACAGCGACCGATATTCCTATACTCAGCCGACCTCCAGAGATCAAATAGACGGCCACAACGGCACATACTACTAAATGGTCAGTCAGTTTAGTCGAAAGCTCCATATCCTTTGGAAAGATGCTAATGAAGTTGGTGTGCTAGAATTTAAACCTTCGTGGTTTTGTTCAATTTTGGCCGATGAGCTTGAAAGTTATCGCCAAAAGTAACCACTCTTTCGTATATGAAGATATTGAGAAACCCAATCATAGGTCCTGTCATTACAAATTAACGTCTTTAACCAAGATGACCTCGCCGTTCGATAAACGGGTATATGAAAAATGCTGTAGAAACTCTGTCGCATTAATGAACTGCTCCTGACCAAGCCTGCTAGACCCATTAGGGAAAAAGGTCTGGTACAAATGTTGGCCTTCGGCCGATGAGGCCATGGTGTTTTCACGGCAATCGGAATATGCTTTGAATGCGTCCATCGCCCACTGAGCTTCTCTGGGACATGTGTTGAAAACGGCCTTGCACGCTACCCAGAGAATAATCAAAGTATCGTAAGAATCTAAAGTTATGTCAGAGTTTGCATTGGTCCGCAACAGTAGCGGCAGTTCACTCTCCATAAAATTGGGATCGAAGCGCATTATCCTCTTTGCTGTCAGGAGGTCGCCTTTGTGTTGCGAAGTCCATTCTTTTTCTGTGCGCTTGAGCTCGTTGACAGCGTGTTTGAGTGCCTTGGTCTGACCGCTTTTGTATATACGGGCCGCGCGCGCCCGGTACTCCTTGATATCATATCCAGCAGCTTGACGGTCCGAAGTTGAGCTGGTCGAAGAGAGTTTTGTTTCTATCGCATTACGCAAGTTTTGCAACCCTTGTAGTCGTACTCTCAGGCTTGAGCATGACTCGTCCGGAGACTTTTCGAGAAACGAAAACAGATCCAGTAGCCATCTCAGAGGGGCATCATTTTCTTTACTTAGCAAATAGAGCACCCCATCTTTGTATTGAGAATCCTTTTTAGGCAGCATCTGCTTCGTTTCTTTGCCTGAAGACAGTTCAAATGCCGATGTTGTGTAATCCGAAAGAGTTGGCAAGAACAAATGAGTCGTGGACGTTATCTCAGATACAGTCGTCAGAGGGAGTTGAATTTTAAGTGCGACCGTGTCAAATATGTTTTCTTCTAAAACAAAGCCATACCCACTCAAGAGCTCTTCGTTCCCTTTCCCTCCATAGTTATTGAAAATCTCTTCTCCTCTCAAGACGGTCTCCAACTTGCGGACTCCGAAAGCGCCATCCCGCTGATTCCACTCAACTTTTGAACGATAGTCATGGTTAAGAAGATCAATAATTGGCAATAACACAACGTTTGAAGGGTCAGTGGAAGGATTTATCACGTACTCAGGGAAAGCGCGGGATAAGAACATCATATGTGACCAAAGAAAAGCAGGGAAGGACCACCAGTCGGTCTCAGAGCTATGTTGAAACACTTTTGAGGTTATGTTACGATAGACATGATCTTCGCTTTGTCCCAAAGTCTCTTCGATGTTTAGGATCTCCGCCTGGACTTCATTTCTGTGCTTTTTCAAGGTTTCCATAATCAACTTCCATTCGTTGAAAATGGAATAGAGCTTTATGCGCAAAGAGCTCCTCAAATTTGTGTTTCCGAGCAAATCGAGCTCCGACGGATTCCAAACAAGCGGTGAATCAATTTCATCTGGAAGAGCGTCAATATAAGGCGCGAACTTCGCTTTCAAATTTTCATCGTCAACGGTTGTCGAACTTTTGTCGAACTTAAGCTTGGCGATGAGAAGTTTCAGCCATGAGGTTTGATTCGAGTTCACCTTGAAGAAACTTACCGCTAAGCTGCTCTTGATAATCAAACTTTCTGGGATAATGAATTCTGCTTCTGTTATATCACTTTTAGCGATGCAAGCAAAACCTTTGCCGCCCACGTTGACAAACTCGACGTCATCTGGGCACTTTACTCCATTATCGAGACCCCAATCCAAAAGCACCTTAAGCTTTTCGGCTTGCATTTTACTTGAGGTTTGATTAACGTGCTTGCAGTTTCTAATTTCAAGTTTTCTGAACATATGAATAAGAATCATTTAACATTCTCAAAAAAACCAAGAAAAGCGCAAACAGGCAGAAGGAAGGAATTCGAAACCCTGATGTTTGGCTCAAGCTATACTTTCTAAACTAGCTATAAAAAGACAGCAAAATTGCCCCAGAAATCACATACCGAATAACTTAAATCACAAAATATCTATGGCAAGTATGATGGGGTCACAAGTACCCAGCGCCGCCAGACTCACGTAGAATAGCCTCTCGCATGAGTTTGTAGAGGAACATATGCACAAGCTGGTCTTTTTAGTGCTTTTTAAAACTAACACCTCGATCATGATTATATCAGCAACGACTTCAAATTATTCGATGACCCGTCATAGGTGATGGTAAACAAGACAAGATGTAAGCAGTAGATCCATAGAAAAGCCCAAAGTTTAATGACTACCGACACTAGGGGTACTATTTTCGGTAAGCTTTTGGGAGTAATGAATGGCAAAAGTACTGCAGGATCAGAAATGCGCCGTAACTCATTACACCAGCGCAATCTTCTTCTCAGTATGCGGCTGAACAGTGGCCCGGGTAGGAAGAGTTTAGGGACTTCAAGCAGAGGGACAACTAGCCACCGACTGACAAAAGAAAACTGGAGGGCATCATTTTCATCTGGATCCAGCAGACTCGGCGTGGCGCCGACTTTTTCAGGCCAGAAATCCCTACAGGATAGCCGATCAAGGGTGTCGTCCCCAGTTAAGGTTGGGGCTGATGATGGACGTAGCTCCCCGGCCAAAGTCCCTTTGCTGAGTGGTACGAAAGCAGACAGCTCACCAGCTCGCTACAAAGACTTCACATTAGATGATTTTGAAATAGGAAAAAAGTTGGGGAAAGGCAAGTTTGGAAAGGTATATTGCGTCAAGCACAAGCAAACTGGTTTTATTTGTGCCCTGAAGGCAATGAAGAAGAAGGAGATCATCCAATACAATGTCGAGAAACAATTTCGACGCGAAGTGGAAATTCAATCTTCTCTAAAACACCCAAACCTGACCCGGCTCTATGGATATTTTCATGATGAGAAGCGCGTTTACCTTTTAATGGAGTACCTTGTAAACGGCGAACTTTACAAGCACCTGAGATCTCATGGTCCTTTTAACGACATCGTTGCGTCCCACTTCGTTTACCAGATGGCTGACGCTTTGGACTATATGCACAGCAAGCATATCATTCACAGAGACATCAAGCCAGAAAACATCCTCCTAGGATTTCAAAATACTTTGAAATTGACGGATTTTGGGTGGAGTGTCACAAACTTGAATAATTCCAGGAGGAGAACGTTGTGCGGTACCATGGACTATCTTTCACCAGAATTGATAAAGTCTAGAGAATATGATAACAAGGTCGATGTTTGGGCACTTGGGGTCCTGACATATGAGCTCTTGGTAGGGACCCCGCCGTTTCTCGAGGACTCAAAAGAAATGACTTATAAACGAATAAAACGAAGGGACCTTAAGTTTCCAGACCATATTTCTAGCCAAGCGCGAGACATCATAAGCAAGCTTCTGGAATATGAGCCGAATGCTCGGATAGCTCTTAGAGATGTCAAAAAACATCCGTGGATTTTGAAAAACCGTCCTTTTTGGTAAAATCCTCTTTCCTAAGATCTTGACTTTTGGGTTGTGTCGTTTTTCTACTGCTATATATTACAAAATGCTAAATATTTACATGGTGTCATTAGTGAACATTAGTGAACATTAAGATAGTGTTTTGTTGTTCCTTACTATCTTTGGAACGGCCTTGGCCCAAGACTTTGTTTTTTTATCAATAATCATAAAAACGCGACCCCCTTGCATCATTCTACCAGTCCTGCCCGCCCTATGTACAAGGTCGATCGAGGTTTTTGGAACATCAAAGAGAATAACATTTCTAACGCCTTGAAAGTTAAGGCCTCTGGCCATCAGGTCTGTAGTAACTAGGACTTTCAAAGACGTATTTTTCTTTCCATGCAAATTCGAACTGGAAGTCGTGAGCTTGATGTTTGAATTAGGAAGCATTGTGGGTTCTCGTTTTACCGTTTTAGAGCTGTCATCTGAAAGCTTCGAAGGTGCCTCATTAAGACGTTTTGGCGGATTCACAAAAGCTGAGATTTTATCGAGCCTTTCAGAAATTGCGTCTTCACCAGTCAGACTAACACAATTGTGACCATACCGTTCAGTAAGCTGTTCGGCGACCTTCTTGGCATCTTTTTTCTCATTAACGAAAATCAAGCACCTTTTTTCAAAACCCTCTTCAGTTCCATCCTTCATAATAGCATAGAGAGCTTGTGCTAAAGCTTTTAGTTTCGAGCCCTTGTAGGGATTCAGGGAAGCATCAATGAGCTTGAAATCGATTTTTTGAGAAATTTTGTGAAGCTTTGGAGTAGTGATTGCTTCGGAAGTTGGAAAAAGCCGATCCATTGTTTTACTGAACTCACTTGGGATTGTAGCTGAACAAAAGATGAGGTGATTGGCGTTGGGGAACGATTTGATCGCGCTGTGAGTTTCTTCTAGCCATGAACGATCCATAAGGGTGTCTGCCTCGTCCAACACTGCAAATCGAACTCCAGAAAGCAGCCTTTCCGGCCTGTTGATTATACGCACCTTGAACATGTTCAAGACTTTCCCCGGTGTAGTTACAAGAAGATCTATTCTTGCCTTCACAGCTTCTATGAAGTCGTTGTAAGAGGTGTCCATATTCCATCTGAATGCATGTAGGCCAAGCAAGTCTGCGTTCAATTTCACGGTTTTGTAAACTTGTTCCACTAGCTCATGAGTTGGTACTAATATCACAGATCTCACGATCGCCTTATCTTTTATTTGATCCCAGCCCTCAGGATCATCCTGCTCTCCTCTTTTCAAGTAATCCAAAAGGGGCGTTAAGTACGCCATAGTCTTGCCAGAGCCTGTTTCTGCGGCCACCATGTGAACCTGTAATTGTCTGTTTGTAAGCGTCTTCGATAGTTTCTGTATGACGGCCACTTGAACAGGAGAAGGTTTAATATCTTTTTCAGAGGCCTCAGTCAAATCTGGACTTTTTGCGATTGTTTCTCTGGAGATGACTTTTTTCACTGCGGTTCTGACCTCGGGAAGAATCTTGAGTTGATCAAAATCTGTCACTTTAGATAAGATGCCTGCTGTTTTCTGAGAGTCTTGAGCATTAATTTCCTTAAGCCCACCAAAAGCTCCATAGTGGAAGATCTGCGAGCTAGGTTCATCTTTTTTGTTACGGTTTGCAGGGCTCTTCTTGATGGTTGAGACCAAACTATGCCTTGATGACTTATTCTTGCCTCCGATTCTGGCCGCACCACGAGCGTAGGTGCTCGAGCATCGAAATGATCCAAGGCTTCTGATAACCGGGTGAGACATGGATCTTAACAACGGGTTCATTATCAATCAAGATTCCACCACTTGCTCATTTGTTCAATTTTGGCTTTTCAAGGTGTTCAGTAGTCAACAGTGATACAAAAATTTTAAATCTTGACGCTGTTGAGCTCAATAAGTTTAAAAAGATTGAAACGAAAAGGGTGGCAAGACTCGCATACTAGCCTAGCATGAAAGACCTGACTTCGTTACTCTCAGATCTCAATGTACAATACAACAGCAATAAACACTTTGAAGCTGCTAAGGTCTGTAAAGAGCTTATAGAAGCTGGCGTTGAAGACAAAATCAGCGTTTTGGGACAGTGGCTAGTCTCTCTAATCAAGAGCGATTGTTACAAGCAGGGCTGGGACCTT
This sequence comes from Lachancea thermotolerans CBS 6340, assembly GCF_000142805.1. NCBI lineage: Eukaryota > Fungi > Ascomycota > Saccharomycetes > Saccharomycetales > Saccharomycetaceae > Lachancea > Lachancea thermotolerans. Next base: position 361,305 of record NC_013084.1, on the reverse strand, counting down.
CTGAACCAATACGATCAAGAGTTGAAAGGATTGTATCATCTTGAGAGACTTTACATCTTCTACAAGCTAGGCTACACCAAAAGTTTTGAAAAGCTATACGATGAATTAAAAGATATCGAGCAGGCAAATAGCTTCGAAAACAGAGGCCTGCTTCATGTTCGGGCCCAATTTTGCTTTAAGAATGGAAAGTTCGAAGAAGCTGTCAAGATCTATCAGCTTTTGGCGACTCACAACGAACAACAATTAGATAACGAAACGGAGTTGGCTTGCAACGAGAGGGCTGCAGTTGGTTCTACTTATCAATCGGGCTATGAAAGTCTTTTAGTAACATCCCTGAATGAAGACTCATACGATCTGCTTTTCAATGAATCTCTCATCGCCTTAAGAAGAGGCGATCTGGATCTATCCCTCAAATACCTTAACCAAGCATCTTCTTTGGCAGCTCAGGAAGGGTCAGATGATGACCAAAATGCAATTGAACTTCAAAAGGCGTACGTACTCCAAGCCAGCGGAGAAAAGAGTGAGGCAAAAGACATTTTAAACGATTTAGTTTCAAAGACAATGGCAGGGTCGACCATGCACTTGCTCGCTCAGAATAATTTGAAGTCGTTCCATGATTTTTCGAAATACACCACTAATGTGTCTTTACTCCTAAGGGAGCTTGACGTCGCCAAGCTCAGTGGGAAAGTTAGCTCTCTAGGACACGAGCAACAGCAGATAATCCTCAACAACGTCTTGTTTTTGAATTTGTTCAACGGTTGTGGCATCCAATCGAAAAAGTCTCTAGTATCGAAAACCTTGGCTAACTACCGAAAGACAATAGCCAATGTTGTCTTAGAGCCTTACAGCACGCAAGCCAAGAAAATGTTTAACCGCACTATGTCTGCCATGTCGTGTGGCACTGGAGGAAGCGTGTTTGGATCTATTGTTCTCACTGTCCAACTCCAGGTTTTGGAAAAGAATTTTGATGGGGCTATTGTCTTGTGTGAAAGCTATTTGAACAAAAACAGCGACAGTGTTAATTATGAACATCGCGTTGTATGCTACATATTGCTCCAGCTGTACCGTGAGAGCGGAAGATCTTCATCGAGCAACCGGCTTTTAGAACACCTCTTTGCAATTGTTAAGGACAATAACGTTAAGGAGGACCCTGAGTTTTGGCGTTTTGTCGCATTCAATCTTCTCGCACAGGGTTTTGGTTCAAAAGCAGAAGACATGTTCGCCAAGCTGCAAAGAATTTCACCTGAGCTGCAACTCTTTAACTCAAGCTCTGAACAGCATGACGTTTTGAGTTCCGATCTTGACTCTCTTGTTAGCTCTGTTGACGTAGAGTCATTAAAGAAGCTGGGTGCCGCGCCATTTGAAGGTCAGCGTACTCGTATGAGGGACACATCATTAGGAAAGGTCGCAAAAAAGAGAAGAGTTCACAAAAACAGGAAATTTCCTAAGGACTTTGATGCTGAAAGAGAACCAAACCCCGAGAGATGGCTGCCGTTAAAGGATCGGTCAGACTTCAGGCCTAAAAAGAAGCTTGCAGCCAAGCAAACTCAAGGCAGTGCGATAAGTCGGAAAAGCGAGCAGAGCCTTGATATCTCAAAGAAAAATCGGACTAAGAAGGGCAAGAAATAAGGCTCGCACACCCTAAAATCCGTTACGACTGAGAGAATAAATGTAACTTTTGTTCAAATGAATATTTTTAGTGTACACAGATGCTATGCTATGAAAGATGCACGAGACCTCTTCAGGTAAACAAAGTGTCCTCGTCCCTCAGGTATTCGCCGATATCCGCTTGTCTGAAGGCCACAATACCTGTGGGCTGTACGTCTCTTGATTCAGATGTGCTCTTAGAGCTCACACCGAAACCCAGGGGCACGTCATGCATAGAAAATACGATGACCCCTGCGTGTTCGGGAATATCTTCCGACATCTTGCCAACATGCGCTTTCAAAACATGGTTGCCGTAAAGGAAAGGCATCTCCCCGTTGGGCTTAATCCAAATCTTGTACTTGGCATGTTGCGCTAGGATCGTCAACGCTGTGATATGTAGTCTGAATTTGCCAGTCTTGGTGAACTTGCCCAAACACAAACCCACCGACATTAGGTTGGGCCTTGCCACTGAGGTAGCAAGCTTGGCAATGTGCTCCGGAACGTAGTAGACTCTGTCTTTTTGCAATCTGAATACAAATGGCTGATCTTTGTTATCGACCAAAAACTTGATATTTCTGCCAATGTAACCGGCGAGCTTCTCGAAAACTACTTTAGTCTCATCCTCGGTGAGTTGTCTCATGATTGAAGAATACGCCCGCGCAGTGAGGAGCTTTGGGGAAGTGTTCGCTGAAACTTTTGAATTTGATGAAAACTTCGCTTAACTGCTCATCTCATCTCATCGCATTAGAATTAGTCTGGGAAAAATTTTCCATGTTGTAAAAAGCAATACGTATGAAAAGATGCGATGAGCACGTCAGATACAGAGCCAAGGAACAGGCTGGTGAAAGCTAGGTTCCAAAGTCGCCAAATCGGACGATGGGCGGATGTGAAGGATATCTTAGGTTTCGAAATAGTCATTTCTTTGCTTCGTCTTCCTTTCCCAGACCTTTAATCGCCAGGCCGCTGAATGCCGGATCTTTGATAAAAGACGACAGTCTGGTAATTGACATCCTCTGCTTAAAGGTAGACCCTCTCTTGCTGTTACGTATCTGAAAAAGTGCTGCCAGGGTTCTCAAACTCAGGGCTTCATGCGCAATTTCTTGCTTCTGGCCAGTATTGAACGTAATGTCTTTTGACAAAGCAGAGCCTTGAAGCGCAACATACCATGCATGCCTGTTCCTCTTCCATGGCTGATGGCAACACTTCACGCTGCAAACGCCGCTTAATTTCGACGTTTCCCAAGTGCCTGCAAGACAAGAGCGGAATGAAAGAAGAGCCAGGAGGAGCGTGTGTCAATGGCACACGCACAAAGCAACCATAGTAGCTGGAGAAAGTTCATATGCTTAGAGAGCAGCTGAGAAGACCATACAGGCAGCGAGTCGGAGTTGTACTGACCCTGTCAGCAACTCGAGGTCTGCGCACTATGGGCTTCTATATGCTCCGTACAAAAGGCTTGAACGCACTTCAGCGGCTAGTTTGTCAAACAGCCGATCCCTTAGTTGCCAATTGAGCAAAAAGTTGTGCGGCTCGCTTGATCAAAAGATAAGAAGACAATCCTTTTAGCATATATTAAGTCCTCGGAGAGCGCTCCACAACCCTCTGCGAGAAGACTCAACAAAAAAAGTTAGTAGCGCTGTTGTTAGCATTGGATTCATAATGAACTGGAGGCAGGCAACCTTCGAAAACCTAGCATGAGATATCAACGCCGAAGTCCATACGGAACTCTGGCCGGAAGCGAGACTTTGTTGCAGTTTTCGCAGTTTGAGAAGCTTTCACCAGAAGATCACTCGTACTTAGTGCTCCGCTCAAGATTTGTTTGGGCTCATCGCAGGAAACTTCCTTCTGTTGCCAGCATATTTTCTGAAAGGTTACTCACCTTCACCGTTCAGCTAGCATCCGGTGTACCAAGCACTGATGTCCGAAACTAATAATCTAAGACCGGCTTATGATGATGATCAGCCTGGTGAAGAAGCTTACAAGAGAGGTAATCAATACAAGTGGACTAAAGCTCGTAAAGCCGATTATGAAGAGACTGGAGATGACACAGAAAGTTCTAATAAAAAAGCGTATGTATGTGAGGGCAGGTTCTCAACCAATGTGAACTACTATTAACAATGCAACATTTTTGATACAGAAAGATTGACCCAACTGCTGAAGTGAAAATCTCGGGCAATGAAGAAGTCAAAGAGAAAAGGCTGCCAAAGAGGAAGGTCGCTGTAATGATCGGGTACTGTGGAACCGGCTACCACGGTATGCAGTACAACCCACCAACACCAACTATAGAGGCGGAGCTTTTCAGAGCGTTCGTTGAGGCCGGTGCGATTTCGCAAGCAAACTCGAAGGATCTCAAGAAAAGCGGTTTCATGAGAGCAGCCAGAACCGACAAAGGAGTTCATGCCGGCGGTAATGTTGTCTCGCTCAAACTTATCATTGAGGATCCAGATATCATTGCAAAAATCAACTCCAAACTACCCGAAGGCATCAGGGTCTGGGATATCGAGCGTGTCAACAAAGCTTTTGATTGTAGGAAATTATGTGGTTCGCGCTGGTACGAGTACCTTTTGCCAACTTATTCCCTGGTAGGCCCCAAGCCTGGCAGTGCCCTCTACAACGATATTGAGGCGAGCAAGAAGGAGATACCCGGCGTCATGCCCGATGACGAAGAAAGTGCTAAATTTTGGGCTAGCTTTTTTGAGGAAATTGAGCAGAAGTTCACGCCTGAAGAGCTAGAATTGATCAAGTCGTATACTCCTCCACCTAGAGACGAGTTCGACGATGATGATCCGACGTACCAGTTAGTGAAAAACTACAAGTTGATAGAAAATGCTCACCGCAGGGCCTATCGGATCTCAGAAAGCAGGCTTGAGGCGTTCCGCGCCGCGATGAAACAGTACTTGGGTCCTCATAACTTCTTTAACTTTACCTTGGGTAAAGAATTCAAAGATCCAAGTGCAATCAGGTTTATGAAGGAAATTAAAGTTTCTGACCCTTTTGTGATTGGCGAGAGAAACACTGAGTGGGTATCCATTAAAATACACGGCCAGTCATTTATGCTTCATCAAATTCGTAAAATGATTTCAATGGCTACGCTTGTTACAAGATGCTCCTGCCCCGTCGACCGCATCACAGACGCCTACAAACCACAGAAAATTAACATTCCAAAGGCTCCCGCTCTTGGGTTGTTACTAGAGTGCCCCGTTTACGAAGGCTACAACAAGAGATTGAAGGAGTTTGGTTACAATCCCATTGACTTTAGCAAATATCAAGACAAAATGGATGAGTTCAAAATGAAACATATCTACGACAAGATTTATCAGGAAGAAGTCAGCGAGAACGTGTTCAACGCGTTCTTTAGCTATATTGACAACTTCAGCCAAGTCACCGGTGCCCAGTCTGTAGATGATGGAACAGCAAACCCGGCTTCAGCTCAAAAAAGCGTGTTCGACTTTTTGACAGCGAGAGGAATCGTTCCTTCTACTGAGGAATCGCCGAAAAAAGAGGCTGAAGAGGCACCCCAAACCGCTGCTCCCGGTGCTATTTCCACATCGCCAAGCGAAGGAGAAATGGAGGCTTCGACGAATAATCCATCCAAGCCAAGTTCGAACGAGCCCAATGTGGTGTAAGTGGAAAGCAGCTCTCCTGACGATCCGACATAGGATACCAGTAAATCTGAGTTCCCAAAACACCCTGCCCAGCAGGTGTAAATATCAGCTCCTTTGTATGTGTATAGTAAGAACTATGTCAGGTGACATATGCAAATTTTAACATTTTGTCTAAAAGATTTCTTGAATTGTAACCGGGGTTATTGTTAATGAAAACTCAACCGCACAGGTCGCACCATAAGCTAGCTGTGGAGCTCTATGTCACTTATTGGTGTTAGAAATTTTAGCTCAAGCAGCCTAAGAGCTGCAGCTCCTACTCGGGGGAAGGCTCAAGGCTTCGCTAAAAAGGTTAGCGGTGCTAAGACCACTGGAAAGAAAGTTAGCGCTGGATCCTTGTACAAGCCATGGCAGCAAACGATAGCAACTTCAAATCTCAACAAGAATGCGTTTCCTGTTGAAGTGCCAACCTTCAAGCCCAGCGAAATTTCGCAGTGCGTTGACCAGGTAATGTCGTTTTCCAATGCTCACTACAAGTATTTGTACACTCTGGGGTCATTTAAACAAAATCAGTTTAACGAACTTTTCCCACGCCCAATATCAATGGTTAGACGTAATACTACTCAGAAATTGTTCGAATTACTCAAAAACTCACCAGACAGAAAGTTCATTTTAACCGGCGAGTCAGGAATAGGAAAGAGTGTTTTACTATCCCAGGTGCATTCCTTAGCGTTCGAAGAGAATGCCCTTGTCATAAACATATCCTATCCAGAGCTCTTTTTGAATGGTACCAATGATTTCTTTTATGATGGAGCGAGCTACGTTCAACCAATGTACCTGAAACGTCTGCTCAACAAAATCTTGAAGGCAAATAATAAAAACTTATTGTCTTCTATACCTATTTCCGGTAATTATAAGTTCGCTAATGCTGACCCCAAGGACTCCGCAAGCAGGAAGTTTGTCCAAATCACAGGCGGCAAGAGTACACTTTTGGATCTTATTTCAGTTAAAACGTCTCCTCGTAACCGAGGAGATTTATTTCAGGCTGTCATCCAAGAACTCAGCAAGCAAGCTAAAGTTCCAGTAGTATTCACAGTGGACAACTTTTCTCGTATAACAAGCGAGCCTAAATCCGCTTACAAAAACTCCAACAACGAAAATATTCATGTTTTGGAGCTTCAACTTGGAAAAACTATAATGGAAATTGTTAGCGGCAAAGTTTTATTTCCCCACAAGCTGAGTGCTGTTGTTCTGGCAACATCAGGTTGTGACAGGACCAACAGAACGCTCCCAGTGGGACTTCAAAAACAACCACATGATCCATACGTTAGTCGAAAGCACTATGATCATGATCTTGCGTGCCTTCTTTCCAAAGGAAACGTCAGAGAATTTCCTGTAAATAAGTTGAGCAAGCAAGAGCTTCAAAACTTATTAGAATTCTACTACAAGGCTGAAATCATCCTATCAAAAGACAATAACGAAAAAACCATTGAACAATTAGTTGACGAAAAGTATCTTCTCAGCGGTAACGGGAACCCAAGAGAGCTACTAAAGAGTTTGGTGTTACAGTTCTCTTAACTGCATCCTCTGTAATTATATAGCAATCCGTCTATTCCTTCATGTAAATACAAAGGTGTTTTCAGTTCTGCCAGAATTATTGAGACCACCTTTTTTCATTTCTTTACAGCTTTTGTCTTTTGGCTTCAGTATCAGATTCATCATCATCATCAGACCACAGCTCTTCGTCATCATCATCGATGTATTTCGGTTGCTCCGTATTTTGAGGGGCAGGCTGTGTTGGGGGGGCGGGCTGGGTTACACGACGCGCATCCTGAACTTCTTGAAAGCCGCGCTTTTTTTCAATTTGACGCTTCTCCCAGTTTGACTTCATTTGAGCGGTAGCTTCTTCAAGATCCTCGATTTTCACCGAGTCACTGATACTTTCGAGTACTTTTTGAACAACGGACACATAATTTCCGTTAAGTTTGTCATCTCTGAAGCGCAGCATACGCCACACCCCCGTCTCTTGGTCTTTAGCGCATTCTACTATCCTACCATTTAGTGGCTCTCCGAGGGATTTCAGTTCAGTCCATTGGCTATCACTAACGTCAAGATCCGCGAATTTTTTGTATGTCCGATCCAGTACCTCAAGTTCTTTTTTAGAAAACGGTTGCTCGAAGTCATGTAGTCTCGCGTTAACGTCTGCCCCACCTTGCCATATGTAAAGGTGAAACGAAGGCTTCACACCATAATTGTAGAAAAATCTATTTGGATCGTTCTTTGAAAGTGACGTGTCTTCAGCCTTGGGAATATCGAGAATCATCTTGAAGTCAACCGTATTTTCCGTTTCAGGTTTCCATTTTAAAAGTAGTGAGTCCTTACCGCCTACCACATATGGAGTTGTAACTGGGGTGAAGATCAGACCATCCGACACGTGAGGAAGTTTATCAAGAGAGTTGGCAACTTTAACAAGGTCCACGCTAAAACTCATATGTTTCATCGATATCTTGAACGGGAAAGTAGCGCACTGTGCTGGGTAGAGCGAGCGTAAATCATAATATGGTTTGAAAAACTCTTTTCCCAGATGAGCTAGACGAGAGCTCGTGGGTGACTGTACAATGCACCTTCCATTTATCGCCAGACAGTCAAACATAAGGTACCTCAGCTCCTTAACTTTTGTGACAGGGTTAGTTTGCAGTACAAGCTCACCATCTATGAGTGTACCATCCTGAAATGTTTCTAGTAGCTCTTTTCTTGACTGCTTAGGAAGTCGGGGAAACCTAAACCCATTTACTTGATAATAATTGTTTTCCCTATCGATTATGAAACAGCCCTGCTCTTTAGTCACTGGGTTGATTACGATCAGCATTAGTCCACGCAAGCCGTCTGTTTTTTCGCAGACATAGTAGTCCTGCTGTAAAAGCTTCTCTTCTATGTCTGAATGATGAAAGGAAATTGGTTGTGAACCAGGAAAAGTCTTAGCCGGCTTAGGGGAATTCAAAAGCTTGCAGACAAGTAGCCGAATATCTTGTGTCACATTCGCTGGCTGGCGAATGCCAGGGATTTCAGGTGCGGCTCGATTGTCCATTGTCCTATCGTTTTTTGTTTGTTTATTCCTAGTTCTTAGTTAAATATCACCAGGAAAATTTCGAGATACTTTAAACACCTTCCTTGACAAAAAGCTCTGGTGAATGAAGCTTAAGCTAGAATGGCTTCAGAATCCGACGCATCCTCGAGAAGAAGAGCAGTACGAAAAATCAATTACAATGAAAAGGATGCAGATGCGGATCTCGTAAAAAGGATCCAGCTAATGGAGAAAACACGAGAATCTGTAACATCTTTGAATAAAACGAAAGTCTCAAAAAACAAGTATCAGAGCTACCTGAGCAGCAAAAGTGTGACTTGGAATTTTATTCCATCGCTTCCCCCTTCATTCAGGAAGCATAGTAGATTTTCAAACATTTTAGACCTGGAGGACGCACTTATAGATGTCACTACTGACACTTTGAGCCAGGATGGTTCTGCGTTACTAAAACGAAACGACCACATATACATGGTTTCAGAACCTCCGGGTGAGCCCTATTATATCGGAAGAATTGTCAAGTTCGTTGCTAAACCTGAGTTCCGCAGCTATATCGAAGAGTCCCTTGAGTATGTGAACACATTTCCGGCTAAATATTTCCAAGTTAAGATGAACTGGTACTACAGGCCACGGGATGTTCAAGACAAGATCCAAAACCTCAATCCAAGACTTCTTTACGCCTCGCTTCATATGGACGTGTGCCCCATCCACTCCTATCGCGGAAAATGTAATGTTGTTCATCGGTCAGCGTTAAATATTTCTGAAGAATCGCAAAATGAACAAGTCTGGAAGCCAAACACTTTCTATTTCGAACAACTATTTGATCGATATACGCTAAAATTTTATGACATATGGAGTTCGCGTAAACAACTCTTGAGTCTCGATCCCAATTCAGTCTATCTTATCTCTTTGGCCAACATGTACCCATTCGTTTTTACAGAAGAAAGCTTTCCTATCCAGAAAATTATCGATAAGTATGTCTTGGGCAAAGAAACCCCGGACAGAGAAACATGGGACTACAAATGTGGCGAATGTGGAGGGTGGTGCGAAAAAACCCAGCGAATAAAGTGCGACGAGTGTCAGGTTTATGTCCATCTGTTTTGTCTAGATCCGCCGTTGGAGCGCAAACCAATCAAGGGAGTTATATGGATCTGTTCAAGATGCCTACATCACGATAAAGAGTCAGAGAGCTTGACGGAACCCCACTGTCAAACTCTTGAATTTCAAACGTTGCAATCAAGATCAGGCAAAAAGTGCGCTCTTCAAAGTATACCGAGCAATCCGGAAAATCTTTGGTTTCATTATCTGGGCTCAAAAGTTGTTGATTTTATGGACGACATTCTAATACCAGAGCTTGTTCTTCCTTTTCCTCTCAAAAATTCTCGGATAGGCCCGAGATATCAGTGGACCGGATACGAAAAAGAGGTTGAAAAAGGAGAACCTCACAACGGTCCAAAGAACGAGAGAGGAGGCGACGAAACTTCAGAGCTTCTCTGGAAATTTGATTCTTCTAGGATAGGTGATAAGGAACTAAATGAATACACTCACAAATGCCAAAAGACTTTTCCGCCGCAGCTAGATGTTCTACCTCAAACGTCTAACTTCTTGGATATGATATTGAAGTTGCTTATGAGTTGCAATTACAACGCCAACGAAGCTTTTGCATTATGCCAAAAACTCTTATCTAGGGAGACGCTTCAAGAGCCTACGTTCACAACAGAAGAAATCAAAAAATTCGAAGAAGGTGTTGCGGAATATGGCAGTGAACTTCACCCCGTTTGTAAGCATGTGGGGACGCAGCCCATGTCCATGATTGTTCGCTTTTACTATTACTGGAAGAAAACCCCCAATGGAAGACGAATATGGGGCAACTACAAGGGAAGGAGAAAAAACCAGAAACACGCTAACTCGGCCTCTGAACACGCAGTAAGTAGCTTTGGCAAGAAATCTCGGATAAGGAAGCCCTCAAAAACATTACGGGAAGATTTGTCATCCTCTTCTAAGGAGTGGAAGCATATTGACGACTCCTCATTTGACTCTGAAAAAATATCTAATGTTAAAACGTGCTTCAAATGCATGTTTTGCGAAATAGATTATTCACCACTTTGGTATCGTGTTACCGGCGGCTGTGACGATGAAAATATCAAAACTAGGATGCTAACAGGCGTTGACGAGAAAACATCAACGTCCCATAAACTTCCACATCAATCCTTGAAGTCCAAAAAATCAAATGAGAATCCATCTTTAGAGGCTTTATGTATTCGTTGTGCTCGGCTTTGGCGAAGATATGCTGTGAAGTGGATCAGCCCTTTGGATGTCATTAGAAGACTTAACGGAAAGTACGCCTCTAGCATTCGCAACGCCCTTGACGAACTATTGGCTGACCCTGCCGACACAACAATCAAAGTCGCACCCAACCAGCTTATGGAAAAGTGTGTTGAGTGGGAGCTGGCTCAAGACGCGGAGCTCATTTTAAAACAGAGATTCCACATGCTTGACGATACTGAGCGGTACCTGAAAATGAAAAGAAACTGTATTTCAATGCACACCCAGCTCAACAAAGCTGTGAAAAAACTGGTTGATAAAGACCCGCAGGCGGACTCTAAGATGCAAGATGAACTTAAGGAGTATGTTCAGTCAATTATGCAGGAAGTTCGCAAGAAAGAGAAGAAAGCCAAAGCAGTTAAAAACAAGGTCAAGACATCAAAAGCGAAAGAAAATCATAAAATGATACAAACTTCGGGCGAACAACGCAGCTTTAAAAACAATCTGGACACTGCAGCCTTCAAAAGCTCGACGACAACATTGATAGATTCCAATGGTGAAAAAAATGTTGAAGTGAAACAGGAGCGGGTTTTGACGAGTCTCAATCACACTCTACCAGCAGGGGATCACAAACTTCAGGTTTTCGTTGAATCAGGAAAGAAAAAAATAGGCGAAATCACGGTTGATTCAAATTTCGAAAATTTGAGACTTTCGGAAGAGCTTTACAACTATCTACTTGATCTTTCTTCAGAAAATGCCAGCCTCCAAGAAAAAGATTCTCGTACGTGCGACATTGTCAACGTAGCCAAAGCAGAATCGCATATTACAGAGGAGAGTAAGAAACATTACGATCCAACTTGCCTACAGATAACAAATGGTAGCAATGTGCCCATTCTTCCTGGTAATGACTTCTCACGTGTTTTAGAAACTTATCACTGTCATAACCCTCTGCATTACGAGTGGTCACAAGGCGCACTTCCCAAAGTCACTAACGATTTCATACAGAGTGTAATTCGTGGTGTCCGTCCCATTACACAAAACAATATTGGCAGAAAAGCGCGGAACCCTGCAATTGCTGTAGAGGAACCAAATTGCGAGGGAAGCTTAACTCCGCGCAATTTTTGTTGTGTTTGCCTGGAAAATTTCAGTCATGATTACAATGAGGAAATAACGTGTTCAAACTGTGGGCTCAACGCTCACTATTTCTGCTATGGCTTTAAACCTAGAGTGTGCCGCAAAAGTTCAAAAGACGAAATCAAGCTAAAGAATTTGCAGTGGCTTTGTGACACCTGCTCTAATGATTTGAATCCAATATGCTCGACGAATTATCAGTGCTCTCTTTGTAACGCAAAGGAGTCTGACTACGACGGAGGAAAAAAAAGGCTAAGTCGTTCGATACCTGATGCTTTAAAAATTACGTCAAATAATACATGGTGCCATGTAAGTTGTTCTTTGTTCAATCCAGACCTGTCGTATAACTCCTTAGCTCGGCTACAAATTGCAGGAAACATAAAGTCTACTCTTATAAAGTGTGGTGGAAAAGCATGTGTCATATGTGGTGTTAGCGGTGGCGGAATTGTGAATTGCGAGGAATGTGATTTTTCTTGCCACGTTACCTGTGCACAAGACTATCAGAAGTGCTCCATATTGTTCAAAAAATTGTATGTGGATGACGATGCCCAGTTCTACAGTGTGATAAATGATAAAGGACAAAAGTTCCAAATCAAACCTATTATACTTTGTCCCAAACATCAATCATATACCAAAGATACTACCGCACTCAATTATAGAAATGAAAAAGGGACTTCTTTTCTGGAAATCTACTGCAATAATAACAAATGTTTTGAAGAGATGAGGTCCGGGACAGTGAAGTTTAGGGCAATGGACAACAGAGGAGGAATGGCCCTTTCTCAGAAATTTGGTTCTTTGTTTTTAGGCTCACAGACGTCCAATCCCTTTGGCAAAGTTGCCTGTAAAAACTGTAACAAAACCAGCTCAATTTTTTGGTACAACAATGTCTGCCATGCTTGTCATCATCACTTGTCAAATTCGCGCTCCAACTTACTTTTAAATGAAGCTAGTGTGGTAGATGAAAAAGCGACAGTTAACACAGTTCTTACGGATTACTTGCTTAAGGGCTTAGAAAGCACAAAGCCAAGTTTACCTCTCGGCAAAAAGGGAATTAAACGCCAGAACGGCTCTACTGCTTTGAAGGGGAAAAAAAAATTTAAATCTGTAGAAGCTGAAACTCCGTCATCTGGAAAACCTCCTCTGACAATGCCAGTGGTGGTCCAAAATCTTTCTGGTAAGAACATGAGGGTGTAAGATATGTAATTCTTCAATCGAACAAAGCATGTTAGCTACTGTCATGTATCTTGCCTTTGTTGCGTTTGACCGATATGCGCTGCCTTATTGTAACGATGTGAACAAGGGAAATGTGGCTCCGATCAAGAAATTGTTCCATCAATTTCTCCAAGCTTATTCATTATATACTGAGGCGACGTGAGAGAAATTTTGGATGTAGATTGTTTCGGAAAACTGACTCCGCTGAAATCTACAATGAAGCAACGATAATCCCCAAAATATCACAATGTTTTCAAAGTTGAGTAGTCTGGAGCTTACTTCAAGAAAGCAGGAACGGTAAATTGTGATCTTAAAAGAGGCGCTTAACGTTCCAAGATAAGGAGCCAAGCAAGCAATATCAAACAACCAATGTGCTTCCTTTTTGAAAACTAAATTCAGGATAGCCGCTCCGGTAAATATACAGAGAGCAACTTTGCAACATTCCAAATCACATCTTCGGGCAAAAGCAGATGTAAGCTTTTTTCAAAAACAAGTGCAGTCAAAAAGTCATCTATGCCATAAATGACTGTCGGGAAGTCAAGGCGATCCAAAGTTAGCTGTTTTTAAAAACTTTCCGGGTCGCGATAGGTCAAGGCTTTGTTGAAAAATGATACGCCTTCCCTCAAACACCTCCTGAAAGCAAACTTTCAATGCGTTCGATTTCATCTAGTGTAGAGGCAGCAGCTAATTCATCCTTCAACCTATTTCTAACTTCGTCGCTCATCTTCCCTACTATAACGTCCATAATTTCCTCATTCTTGTCTTTGAATTTTTGCCGTGAAGGTGCAATATCTTTTCCTGGAGAACTCCGGAACTTGCACCCTGCGTTGCGCTCCTGGTCGCTAATTTTTGTGAAATCCAAAGTCTTCAGTTGCGGCGCTCTTGATAGCGCGAAGACTCGATAATCTTCTAAATGGCACACACTGTTGCCTCGTAAGCTAAGATTTTCTAATGTTTTAGGCGCATCTCGGAGGCCTTCAAGCGCTGCTAACTGTTCGACCCCGTTATTAGACAACACTAACCTTCGCAGTCTTCTTGGAAGGCGTCTGCCATCGATTTTCGAGATGCGATTCCTTCCTAACAGCAACGTCGTTATCTCATCATGTGCACTAAGATCTGGTATTTGGTTGAGCTCATTGTTTGTGAGGTCTAAAACATGTGTCGGTTTTGGTAATTTTGCTAGCACAGCAGGCATCGCCTCGTCATCACATTCGATACCGAGGTCTCGAATCACTACGCACTTCTCAGTATCATAAACTCCATTAAAGTGACTCACGTAGTAGGTAGGGGCATCTAGTACCACGCTAGGAGTTATCTTCATGTCTTCTGCTGACTTTTAGGCTTGAGTATAGTAGATCGACATCTGGGAAACTTTTAGAAATAAGTCTTCTGAGCTTGCAAGGTATAAAAATAAGATACAAAGAAACAGCGGAAATGTAGATTCTCAGTCTCCAAGTTGGCCCATAAACTAATTTGGGCTTTCTAACTTGCCGCTTAACGTTTTTTTTTGAATATCTCATCAACACTCTGAAATGTTTGACAAGAATAAAGTCGATTACTCACTTTACCTGGTGACGGATTCGACTATGCTTCCTCCCGGAACGACTCTGGAGTCGCAAGTGGAGGCAGCGTTAAAAAATGGTGTCACTTTGGTGCAACTACGAGAGAAAGAGACTGAGACTAAGGTGTTTATTGAACAGGCGTTGAAAGTGCAAAAGTTGTGCCATAAGTTTCAAGTTCCTCTGATCATCAATGATCGCGTTGATGTGGCACTTGCAATTGATGCTGATGGAGTACATGTCGGGCAGGACGATATGCCAATTAAAATGGTGCGGCAATTACTAGGTCCTAGCAAGATCATTGGCTGGAGTGTCGGGTATGAGCACGAAGTTGAACAGCTTGCTGCAATGGGCCCAGGAGCTGTCGACTACATTGGGCTAGGTATGGTATATCCAACATTAACTAAGAAAAACCCTAAAAAGGCACCCATGGGGCCTAGGGGTGTCTCAAAGCTTCTAGATAAACTGCAAAGCACCAACGCTGAGTGGTGTAGAACAGTTGCTATTGGAGGACTGCACCCTGACAATATTCCGCGTGTGCTCTATCAGATCGCCTCGAGTGACGGTAAGAGAAGTTTGGATGGTATCTCAGTTGTGAGTGATATCATGGCGTCCCCAGAAGCAGGCAACGCAGCTCAAACTCTTAGAGCGTTGATCGACCAGTCAAGTTTCCATTATGCCCAGGGACTTTCTCCTTGTAGGAAGGATTTTAGCTCTGAACTCGCTAAAGAGTGTGTGCAGCAAATGACAGAGGCATCTCCTCTAGTGCAGCATATCACTAACAAGGTTCATCAAAATTTTGGAGCTAATGTCACTCTAGCACTTGGATCGTCTCCTATCATGTCTGAAGTTGAGCCTGAGTTTGAAGAACTTTCACAGATTTCTCACGCAACGCTTTTGTTAAATACAGGTACTGTGGCCCCTTTCAACACCTTGTTGCAAGCAATGTGCGCGTACAATGCTGCAAAGCGGCCGATAGTTTTTGATCCCGTTGGGTACAGTGCAACCTCTACTCGCTTAGAGCTTAACAACCAACTTTTGGCCTATGGTCAATTCGCGTGCATTAAGGGTAACGTGGGTGAGATTTTATCGCTAGCTGATCTTAACAAGGGTAAAATGCGGGGCGTTGACGCCGGCTCTGTTGGTTCGGATATCTCCCTATGTGTTGAGGCTACCAAAATTGTGGCTTATAGATATCGTACAATCGCCGTTTGTACAGGGCAGCAAGACATTGTTGTTGACGGTACTTGCGGAGGTACTTTCGAATTATCAGAAGGCTCGGCCGCACGGGCGTCGGATCTTCCTGCACTTATCGTGGAAGCCGGGGAAATTCCTGTCATGGGCAAAATCACTGCAAGCGGGTGCTCTTTGGGTAGTACAATTGCATGCCTAGTTGGTGGTATTTCGGACAAACAACACTTATTCCATGCGGTTACTACAGCCGTTTGCCTCTACAAATCAGCAGGAAAAATAGCTTCTGAGCGTTGCAATGGAAGTGGCAGTTTTCAAGTTGAACTAATAGATGCTTTGGACCAGTTATTCACTAAGAACCAACCGGAGTCCTGGGTTGCGAAGGTCTCCAGAATTTGATTTCTCGTTTTGTATTTACTATTTACAGTATAAGTGATGCTGTTACTCAGTTGTCGTATGAAAGCTTGCTTCGTTCGCTGGGAAGTAAATCTGGGTTACGGTCCATTTCTTCGTACTTCCTTTTGACATTTTCCTTCATTTCAGCCTCCTGCTGAGCTGTTAGACGATAAACAGTCTCATCAGGCGAGACAAACTTAAATTTACCCATTGCAAATTCTCTGTCGGACATCTTACTCAGCACATAGATCTGGGCACGTACATATCTCACTGTAGCCTCTAAATGCACCATGTCAACATTCTTGCGGCCGCCAAATAAATTTCTCCATATGGCAGCTGCGAGTGTGGAATCGTCTGTAAATAAGCCCTCATCGTAAGCAAAAACGGCGCCACGAAGCTGAGAGTTGAAGTCCTTCAAATATTGGTCTGCGATTCTGCCCGAGTTGACGTTCATCTCATCAAATAGCCGGAGTTCTATATCAGAGAACGTTCTATCTACCAACTTTTGTTGGTAGTTTCTTCCATATTTAAACGGCATTGCGCGCATGCGCACAAACAAGATCCATTCGTGTAAGATGGTGATTTGGAACCACTGCGAGAAGGTGCGGGGAAGTTTCAGATCCTCATAAAAAAACCTTGCCGTAGTAGACAGAGGCTCATTTTCAAATTGAAGGCCCTGCTCCTTACATAGAGCATAGTAGTAAGACCCCGCGACCGGGCCTGCTCTAACCTTATCCATATCCAAGTTAAAAGAGCGGATCACTATTTCGCCGAGAGCTTCCTTCCATTTTGGAAGCTGATAAACTCTAGACTCGTACTTGGACCCTGATAAAAATGGCCTTTTTTTCTTTGGATTTACAGGGGCGTTGTTAGAATAGTCAATAGGCTTAGCTTTAAGTTTCGACTTCTGGGCAAGCTCTTCAGGAGATTCGAGCTCTTTAGCTTCTTCCCGATTGGCTTTGACGCTGTATCCGGCCCTGGCAAGACAACGGAATGCTTTCAAAGGGGTTGAAGCAGAGCAAGAGCTCGCCTTGTTTGCGACAAAGAGGGTCCGAAACATCGCTTGGGTACCCTTTGGTTACCTGCCAAATACTGAAGATGGCCTACAACGCTTACTTTTAAAACTTTTCAGAGGTCACATGAGACGAGTAGATTACATTTAATTAGTTGTCCAGCTATGTGCCCACCAGGGGTTAGTCGCGCGGTCGTCTTCAGAATCATCTCCAATCTCATGATTCTAGGTTATTTCAAAAGGGAATGCGGCATCTAACTCGTTCTCTGGGCAAGAAGTTCCCCGCGAAGCGGACCCTTTAATATCAAGTTAGGTTAAAAATTTTGGGTGATCAACCTCGCCTGTTGGCGGCTAGGACTTGTCGGCGACCGAATATTAAATTTCATGCATTATCGTGATCATTCTGCCCGTAGCTCAGTAAACTACTGAAAATATCAGCCATCCTTTGCTTGACAGATAACTGATTCCCATTTTTCACTTTCCCTGTGGCGCCTGCGTACAACGACAATCCCCAAGCACTTAAAGCTAGTTCATTTTTCCAGTTCATAGCTTCAGCTCTTGAGCTTGAAAGAGGCAACTGCCAGCATTCGTTCAAAGCCGCTTCTTGAGCATCGAGCTTCTTTTCGATCTCTTGAGATATCTTTTGGTGCTGAGCCCTCGACTGTACTCTTGTCGCGTGACTCTCGAATGTTCTCTTATTGAGCAAAAAGTCACGGCGTTCTTCCAGCTCTTTAATTCTATTCAATGCAGTCCTTGTCTTCGATGCCGTGTCATCTAAAGCCATTATCTCCTCTGCAATAGCTTCCAGTTCTTTTTCGTCGTCTGGTATATGATCGCTTACTGTTCTGCCCTGGCAGGCTTGAGCGTCGGTTTCATTGATTTTGCTCTCTTCAAATCTTTTTAGTAGCGCCTCTTGGTTTTCCGGAATCTGCTCCGTCTTGTACACCTTTTCCTTTTGGTCAAGGGTGTCCAGCAAAGCAGGCTTTATGGATCGGGCTTGTCTAGATAGTGTTTGATCAACGCTTCCACCTTCTGTTAGCCACGTAATCAACACATTTATCTCTATCGGCGTTTCAATATAAGCCCACGCGTGTTCTCCTAAAAGAAGCCCCTGAATAGATTCATCCAGAATTTTTCTCTGAATTGGAGATAAAGTGCTGAAGCCTTCCACCAGGTGTTTTAGATTTGGTTGCACCATGCCATCCTCCTGATACTCAACGGGAACTAGTTCGTTACCGGCAGGTCCTTCTCCAGGAAAAAGCTGATCAACAACTTGCCCAGCTGTCGAGTTGCAAAGTAGTTTTTTCCACAAACTAGCGCCCTTAGAAGGCAAATGAAGTAATCGTTTTGCATCCCCTAGGGCAGTGCCTTGTACCCACAGCCGGCCTGACCCAAAGTCAGCATCTTTTCCTCCCCTTGTTCGCTGGACCCCGCAAAGTTCTTGCCAGTAGTATTTGTTGCCGTTTCTATCCATTCCTAGGGAATTTAATCTCCGGATATCATTTTCAATTAACTTCTGATTTAAAGTTTCTCTATCTTTGTTGATGTTATCGATTTTCTCCTGCTGAGCAGATATGTGAGCTTGAACTTCGTCGTTGGTAATCTCAAGAATCTTTTCGCTAGAGCTCTCCAGTTCTTTGAGCTTAACGTTGAGATCTACGAGATTTGCTGTCTCTGTTTTCAATCTTTTCGATATTTTGAGTCTCTCGCTTCGAATTTGGACACAAACTTCCATTGTATCCTCAATGAACACCTTTATATCTTGAGAAAAGTTTGAGGCCACATCCACCAGGACCCAAAGTGCTTCTAATTTATCCTCCAGCCTGAGATTTTCACAAAAATTTTGCCACAGAACTTTGTTCAAGTTTGGCGTAGTAGGCTCTGGCGGTACTATTGCCTTAACAAATTTTTGTATGAATTCAGTGTACATCGGAAGATGTATGCAATCTTGAAAAATTCCCAGTAAAATGATCAACCAGGATCCGTTTTTGAATTGCCTCTTACTGAGTCTCTCAGACCAATTTACATTGCGATAATTGAGACATTTTTCCAGCAAATCGTCGACTTCGGGATTGCTAATTTCATCTTCTTTCTCAACTATGCTTTTTCCCTCATCGTCTATTTTATGAGCATCGTCATGAGCGCTTTTGGTACTATCAGAAGGTTGCTCTTCTTCTTCGCTATCGTACCATTGATCCATTACAAGACATCTCCATTCACCATTCTCATCTATGAATAATCGCTCGAGAGCCACAAAACATTCGATAATTAATGCAGTTCCGTTTGAATAAATATCATTCAAAAAATTATCATTTAAATCCCGGCTCTTTCTCAAAACGTAACTAACAAGCGGGGTTTTCTGGCTTTCAAGGAATTCGCAAATCCCCGGAATTTGCTCTTCAGCCCATTTCTCTATTTCAGACATTTCGCTAATTGGAGTGTCTGCTATTTCGGGGGTATTTTCTCTCACCCCAGGAATATTAGTGATAGCTTGGATTTTGACACCTTCCATTTCCCGCACATCCGTGTATTTCAAGCTAAATACGAAAGCATCCAGGCAAAACGGGGAAACATAAAGTACTTTGCTGAATGTCTGAAAGAACTGGTAAACCTCAAGAAGCTTGTTCATCTTGCCGAATCTGCTACCAGGTTTATTAAGCGGTACTCGGTTTAAATTCTGGCTATAACAAAAAGCATGCTGTAAGGCCCTATTAGGTCCGTTATACGTAGCCTTTGTTTCTCGAAACTCATTAACGTCATAAGGCGTGGGAAACACACTGGGGGACTTCGATCGCTTTATTCCAGGTAGCTCGCCTTCAATTTGATCATTCGGCCGTTTTCCAGACTTCTCTTCTTGATAGCTGTAGCCGTGATATGCTGATGGAGAGGATAGCGCGTCGCTGGGTACCACGGGTTCAGCGGGTGTGTCGACTTTGTACTGCAACATTGATGGCGGCCAATCTAGGGTTAGTCCGTACATGGATAAGTACTCGTCCTTTACGCATAGAGGAGCGCCAATCTTGGTTGAAGCACGCCGCAATGTAATTTTGCAGAAGCACTTGATTAGATGTTTTGTGAAGGTACAGCGGTCCCTGAATATTTCATCCTCGTCCACCATTAGAGACTTTGAGCCGAATTCCTCGGTAATCATATATTTGGAGTACGCGCTTCGTATCTCTTCCTTGGTTGCAAAGTCAACAACAGCATTGAAAGATGCTTTTTCCTTAACCAGGTACGGTCTTTGCAGATTCTGTAGTGGCATGGGTGTGTGTTTGTCGTTCTCCTCAACGGCCTGGCCTGTGGGACTCGGCGTGTGCGGCGCCGCGATCTTCTTTCTAAGGTACACTCTTTCGCCAGGGTAGAAATCTTTTTTGAACCTGGAATATACCTGTTCGACGAGCAAATCCACTCGCCGCGTCTCGTTGAAGTGTAGAAATTTGGCCACGGGCTCTCGCAGTTTCAAGGGAAATTTCTCCTCTACGGCCCGGAACTGCATCTCCTCGCTGTTAAGGGCCTCAAAGAACGTCAGGCACGAAGTTCCGGTAATCTCGCATGTGAACTGCCGCCGCATGTAAAAATCCATCCTCTCTAGATACTCTGTGTACTTTGTGAACCATTCTCCACTTTCATTTATGTGCCAGACCCTTACGTTTATATTCGAAGGCAGCGGTCTTGGAGGCGGCAGTATTATTGGTTTCCGTTTGTATAACACCATTAGAGCCCTTATTTACTCTCCGCTTAGAGGTTTGTTTACGCGATGATATCCTTTGCTTACTACATTTCAGTTCTAAACTATTTTTTAAGTACCTCTATTTTGAAAGTCATCTCAATCTGTTTACTTTCCTATTAAACGCCAACGCAATAAGATTGAAACCCCACACACCATGACAAACTCAGTAGCGCTGCGCACTTTTAGATGACTTTGATCATAACGAAATCTCCCAAGGGCTGCTCAGTCATTGGGTGCTCGCCTCACTCGATATATAAGGGGAGCGCAGCAGGGAACGCTCTTGATGACTATTCAATAAACCAGTTTTTATTGCACTTAGAGGATGTTGCCGCAATTTTACAGAAGAGCCTTGTGAATACTTCAGATTTGGATTGCGGGGTTGGTAGTGGTCTAATCAGACACCACTATTATACTACGACTCAATTCCTTAAATCTCGAGTATCTTTATCTATGCGAAGGACCTTCTTCACTAAGCACGAAATAAGCGCTCGTGCGATATGATCTATTATGTCTTTATTCTTGGGTTATAAAATTTTCCAGTATCTGAAATTTACCGAAGCTCATCGCATCTCATCGAATCTGGGTAAGAGCTATTTCTCATCGCGCGCGCTCTTCATAGCAGTTCTTTGAAGGATTCTAGGATGGATCAGTCTAATAAAGAGCATCGCAAGAAGAGCGAGAAGGCTACGGCCAAAAAGAAGCTCCATACGCAAGGTCACAATGCGAAAGCGTTTGCCGTTGCAGCGCCGGGCAGAATGGCGCGTAACATGATGCGTTCGAGCGACGTCAACGAGCGCAAGCTGCACGTTCCCATGGTGGACCGTACTCCTGAAGACGATCCCCCTCCTGTGATTGTGACCGTGGTAGGCCCGCCCGGTACTGGTAAAACCACGCTGATCAAGTCTTTGGTGAGAAGAATGACCAAGTCTACCCTGTCTGAAGTGAACGGACCTATAACAGTGGTGTCTGGTAAGCGCCGGCGGCTGACTTTCATCGAGTGCCCTGCTGACGACTTGAATTCCATGATCGACATCGCCAAGGTGGCTGACCTCGTGCTGCTTATGATCGACGGTAACTTTGGGTTCGAGATGGAGACCATGGAGTTTCTCAACCTGGCACAGCACCACGGTATGCCACGTGTTCTGGGTGTGGCCACGCATCTCGACCTTTTCAAGTCGCAATCCACGCTGAGAGCCACCAAAAAGAGGCTCAAGCACAGGTTCTGGACCGAAGTTTACCAAGGTGCTAAGCTGTTTTATCTTTCAGGTGTTATTAATGGACGTTACCCAGATCGTGAGATTCTGAACCTTTCGCGTTTTATCTCTGTCATGAAGTTTAGGCCCTTGAAATGGAGAAACGAACACCCTTATCTTCTAGCAGACCGTATCACTGATATCACGCATCCAGAGCTTTTAGAGACGCAGGGCAAGCAAATCGACAGAAAAGTGGCTATTTATGGTTACTTGCACGGTACTCCGCTGCCATCCACCGCTGGGGCTAGAGTACATTTGGCTGGTGTCGGTGACTACTCAATCTCGCATGTTGAGAAGTTGCCTGACCCATGTCCTACGCCCTACTTCCAACAAAAGCTCGATGAGTATGAGAGGGAGCGGGTGAAAGAGCAGGGAGCCGGCACAACCGGTGCACCCCGCAGGAGAAAGAGATTAGATGACAGACAGAAGTTAATATATGCTCCAATGTCTGATGTTGGCGGTGTTCTGATGGATAAAGACGCGGTTTTCATCGATGTTGGCGGGAAAAAACCAGGCGATGGGCCTAGTTTTGTGCCCGGTCAAGAAAAAGGTGAAGGCGAAAGGCTGGTAACAAGTTTGCAATCCGTCGAGAAGAGTATCAGCGAAAACTTTGACGGGGTGGGCTTGCAGCTTTTCAGCAACGGGCAAGAGCTCCATGAAGCTGACAGCGATGGTGAAAATAGTGTATCAGAGGATGAAGGAGACTCTAATAAAGACGGGGGCCGTAAATCTTTGAGAAAGCCTAAAATTTATGGCAAATCTATCCAAGAAGAGGACGAGGAAATAGATAATTTGGAATCAGATGAGGAAATGGAGGCTGGTGCATCAGATGATGACAGACCAAGACAAAGACGCCTGGTCGAGGTGGACTTTGACGCTGGGAACGATGCATCTGTAAACGCGCACACTGATTCTGAATTCGAGCTTTCTGACCATGAAGAAGAGCTATGGAATCGTTCAACGGCCTCTAAGCTTCAAGGGTCCAAGATAAGGCCAAGAAAGTGGGACATTGGTAAGCTAATATACATGGAGAACATCGAACCCTTTGACTGTATAAAAAGATGGAAAGGCGAGCTTGAAGACGAGAACGAAGAGTCCGGTGAGCAAAGCGAGGAAGAGGATTTCTTCAAGCAGGCTGACAAACCCGAAAACAAGAACACTGAAGCCGAAGATGACCTGGAAAAATTCAAACCACATTTTGAGACGTTCAAAAAACTTGCAGCCAAGTGGTCGTCATTTGACTCTCTCAAAGGGAGGTTCGCTGGAAGGCCAAATCTGGAACAAAGTTCGGCGGACAACGATGAAGATGATGAGGAACTTTATGGTGATTTTGAAGACCTTGAGAACGGGGACCAAGAAGCTGCCTCTGAGCAAGACTCGCATTCATCTAACGAGGATGGTGATGATGGTAGTGACGGTGCTGGAAGTGACAACTCTTTTGCCGACTTTGAAAAGGAAGAGAAGAAGGATTTAACAACAGATCAAGAAAGAGAGCGTAATGCTGCTAAAAAGGAATCTCTTCGACTACAATTTGAGATGGAAGAGGGTGATAACTTTAAGGAAGATGACCCTGAAAATGAGTTTGATACATGGTATGAGTTGCAAAAAGCCAAAATGGCAAAGCAGCAGGAAATCAATAACGCAGAGTTAGAGTCAATGACTCCTGAACAGCGTCAGAAAATTGAGGGGTTCAAGGCGGGTTCCTATGTTCGTATTGTATTTGATGCCCTTCCAATGGAATTTGTCGAGAACTTCGACGCCAGATATCCTATCATCATGGGTGGCTTGTTGCCAACGGAGCTCAAGTTTGGTATTCTGAAGGCCCGGATGAGGAGGCACCGCTGGCATAAAAAGATCTTGAAGACAAATGACCCACTTGTATTATCTCTGGGTTGGAGAAGGTTTCAGACACTACCAATATACACAACCACAGATTCTAGGACGAGGAATAGAATGTTGAAGTACACGCCTGAGCATTCATACTGTTTTGCCAGTTTCTATGGCCCACTATGTTCGCCCAACACTACCTTTTGTGGTGTTCAGGTTGTAGCCAACAGTGATACCACAGGCAATTTCAGGATTTCAGCCACTGGTATCATTGAAGAGATCGACGCTAGTGTAGAGATCGTGAAGAAGCTGAAGCTGGTCGGCTACCCTTACAAAATCTTTAGGAACACGGCATTTATCAAAGATATGTTTTCTAGTGCCATGGAAGTTGCGAGGTTCGAGGGTGCGCAAATCAAAACAGTTTCTGGTATTCGTGGTGAAATCAAGAGAGCACTTTCCAAACCTGAGGGCCACTTTAGAGCCACTTTTGAAGACAAGATATTATTAAGTGACATCATCATTTTAAGGAGTTGGTACCCCGTTCACATCAAGAAGTTTTACAACCCAGTAACTTCTTTGCTTCTAAAGAATAAGTCTGAGTGGAAGGGGCTGAGACTGACAGGCCAAATTAGAGCAAGTCAAGGGCTGGAAACACCCACAAATGCAGACAGTGCTTACAAAAAGGTTGAACGTGTGGAAAGGCGCTTTAATGGCTTAAAGGTCCCTTCCTCTGTCCAGAAAACGCTGCCTTTCAAATCCCAAATTCACCAAATGAAGCCTCAGAAGAAGAAAACATACATGGCCAAGAGGGCGGTTGTGCTGGGAGGGGAGGAGAAAAAGGCCCGCTCTTTTATGCAGAAGGTGTTCACTATCTCAAATGCGAAGGATGAGAAGAAGAAGGCCAAAAAGCAGGATGAAAGGAAAGAGCGGTTGAAGAAGCTGGCGAAGATTGAAGAGACCAAAACCGAGAAAGAAAAGGAACGTAAGAAGAAGTTCTTTTCTGAGCACGGTAAGAAAAGACAGTTCGATTCATCCGCTGATGGTGCAAGCTCAAAGAAAAGGAGGTAGAGCGTTCAGCCGTTCTTTAGTTAGAGTTTAAATTCGTTCAAGTACGATAATAAGGCAATCTTGAAGTACATATATGGATTAGAAGAGAGACATAGCGCTTCTAAATATACTGCGATAACCATTGGAAGGCCTCCAGATATCCGTTCTTCATGACGACAGAACACATGAACACCTCGACGGGTCTCTGCCCTTCGATTCTGGCTCCACCAGTGGTGTTTAGCAGACCCAAGGCAGATCTTAGCTCAGTCTCGGAGACGGCGTTTGGTGAGTCAATTTTGTTGCCCAAAATTACAAAGGGAACGTCCTTCAACTCGGCAATGTTGAATAAGGCGTCCAACTCGACGCGCGCTTCGTTAAGTCTTTCTGGGTCGGCGGCATCAACAAGAAACACAATCCCGTTCACCTCTGGGAAGTAGTCCTTCCACAAACGACGAGCCTGGATATGGCCACCCAGATCGAAAGTGGTAAATTTGATATTGCCGATAGCCAACTCCTCGGAGGTTGGATGCCAAGTGGGCTGCAAAGTTGCCAGCCTGTCATTCTTCAGCATATGAAGCAGGGTAGTCTTACCAGCATTATCCAAACCTAGAAACAAAAGTTTGCCGTGCTTGTTCCACAACCCCAGGGAAGATAAGATATCTCTAACTGATTCACTCAGTGACTTATTAGTAAATCGAAGCCCAAAGAAGTAGAGCGTTTGGACCCCTCAGGAGCCTAAACAAATAACATACACCATCCAAATAAGTCCCACATTATTACTGAGTTTAAAAGACCACTTAGCTCTTAGTTTTTTATACACGTTGGCTTTTTGCCCTGAGTTTGATAATCCTGGAGCTAGATCGAAATTGTACATACAAATTTTTGATCCAAATTTTCCGAGGGCAAACTCATACAATGAAAAATTACCCTCGGTAGAGACTAGGCTTCAACTTGCTCGTTTACGAGGTAACTGGCAGTGGCAGTTAGCCTTGGCCATGTTGGCGGAGTGAGCTACCAAGGCTTTGTCTTTGATGAAGGAAAGAGCCCTGTTATTTTTATTTACGTACTTCTGAATTCTTAGCGTCAAACTTGAAGCACCAAGCCCTGGAATTAAAAATAAAACTAAACAATTTGTTCTCTAGAAACTACGCGGCAAGAGCGCTAAGCTCCTGCTGGACTTGTGCTGCATCCAGCAGGCTTTGGTTTGTTATCTTGAGACCCTCGAAGTTCAGGCACTCTAAGAAGGCGACTTCCAATTTGGTTAAAAGCTTTTTTGAGATACCACAGATCCGGCTGAAGTACGAATGGGAGTGGACACAGTCCTCGAGTAGTTTCGTAGCGAGTCGTATGCTAGCTATTACAAGTCGATGAACCTGTCGTGGGTCCAAGTGGTGCTTGCAATGGAGCTCTTCGTCAACTCTCGTCAGAAATAGCGTCTGCAGCAGGTGCGCCGCGGTGAGATACACGATTGGTGCAAAAGAGAACTTGCAGTGAAGTCTTTTTAAGTAATCTTCGTACGCCAAGGTTGGAACAGACTCCATGACAAAAGTGGCAAAAGATGGCAGAGCCTCTTGCTTCGGGTCTTCGCTTTGTTTGCTCATCATTAGTAAGAGTGTTATAGTCGTAGTGTACAGGGCAAGAGCCGCTTCACAGTCCATGTCAGGGGGCTCGGCATCGTCGCCAGCGCCTAGGGAGCTTATGGCGGAGGGCCTCTGAGCGGCAATCTTGGGAATAATAAATTTCAGATCGTGTATCACTGGTGAGTGCGGCATGTTGAAGAGGTCTTCCGAGGAAGTGGCGACGGAGGTTCTTGTTGATGCCGCAAGATCTCTGAAGTGATCCAGAGCGCTAACTTCCGAACGACTGTCGTCGCCTGCTAGGTTTACGCTCGACTGGTTTTCTGAAAGAGGGTAGGTTGAAGTCTGGTGCCTCGACAGAATCTGCTTGATCTTGCGGTCGTCTCGTTCACTATCGGCCTGAAGCGCTGCAGCAGAAATGCTTTCATCGTGAATGTCTTGCTCGTAGTCCAAGCTCTCGCTCGAATCGCCGATCTCGCTCAATTGGAAGTTCGAGGCTGACCCTGATGGCGTCGTTGGTGCTGTGGCCACGTTGCTGGCCAGGATCTGGCCCGTGTTCTGAGGGGCTTCTAGGCCCTGCTCAAACAGATGCGACTGGAATGTGTTTATGCGATCCAGATTTTGGTCCAGGTAGCGGTTCAGGCTATGTGCGTGTTGAATAAGGTCTTCAATATGTGGTTTTCGCGCGCCTGCGCTGGATGCAGGGTTAAGCTTGGGGGGCTTGCTATTCATGATGCCTTTTTCAGGAACTGCGATTTTCTCTACAGAGAGTGGCGACCACGGCGGGCCCGCAGCTTCAAATCGCACGCGCTTGTCGAGGGCGGGCTCTGCCTCCAAGTCAGCAAAGTTTGACGCGTGCAGAACGCGCCTTCGAGGTTTGAGCGGGAGTTCGAAAGTATCATCATCTACTGGGTCGTCCAGGTCGAGGCTATCCTCGTTCATGGACTCCGAAATGTCCAGTTCTGTTTCACCACGCGCTATTCGATCTAAGGACTCGTCGAGTATACTTGGCAGCCCGGACATGTCAAGGAAGGCGATAAATGTTGAACTATCAGGAACCCCAGTGGTTTGTGAGTCCAGTTGCGCAAGCGGCCTAAGCTTCCTAGATTGATGAAAGGTTGCTAGTAGCGTAAGTTCTGTTGCGGCTTGCTAATGGATACGTCCGATCGGCTGAGCGACTGCTGGTCGATGTCCGCTACTTGTAGCAGAAAATGTGAGCATCATAGGCGTGCAAAGTGCTACGGAAAAACTAAATGGGACTTTCCCCACAATTTTATTATTATTCTGTAAAAAGGCACGTATCGGAGAAACGTTGGCAAAGGCAGGCTCGGGAGCTGAAGGGGTTTATCCGACCTTATTCCCCCTGCGCAGTTTCTCCGAATCTAAAAGTGCGGCAGGCAGCTCCCATCTCTCGGTGCGAGGCACGCAAACAGCGTTTGATCAACTAATCAGGGTTTAACTATAGATATTCATCTACACAGGTAGTACGCTTAGTACAATCTGAATGGAGGGCCCATGGTGGACTTGATGACCAAAGAGCCAACGTTTTGCCAGTTCTTCTTCAACAAAGAGACCAAGAAGTTGACAGCCATCAAGATCTGGTTGACCAAGGTGTCCTCGTCCATCTCGATGTTACCAACAGCGACAGCCAAACACAAGACCTTCTTCAACTGGAACTTGATGGTGGACTTGACGTCGGTGACCTTGGCGTACAAGTCTTCGTTGTGGGAGACTGGGGTTGGGAACTTACCGGCCTTGGACAATTGAGGACCCAACAGTCTTGGGACCTGCTTGATCAAAACCTCGGAAGCGACGAAGGCACTGTACTTCTTGGCCAGCTTCTTGATCAACTTCTTGTTCTTGTTCAGCTTCTTCAAGTCGTCCACGGACATGGCGTCGACACCGCAAGACTTAGCTCTGTCGACATCGAAGGCGTCACCGAAGATGCAGATAGACAAGTTTGGTCTTGGGCACTGAGGCAACTTCAAGGCACCGGAGAAACGCTTGTCTCTCTGAGGGTCGTAGTTCTTCAAGCCGACTTGCAACTCAACGGTCTCCAAGAAGTTTCTCTTCTTGGTCTCGTTAGAGTACTTCAAGACTTCCTTGACGTTGTCTCTGATTTGAGTAGAGGTGATCTTAGACATCTTTCAAATCGGTTATCAGTCTTCCAATGGTAATTGGTGGTCCAGAATAGGCTTGCGACTAATGGTTCTTTAAAACTAAGAGCGTGCGACTGAGAATCGCATCCATCGCCACGCGTGCTTTTGACATTATGCTTACCGTGAAAAACTTCGTCCAAAAAAGAGTCACCTCATGATGTTTGACTGTTTTTAGACGATTTTGAACTATTTTTTCATAACTTTCTTTGACAAAAGAGCAATTTACATGGTGTATGGGTTTGTGGGGCTCTCTGAGGAAGATCGCCATAACATACGTCGTATGCTTCAAATCGCCGAAGCTGTGAGCAGCTACTTGCGAAATCAATGCTTTGGCACACAAATCCCAAGAACTCGGGGGAGAGGCAAGGAGAGGAAACAGTGTTGTGTCACAAGGTGATCTTATTCAAAGCGCCTTCAATATGGAACTTCGCGGCGAGCCTGTAGTTATGGTTCAAGTGCGCCCCGGTGAGGGTCAATAACATTTTGCCTAGGCGTGCGTTGCAGTATCGGAGTCTCGAGCGCCAGTCCCTATTAGTAACCATGTCACCATTAACGTACTGCCGTGATATTGGTCGATTGGGAACGGGCGTTGATGGGATCCAACTTTCGAATGCGGTCTGGGGCTTTACGCCACCCATTCCGGAACCTCCTGCTGCCTTCCCGAGCCATAATTGATTCACACGTTTGCGCCAACACAAAATTTTCGGTGTCAGTTTGGGTAATAGTGATTTGACCCTTAGGCACTGTTCGTGCGATCAAGGCGTGAGAGACGAATTGGGTCAAGAGCACGGCTCCGCTGGTGCCCCTTACAGGGGTGGTTTGATATCCTCTTCCTGTGTGGCTCCCACGAGATCTGTTCCTTTATTAATGATACTGGTCTTTGAGCTCTAGAAGTAAAAAAAAAACGATGTCAATACTTACCTCATCGCTAATCCCTTCGTGAGCAGGCAGCCCAATGAACAACTGGCAAAAAGACTCTTTATGACATCCCCAATGTTGTGTGCATTGCCTAAGTTTTTATGCCAAGGCCAGTGTCTTCGTTGGCGCGTTGCGGTCCGCTTCAACTCGTCTGCTAAGAGCCGATGGCTAGATCGTCAGAAAGGCGATTCCTTCACACGGGAAGCTAAAGTGCAGGGTCTGAGGTCAAGGGCTGCTTTCAAGTTGATGCACCTGGATGATAAGTATCATTTGTTTCGCAAGGGCTCCAGTCAAAAGGTCCTTGACTTGGGTTACGCCCCAGGAGCGTGGTCACAGGTAGCGCTTGATAGAACAGGCCCTAACGGTGTCATTCTAGGAGTCGATATCTTGCCATGCGCCCCTCCCCGAGGTGTAAGCGCTATTCAAGGGAACATCCTTTCCAAAAAGACCCATGAGCTTATTAGACTCTTTTTCTCGAAGCACTTTCAACTTTACCAGGAGGACCAGTTGCACAAAGACAATGGCTATTTTCAGCACATGCTCGAACAAGAGCTAGAAGGCCTTATCCCGGATGGCAGCAAAACAGGTTTGCAAATTGACCGCTCAAAAGTTGAGAAAACACCTATTGACGTTATCGTCAGTGACATGTATGAACCTTGGCCTCAGACAACGGGCTTCTGGAACAACATTACTAATTCTGCATATGATAGGATGGCCAATACCACCGGTGTTGCCATAAAGGATCACTATATGTCGATGGATCTTTGCGATGCAGCATTGGTCACAGCCATCGATTTGATGAAACCTGGTGGCTCATTTGTCTGCAAGCTTTACACTGGGAAGGAAGACAAACTCTTAGAGAGTCGCCTGAAGAAAGCCTTTGAAAATGTACACAGGTTTAAACCAAGTGCCTCTAGAAACGAATCTAAAGAATTGTATTTTATCGGGCTAAAGAAAAAGCACAAAGTAGATAAGTTGAAGGTGTTTTCGGAATAAAAGCATACCAATACAACCTGGCAGTTCCAGAGACCCTGCCAAATACCGTATGGCTATCGCTCAAGTTGGAAATATTCATTTTAAGTGTACAGCGTAAAAACAAGCATCTAGCCTTTATTTATCTCGCCAAATTTCTGTCCGAAAAATGGCTTCCTCATTCTTGGAGATTCTGCGCAGCTTCGTCTTCCGCATGAGTCTCAGGAGGGGTCTCATCTGTAGGGGTCCCATCTGTAGGGGTTTCATCTGTCGCAGCTTCCTCGAGAGGCTCGCCAACAGGTTGCTTCTCCCCCTGACCAGCCTCGGTTTCTATGTCAATCAATGGTTCTTCAGCGGATACTTGATCCGCTTTGCTGAGTTCGTGGATTCTGGACGCAACGCCTGCTTTCCCAACTTCGATTAGACTCTCTTTCCATTGTGCAACAATAGCGTTTGTGTCTTCGAGCTTTCCACCATAAGCCTTCGAAAGTACTGCAGCCTCGGAATACCTCCCACTTGACACCAAAAGGTCTCTAGCACGGTCAACATCGCCTGCACTCCAGTATGCATTAAAAGCTAGGTTGTACTTCCCTAGCCTCTGTGCTCTATCACCCACGTCGACCAATCCAGCCTGATCCTTGAATGAAGAATACAGCAAAAACAATGATTCCAAGTCTGCCGCGTTGTCATAAGCTTCAATTGCCAGTTGGAAATCAAACCCTTCTAGCGCTTTGTCACCAAGTTTCCTCCATTTGAACTCGTTGTCGTCGCCCGCCACAATGTCGTGGGCCAGTGAAAGTTTACTCAGTTTTAAGGCCAGATCAAACTTCTGATCATTGTCAGGACTGATCTCCAATGCGTCCTCGTGGTATTCTTGACCTTCCAAGAATCTGGAAATTTTCAGTAAATTCTCTTTGCCCTCAATGTTAGGCAAAACAGATGTCTTGGCCTGCTCAAGCTCACCTCTTAAAACTAAAGTTTGGAATTCAAGAACCTCAATGGATATCTCGTAGCTGTAAATGTGGATGTCACGATCAGCCAGGTAAACCTTGTTGTCGCGAGGTAAGTATCCTAACATGTACATTTCTTTGTCGAAATGTGCCAAGTTGTAAGACTTTCCACCCACGAAGTAGTTTAATCTGTTTGTTTTAGTGGTGAAAATGAAAACATCGCCGACCCATTTACCGGAGCCGATTGGATCGCTAACTTCGTAAAGGACGTCAAAAGCCTCATCAATGCCATCTTCTGAGGGTTCCTCTTCGCTAGCTAAAAAGCTTTCATAAGCCTCCCTGTTGAAACCTAGGACGTACGCGGCACGCTCTTCGGTGTTATTCTCGTCAACGTTGTTGATAATCATGAGGAGCTCGCCATTCTCGGACCAGACGACGTCGTTGGCGTCGACGTCAATTCTTCTCACAAGTGAACCAGAGTCCCAGTCGAAGAAGTACACAAAGCCATCAGCTTTTACCCCCAGTAAGGCGCCCGCATAAAGTTTCTCGACGCCAAACTCCAGTGGTATAGACCAAGAAGTGAGCTCCTTGAAGTTTTTGTGGAATTTAACGTGGCCTGACTCATCGATTAAAGCATAGCTATTGGAATCGGGACCCCAGACAAAGTCGTGACATTTACCAAACGCTTTGTTTCTCCAAGCCAACGCGGTGTAGACAATGTATTCCCCGTCGCCAACAACCGTAACAAACCTGCCGTTTGGAGAGTGCTTTAGTGACTGTGGGAAAACATCGACATTTCCCAACTCTTTTGTTTGTAGTGGTAATGGTTCGCCGTCATCAGCCCCCTCAGTACCCCTAATGGCCGCTGTAAAGACATCTGTTGCCGACGCGTTCTTGCCACCACACCACACGAGCTTGCCAACTGGATCTAGCGAAAGCTTTGGGTCATCGTTGCCAAATGAAAGAACGGTAAACCCGTTGTCAAAACCAGATGCAACATAGTTTCGTTTTCCTGTGGGATGGGTCGCAATACACCAACTCCTCTCGAGTCCCAAATTTAGCGTCTTTTCAAGTTTGTATGTATTGGAGTTCCAAACCTTCAAAGTGCCATCCTCGGAGCCAGAAATGATGATTGGAAGAGCAGGATGGAATACCGCAAAAGAGACATTTGCCATATGCCCCTCGAGTGTTGCTACACAAGACTTGGTCTGGTAGTCCCAGATTTTAACCGTGCGATCATCAGAACTTGTAATTAGGTAAGGCTTGTCCTGGAGCGGATAGTAGTCCACGTAGTTGACACCGCGCGTTTCATGGGCATGTAAAGTGAAGTTTGCGGTTGGCTGACCCAAAGACCATATCTTGACTGTGTGGTCAAGACAGGCGGAAGCAAATGTGCTTGGATCTTTAGGGTTGAAAGCCACGCCCATAACGAAGTGCTCATGGCCCTCGAAAGTCTGCTCCAAAGACCAATTCTTCTCCCAGTTCCAAAACTTCATGGTTAAGTCATCCGAGGCGGAAAGCACATATGGTCTTGTTGGGTGGACAGCGATAGAACGAATGTAGTCTGGGTGAGCCTCAAAGTCTGCAATTTTCTCACCTGTATTGTAGTTGAACACTCTGATTTTGAAATCGTCCGATCCAACAACGATCCAGTTCTTTCTCGCGATGAATTTACCGGCTCTAACAGGAGTTTCGGTTACGGTTATAGATTTGACCTCTGTCTGCGTTTCGAAGTTCCAAATCTCGACGCGGCCCGAATAGAGTGTGGTCAAAACCCAAGGTTCCGTGGGATGGAAGTCAATCCCTTTAACCCTGTCCGACCTATTTGAGAAGGCCTTCTGTTTAAAGATGCTGTTAGTAAGGGTTGACACATGCAGGGGTGTCGCGCAACAAAGCTGGGGACCAAGTTTGTTGACTTGTTTTGATGTTGCAAACAAGCCCACGATCCAACAAACCCTGACCATTGAAACACAGCAGCACCCCTATCTTAGAGTTTGAAGCATATAAAACATACTTTGATGTCCAATTTCATGGTTTTTGAGTTGTGAAAGCCTCCCTCGGTATATCTTCTGCGTAAATGATGGCAAGTGTCCTTTAACTGGTATCGCCAATTTTTGAAAACTCTTGAAATTCCTGAGGTAACGTCTGACGAAACATTTGTGGATAGTAGAAACGTCAGTATACTGAATTGTGACAGAAGATGTGCATTAAGTCAGAGTAACGAAACTAAGCACTCATAGAGGTAAGGCGAGATTTTGTATTATATTTGGATAGAGACTTAACTCCAACGCATAGTACCTTCAAGCGTCGAAAAAGAAGTGGGTTTAACCGACACTATGCTGGCGATTACAAATGTTACAAATGATAGCATTACTCTTCCCTCTCCACTGCGGAGGCGATTTTCCCTTTTTGTGTGCATACAACTGTTTATTCTCCTTTTATCAGTGGTGAAGCCTGTGGGTGGGTTAGTTGTTAGTAGTCGCCTAAAGAAGCTGGAGTTAGCTCTAGCAACGCAAGACAGAATATGTTCTATGGACCACGTGGAGACCAAGACGAGCTACAGAGAGCTCATCGGAACACTAACAGACATTTCCTTTGGCGCCACGGGCCATAGCAGCAAGATCTACACTGGCTTCAAGGTTCATCGAATTTATCACTTTGGAAAGATGCTCAGCAAGGCAAAACCGTCATTGCAGTTGAGTTTTTGTGAGCATGGAAAAGTGAAATGGCAGACTGAACTTGAATATCGCTCAGACATTGATTGGGATCTTCCTTTTTGTGTCTATAGCCAAGACATCGAGGGGGTCGGTGATCAAGGGCATTCTCGCATTTGGGGCGCTTTGAAGAAGGGTAATCGTAATCAAGATACAGTGAAAGGGCCTTCCTTGAAAGAACTCGCGCGCCAGGATACAGCGAACTTTCACTGTTTCAAGATGGCTAGGAGAGAGAAGTATACAAAACGCAGTACTTCAATTTATTTGCCAAATGAGTGGGTTGGAGGTCTGTTCTATTGCGATTTGACGCCTGATGGAAAATCTAGGCTCCTAGACCAAATGGGTGACGATTTACACATTGATGCTACCAAAAGTCACGGAGTGTGCAACAGGGCCAATGCAATTCCTTTACAGCCGCTTATCTCAGACAGCTATCGTAGGCACTGGACGTCACTAAAGCCAGGAACACGAATCCCATTTTTGAGGCGTATCACAAGGACCAACATGGACAAGGTGATACCTTTCCTGCATACACCAAATAGTGACTCAGATTTTGGTAATTTTACAACTAAAAATGACATTACTGTTAGTAAGTCGAGCACAAAACTCCGCAGCAATTGGCTTTCTGCTGTCAATTGGCTTTTTGCCTCAAAAGTTGAGGAACACTTATGGTTTAATGAAGTTGAAGTTGAGGAATCTTATGGGGTGATGAGCGCACAAAACAACTTGACAAATGCAAGTTATATTGATATACTGAAAATTAAACACTGAAGTTCCAGAGGAGTACATATCAAGAGCTTCAAAGCTAGCCAGATTCTACGACCAAAAGCTAACATCAGACGCAAGTGAACAACAATCCTTCCTAACGCTAAGTAATGTGACATCTGTTATGAAGTCGTAGAAGCCGTCTCATTCGTCTTATTAAACGGGACCAACTAAGAATAGAGCCATATAAACATCATTAGTTCGTGCAGCCTGCAGAAATAGAAACTTTTTTCGTCATTATAACGCCTTCCGGCGTATTCATATTATACACATACGTTCAAGGACGTAACAAAAAAAGTTCCGCCATTTTGAACCTAAAAACCGCATTTAGTCCGCGATTTCAAGAACTGAGAGGACCCAAACCTCATAAGTTCACTTTTACAATCTATTGTAGTATGACCCATCGTTTGTGAACAAATCCGTTGAGGAAGTGGCGTTGGCAGTGGCTGCAACGTTGACGGAGTCCATGCTCTCGTCTCGTCCGAATTCAACACTGCCGCTATGTGGAGCTTGATAATTGTCCGTGTCGACAAGAGGAGCATCATCCTCTTGCGCTAGTGTTTCAAGTTTGCTGTTTTCAACAGCGTTAGAGCCTATTAATCCATTTTTAGACTCTGATTGTTGCCGGCTGTGTACACCTGGGTAATCCCGTTTGACAACAGGTGC
The DNA here is from genome assembly GCF_000142805.1 of Lachancea thermotolerans CBS 6340. Taxonomy (NCBI): domain Eukaryota; kingdom Fungi; phylum Ascomycota; class Saccharomycetes; order Saccharomycetales; family Saccharomycetaceae; genus Lachancea; species Lachancea thermotolerans. The sequence continues at coordinate 325,633 of NC_013084.1, read as the reverse complement.
TGAGGACGTTGATGGTTCCCGTGAGAGAGAAGTGACAGGCGCGTCATCGGTGTTTGCCAATTTCCTGGCCCTGGATGAAGTAGACTTGGTTGACTTTGTTCTTTTGAATGAAAGCTTACGCTTCAGTTTCTCCGCCAAGGTTAAGCGAGTGGCATCTTCCTGATCGTCGGAGTTGGAACGCGAGCCTGTCAGTTTTTCGTCAGAGTAATCCAAGCCTGACACGCTTTGTTCTTTTTGTAACTTTTGTTGATTGTAGAGCTCTTCTTCCCAGTTCTCATCATGATTCTTCGCTGTGTTACCAAGAGCCATCAGTTCCGCGGCAACCGACTTGTTGATTTTTCCATGGCTGTCTGAAACTCTCTGGAAAGAGGTTCTGTCGTCCTTAGCTGGCTTGAATCTCAGGTCTGGGTTTTTTGAGAAAATGACCATACAGACGAAGATCAATATCAATATCAAAAGGATCAATGAAAACGCAGCGTTCATAATAAAAAAGACCCATCCCATAATAGACGAGACTCTTCCAGGTTGTCCAAACAGGTCGGAGAAGAATAAAAACAAAAAGGAGTTTACCAATGTAACCGTTGTGATCAAAATGTTAACAATGTTTGTTGGACGGTCAAAGTAGGGCTGGAATTTGATCAAGACAACAAAATAAGCTAAGTCAATGATAAAAATAGCCAATGCCTGCGTTTTCCCTGAAGCCTGGCAAAAGGATATGAATATGGACTTTAGGAGAATGTAGACCAAAATAACACAATTCCACCAATAGCGTTTAGCACTAAACATAGTGTAAAAAAACCCATATTTGTCGAGGACTCTCTGGTCTCCATAAAGAATGGCGGCTGGATTCTTGCGCTGCTCCACAGATAACCTCGCAAATGAGATTGTGCGATACGCAGCCCAGAGCATTAACCCAAGCGATTGTATTAGGAACAGGACAGCAATAACGATCAGAGCAGGAGAATCATTTTGTGTGAACTCCCAAAAACTCAATAGGGTCAGTTGGGTGAAACCGATGTAAATATAACGCAAAAGGGAACCCTTGAGAATAACTCTCCAGTTATGCCTAAAAGCCCAAAACCTCGTATTACGGATCCATCCGGCTTTAATACAGAGATCAATTGCGTACTTTGATGCAATGATAAATCCAGCGAGAAAGTATCCACAGAGCACGAAAAACGTAAAACCAGTGCATACGACAGAAGTGTTTTCGATGTTGGATGTGTACGCTAATCTTTTAATACCTCTGAGAATCATAACATTAGAGTTTCCAATAATAGTATCTGCATTACGCTTGAAGACCGGAGGAGCCCTGATACTCTCCAGCCCCCTTTGAATTCCTTCCAAGCTTCTTTGGACCAGAACCGAAATAGTCTTCGATGTCAAGTATAAAGAAGGATTGCCGCCAGTTGATTGCACAAACCATCTGAAAATTCTCTGCATGAAACTGATACGGATCAGCCCCATTGACCAGATGATATTTTCAGACCAAGCAGCGGCAATGGGGGGCATACGATGGACGTGTTCCATAGACACGACAGCCACAGATTGAAAGTAAAGGAAAAGGGACATAGTGTTGGCCGAAATGTGAGAAGCCGCGTTGGAGTTTCCAAAAGTCGAGAGTACTGCCGAGCACAATAGCCCGATGCCTGCTATAACGGCGGTAGCCCACTTCACACCTGTTTGAGAAACAGTTTTACCATTGGAGAAAAATGCTTGGATGCAGGCGAGAGTTTGAGACTTGTCAGTCGATTTATAGATGTTCATACGAACAAATGCATCAATATCTGGAACTTGGTAAGCGATTCCAGGAATTTGTTTCGCCAGACTCTCAGATATGTATTCAATGGACTCCACTTGGACGTTACCGGGGCGCAGGGGACAGAACTGCTTCCAGCTCAGAGAACACAGGTCAATGTTTCTACTAATAATCTTAAATCCGTATGCGTAAACGTCAACTTCCGCGTAAATGTAGTCATTGATTTCAGTCACCATATCCAAGCTGTAGTGCAACGACCGGTCGTCTGGGTCGAACACCACGCTGAAGCCAGATGCTGTGAGCTGCGAGTTCTGCATACATGCCACCAAGGAGGACGCAACAAGCTTGCGCTTCGCGACGACCAAGTGCGCGATGTTGAGGGCTAGAAGAATAGCCGAGAAAATTCTCATGGGGCTGGTGGGTATTTCTTGTTTGAAAACTAGGTTTTAAAGCCAATTTTGGTTCGAAGCACGATTGAATCAAAAAAAAAAGTTGGGATATCACTCAACAGTCACTAAACAAGCCCCTTAAGCTATGTTCTTTCAGCACGTGTGGTCCTCGGTTCGTTATAGCAGAGAAGCAAATGTTCAAGCTCACTACCTTTCGCTGCTGATCGATGGCGTGTACGGGGCTGTATCACGATGGGTTTAAATTTCGCCTTGCAGTGGTTAACTACTAAAAATGTCAAACTGAAAACGTAGCGTATAATAATTTAATACGGATGATGCCATAATTCAGAGAAGATCCGACGCGAAATCAATCGCTCGGGTAACTGGCCGCGTAAAAAAGACGCGATGCCTGGGCCAACAACCCGTAAAGGGAAGTACTTTCGAGTTCTGATTCCGACTTCGGCGCTTCTAACTCGAGGAACAAAGTATAATTTAAAGCAAGGCTCTAATAGAATTATCGGAAGGGGAAATCAAGATTCTGGCATCTGTCAATTGGATTTCTCTTGGCCAGCACTTGGTCATCACGTCATAAAAGTCGTCGATATAGAATGCTTCTAGCTGCCACTTTTGTTGAACTCTACGCAGTTCGGGCATACTGGATGAAGCAAGGCATGATTCGTACTCCTCGGGTTTCATGACTGCCTCAATTACGTCCGGTCTATTAGACAGCGGTAGAAGAACCCTCTCCATGCCGAAAAGCTGTGCTCCTAATAGCTTTTCTCTGACGCCACCAATGGGAAGGACTTTGCCTCTTAGGGTTATCTCGCCAGTTAGACACAGTTTTGGAGACACAGGTTTATTTAACGCTGCGGATATTAGCGCAAGAGCTATGGCCACCCCTGCGCTGGGGCCATCCTTGGAAACAGCCCCCATTGGAACATGGATGTGCCATTCGGAATTGAGAAAGTCATTGAATGCCTGGGAAGGTAACCCATGAATAATTTTCCGTTCACTCAACGATTTGACAAGGGTGGTGGCAATCTCTATAGATTCGTTCAACACCTTGCCTAAATTGCCTGTAGTTCGGATGCGTGGGCCGCTAGAATTGCCTTGCAATTTCCCCATCTTAACCATTTCAAACACCAAAACGTTCCCTGTCCCATCAGACCCGTAAGCAAGTCCATTTACAACGCCACACTTGTCGGCGAATTTTATTTTCTTGACCAGTTCCCTCGAGATTGGGTGTAAAGGAAATCCGATATACTTAAGAAGCTCTTGAGATGTAACAATTTTGTGCTCGCTTTCGTGACTTTGGACATATTCAACAACTTTTCCACGCACTATACTTGCAATTTGCCTCTCAAGACCCCGCACGCCCGGTTCCCTTGTGTATTCAAGGACGAGATCATCCCATGCTTCTTTCGTCAGCTCGACTTTGATACTAGCCTTATCTAGGCCATTAAGCTGAATCTGTTTTGGAAGCAGGAATTTGAGGCCAATATTGAGCTTCTCTTTTGGAGTGTATCCTGGAATTTCTATAACTTCCATACGATTCAATAATGGCGCTGAGATTCCTGTTAGGTTGTTGGCAGTACAAAAAAACAGGACGTTGGACAGGTCCACCGGAAATCCGACATAGTGATCGGTGAAAGTCGAGTTTTGCTCTGGATCTAGAACCTCCAAAAGCGCCGCACCCGGATCTCCATTCAAACCAGCGCCACGATTGCCACCTGCTTGGACGCTCAAAACTTTGTCAATTTCATCTAACAAAATAAAGGGCGCCATTGAGCCACTCTTGCGTAGCGCATTAATGATGAGGCCACACATCGAGCCAACGTAGGTTCTTCTGTGGCCCCTTATTTCAGCTTCGTTGTGAATGCCGCCCAGCGATATTCTGTGGAATCTTCGATTTAACACACCAGCAATTGATTTGGCAATAGACGTCTTTCCTACTCCTGGCGGGCCAACTAGCAACATGATAGGTGGCTTTGCCTTGGAGCCTTCATTCTTGAAGTCAACGTTGAGCTTCAGGACTGATAGGTATTCAATCAATCGCTTCTTAACATCAAGGAGGCCATAATGATCATTATCAAGCTTCTTTTTGCACTCTTCCAAATCAATGTTACTTTTGCTAACGTCTTTCGCCTTGAACGGTATGTCCATTATTGTATCAAAGTATCCTCTCAGAACATTATATTCGGAGCTTTGAGGCGTTAGTCGCTCGAGCCTTCTGAAGTCTTTCTTTAACATTTTCAAACCATCAGGGTGGACCTCGCTAATTTCTAGGTTATCTATAAAAGCACCAATTGTCTTCAAGTCTTCATCTTCATCACCGTTCTCCTTCTCGACTTTATCAGCTCCAACTCGTGCTCCTGAAGGAGGGCCACTTTTAGGATTTCTTATGAACCTTGAACCTTTTTTAGGTTCTTCAATAAATCCTCGCAAGGCGCTGAGTTGGAGAGCTACAAAAGCAGCCTTGTCTCCTGGCGAAAAATCTTGAACCTTAGCTTCAAAAAACTTGAAGCCGTCGCGCAAGCTTGCAAGTAAAGCAACTAAATCATGAATGGTTGCATCAAGCTCTTTCGCTCTTTCTAGGGGATCCTCTAACTCAAGGCACCTAAGGCGCTGTTTGTTTGTCACAGGTAAAACAGCCACTGTCATGTCAATTAGAGAAAAGATCGCGTCTTTCTGATTTCCTGGTTTGTGCACTTCAAGACTTTGGTATAGTTCAAACAGTAATTTCCAAGATTTAGAAAAGCTGCCTTTGCTCAATAGTATGAAAAGGGTATTGGAAAGCGGGGAGAGCAGAAAAAATCGCTCTGAGTTTCCGGACTGAAGGCGAACGGCATTCCTGTAAGTCGCACGGAAACTATCAAATGCGGACGTGATATTTGTAAAGTTGTTTTGCAACTGCTTCACGAGTTTTCCACAGCTTTCAGGACTTAATGAAGTGAGATATGGTCCGTCGTCCAAGACCAAGAGTTTGCTGATCCAAAGACGGTTTTGTAAATTGATTTCAGGGTCCTTAATGATTGCGCGCCTCACTCCTTTCAAGCAGAATGTGACGAGCTCTCCTTCAGCCAAGATCTCCTCGAGTATCGAGACGCAGCCTCGGGTATAATTTGTTTGAACTGTTGGCAACAGGCAGATGTATATTTGAGATCTGTTACTAACCTTCAACTTCTCGTCTATACATTGAAACGAACTGCGGACCTCGGACTTTGAGGTTTGCTTGTTCTTCTTCGGGCCTCTGAGTAGTTCCTTGCCCTTTGAAAGCTCGTAGGAGCTTATATCGACAAATTCTTGAAGGTCTTGCAGCATCGCCGCAGCCTTATCTTTAGGGATACTAATTCGGTATCGAACGCCGGGAAGAGGAACAACAGAAGGAGTGACCTGTGGGAGAAGGCATGGGAGTTCTAGATAGTTTGCGGTTTGTTCCTTGCGCTTGGACAGGAACTGCATCGAATCGGTTGTTTAAGTTTATTTAAGCTGTGTTGTCTCTGAAATTCCAAAACCCTTAAATGATAATGCGAATTCCACAGTTTACGAACATCAATAAAAATTGGAGATACAAAGAAAGTCACAAGCAAGGTAGGCGTTCCACGTCAAAAGACACTTATTCCAGGCACGTAGCTCCTTCTGCTTCTGTTGAACTGTTTTGGTCAACATTAGGCCTCCAGATGCCTAATTTGGCCGTCCTGGGGTATAAATAATCATCTCAGGTAAGTTAAAACAACCGCTAAGGTTCTATGTTTTGTTGCATGGAATCTGTGTAGTACACGGCTCAGAAGAGTATCGGCGTCGTAAGTCATCTCGGGTTTTATCTAATTTTTCCGAATATGACCTTTTTAATGTTTTAACTACTTGAGTTGAATATTAACATCTATGACGCAGACTGCAGCAGAAATGTAAAAGAATAACTTTTCGATGCACCTGACATTATCGCCATTGCTGTCGCTGAAGCTGAGATCACCATTATTAGTTTAGTCCCTAGCTAATTTGATGTTTAGGAAACAAAAGCCTCTTTTGTAGAGAAATATGGTCTACATATCAATCTATTTTAACTAGAACAGGTGAGCTGCTTCATAAACTTGTCATCATCATCTCCATGAGTGGTCCAGTCTTGAACAACTTCAGGTCTCAAGTTGTCTTCCCACTTGTCAGAGTCGTAGGGGTTAACGCTCATGCTATACAGCTTTTGCAAAAGGGAGGTATCAACTTCTGCTTGAGGATCATTTAAGCGTTCTTTTTGGTTTTCAGTGAGGTCGTCAACAACTTGTTCAAGGATGTATGCCCTTGGAGTGAAAAGCGGGTTAACCTTCTTGGCAATCTCAGACCGAGAGTTGCTTTCGGATGGTACCAAGGAAACAAAGTCGTCAATCCATGTGTTGAGCTTCTCTGCACATTCAACAAGCTGGCGCGTCTCACCAGAATCTGAGTCAGGTCTACCAGCCAAATGCTTTTCCAGCTTCTGTATTTGAGCATTCGAGAAAAACACCTCAAGAAGATCGGGTTCAATGAGTTCAAAGCCCCCGCCTCGTTCTGTTTTGAAAGGCCCGCTGTACCCTTGCAGCTTGACAAAAAAGTTATTATAGTCAACCTGAGTAACATAGAGGACCTGGAGAAGAGGCTCCAAGATGGCATTGTTGAATTCTCGGACTTTTTCAGCTATTGACCCCAAATTAGCACTTGTGAAAACCTTTGGAATGTTCAGCTCGATGCCAAGTCTCTTCGCCATCAAGTCAGTGTATTTTACGGTGAACCTGAACTTGTATTCGTTGCTAGCTGAGGCGATGACAGAGTTTGCTCTCGACACTATGTCTTTCTCCATTGCTTCATCAACAGCAGCAAGTCCTTCTGCAACTATCTTTTCAACGTGCGCGGGTCCAGCACCAATCAGAGTAGTCATCGACTGGGCAAATTTTGTAAGATTCCACCAAATCGCAGTTGGTTGGTTAGCATAAGAATACCGCGATTCAACATCGTCATGGTTAGGCGTGTATTGGGGCTGGAACTTATCCATTATACTGAAAGGTCCAAAATCCATCGCCAAGCCCATAATTGAAGTGTTGTCAGTATTTAGAACACCATTAAGGAAACCATACGTCTGCCAATAGGCCACAGACTCAGCATTTAGATTAACCACATGTCTGAAGAACAGCTCATACTTAGTATTGCTCTCTAAGCGTTCCTGCTCCTTCGGCTCAGTGCCTATTTCGTCTTCTTTATCAGGAAAGAAGTCATGCTTGAAACTTTCCGGGTCAAGGTGGGCTGGGAATTCTTTTCCTCCTTCAAAAACGTCGTTGATACAGAAGTCGGCGAGTTTAACCAAACTGCCATGGTCTTGGCGCCAGCGGCAAAGGTCAAAATTTCCAAGACGAATCCAACTAGGGGCGTATCGGCAGTACATAGCACATGGCTCATACATGGCGCGCCTAGCCTTGGTTTGGGGAAGCGCAGTGAGTTGCAAAGCTCTGGTGGAGGGAACGCCAATATGATGCAGGGCCTCGGAGATGATAAACTCACGAAGGCTGGACCGAAGCACTGCTTTACCATCTGCAAACCGCGAGAATGGAGTTAATCCGGAGCCTTTAAGCTGCAGCGTCTGCATCGACCCGTGTTTATCAGGGAGATCGAAAAGATTTGTTACGCGGCCGTCACCCAGCTGCCCCGCGAACTGCCCAAACTGAAAGCCTGCGTATGCCATACTATACGGGAAAATGCCTTCCGACTCATCGCAGTAGATTCTTTGTCCAGTCAGGATTGCAACCAAATCTTGGCTCATTTCGAGCTGCAAATCGTCCAGCGCCTTTTTTGAGGTCAGCAATGGCTTGTAATGAGGCCGTTTCTCTGGCACTGTATAAGCGAAATGCGCCCGCTGTGAGACTAGCCTGGGCGTATGAAAGACTTTTCGATGTTCTTCTTCATCCTGGCGTTCTTCTATCTCGATCGCCTTACCTACTGACGGAACTAACTGATCTGAAAGTAGTTTCTGAACAAACCTGGAAGTCCCAGACTCCTTCAGCGCCACAAGTACGGTTCTAGCTTCTGGCATGAATGTGTATTGCACAACTTGAAGTAAGGGTTGGTTCAGCTAATAGCTTAGGACATCCCTGATATTCACGATGACTATTTGAACCTTTTATGGAAGCGGTCGCGATGAGCAAAGAGCTCCATAGTGGTTGCGTTTATAGTGATCCCAACGGTACGGAGCCGTGACGTTTTTTTGCACGTGCTCGTTATATGATTCTTTATAAGTATTCGTACTTATTGAGGAAAGCCTAAGTCACGTGAAAAACGTAATCGAAGAAGCATCCGTGCATACGCTCTAGCACGGTAAAGCACCTATCAAAGTCTTGACGGCGCTGCAGGCGATGATGTAGGCAAGGACTACAGTGGCCACTGACCCCGGGACTAAGCAGGAACTTCGAATGGGCAGTTCAGCACCTGCTATGGCGAACGGAAATCAGGCGTCAGAAGTACGAGGCTCGCTTTCGAACGACGCGCTGAACCTCGGGCTCAACTTAGCTCTTCCAGCAGATACACACGACACCGCGAAAACAGTGGGAACCGTTAGCGGTTCATCACTAGCAGACATACTTGGATCCAACGCTACGCCACAGGCTGGCGGGGAAAATGGCCACGCCTCAGGAACCAGCAATGCGACGCCAGCAAGCGCGCTGAACGAACCAACGCACGCACAGATACACAGTGCTTCTCCGGCGCAAAACGCCGGGATTGGGCCACAGCGTTATGGAATTATACAACAAGTCTCCGGCAGTTCTGAGCTGGGTACCGGGAACTCGACCACGACAAGTGTGCAGATTTGCCAGAGAATGGACGAGGTGAGCGCACGGATGATAGCAATGGAGGAAATGTTCAACAAGCTGTACTTTAAAATCAACGAGCAAGAGGCAACTATACAGCACCTCAGGTTGCAGAGCGAGGCATTTCTCACAAGCATATTGAGCGAGGTTCGTCAAGTGAACCACAACATGCCCATCCTTGACAACCCAGATGACAACGAGAAGGATGGATTTGTTACAGATCTGCTGAATTCCATCACGAATGTCTCATCCAACTACTTAAAGAAGGTCAATACCAAGCACAGCCAGAAGTACAAGCGCCAACGACAGTCAATGGGCGGGGCTGGCGCTGCGAGCACAGACAAACCCTCGAAAGATGCGTTTGGTGAGGCTGCGACTAGTTCTTCGACCCGTGCCATAAACGGAACTGCAGGCGTCGCTCCTAACAATGGTGCCTCAGCAGGACAAGCCAACCTGGCTGCGCAGAGCTCGAAACGAGCAGCTCCCGACTCGGAGCACAGCAAAACGCACAATTCCAGCTTCGCGGAAAGTGGCGGCCAGACGGGGCAGCAACTGGTTCAGGAAAGCCACTCCTACCCAGTTTCTGAAGCTTCTCAACTGCCCCTGCCGCATTATTTAACCCAACAGTCCTTTACGTTGAATCCAAACGGCATCAAGAGGAGGAGAGCGAACACCGCGACTAAACCATCCTTTAGCCAAAGTCATCAAGACATCTCGTCTCTAAACGGGATAGGCTCCATGAGCTTGCCCAACTTGACCCTGGAAAATCTGACGCGCAAAAACCAGCCTCATTCATTGGGCTTCAATGTAAACTCTGACCACAACGTTTCTGCAGGAGCCAGGCTTCGACACAGGAATATCGAAATTCAAGTTGGCTCAGACAACGTGGATTCGCATGAGCTGGATCTAGATTCTTCTGAAGACGAGGAAGGATACCAAGAGGACGACGAGGACCGTAATAGCGACAGATCGGCCGAGGCCGCGGACGCAGGACGCAGCTATGGCGCGAGGGGCAATGTAATCAATGCTGCTGAAGAGGCAGAGGATGAAACTGAAAGTTACGGAGGCTTGTTCGAACCGCGCAACCGCAGCCCAGGGCAGCAGATACACCAGCGACGTGAAGACCGTCGTAATTTCGACCGCGGCCGCCCTGTGCGAGCACCGGGCCCTACGGAGCAGCCGCTGAAAGCTACACAGGTAAACGCGGAGACCAAGACTGCCGCAGCTCCCCGCAGTGGGGGCCCAGCCGCAGATGAACATCACACTCGGCTGAGGGAGCGGGACCTGAATTACACGCTGCTCAAGGCGCCCGCCAACGTCCGTGCTATTTGGCAAGAATACATAGAGGGCATCGACGGCCAGCCTGCTGTCAAGTTCCTCGAGGAGGTCTACGGCAACAAGTGGCGGCTGAAGAAAAACGTCAAAACGTTTGCACGACGCAAGCGCCTTTACAAGTTTATCATCAACGGGATCAAACACGGCCGCAGCGCGGACGATATGATAAAGATCCTCGAGGATAAGCGCATATACAAAAACGAGCACGGGGAGGTCAAGAAGCGAACCATAGGCTGGCTCCAGCAGAGCCTCAGTGGCATTTAGCGCCACGCCTCTCTTTTGCACCGTGCAATCACCAGGCAAGTGCTCCCAACAATCACTCTAGACGACAACATGCACATAGCTACTTACAATAATATTCCCTATCTTTACTACCGCACCCGCTGCGCATTGAGCACGGGCCAGAGTCGCCAAGGTGTTGGGCCACAAGAATTCCGGAAGGCCGCCTGTAGCTGCATGGTTATAGCAAGCCTTCGGTGCGCGCCCAGATCAGCCACCCGGTGATGCGATGAATATCAAACTTACAGCGTACACGCTCTGTGCCGCTTCCTGAGTATTTAGCCACGTTGCTACTTTGTAATACTCCTGCGCTAGCTCAACGTGGCCTTTGTGGACGGCTGTGAGGCGCAACTCTAGCCCGTATTTTGCGAGTTGCGCGGGCTTCGGTACGCAACTACGGATTCGCAGCGGATTCGCAGCTCCCTCTAAAGTAAAAATTCTCTTATGTCATACAGCGTTCTGCATATCCCGAGCATGGAAAGAATTCGTGCAGGAAAAAATACCCGGCTTGGCAAGGTGAGAATTAGCTTTAACGAGCTAATCGAGACAGACGGCCGGGAAAAATGTGACTGGAGAAGAGTGTTTCAGGCGCCACAGCAGCAAACGGAGATGAGGGCGCAGCCTTAAGCATCTGTCCGAGAGTTCTCAACTCTTTCTCTTTGTTAGCATGAGTTTAGGTCTGTCTCCGTGGCGTCTCAATCTCCGCAGGCGAAAAAAGGCGCATGCAGACGCGACATTCCCAGCGCTCGGGACGGTCAGCATAAGCGAGGTTGCTATGACGTTTCATGTTCCAGAAGGGAAAGGAGTCTGGAAGATCAGCAGCGAGGCCACAGTTGACCTAGCGCATTCCCTCGCGCCCCTATTGGGGTGCGGGAGCCGAACGGGGAAGTGTGTTAGGATCGCGTAGACACTATAAAAGGGGCGTATTGGATCAGAGCATAGGATCCAACGTGCTTCGTTTGAATCATAAACGCATTGATCAATCAAAAATGGGTTTTCTAGACAAAGTAAAGGATTTCGCCGGCAACAACAACGACGACAACGGGAACAGTGGTTCTAACGACAACAACTTGTTCTCGAAGGCCGAGCGCGCTATTGGTCAGGACAACGTGGACAAAATCAGAAACAAGGTCGGCGGAGACAACTATGACAAATTCGAGAAGACTGTGAGAGACAAGTTCTCCAACACTTCCATCAATGATGACAACAATTCGAGCTCGTACGGCAACAGCAACAACGACGACTCGTACGGCAACAATAACAACTCGAGCTCGTACGGTAACAACAACAACGACGACTCCTACGGCAACAACAACAACGACGACTCGTACGGCAACAACAACAACAACAACAACAACAACTCGAGCTCGTACGGCAACAGCAACGACGACGACTCGTACGGCAACAATAACAACTCGAGCTCGTACGGTAACAACAACAACGACGACTCCTACGGCAACAACAACTCGAGTTCGTACGGCAACGGCAACAACAATTCGAGCTCCTTCGGAAACAAGTCTAGCTACGGTAGCAACTCCTACGGCGACGACAACAACGACTCGTATGGTAGCAAGAAGGACAAGAATGACAAGAAGGACAACAAGTCCAGCTACGGCAGCAGCTCTTACGGTGACGACAGCAACGACACCTACGGTAGCAAGAAAGACAACAACACTAGCTCCTACGGCAACAGCTCCTACGGTGATGACAACAACGACTCCTACGGAAGCAAGAAGGACAACAACTCTAGCTCTTATGGCAACAGCTCCTACGGTGACGACAACAACGACTCCTACAGAAGCAAGAAGGACAAGAAGGACAACAAGTCTAGCTACGGTAGCAGCTCCTACGGTGACGACAACACCGACACCTACGGTAGCAAGAAGGAAAACAACTCTAGCTCTTACGGCAACAGCTCCTACGGTGACGACAGCAATGACACCTACGGTAGCAAGAAGGACAAGAAGGACAACAACACTAGCTCCTACGGCAACAGCTCCTACGGCGACGACAGCAACGACTCCTACGGAAGCAAGAAGGACAAGAAGGACAAGAAGTCTAGCTCTTACGGCAACAGCTCCTACGGCAACGACAACAGCACCAGTTCGTACGGTAACGACAACAAGTCCAGCTCCTACGGCAACGACAACAGCACCAGTTCGTACGGCAACGACAACAACACCAGTTCATACGGCAAGAAGTCCAGCTACGGCAACGACAACAACACTAGCTCCTACGGCAACAGCTCCTACGGCAACGACAACAACACTAGCTCCTACGGCAACGACAACAAGTCCAGCTCCTACGGCAACGACTCCTACGGAAACAACAACAGCAACAACAACAACAGCAACAACAACAACAACAGCTCCTACGGTAACAATACCAGCTCCTACGGCGACGACTCCTACGGCGGCAACTCTGACTCTTACGGAAACAACTCCAATTCTTACAACAACGATTACTGATTGAATCTTCAATATACGTCTTATATATACCCTATAACTATAGCCTCGCAATCGCATCTCGTTTCCTCACGCGTATTACACGCGCTGCCGCGCAGAATCCCAGCTCCAGACCTGCCGGGTGGCTGGCTTGATCCCCGCGGGCGTTTCTCCCTTGGCATCCCCATCTGGCATATTTTCCGGGGTCACGCCCCGGTCCCACGGCTTTTCTGAGGTGCGCTCACGTAGATTTCTCTATGTATAGTGCGGGTACATCAAAATCACCCGAATTCCAGTGCGAAGACGGGAGGGCGGAAAACTACATTGTGTAATGTCGAATCACCAAAGCCGCGCAAGTGTGCGCGACTAGTTTGTTGCGTTGGCCGCGGGGTCCGCGCCGGAGCCGGTCTCGGCGCCCGCATCGGCGGCCGCGTTGTCCGAGCCGCCACGTGCGTGCGAGACCATGTGCGAGTGCGCCAAGTCCCGCGATCCGTTGGACGCGAGATCGCTGCTTGACGCCCCGGGGCTGTCGTCGCCCGAGCTATCGCCGCCGCTGGATAGCGCTGACGAGCCAGGCCCGGCGCCGTCGTCGGCGCCGGTCATGCGCCTAGACATGCTTCCGCTGCCGCCGCTGGCGTCGCGCGGCCCGTGTGACATGTACAGGTCGCGCAGCTTCTCCGGCACCGCGGACGACGAGCCGCTGAGCCGCTGGCGCGCCCGCTCAAACAGGTCTGACATGACGTAGAGCTGTCGGCTGCTGTATTTCTTTTTGTTTCAGGTGCTTCTCTCCAGGCAAGAAACTTCCAGGCTAAAACTTGATGAGGCCACGGGCCTATCTTTGTGGATCTTAAACTATCTTCTCGAAGTGCTCGTCCTTTGTACCGCTAACACCTACCGCTGCACACGTGTTGTGAGGAGGCGCCCCTGCAGGTCGAAGTTTAGGCGAATCCCGCGCGTGAACGAGATATTTGTCTTCTTCTTCTACCTGAATCTCGACCTGCTGTGACAGTCGATGCGACTTTATGTTCTTCTGCCGGGTTCGTGGTGGCGGGATCGATCGCACAGAAGAAACGAGAAGAGAAACGAGTCGTGCCGGGTAGGAATGAGTCGATAGTTGGGTGATGAATGGGAGGTCCCTGTACACGGGCCTTGAGTTTCCCGGGTGACCTTGCGTCATCGGCCGCAGAACGACAGCTCCTGGAAAAGAAACGCTGGCTGCGAGGGAGCTGAGAGGAAAAGCGGGCCCGGGGCGCGTGCCGAGCGGGATTCTTCGCCCGTGGAAAAAGAAACGCCGCTGCCACCGCCGCAGTGGCGGTGGCGGTGACGGTGGCGGCCTCTGCGGAAGGATACATTTTCTTATCCCCTCGTTGCCACGCGCAACGTGGGGTGTACTCCACTACTACGGATCTTGGCGAGCCGGCCCGGCTGGTCGCGGGGTTTGACCCCCAACTAAAGAAGGGCTACCACGCCCAGCAACGTGCTCCCCTGGAAGCTCGCGTCCAGGCCACGTCCAGGCCGCGTCCAGGCCGCGTCCAGGCCGCGTCCAAAGCTGGGGTTTCCGCGCACTTTGCACCGGCGGGGGCGCGCGAGGGGAGAAGCGCGGCACGCGCCGGGGTAATTGCTCCTACACAAAACGCTATATAAGGGGTGCGGCGCGCGCCCGCTCTGGTGTGTCTCTTGGGCCTTCTTCCGTCTCCCAAAGAAGCACATCGTATAGCGTGCACCACATATCCCTTTAAATCAGCAACAATGTCCAACATTATTCACAAGATGTCCGAGAAGATCACGGGCCACGATCACCATGACGACGAGCGCGACGAGCGGGGCAACACTCTGTCGTCCGAGCAACGCCAGCAGCGCGAGCAGGGCATGCCCTTCACGGAGCACAATGACCCAGAACAGCGCGCAATCCCCTCGCAGCGCGTGGGCGGCGGCATGCAGAGTGAGCGCAGCAAGCTCGGCGGCTACCAGCAGCAGCAGCACGACCTGGGCGGGTCCGGCGGCGACTTCGGCCAGACGCGGTCGATGCCCGAGGAGCAGATGCCTGGCGCGGTGAGAGGCGGGTCGGACCTGAACGCGGAGGACTGGGACGACGAGGACGAGGCGGACGACGAGGGTCGCGGAACGCGGCGCGGGGGAGATTACTCGGACGAGTTCCAGAAGCGGTACTGGTGAGCGCGCAGGCGGCCGGCGCGTCTGGCGCGCGGGCCCTCAAGGTTAGTTATGTATGAGTTATGTATGAAATGACATGGATATGGCAAAGAGGGCGGTCGCGGGTGTCGCGTGGCACGGAGCATGTGGTCACGGTGTACGGGACAGGGGTCACGTGCGTCGAGATCGGGACGGCAGTCACTTATTGAGTAGTCGCGTGGGTACAGGTCACGTGCGGGTGCCCCGATTTTGGCGTATGCAAGTGTGCTCGCGCACCGGCGTCGCGACCCAAGCCTGCGCCATGTGAAGAGCATCAGCCTCGCTGCCTGTCTCCCCGCGGCCACCTCTCATCTCATGCCGCGCTCGCGCCGCGTCTCGCCCTTGTTCTTTTGCCTGTTCTCGTGCCGGCTTCCATAAGCTCTCTCTCTCTCTCACACAGCGAAAAAAATCCAGACGATCTCATCCGCACCGCACGCATCTCGTCAAGCGCACACCCACCAGGCCCCATGACTCTCGAGCCCCTACCCCACATGCCACCCGTCGGCAAGTGGCAGCCGAGCACGGGCTCGAACGCGCCGCTCGCTGCTGCGCTGCCGCTGGCCGCCGGCAAAACGCTCCCAACCACCAGCCGCTTCAAGAGCTCGCTCGAGGCCACGCCTTCGCCTCTCAGCCTCGACCAGCACAGCCCGCATCTCTACACCCAGCACAGGATCCGGCCCAACGCGCCCTTCGACATAGCACACATCAAGTCCAAGAGGCTTGTGCAGACGCCCGAGCCCGCGTGCCAGACGCTGAAAACCGACTCAGGCTGGTCCTACACGCTCGAATCCGGGTCCGTGCCCTGCTTTCGCATCCCGCGGTCCGAGATCCCAGACCCCATCACGTTTTACCACCAGATCGAAGATGTGGGACGCCAATATGGCGCGGTCAAGCTTCAGATCATCCAGAGCTCGCCCGCTCCCGTTACGCCCTTTGCACTAAACACTGAGCTTTTCTGGTTCAAGGCCAGGAGACAATCCCTATGCTCTTTCCAAGAAGAAACCCGGCGCAAGCTCGATCTGCACCGCAGGCTCTACAAATACCACTCGTCGCGCAAGAGCGACACCGGGCGCCAGCTGTTCTCGAAAATTCCTAGCATAGACAAAAGGCCGCTGGACCTCTACCGTTTGCGCGAGTGCGTCCAGCTACGAGGCGGCTTCCAAGAGGTCTGCCACAAGAAGCTCTGGGCCCAGATCGGCAGGGAACTTGGCTACTCCGGCAGAATCATGAGCTCTTTGTCTACGTCGCTCAGGTCCGCATATCTCAAGGTGTTTTCAGAATTCGACAAAGAAGAAGAGCGACAGAGAGCTTCTGCCTCCGCGGCAACCACCACGGTGCCCACCAAGATCCACATTATCCTTCCTTCCTCCACGGAAGACAACCACCGTGACCCCAGCTCTAAGAAAAGGTCACTCAATGAGGCTTCTATTTCGCTCGAAAATGCTGTAAAAAAGCACAAGGCGTCTAAAGTCCAAGCCTATCAAGTTGCTGGCTCAGCTGCTGAATTCTCAAGATTGCGGGACATTCTGAGATACAAAGGTTTCTTCACCAACTTCGAAAACCTTACTGAGCCTCGCAAGGGTCTTACAAAACCATCGCCATCCACCCTGCCAGGCTACCAATTCACTTTCTGGAAAAGCTCCTCTGAGATATATGACAGGTCAGCGCATGAAACGCGAAACGCCCCCATTTACAACCTGCGACAATATTATGAAAAAGCGCAAAAGCACTTTGATAGTGTTGCAGCGCTTTACCAGCAGCGGTCATCGCTTGTTCTCGAAAAATCAGATTCCGTGAATCTCCGCGACTTTGAGAAACTATTTTTCGATATTCTATCTGATGAATCAGCGTGCTGCAACGTTGATACTGGCATCAACCTGCCTTCCTCAGTGCACGGCTCTGGTTTCCCCACTGTGTCAAAGAGCACCACAAACGGTCTTGACACAACCAGCGCATGGAACCTTAACAATATCCCTCTTTCTTCCGACTCCGTGCTTCAATTCATGGACGCTGACTTTGGTAGCCACTTGGACACTCGCCTCGATCTTGGAATGCTCTTTTCTGTGAAAGGTTGGTCGATCGAAGACAACTTTTTACCCAACATTGACTACCACCATGCAGGCTCTTCCAAGCTATGGTATGTAGTGCCACCTGAAGATATGAAAAGGTTCGAAAGCTTGGTTGAAACATCAAAGAAAAACCAACAAAGTCCTGGCCCGGAGGTATCAAATGATCCGGTAGATAAGTCTTTTCTGAACTCGGAGGTATACCAATGCTATCTAGACACATGCCCACAGCACCAAGTGTCAACTCTCCCTCCAAGAATTAACACGCATACTATAGGTCAATTTCGCGAAGTCACAGCCTGCACCCTTCCCGATGATTGGCAATTTCATCCTGAGAAGCTCAAGGCTAACTCTATCAAAGTCTTAAGAATTGTCCAAGATCCGGGCTGCTATATTCTCAAATTCCCGAGAACGTATTCAACTAGTATATCCTGCGGATTTAGCATATCAGAGAATGCACTTTTTGCTCCCGCATCGTGGCTCGAATCGGCGCTGGAAAGCGAGAAATGGCTTTCTAGAAACGGGTTGCTTCCAGCGATCCAAACATTTCAGCTCCTCTTCAATATTGTCAAGGAATCGGGAGATAAAAAACTTGCCTCAAAGGCTCGATTACTCTTGACAGGCCTCGCATCCGAAGAGCTTGCGGCTAGAGAAGAACTGGCAAGACGCTTGAGTGATCGCTTCACTATCGAAAGTAATGTTTTTGACTTCATCTCTGATCAAACTCTCGAACCCACCGGCGCTTCTAAAGTTCTCCTGACCAGCGCAAAAGATTGTTTTACACTTTCCCTTCGGCAGTTTCTAGATAATCTTACTTGCAAGGAAGAGAAGCTGCTCATTTTTGGGCGTGACTTACAGCAGGACGGCATTAGCATCTCTCTACATGAATTTTATTCTAACGAAGAGCTTGAGGCTTTACTTCAGGAAGATCACGCTTGCACAGCTGCAGCTGCAATATTCTCGGAGAAGGACGCGTCGCAGGGGCAAGTTGAGAAACCCGACCGTGATGTTCTTGTTTCGTATGATAGTTTGGTGAATGAAGAACTCAAAGGCCAGCGCGTTCCTTTGGCCAAGATAAATCTGTTCTGTGAAGCACTTTCCCAAGAATCGAACTCACAGGCTCACCAACTTAGAAGAAGTTTGAAGAATGCTCGAAGCACCGCTTCAAGGTGCAACCAAATGCTGGCTAAAATCAATAAAGAGAAGCGCGGGATGAAGTTTCAGGGCTTTGGTCGCGGTTTTGCTTTGAAAGAATTGGCCGCCGCACCCTTCCACTATACCGTGGCTGAGCTTCACAATCTTTATCTGGAACTCGAAGGATCATCAATTGCTTTCCCCGAAATGTCTAAAGTGTTCGAGTTATGTCACTGCGTTGAATCGTTTCAACTGGATGCTCAAAATGCAATAAAAATTAACGATCTGAGTCGTATGAAGGAGACGTACCTACAGGGCTGGTCGTTGGGCATACGTTCCAAATACCATGACCTTCTAGCTCGCAAAATCTGTGAGGAAATGTGGCTTTCAACTTATGAAAAAACAATTATTGAGCATGAAATCATCAAAGAGGATGAACTGGGATACTATACTCCTAGCTATTTGTTGCCCTACCTCAAGTATGGCATAAAATTTGTGAGCGACGCGCTCCACAGAGAGAAGCTGGAGCAGGTTCGTAACACTATACTACTCTCTCAAGAAACAGGATATGAGTTAGGACAGCTTTTCAAGAAAAAGTCTAGCAAAATCCCGGTTGATCGGCTCTCTAGTATTCTTGATACACTTCGTCAGTATCCTTTTCTGGTGGAACCTCGTCTACGAGAAACCCTAGAAGCTATAATGGACACCTTCGGGAAACACAGAGAAGGCATGTCGTCTTCTTTCGACAAGCTGGACGTTAATCATGAACATTATCGATTAATAGCTGGAAGCGTAAATGCTAGACCACTGTTCGAACTCAATTTGATAGGCAAATTCGATGGCTCATGCGATGATAAACGCTTAACATTATCTGAAGTACCCAACAGATCGATTTTCTCAAAACATATAAAAGATTGCAGGTTATGGCTTCAGAAAGTTAACAAACTTGTTCTCCGAAAACCTTTATGGGCAAAAATTCATAGCTCAACCCAGCTGTGCTTTGCCAACAATGGAGATAAATTAACCACAAAATCTCAGCCTGATGAGGAGCCTGTCTATTGTTTTTGTCGGCAGGGAGACTCTGGAAGCAAAATGGTAGCTTGCGAGGTTTGTGGAGAATGGTACCATGCAACTTGTATCAACAAGGGCAAATGGTCCTTGGTTAGCAATGAGAACACTGTTTTTGTGTGCCCCATTTGCTGCCCTTCTAATTTTCCAGACTTCGGTCTTGTAGACTTTAGCCAGATTGAGAGTATGGCCATGGCATCCCTCAAACTGAAAGTTATCCCCGATCGCCGGTTTTTTGGCCAGTTCTTTGAAATATTCAAAATGTCGGCATCTTTCAAACACACTATGAGCTGCGATCTTTTGAAAAAAGACGGCGCACTACGTGGCGACCTTTCAATGGCCCAAATAAAGTTTTACTTGAGAAAACTTGTTGGCGCTGGGGTTAGAATGCCTAGAGAAATTAGCGCGCTACAAAGAGCATGTCAGGAGCATGATGCTAACGTTATGTTAAAATTCGCGCAGCGTAACATTAAAGTTGTGACAGGTTACGAAGCTACCGGATCTCGAGAGGCGTCAGAAGCTCAGCCTGACCAAGTCGTTATCAAAAGTGAGGGTGCAATGGTGATATCACCAGAAATTAAACCAGAGGGAAACAGTGATATGATGCAATGAGCTTAGACAGTCAAAAGCACCACAGTCAACCACTTGTTAACATAAACAATACGTTGTTGCATCACGCTTGGTACACTTGTATATAAATCATTTGTAACAATTTTTAACATACTTTTGCATTATTATGTCACGTCATTTATTTAACCTTTTATATTGTATTTCTTGGTGCATTCTGATACAGTCATCAAAGGCATCGAGAGAAACAAAAGGCAGACATGATAAAGCCTAGCGCATATCCTGTTGGTTTGCAATTCTACCACAACATCGGAAAGTCAAGGTGCAGGCAGCTGGTCTGGAATCTGTGCTTCCACCAACGCTCAATTCACAACTCCAGTCGCCGCTTAATAAACGAAGGTAAGAAGGGTGGCATTGGCAAGACCGACGCAGAAAGGCGGCTCGAAAAGCAAGCCAAGTTTCAAGACTTGTCAGATGCTTTCGAGGAATCAAGGCACATCCACATGAAAGAATCTGAAACTGAACAGAATGACACTTTACACCTAGGTTCCATGCTTTATCGAGAAGCAGGTCACACTCACTCACATGCTTCAAGTCAAAGCAACCCACTACTGAAAATGAGTCGAAAAGAATTTAAAAAGAACCCTGGCGTGAGAATTACGTGGATCGGCCTGTGGATTAATGTCGGCTTGGCGCTTGGAAAATTCGCCGGCGCTATCATGTTTCACTCACAGGCGTTGATAGCAGACTCCGTACATGCACTGTCTGATTTGGTCTCAGACTTTTTAACTTTAGCATCTGTGAAGCTGTCTTCAAAACAACCAACTGCTGAATATCCTGGAGGCTATGGTAAAATTGAAACCCTAGGCTCTCTCTCAGTATCTGCAATTTTGGCCTTCGCAGGACTTTCTATTGGTTGGAGCTCGCTTTGTGCTATCGCTGCTCCATTACTTCCCCACGCTGTGCTGGATGTTGTTTCTACTTTTTCCCACTCTCATTCACACGGTGGACCAACCGATGTCGCTAACATTAATGCTGCATGGATAGCGGGTGGGTCAATTATCATAAAAGAATGGATTTTTAACGCTACCAAGAAAGTTGCAATTGAGACAAACTCTAATGTACTCCTTGCTAACGCCTGGCACCACCGAGTTGACTCTTTGACTTCATTGGTGGCGCTTGTTACTATTTCTTCTGGATACTTTTTCAATATTCAATCTCTGGACGCAGTTGGTGGTCTTTTAGTTTCTGCACTGGTTGTGAAGACTGGAGCCGATGGCATGATAGGTGCTATGAAGGAGCTAGTTGATCGAGCGGTGGCTGGTGATGATCCTCGCTACGTTACAGTGAAAGATAACACACAGGAGATTTTGCGTAAACTGATTTCTAATAACAACGCAAAAAAACCCTACGGGCTTAAGAACCTGACAGTTTTGTCTTCAGGTCCCGAAATGCATGCTAAGATGACCCTGGAAGTTCCGCTACAGAGATGGGAGAACGTTTTGACTATTAAAGAATTTGAAATTGTGACAGACCATTTGCGTAAAACATTGCGGGAAAATATACCAACTTTACGCAATATTGACATAGATTACGTTGAAGAGAGACCACCTCTTTCGCCTGAACAATTGAAGGAAATTGAGAATCAGAAGAAGTTGGGTCAGTTTCCTACACCTCAGAACGAGTCAGCGAGCGATGGTCCGCTCCCCAGCGGGCACACTCATTCCCACTTTGGGCTTGGAAGTGGCCATACACACAAGCATTAGGCGAATATGATAACTGTTATGATGTTTTATCTGATTAGTACGTAGTAACGAATTTTGAGATATGAGCTTTTATATCAGCTTGCATCAGGTGCGATCCTGCGAGCTGGGCGGTGTAACAGCGGTAGAGCGAGAGTTCGAGAACTCAGACCCTAATTGCCTTTTAGTATACATATTAAATGACAAGAGTTCAAGGGGATGAACGCTTTTTATTGACCTGCGGCCCAGTCGTTGAGTTTGCTCTTGTTTCTGGCAATTTCGAAGGCATAGAACTGCAGTCTCACTACGAAACAAGTAGTGAATTGGCCGTACTCAGCAGAGGCATCTGTTCTTAGAAGAGTACCGAAGTTAAAGTCGTCCACTTTCTTTTCAAAAAGCTTAATGAATTTTCTCCATCTTTCCTTAGCCTCTTTCGTTTTCAGCTCTTCCTCAGTGAACTTGGCAAGTCTGGATAGATCTTTGTATTCTGGGAAGTGCTCTTGAAATTTCTCATAGATTTCGTCATCGAACTTAGTGAGACGTAACTTCGAGCCCGGGACCTTGCTGATCAGGTTCCAGTATGTCTCAGCTTGTTCCACGGCTAGAACGGCGAACTGCTTTTCCATATCTTCCAAGTTCTCAGCGGTTTCTGCATTGAAGGTGTTAGGTGCCGACATGATTTCTAGTGGTTCGGATAACTACTACCAAATGGCTTATTGCTGGGGCTATGATGGCCAAATTCACCGCTGACTTCCAGAAAATTTCTTATACTTCGGATAGAAATATCGTTAACAGTGATACTATCATGTGATAGATAGTCAAGTGATTGGTAGGTATTACCCGCATATATCACTTGATCTCAACTATGTTACCTCATGTGCTCGTCACGTGGATTCAATGGAGACTGAGTATCTCAAATGAGAAGAGAACTATTGGGGATCCCTCTCTGCAGTGAAACTAATACTTCCTTTATTATGGCATTTGTCATGTTGAACATGTTCCCATTCCTTAGCCGATTTTCTAGACAGGATGATGTGCACCCCAACCTTCAATGGAGCTAGTTGCCTTCGGTCCCTGTGCGCTTCGTTTGTCTAGCTGTCGTCAAATTCTGATAGGCCATGATCTTCGAGAAAAACGGCTTCACCTCCCGACGATTCATCCGACACACCGCCTGAAAAGTTAGGATCAAGTGCCGGCCCGTCGAAGAAACCGAAATTCGTAAACCTGTCCCGGAGCACCATCAGTGATTTGAAGTTTTTATTTTCTGGACAATTTTTGTCTTCTTTCATTACATCCACCGCTGAAGAAAAGCACCTCTGGATGCTACAAGTGCTCAGTCTTGTATAGAGCAGAGAAACGGAAAGTTCAAATAATACAGGATATTTTTGACGACGCTCATACCACCAAGCTATCGCGTCCTCCCTCGACTTTACAGAACATAAAGGTTCTTCTTGATAATTAAGCCATTCACTGGTCCTTCCCCGACTTCCAGCTTCTTCCTCGTTAACACTTCCGACACTTCCTTGTGAATCTCCGTTGGTAGATAAGCACCTTCTGTCAAAGTACATGCTGGATGATGCATGATACGGATTTTCGTCAGCCGAAGCTTGGTCTTGAATCACAGAGTTTTCACGATATTCTTCCAAAAATCTATTGAGAAACATTTGTGCTTCGATAGTCCTTTCGCTCGCCTCTTCCGGGCTCATCATCTTATAGATGGCGTCAGTTTTGGCGGATGGGTCAAGAATGACTGCCACATAATATAGCGGATTATTTCGAACGTGACCCATGAACTCTTGGTGCATGCAACCCGCAATTTGGAGTGCATCTAATACAATTTCCTTGTCCTCAGGCGCGAGACTCACAGATCCATTCAAACAGGAGAAATCATACCCAGCTCGGCTTTTTGCGACACGCGCCCCATTCAAAACTTTCGCGCACATTTTGTAGTAGCTCTCCAACAAGTAAGACGTCGGAACACCATTGGCAAGATGATCAGAGCCATCTTGCTGGAGCTTTGTGATCAAATCGTTAAAAATTGCAAATGTTTGCACGAAATACTCAAGAAGTTTTATTGCTCTGCTCTCAATATTAATACAGTTTTCAAGGTTTGAAGCTAGATCTTCTTGTCCGTTATTAATTAACTGGATGTACCAAGCTTCATATTGAGAGAAATTGTTGAAAAACGTGTTTAGCTGCGACCAGATGGAAGTCCATCGGTGCGAAGAGTTCACAGGAATGAAACGGATTTCTGGGATCTTTAAGCCAGCGTTTGTATGAGAAGAGGCCCCCGTAACCCTCGCAAAACTGTTGATCCTTTCGCAAGCATTTGAAAAAATCGGGCAGCCGAACAAAAGCTTTGTTCCTCTTTCCAGCTGAAGATTCAAGGCATAAATCATACAATAAATCTCGCGTGTTTTACCAAACATGCGGCGAGCGAACGGTTTTGGCGATCCAAATACCTTATAGACTAACGCTGAAAATAGCGATTCATTACAAGGGTTTTTAGCCATAGTTATCGTCGCAGTCATGTCTTTGAGCTCATACTTTTCTAAAACCAGTAAAAGGGTCTCACATAAGTGCTTGTCCGTAATCTTCTCAGTCCCCAAGCTGACGAAATCAATCAGGTGGGTGCTTTGAGCACAACCGGAGTTGTTCAAAAGGACCTTCGGAGTTTTTGCCTGCTGCAAAATGCTTTTATTCAAAAGGTTTGGTGCGAAAGATACCATGACGCCCAAAAATGACTCCCCGCCGGGGGAAATCCATATGTCAAATTGGATATTAGCAAATTGAGAGTTCCTCAAGTTCAAGCGCAGTGACCTGTTCATGTGTTTCTGATACAAGTGCAACTTCTTTACTAGTGTTGTGCTTGACTTGATACTAGAATTCGGAGAGCATCTGTCATTCCACTTGGCCCAGGACGCGGACTGAACAAGACTGAGGGGCAGGGCATGCTCGACAACCAGCATTAGTGTTTCGAGCTCTCCTATTTTCCTCCTATGCTCGTCTGCAACCCACTGGGACACCCGCAGCGATTCAAGCCTTCTGAAAGTGACGTTTCGCGGGGGCGTTTTCAAAACTTTCCCCTCTTTGGCCTTCCAAGCCGCTGGATGCAAGGCACGGACATGCTTGGCCATGTTCCCAGTGGACTCTCCTTCCGGATAGCGTTTGTCGCAGTGGAGACATCTGGCTTCCCTACGCCCGTTTAGAGTCTTCAGCTCGAAGAAAGAGCGAAGCGAAGATTTTAGCATCCACATGCTGCCGGATCTCCGGGTGCTTTGTGATTCGGAACTCGGGCCGCGTCCGTTGCTTAAGAGGCTGTCTCTCTCTTCTAGTCGGAACTCCCTTTGAACTTGGCTTGATGGGCGGCTATTTTGCAAGGGGTCCTCAGCGGGCGTGTTTTGGGCAGCGAGGGTAGCTGTGCCTGCAAAACTCATTCCCAAAGTTTTGTTGATAAAATCAAGATCTGAAGCGCTCGCTGAAGCTACAGCCTTGTGATATCTCGTGTACTTCTTTCGTCGGTTGAGGGAAGAGACATATAAATACCTTCAGAATAATCAAACAACGTGACTTGATGAAGAAACCGCGATTACGACGGATTCGGCAACATCTTAGGTACCAAGCGGATACTACATCAGCCCCAATTTCCCACAGTACCGGGAACTTGCCAACGCGCCTTTGCATATACAATGGTAGTTGCTGCTTAGCAAATGTTCAAGGGCGCTCAAGGTATTGGGCGACCCAGATCTCGTGACCGCTAAGATAAAGACTGAAAGTGCTTGGCCATCAAGACGCTTATAAAGAATTGAGATTGAGGGCGCTCATTTAGCTAATAAGGTGCCCGTGAAGCGCTGTGGAACTCGCAATTGTTCTCATCTCTTCCTCTTTAAATGTGTGTGGAACTGATATAGAATTGATGATATGACATATTATCGTGGGAAGATATATAAAGTCACATGATACATAACTGATTTAATCCTTGCTTATATCTCTCTCATTTGGAACGACACATAGTCTAGCAATCGCTAGGCATGCAATTAGGGAAGTAACAGTATTCTTGATGATCGAGCGTGAGAAACATGCTGCCGCGCTTTCTTGCTACACAGACTCCAAAGATCGCCAGAATGCCTTCTGTTAAGGGTGCTTGTGTCATCATCGGTGATGAGGTTCTTAACGGCAAGATTACGGACACCAACTCGAGGTTTTTTGCCAAGTACTGCTACAGATTGGGGATCCAGCTGCGCGAAATAGTAACGATAGGGGACCAGAAGGAGCAGATCGTCCAAACGATAAAGAGGTTGAGCGCAGAGAATGACTTTATTGTGACGTCCGGCGGCATTGGGCCCACCCACGACGATATCACGTACGAGTCAGTAGCCAGCAGCTTTGGGCTCCCGTGCGAGCTGAATTACGAGTGCCAAGATCGTATGCGGAAGATTTCGCACCCCGAGAAAAGACACGATCCCGAGACGCTGAAAGATTTCTATAGGATGGCCACGCTTCCAGCTGGCCCCGAAGTGCATAGCTACTATGTACTGAAAGAGTTCTGGGTGCCTATAGTTTCGATCCAGCAGAAAGTGTACATATTGCCTGGAATACCCCAGCTATTTGAAAAGCTTCTGCTCGCGTTCGAGCCCTCTGTAAAGGAGATTTACAGCATCAGTGAGCGCGAACCTCACAACTATGAAAGGTTTTTTGTGAAAACTCCGAAGTCAGAGTCCCAAATTTCCTCGTATCTGCGCGAGCTGCAGACGCGCTGCTTACAGGTCTCTGACGAGATAAAAATAGGTTCGTATCCTCATTATGGTATGGGGTTTAACACCGTCAGTATCTTAGGGCTGAAGAAGCACGAAGTCTTCCTAAAAGAACTTGTAAAGGAAGCTATCGAGAAACTCGATGGTACCGCTATCACAGCAGAGATGGAGGAAAAATACTCCGACTCTAGGTAATTTCAAACTTAAAAGCACCTTGCTGATGACATTTATCCTCTATTTATGATACAGTACAAATGAAGGGTCCCATTATATCGCGATTATTCCTCCTCGTCGTCAGTGTCGACAGGCTTTGGCGTTCCCTTAGGAGATGAGAGCCACTCGATGTAGCGCAAACGACGACGTTCGACCTGCACCTTCTTCTCATTTCTTGTTAGTCTCTTCTTTCTCTGCTTGACCTTGATATTGGCTGGAGAATCATCATCATCCACGGATGGGGAAGCTGCCTTGGCCGCGCTGGCAGAGCCAGCTTTACCGCCGTCTTCGAACCTGCTCTGGTCGATTTGGCTAACGCCCTTTTGAACCATCTTTCCGTTCTCCACAATCCACTGTTCTGGACACAGAGCGCCGACAAACTCGTTGTTATGCGAAATCATAACGACACCACCAGACCAGTCACGAATTGCAACAGCCAGCGCACCAAGGGAGTCTCTGTCCAGGTAGTTAGTAGGCTCATCAAGCACCAATAAGTGGGGGTTGTTCCACATAGCTCCTGCAATGACTACCTTGACCAATTGGCCACCGGAAAGCGAGCCAAGTGGAGTGTGGTTAGCAATTTCTGAGTCGAGACCGACGTCTTCGAAATGCTTGGTGATCACGGTTGGGGTCAACTCACGGTAACCAAGACCTTCTCTCGAGGCTTCGTGGTCATCAAACTTTTGAACCAATTTGTCGAAACCATTCTCCAGAAGGACCTCTTTTGGCACCCAAGAGTTGTACTTAGGAAGCCAGAATTTCCACTTGACTTCATACTGGAACGATTTTCTCAGCTTTTGTCTACCAACAATGGCCTCAATAGCACGTTTTCCTCTTCCGTCGCCAATGTCGATCTCCTTCTCCATCATTTCCTTCTCTTGTTCTGAAATCTTTCTAGACTCCTTCAGCAAAACCTCTCTGTCGTCACCAAACTGATAACGCCACTGTAGATACTGGTTGGCAGTTTTCTCCTTGTGGAGGTTGACATGCTGCAGTGCATGCTGCGCAATGTACCCAATACGCAAGTTAGGGTGCTTCTCCACCTTACCCTCTTGTGGAACAAGTTCACCGGTCAAAAGCTTGATCAAAGTGGACTTACCAGCACCATTTGGCCCCAAGATTGCAACTCTGGAACTCAAAGATAGCGCACAAGAAGCATCTGTGAGTTGAGGCTTGCTTGCACCTGCGTAAGCAAAAGTGACCCCTGTCATTTTAGCAACTGCTCTTGTGTTCGATTTCACACCAGTCAAAATACCTGGAGGTGGGAAACGCATCTGAGCATTTGAATCCGTCAAAGTGTAATAAGCTTTCGCCTCGGGTTTCTGGTCCACAAAGTCTGCCAGGTTTCCCTTGTAGTAAGCCAACTTTTTGTTCTCGTAATGAATAATGTCAGTGCAAACAGCATCTAAGAAACCGGAGTCGTGAGAAACAATGAGCGAAGTAATCTCAGTGTTTTCCAACAAGTAATCTTGTAGCCATTTCACGTTTGAAACATCCAAATGGTTAGTAGGTTCATCCAGCAAAAGAACGTCGGCTTTCTGCAGCATCGCTCTCGCCAATTCAAGCTTCATCTTCCAACCACCTGAGAGAGAGCCCACAGTCTGCGATCTCCTTTCGTCATCAAATCCAACGCTTTCTAAAGCCGCAGAGATCTCAGCACGCGAAACCTCTTTCAATATCGGATCCAAGGCAATGAATGACACAAGATCCAAGTCACCCTCTTCACCTTGCAACTTGTGCTCCACGAAGCAGGTTCTGAGCGTGTCTTTGTCAGGGAAGCCTTCCAGTTGACCATTCGCAATGGATCTCATCAAAGTCGATTTGCCAGCACCGTTTCTACCACATAAACCGTAACGGTGACCTTTGAGCAGACGCAAAGTTGTTTTGTTCAACAGCATTCTAGACCCGTAGGCCAGCGAGAAATCGGTATTAACGATTTCGATACCCTCATTTTCGTCGTATGTAGCGGTTTCTTGGTGGAATATATTTCTCAGCTCTTGGATGAAGTGGGTATCAATGGCTTCGGCGTTCTCTTCACCGAACACCAGCAAGAGGTACTCTCTTAGTCTCTTCCAGTCATTCACATTGGCATCAGACGTGACAATCTTGGACAAGTAAACGAGGGCTGTTGTATTGTTGTCCTTGCACAGCTCAGGTAGAGGGTTCTTGGCCAGGAGTTGGATCTTCTCCTTCACAAATTGCAGTCCGAATTCGTAGGTGATTTTGCCTGGGAATTTCCCGTCGTCCTCAGAGTCGTCTTTCAGCACCTTCATGGCTTTTCCTGCTAACTCACGAACCTCTGGCAGAGAGGCGGTGTCAAGCACCTTTTGGACACCTGGCATCAGCTGCGGGATAAAGTGCTGGATCTCGGAACGGTTGTTCACAAGTCTAGTCAAATTCTCGATGACAATAACAGTCTGCCTCAGCTGCTCCTGAGAGGATGAAGACAGATTCAAAGATCTATTCAGAATTGGAACCAGGATACTCAGAGCTGGCTCTGTAACTTCAGCAACAAATGTAA
The DNA here is from genome assembly GCF_000142805.1 of Lachancea thermotolerans CBS 6340. Taxonomy (NCBI): domain Eukaryota; kingdom Fungi; phylum Ascomycota; class Saccharomycetes; order Saccharomycetales; family Saccharomycetaceae; genus Lachancea; species Lachancea thermotolerans. The sequence continues at coordinate 296,345 of NC_013084.1, read as the reverse complement.
CACTCGATAAAGATTTAACGGAGTTGGGAACTTTCGATGGGTCTTGCAGCGTGTCAACGATCAGCTGGAAACGTGGGGACAAATCCAGATTGTCCAAAATCGAAACAAAGTCAAGCAGGGTCTTGTGGCCTTGCTTGGCCAACTCAGGCTTGAAGTCAGTGGCCACGTCAGTCAAGACTGGAACGGTGTCCTTGAAGGTTAGCTCCAGCAAATCGTTAGGAGACTCTTCTCTGATACGGTCGACAAGTTTGAGTGCGGCCAGCTTGCACTGCCACTTAACACCGGAATTCAGGTACTCCAGGACCTTTGGAAGCAACACGCTGGTTTGGGCCTCGATGGGGTAGAGTCCGAAAAGCGAGTCGATGGCGTGTTGAGCAGCGCGCTTAACAGAGCTATCTTTACTGGCCACTGTGTCTAGAGCGATGGGTAGCAGGGGCAGCAAGAACGCTTCCTGGGGCGACTTTCCGGAAAAGTTGATAGACAACTGAGAGATCAGTAGCATTGCGGATTCCTGAACAAGCGCAGGATTCTTGGGCTTGATCAGTTTCGAAATGATGCTGGGCACGTCCCAGTCCTCGATGTCTTGCGCGGAGCGTCCTTCATTGTTAAACTCAGCCACCGCTAGCTGGATTTTCTGCCTGCATTCTGCCAGAGATGCACATTGAGGAAGGGTGGAGAGAATTCCCGAGATCGAGGTGACTCCCAAGTTCGCCAACGAGGTGGCCAGAGAAGTCAAGGATGTGGTGGATGTGGAAGGAGTTGGTGTCGCACTGCCTGAGGGGGTCGATCTACCCGAGTGCTGGGGCGACTGGTTGTTCTGGTATCCGCCCTGGTAGTTCTGGTACCCACCCTGGTAGTTCTGGTAACCTCTGTTTTGGTTGTAAGAGTTGTTTCCGTACTGGCTGCCGTCATTCCAATTCCGCTGCGCCTGGTACGAACTTCCCTTCGTCTTAGGGTGGGACTGACCGCTGGACATGTTCTGGTAGTAGTTCTCTAGAGGCGTCTGAAACTGGTTTTTGGGAGGCGCCTGGTCCCCAATAAAGTCATCAAGCGATTTGAATTTCTTAGGAGGCATTTTGGTCTGCTGAATCGGATGACTGAGCTTAGACTTGTCCTGTTCTTGTGTTTTGTGAGCCGTCTTCAGGTGAGATGAGATGAGCTTCGAAAATTTTTTTTCAGTAGGCCCATTAAGAAAGAAACTAACAATGCCGGACTTATCATACGAGCGACATTCTACATCAAGAAAGGAGGTCGAGATAGCTCGCGATGGCAAGCGTCGCACGCCATCTTTTAAACTCAATGCTCATATAGCTCTTTCTTCAATCTCCCAGCGTTCTCGATTCTGTGACTTCTTTTAGAATCGCGAAACATCCTTCTCGAGCAGACGCGCGTGGACCTGCCCAGCCCCTTGCTTTCTGTATCTCCTGTAGAGCCACTTCGTCCATCTAGGTCGTGTGTACTCTCAAAACGCCGCGCGTATGTTCCCAAAGCGTTGCATAGTTCGTGGAACGCTGGCTTAGCTCCCATGGCGCGCCGATGGACATAAGCCAAAAAGCTAAGGAAGTTTGTGCGAATCTGCCAAAATTATATAGGTACTTCGTGGCACTTTGATACACCGAACAAAGCCGCAGTTATTGTATCTTCTTGAAGCTGTGGGCGGTTAATGGCCCGAGAGGATTCGTAATCCGCGATATCAACAGTTCTCTCGCTGCTCAACCCTTTGCAAAGCTTAGAGGCCGCATGGGCTTTTCCCTGTTGATCAGCGCATGCGACTCCGGCGGTGTGAGGAATTCGGATCCGCTAAGTAGCTAGGTCGCGATGCCACCTCCCCGGGAATTGCCCTAACGAATTTCGGCAGACGCTGCTACGAGCAATCAGTTTATCGCACACAGTTGCTCCTGTTTTACGTATTGCTGGTGCGTTTTGAATTAGCCGTGGCCTTGTGGCACGGGAATTGACGCGTGAGCGGTCTAAAACGGGCTTGGACGCGCTATTAAAACGCGTAAAATGCAGGTTCTCTTGAATGCATTGCGACGCGTAACCGAAAATTAAAAAGTTAACGCGTCGCGCGTTCTGTTCAGAAAGGGCAGGGACGCAGTTCAATAAGACATTGAAAAGCCGGCGCTGCCAGAGCACAAGTTGCCGCGTACTCATCCCTACCAGTAATATTTTTACCCAGAGCAGCGGGGGTTTTGAAGAGCAGACAAGCATCGGTAGCTCATCACCTCCTACACTGCAGGATGACCACCAGAATGTCGCTGAAGGTGCTCTACACCGTGGATAAGGAGACCAATTCATACCTGACGAGAAGCAAAGCACCTGTAGAAGCACGCATAGAGAGCATTCCGAGCCCGAGCAACGACGGTACACAGCTCCGGGTGGGCATCGTACTCCTGAACGACGTGCTGGAGCAGGTTTGCGCGTCGTCGCCGGAGCTCTTCAGCTACGGTATGGACAACAGCGTGGACTACAACGTGTACTGCCGCGACATCTGCGAGCTGGACGAGCCGCTGGTAAGCTTCGGGCTTCTGTCCAAGCTCCGCGGCGCGGCGCAGCAGCAGTCCAAAAACGACGTGGACGACTGGCCGCTAGTTATGGGCCGCGTGTGCTCGAGCTTCTCTGCAATCCTGCGGTTCCAGAACATTGCCAACACACCTCCTACACAGCAGACACTCGAAATCAAAATTCGGTTCTCTAAGGTGGCCACCGCCAACTCGTCTCGCAGGTCGAGCGTCTCCGGGAATAACGTACATACCCTGGCCAAGAAAGCGCCTACCACCACTACAAGCATGCTCGGCAGCAGAGGGACCTCGAAAGCGGCGGGCGAGATGGCAAAGCCTGAGGCCGTCACCAAAAGGCAGACAAATCCTATGCCAGCGCCAAAAGCCGCCAGAACTCAGTCGTTGCCCATCTGGAACCAAAGCAAAAACAACCAGTTTGCGCTGCCTGCGAACTCCATTGCACACAAGATCTACCTTGCAGACAGAGCCGCAAAAGATACTGCTTCTAGCGTGAAGGCTAGGGAAGAGAAAAAGCCTGTAGTCTACCAAATCAACAGTCTTCAGCAAGATAACACAATCCAGAAAACCAAAGTGGATGACTCAGTAAGTAAGCGTTTCGACTTCATCACGAAGAAAAAGGGGAAGATGGCGAAGCCTAGCATAAAAAAACCAGTTGCGAAGCCAAAATCCTCAGTTAAAAAGGTTAGAAGGGATAGCGTCGTCCAAGCCAGCACACCTCTGCCGCGGGAGGCACAAACTTCTTCAATGATAAACAAAAATGACGCGCTAGAAGAATTTAAGCTTCTCAATGACGACGTGCTGGTCCAACAGCTTCTCGATAGGCAAAAGCTCAAGCCTACAGACTTCTTTGAGCTTGACCAAGAAAAGGGTGATGACTCTGAGAACAAAGAAAACATTCCCCCTCGCCCAGTTCCTCTCTCGTCTCGATTCGAGGACCTGATAGGCATGGATATCCCATCTTTTAAGACGCCAAGTGATTCAGAAAAGACAGGTAGTGTTCCAAGAAGCGACGACACGCTTGAGTGGTTCAACGATCTTTTTGGCTCACCAATTGGGAATCAAAAGACAGTTACGCCTACCAAAGACCCTCTTACGTGCAATACTCTGCCCATTGAAGATGATGAGCAAGACCCCAGCAAAGCGCTTACCAGCGATATTGACAGGACTTCGCCCATGGACACACTTTCAATGCCACTTTACGAGTTGGAACACAAGAAGGAATCTAAAGGCTCTGAGCCAGTTCCCTCATGTAAGGAGCAGCTCAGGCGTCTACCAATTCTTACGAAGAACTCGCATAGCGGCCACCAGGATGATGTCCGTGACGCTGATAGCACTACACCGGTCGTCTTAGGGTACTCGACATCACCCAAGTCTAACAACAACGAGCTGGCAGCTGGCCAAAAGAGGCCTGCTCCAGTTCCATCATCGCCAGCAGACGACGAAGACTATATGGACGAGTACATGCAAGAAAGGCGCAGAAAGCGTAAAACAATGCCGTCCTCTCCCACATCGATGTTTCCTTACCGGGAGCAAGATGGGGAAGACGAGCATTCGATGACCAACGACGAGTTTTCGATTCACGAAAGGCCTTGTCGCGACGACGCAAACTCCACACCTGCTACTCAATACAGGTCGAGTGACGTCGAAAACATGAAGCATGGAGAAGAAAGCTCCGCAGAGACGAAACAAAATGAGTTTCTACATATTTAGCATTTAAGGTTTGGTAGAGTCAAGAAATAGGAATAATGACATGCAGGATAGAATATGGCAGCGTTCGGGAAAACGCGTGACGAGGTTTGGGGTTGTTCAGCGCCCAGCGCCATGGTTGCAGGATGGCCTTAGAAAGTCTAGAATAATTCCAAACTTACAACTGTCGAGAAGATCAAGTGAATGTTTGCAGGACATTTTAGGTGCTCACTGCAGGTGATGAAATGCCCTTTGGTATTAGGAAACAAGGCCTGGATTGCTAGCACCGAGTCTACTGAACTACCGAAGTCGTGCCAGCTGGCAGCTTAAGTGTTGTTGTTCAGTCATTTCGACTCCATGTTATGGCGAAACTATTAAATGTAACATTCAACTAATGTGAGCTTCGAATTTCCGTTCAATATAGCCGCGAACTTGACTCAAGAAAGTATTGCTGAAGAAGCTAACTTGAACTTAAATTATGTAGAGTTTCAGCTTTCATCTTGAGCTCATGAAGGCGCGCTTAATGTTATACAATAGGAGCGCCAGCTTTGAGATCTTTCCCATGTGATCATAAAAAAATGTCATATAAACATACCTATACAGTACAAAGTTCGAACACGTTGTTTGTATTAGTAGTGAAACAACGGGCATGTGGGACACTTTCTGGTCAAGAGTACGAGAACTAAGTGTCAGCACAGTGCTAGTGACTTTTGCTGTTGCCATTGCATGCTCCCTCTACCTCATTGTACTTCTGTTATCGCATTCTCCCAGAAAACCTTTTGATGAAGAGTTGATATTCAAGACTAATGGGCCTAGAGGCCACATTGTTAGCGGAAAACTTGATCCAGTGACTAAAGGCTCTTCTAACAAGGACGGAATTGAGCTTTCCGTGGTGGTGCCCAGCTACAACGAGATCGGGCGCATCTTGGTAGGTTTAACCGATGCGGTTACGTTTCTGCAAGAACATTTGGAGGATAAGTGGGAAATTTTGGTTGTTGATGATGGTTCTAGCGATGGAACCTCCAAGTACTGTCTAGACCTGGCCGCTAATCACTTCAAGTTAAAACCTGGTCAGCTAAGAGTTGTCAAGTTAACTCAAAACCGCGGCAAAGGTGGCGCTGTGAGACATGGATTGTTGCATATGAGAGGTAAATATGGCCTTTTCGCAGATGCCGATGGTGCCAGTAGATTTTCAGATGTGGCGAAACTGCTCGACTCTATCAAAAAACATGAAGAAAAAGGACATGCTGCCATGGCCATTGGATCTCGCGCCCACATGGTCAACACGGACGCCGTGGTTAAGCGCTCTTTCATCCGGAATCTTCTCATGTACGGACTGCACACACTTGTTTTTATTTTCGGCATAAGATCCATTAAAGACACTCAATGTGGGTTCAAGCTGTTCAACCGGTCCGCTACTGTACAGATTTTTCCCTATTTGCATACTGAAGGCTGGATCTTTGATGTTGAGATCTTAATCTTAGCACTGAGGAAAAAGGTTCCCGTTGAAGAAGTGGCAATTTCTTGGCACGAAGTCGACGGATCGAAAATGGACCTTGCAAGAGACAGCATCAACATGGCTAAGGATCTGGTCATCATTAGAATGGCTTATCTCTTAGGCATCTACAGCGACAAGGTCGAGTGTTAAACTCATGCCAAGTTTTGGCTCATTATTCGCGTTTCTCCGGCTAAAAACGATGTATAGTACATATAATAGACAATATGCAAAAACTAACAATTATAGCTGCATTTTTCAGACCTTTTTTTGGCCTTCGAAAATCTCATAAGACAGAGACGTGAGTTTTCTCCTTATGATGGTGCCGTTGTTAAGGAATGTCCTCAGAATTGAAGCATACTCTTTGCTATTGTTCCCTATGTGCTCAAACGCGGTCAGTAACGCTGCAGTGTTGACTTCTAATTCAATCTCGTGAGTGCTTTCGGTGTGCCTTTGTTTCACACCTTGGTTGTGGTTTGCGACTTTTGTGATGTCCATTCTGGTGCACGAGTCGTTGTGGATGTAGCTGATACGCTGTTTTGTTCTTGTGTTCACCGGAGTATTGTCCTTATACTTTTCAGGAGGGTCGTTGTCCGGCACTGGCAATTCCAAGTTGATCGATATCTTGACGTCATAACTATCCTTTGGTGAAAACAGCAGTAGTTGGCTGACATGCCTTTTTTCGATGAATTCCCCGACACGTCCAGTTTTGACATCCCTGCTCATTCTTAAAAACCGGGGCCTCTGCGTAGACATGCCCACACGGTACAAGAGATCCTTGGTATGCGATTCTATGATATTGAACTTGCCGGTGTATTCGCTTAACTCAGAGATACCTTTGACGTACCTGTTGATCTCTGTGAACACTCTCTCATCGACGTCGGGCGTCAAGTGGGCGTCCATGTCGGTGTAGACCGTCTGCGAGGAAACGGGCGGGCTAACTCTGTTTGAGTCGCTTCCTTCGACAATTATGCCGAACTTCATCTCCATCTCAACGTATTGCCTCTGGTCCGGTGGAATGGATACGAGGGTTGCGTACACCCAGTCCTGTACCGACTTGGTGAGATCGTCATCTGGAATGATGTTGGTAAAAGAGGCGTCAATATTGAGGTCCTTGGTGTCGATGCTCTGCAGTGCCTTCACCGTAGGTTTCCACTTCTGCGCCCAGATAGGAGCCGTGTTGTACCTGGTGGGCTTGGCCGTAGCTGCGATTTCGCTCAGCACGTTCAGGTCCTTCTTGATAGCGTTTCTCTTGGACTGCGAGGACGCCCTCTCCTGAAAGATGTCCTTGACGTCCTGCCCTCCTTTAGCCTTGGAGGAGGGAGACGAAGACGATGTGTCCTCTCTCCCGGCACGCGCATCCCTGTTTTTGCCGGCTCCCTCCTGCTTCTCATAGTCAAACTTGAAGTCCCCAGTCTCGAACACGATGTCCCCGGGCCCTCCGACCTCCTCGTCTGTATCCGTCTCCTCGTCGCCGTCCGCGTTTCTCCTCGGTCCTCTCTGTTCTCTGGGCACCCGTGAAGAGCTTGCGCTGCCGTTCTGCTCGCTGCCCAACCCATCCACGCTCATCCGATGTTTGACTTCCGCGGGTGGCAGAGGATTCGATTTCTGCCCAGCTTTCGCATCAGAACGCTCGTCATGGTTAACCAGGTCTTCCAAAGACAATCCCCGACTAAAATTGGGCTTTGAACTGCTCATAGGAACAACTCACGCGGCACAACTCTACCCTTCGACTGGGCGTAGGCTCGCCAGCTGAGAACAACAATTTTATGTGATTTCTTCGTCTCACATGATATCTACGTTTGACTCGCTTTCTAACTCACTTTCTTGACTCAAATTTAATGACTTTATCTTACAATTCACTAACTCCGTGACCGTTAACTCATTAACTCATATAACACAACTCCGCCATACGCCGGCTCGAGTAGTACTTCTTTCCCATCAGTTACCGTAAACTCCTATATATCCTGAAAATGCGCAATGTTTAAACAGATAAGGTCTCTGCGCAGTGCATCTAAAGCGTGGACTCGCGCAGGTGGGGCCTAGATTCAAGTGGAGGGGGCGCGGGGCTGAAGCTCTGCGAGGTGTAGGGGTTGAACTTCGGCTGCGAGTGTGCGTGGTCGGGCGCCTCAACGTCCGTCACCTGCGCGGCGTGTAGCCCAGAGATGTCGCGCATCTGGTCGAGCAGAAGCAAGTCCATCTGCTGGCACGTGGAGAGCTCCTGCGACGACAGCAGCCCGCGGGGGCAGAAAAAGAGGTCGTCCTCGAAGGACTTGCAAATGTTGTTCTTGGTCTTCAGCGACATCTCCGGGCTCTCGAACCCGTTGACCATGTGCATGGGCTGCCCGACCTGCGAGTTCGGCGTCTCCAGCACGAAGTTGTGGGGAGCGGCAATTTGGTTGAGCCCAGCCATGGAAAGTGGAGGGGTGAGGAAGGGCATGTCCCGTATGTTATATCTGGCAGTTCAAGTGTATTGTTCGCTTTTCAAGCGTCTTTAGAAAACTTCTGTTCGGGAAGAATGGTATGCTGTTGACAGAGCTTGTTATCGAGATGAATATTCCCTTAGCATCCCATCCCTTGGCGTCGAGGCTCTCGTTCGATGTGATGTTATAGTGTAATTTGTTGGAAGTTCGGGTAACACGTGGTCTCAAGAATTCGAGAATCGTTAGGTGACAAACTCGCAGCGGGCTTGTCGGCCCAAGTCGCCTGCGGCGACGCTGCTCCAGGAGCTAGTGACTAGGATGTTTTCCAGAGGCTTCGCATTCTCTATTTTAGTACCACTCTGGCCGGTTTTCGGGGAGGGTGGTGTCTCCTGCCGCCGCAGAATCCTGTTTCTAGGCATTTCCTTAAGCTGCCGAGATCGCAAGGACTTGTTCTGAGACGCCTCCATGCTGTAATTAGCTCGCTCTAGCCATGTTCTGCAATCTCAGGCCTCGAAGACGCACTTCCATGCAAGCATCACGTGCTTCTATATGCAGTGAATTCTAACGTACGCAGCGCCGTCAGCTGGTTTAAAGATCACGGGCTATGAATAAACTTCTATCGTTCAGTAGGATACTATCTATTTATAACGGCCACCAGGTGCCGGAGTGAGCTACAGAAATGTCAATTTGGCGCTCTATTTCTGAGAGTAGGCCACAGCGACGGACTGGAAGTCGTCGTGCGAGATGGACACAGTAACGCCCTTCACACCAGCCGCAGACGCGGCGGATGCCGCGTCGCCGTGCAGCTCAACTTGTGGGGCACTGCCGTCCTTGCGGGTGATTTCAATGTCCTTCAGAGAGGCTCCGCCGCCCTGAGACTTGACACCCAGAGACTTGAACACGGCTTCCTTGGCAGACCAGGTGCCCGCGAAGGAGCTCTGGACGCATGGCTGGCTCTTGCAGTAAGCAACCTCAGCGGCGGTGAAGTTGCGCTCGATGAAAGTGTCGTTGTCGACGTTGATGGACTTGATCAACTCGACGTCGACACCAACGCTAGCGCCCTTGTTGTCGCCTGCAGCCTGCTTAGCCAGCTTGCTGACAACCTCGGAGGTCTTCAAGTTGGCGTCCGAGACATAGGTAGTGGAGGCAGTGAGGGCCTTCTTGTCGAACACGAAAGCGCCGGTCTTCTTGTCGGCGCTGACACGGGCGAGTGGGTCCAAGTAAACGGGTTGCTCCAGCTCGTCAGCGTAAGGTGGGTGCTCCTTGGCCACAAACAAGGAGTTGTAGATCATACCGTTGTGGAAGTACTTGTGGGCAGCCTGTTCTCTAGCGGAGACCTTAGCAGCGTAAGCACGGTAAGCAGACTCGTCAAGAGCGGCATACAAGTAGTCAGGATGAACAGCAATAGCCTGGGCACCTTTCTGACCGAAACCGAAAGAAGTGACCGAGACAGCCTTGACACCGTCAGTCTTGATGCTTCTCGAAGGGTACAGGATGTACTCGAACTGTTCCAAGACCTTGTCGACGTTGTCGGCGTTGCGGTTACCTGGCACGACGCCAGAGTTCAAGATCTGCAAACCACCGTTCAACATCCAAGCACCGGCTGGACCCTTAGGGTGACCGGTCAGGTACTTCTGGAACACACCCAAGACTGGGTTACCCTCGGATCTCCCCAAGTGCTTCATCATCTCGTTGATGGTAGCAGACTCATTCTTATCGTTAGCCTTGGTGGAAGTACCATGGAAGGAAGCGACACCCAAGTCGTCGATAGTCAAACCGAAAGTGGCCAAAGCTCCTCTCAATGGAGCGATACGTGGGTCGTTCTTGTAGAACTCGTTACCCCATTGGTTTTGAGCGGTCTTCAATTGTCTTTCAGCCTCACGGTGAATTTCTTCAGTACGCTCAGCATAGAAAGCAGCATGGTCTTCCTCAGGAATCTCTTCGGTCTCGTACTGTAGCATTTCCAATTCGTTTTCAACCCATAGCTTGATCTGGGAGACACGGCTGTCGAGTTGACGCTTTCTGTACTTGATGTTCAGCAGTGGAGATGGGAACTTGAGGTCACTCTGGTGCTCTCTGGCAGTAGTCAAAATACCCTTACCTGGAGCTGGAACAGATCTGCCGATCTTGTCGGTAGCAGTAGCGGTGAGAGCCAAAATACCATAGATAGGAACACCCATCTTGATAGCCAAGTCGGCGTTCATGATGACTTGCATACCAGCACCCTGGGCTTCCATGAAACCGTTACGGGTGGTGGTTGTAGGTCTAGACATTTCAGCAGGAGTACGGCCATGGTCGAATTCGTCGTAGGAGTTGGAAGTAGCACCCATGTTACCGAACTCATAAGAGCCTTCCTCCTGGAAGTCATCGTAACCACCAACAATACAAATCTTTGCCTTACCAGACAAGATTGTCTCAACACCAACGTCCAAAGATTCCACAGCAGTGGCACAAGCACCAACAGGGGTCTTGATAGGACCAGAAGAAGAAATCAACAACATGTTAACCCAAGCAGACATGGTGTTGATGAAAGACTCTTGAAGAATGTCGTTTTGAACTGGCATATCCTTGTAACGGTCTTTGAACATACCGCGCAAAGCAGAAACACCACCCATACCGGAACCAGAACAGTTACCGACTTCAGAAACGTGGACGTATTGATACATTTCGTAAGGGTCAGTGATACCCGACGAGATGAATGCCTCAACCACAGAGACCAGCACGAACAAAGTGATAGGGTCAACTTGCGAAATGGTGTCTTCAGGGATACCATAAGTTCTAGCGTCCCAGCCAGTTGGGACTTGACCAGCAACCAGACGGTCAAATCTGAGAGCCTTTGGAATGTACAAAGTGGCACCCTTCAACAATCTGATAGTGTACTCACCGCTGTCTGGGATCTCAAAGATGTCAACCTTGTCGCCGTGCTCATGCTTGAACTGTTCGGCTGTTTCTTTGGAAGCCTCAAATGGCTCCAAGTCCTCGCCGATAACGACTTCTTGGATCATCTGCTTCTTCTTTGGATCGTAGCCATTGAACAACTCTGGCTCAATCAGTCTGATACCGGCGTGGTCCAAAATGTGGCTCTCGTATTTGGCCTTGATGTCCTTGTCATCAACAGGTTCATTGGACTTGGCGTCGACCCAACCAGTGTAAGGGCGACCCTTCAAGTTACCATTGTGGTACTTGATGAGGCCCATGATCCATGCCATTTCGACGCAACCTTCCAGTGAGAACTCTCCTTTAGCTTCCATCTCCCATCTGGTTCTCGAAGAACCCCAAGGACCGACTTCAGAGAAACCAGTGACAACGATAACTCTTTCCAAGTCCAACATACCCTGAAGCTCGCTTGGCGCAATCTTCTTGAGGCTTTCGTATGGCTTCAAGGTTGGGAAGTTCAACTGGATGTTGGCTCTTGGCTGAACCTCGGCCTTGGCGTACGCAGCATCAGCATTGTCCCCGTTGACGGCCTTGTGTTCCAAGGCAGTTTCGATCGAGACAGCCTTTCTGATCTCGCTAGTGTTAGTCAAGTCTTGACGCAACTTGGCAGTGAACTCCTTCAGATCAGGTAAGAACTGGAATCCTCCATTCAAGTCAGCCATGACTGGAGAAGTTTGGCAGAGTTGAACAACCTCAGGGATCAAGAGACCCAACAAGTTGAAGGCCATTTCTCTTTGAGAAAAGGTACGAACTCCCAATTTTTCGATACCCTCTGCAATGATGTTGTTTGCAGACATCAAACCAGTACCTCTTGTCCAGCCAATGATGGCACCGCAAATGGTCAACTGATTGGACCACGACTCTGAGTGCCATCTGTTGAATAGAGTCTCCAAAGATAGCTTAGACTCGGCGTACATACCGTCGCCACCGAAGGTACCGTGGTTTGGAGATAGAGGCAGGATGACTTGAGCTGGTCTAGTCTCAATTCCTTGAGCCGACTTTTGCTTCTTGACGTTACCCAACATTCTCAAAATGTTAGTCAACATGATTCTGTGGGCGAATTCAGATTTCGAGTCAATGTTCTCAAGCTCAATACCGTTTTCTGGAATGGCAGCGAAAGGAATGATAGCATCCAAGTCCCAGCCTAGACCACCATTCTTCTCGTCGTCGTAAACATAGCTAACCAAAGCTTCGACATCTTGCTTAGAACCTTGGTTAAATGGCACAACGACCAAAGTAGAGCCCTTAGCACCGTATTTAGCGTAGATTGACTGGTAGTAGTCAGTGACCTTCTTTGAGAAACGAGAGGTGGTAACAATCACCTTAGCTCCACCTTGGATCAGGCCCTGCAAAACTTCAGCACCAATGGATCCTTGGCCAGCACCAGTAATCATCACATATTTGTCCTTGAAGGTAACACCGTTGATTGCAGCTCTTTCCAAACCGTTCAAGAACAGGGAAGAAAGTTGACGGTCATAGATCCAGTCGCCGCTTGGAAGCTTCTTCTTCAAGTGCAAAAATGGAACTGTTTCTCTTGGAATAGTCGAGGAGACAGTGTTGGAAATCTCAGATTTGGTTGGTAGAGAAGCAACTTCCTTTGTGGAGTCTTTGTCTAGAGCATCATCAACCTCACCTGCGTATCTAGATGAAGCAGAGGTGTCGATCTCGTTGGAAGCTTCCAAGAACTTGAGCAGCTCTCCGTAAAGCTTTTCAAACTCAATTTTAGTAGAGTCAGAAATGTTGTGTTCAGCAGCCTGAGCATTGATAGCTTTGTAGACGCGAGTGAGGTCTTCCTGGAGAGTAGGCTGTTCGACCTTGGTCAATGGGCCACCCAAAGCCATTTCCTCGACGTACTGGGACAACTTACGGACAGATGGTCTTGGAACTTCTTTGTAGTTGATGTTACCGTTCTTGTCAACGATTGTCTGTGGGGCAGTTGGCTTAGTGATGTCCTTGTAAACAGGGTCGAGCTCAAGAGCTTGCTTACAGTTCTCAATTAACTGCTGACCCAAGCTCTTTGCCAACTGGTAGTTCTCACCCTCGTCAACCTTGGTTTGGGAGATGTGGTACTCCATGAACTTGATCAAAGTTTCGTTAGATCTGTTCATGATGTTGATGGCTTCAGCAACCAGCTCTCTGTCGACATTCTTCAAGACACCGTGGATGATCTCAAAGTACAAAGAAAGCAAAGACTGTTTGGCCCAGTTCCAAGAGGAATCGAACACTCTAGCCTTCTTTCTAGAGAAAGAAGTAGAAATACCTTGAACAAAGTACTCACCCAACTCGTTAGTCAAGAAGTCAAGTTGAGCTTGTAGCTGCTCTGTAGTGTTCTTCTCTTGCAAGAACTTCTTCTCGCCACTGCTCAAGTCCATCTTCAGGTAGCGAGCCAAAACCTCCAATTGTTGACGGGCCAGAATTTTCTGGTCCTTGTTAAGCTCGTCGAATGCTGCTGCATCGATAGTAGCACCGCCAGAACCGGCAGCAGCGCCACTGGAAGCAGCGGAAGTCGCAACAGACAAGTCGACACCGCTGACGGAGGCGTACTTCTGGGCAATCGCGTCCATGAACTGCTTAGCGTCAGCTTCAGAGCCAAGACGAGAGGCTGGCTCTTGGGTTAGAGCGATCAACAGCACAGAGTCCTGTCTGCCGGCACCCAAGCCCCAACGCGTTTGCAAGTACTTTCTAGCAGAAGTGATTGTGAAACCACCAGGCATCTTAGAGGACATTAATCTGGAGATCAAAGATGAAGACTGCTTACCCAATTGACCATTGAAAGTGTCTTGGAAGGACTCAGCCAGTTCCTCCAAAGGCGTCTCCTCAGGCTTCTCGGGGGTGGTACCGAATTCCTTGCCAAGGTCACCCAAAATTTCGTTCTGAACGGTAGATTTACCGCCAACCAGATCCTTGATAGTCTTAGCCATTGGAACTTGGTCCAGGGTTTTCTTAAGCTTCTGAGCAACGAGAACGTGCAGAAGAAGAGCAGCGTTAACAGGCTCGTCAGGAATCTCGGCAGCAGGCCCGGCAGCAGCTGGAGCGGCTGGGGCGGCGGCTGGGGCGGCGGCAGAAGCTGGGGCGGCAGCTGGAGTGGCAGCAGCAGAGGCGGCTGGCTCGGGCGCAGCCTCCTCCTTTGGTGCCAGGTCAGCAGGATCAGGGGTATAGTAGATCTCCTTAGCATCCTTCGAGTAACACAAAACCTGTCTCTGCAGGGAAAGAGCAGCGTCGTAAGACTCGTACTTGTTCTTGATGGTTCTTTGAGCCATACCAGCCAAGGTAGGGGAAGGACCAATTTCAACAACCCTCTCGGTGTTGAAGTCCTTCAAGAACACGTCTTGAGTCTCAATCCATCTCACGGGTGAGGCGAATTGATACGCCAAAAGCTCCGTCAAAAGGACGTGAGCCAATTCCTGCTCAACTTCAGGTTTCATAGTCATTTTGCTGAAGTCGTCAAGTGCTGGTGCAGTTTACGAAAACTTCAGTTGATCAATTGTCAAAATGCAACCCCATTTGGGTAGCAGGATCGTATCCGCTCTTTTATACAGTACCGAAAAATTGTTTTGTTGGCTTGTTGGATAGAAAACGAGAAGCGTTGGGAGCGAAAAACTGATCATGTGACTTTAACGGTTGAGGGAACTAACGGCCTTTAAGCCTCAAGAGCGATAATGTTGGACTGCATTCAGAAAAGGTTCTAGACAGGGCGGAAGCCCGGTATCCTGTGATTTGCAGAATTCCGCGCCAGTTACGGTTTTCTGGACTTGCCTCTGTTGACTTGCTGACATCCGAGGTTATGGCCATCGCCTCTCGTGCATGAACACCAGTGACCGGAGAGCCTCCTTGGGTGCTCGACAATCACTGGTTCCTCTTTTTCTCGGAGATGATATCTCAAAACGCCAGTGAGCCCCCTTTCCAGACTAAGCTGTATCCTTCAGAAGCGTATTCAAAAGAAGCGGTGGATATGCTTAATTAGGTTGTCTGGCCGATATTTCGGCAAGCGCAATCATATGTTCGTGGCCTAGAAGGCAAGGGCTCAGGAACATAGCAGCTTAACTCTAATATATATTAAAATACTGAGCGTCAGTGAAGCAGCCTTGTTGGCGGCTATGTTTGCCCTAATAGATACGGTAATTCCGTCAGTCATGATAGTTTAGCAGCTATATAAAGGAAGAATTTTCTCCCAAATGAGTATCTCACGTTCATTTATTCTACAAGCAATGCTCAGCAACTTACAGTGCTCGAGGTGATCCAGAGACCTACAGAGGTAGGCCCGGGGACACCGGGTGCGAACTGTAAATTCTTGTATTCCAGGAACTTTTAAAAGCCTTTCTATGTGCTGCAGAGTTAAAGTTTTTATTAGCTTTTCTCTATTTGAGATCAACAACCTTAGTTGCGACTAAACCTGTCGATCTGTATCCCCACGGTGCATAGAAAACTGGTTCTACTGGTAAATAAAAACCCTTTTTCCACCCTGAACTGTAGGAATCCTTCTTTCGGAGGATTCATAAATTACAAGTCGGGACTAAAATACTAGGGTTACATTCTTTGCCATTAGCGCTAGTAGCATGCAAAGCCCCGTGCTCGTTGTCCACTGCTGGATGTTCCGAGGGCTAAAGTTAAAATTAGTTTCCAGTGTTTTGTTCTGATCAGAGGTTGTATATATACTACACGACAGTCTAGATGCCCCAGATTAGCCACTCCCGGGACAAGCCCTGCATAAGGATTAGCTCATTTCCTCAAACCCAGGGGCAGGGCAATGGCGAGAACAATGACGATCACGATCACGACCAAGATAAGGATACATCTGATCTTGTTTTTACGTGCCCTTCTGGCGCTCTTCACGGCCTTGTTGGTGTGGCCGACACCCTGCTCGACATCTTGCTGGGCGTCCTCAACGTTCTTGTCAATTACTTCAATGTTTTCCTGCTGCTCGATAACAAGCTGCTCCATATCGTTAAATAGCTGGGTCAGCTCAGCCATGGTCTTCTCCAACTTCAGCAACTCCTGGTGTCTGGCCTGGACCTCGGCCAAGGCGGTCTTGGCCTCCCCACGTCTATTCGCGTTCAGGAGGGCCTGCGAAAAGATTTGTTGTCCTCCCACATCGCTGATGGCCGCTTCAACTTCGTCATCGGTCGCCTCGGGCTGAATGATGCGGTATTGTCTCTTGGCTTGGTCTTTATTTTGCTCTTTATAATTAGCCTCGGTAATCCGGTAGTCCTGGATCAACTTCAAGAACCGCTGCCTCGAGTTCTCTGCTTGTGCCTGTTTGCTGGGGTCCGAGGCACCCTGTTGTTGTGCACTTTTTATCTTGTTTCTCAACTGATACTGCAAATCAGACGCACGCGAAACGAGGCCGTCAAGATGCTGTCTCATGGCCAACTCTTGGTCTTCATTGACTTCCGTCAAAAGTCTTCTTTGGCTCGAATCGATTTGGTTGATAAGGTTGGCATAATCGTCCAACTCCACATTGATCTGGTTTATGCCATTCATAAACGTCACGAAGTCCCCTCCGGACTGTGCGTGTCCTACACTGTCCTGCATAGCATAGTTCTCGGTATACGGGTTATCGTTTTGATATGGATTGTTGTAACTCATATTTGTTCAACTAGACTTGTGAGTTTATGGTCGGGTTTTGATCAGTTTCCGACTTGAGTAGCGGCTCTTCAAAAACACTTCAGACTCAGGGTTTCAAAGTAACTTGTAAAACAAGACAGTGTTTGATGATTCGAACTGTCTTGTTTGTGGCTGTTTGTCTACCTGCCATTTTTAATTCCAGAAATGGACCACTTTTTCAAAAGAGCATTATCCACGGTAGGCGTCGTGTGTACGAACGCACCATACGAGACGAAAGGGTCCTTAACGGTAGCGTAAGTTGCCGCCCCTGTTCCTGCCCTCCCCGCGAACCCATCGCTTTCAATTGGCCTCGCAATCCTCTGATGATGAGCCCGCACTCCACTGTGAGACAACTATTATCTGTGCACAATATATTAGCTAGTATTTGGAATTTGCAACCTCATAAAACAAATTGGGCTATAGCGTGCGGCTGTTAGCTTCCTGCCAATAGCTCAGACTCAAGAAACGCTACCAGTTGCTCAAGCTTCTGTATTTGAGCACGGTTTTGGGGCGTTTGTGTTTTAGCGGCGGAAAGGTTTTTCAATGCCTCTTGGTAGTCTTCCCCTAAACGTGGCAGGTTCGGGAGCTCAATAGGCTCTTCCTTCGCCTGCCCAGCTCCGTTTTGCTCTGCGGGCGTTTCCTGGGAAAAAGAGTTTATTAAAGTGTCAGCTTCTTGCAGCGCCAGCTGAGCCTCGTTTTCGTAGCTCTCACGCAGCTTGCGCGGCGCTTCACGCCGCAGCTGGGCAACCTTCACTGTTTGGTCCTCCCACTCCTGGTATTTCTTCCTCACTTGCTCGTTTAAATCTAGGTCGAAGGGGTCGACAAACTGCTGCCTGGACTGCGCCAAAAGCTCTGTAAGCGAGGCGCGTTCATTTGCGTTTACCACGTTCAGTGAATCAGACGCCATGTCCATGGCCTCTGCAAGGAATTTTTGCAACTGCAGTAAGACCTCGCCCTTTATGGAGTCTTGTTCTTGTGGTAGGTGGAGCGCAACTTTCTCATCCAGGATTGACTGAAACTGCCCGTAGATACTGCGAACCTGCTCCACTCTAACGTCAAGCTTTGAAGGCTGTGTCGACATTGCTGGCGACGAAGTGTATATCAAAGCGCGTGCTGGGCGTTACGCGCGTACAACTGGCGGGGAAGTTTCGAGATCTAACTCTGCGCAAATAGCTGCAAACAACTAGATTCCTTGAATATGACCCTTAATCCGATGGCTCTCAACTGCAGTTTAGCGTTAACAAAACTGCCGGTGACTTAGCGCGTACTATGTTTTGCATATGGAGTTCTCCATGCGCCGCGAAGACGCCGACTTTGAGATGGTAAATATTCGTCGATCGTGATTACTAAACTTCGATTTTCTGCCTAAGTGAAATTCTGGTTCACGCAACGAACGGTGCAACGGTTGAATAGACTACTGTTGTCGTTCGTGCCATGCGTACAAGCACATGATATCCTAGGAAGGAAGATGAACTACGCGATCACGTGTCAAGATTCAACAACATGGTTGTAGCCTCAGATTGCGGATTCGCCCTCCACAATCCAATCTCTTAGTTTTTTCGCACTAGTCTTTTCCATCTCGAATAGGATCTTATGCTAGCTCCGAGTTCTTTTCGGGGGACATCACGCATCGTAAGCTGATGGTTCCGTGTTTCGTTGTTAGTGATCGGAGAGAATATTTCAGTATCATGGATCTCTTCTTATGTAGTCAACTGAGAGGGTGTACCCGTAAGACAGTTTCAGGAAAAAAAACACCTTTGACATACTTTGAGGCGTCGATTGAGCCGCCATGTCTGAGATTCTACCTGTGGATGAATATTCTCCCTTTTTCGCGCCCTTCTTTGGGTTTGCGGGATGTGCCTTTGCTATGGTTTTGTCCTGTCTCGGAGCTGCGATAGGGACGGCGAAATCAGGTATCGGTATCGCCGGTATCGGTACCTTTAAGCCTGAGCTGATTATGAAGTCCTTGATCCCTGTGGTTATGAGTGGTATCCTTGCTGTTTACGGGCTAGTGGTAGCGGTCTTGATCGCCGGCGGTCTCTCGCCCACCGAAGATTACACACTCTTCAATGGTTTCATGCACATGAGCTGCGGGCTCTGTGTTGGTTTCGCATGCCTGAGCAGTGGGTATGCGATTGGCATTGTTGGTGACGTTGGAGTGAGAAAGTTTATGCATCAACCAAGACTTTTTGTGGGTATCGTGCTGGTCTTGATTTTTGCCGAAGTCCTGGGTCTATACGGTATGATTATCGCGTTGATCCTGAACACCAGAAGCTCTGGTTAAGGTGCTTCGATGTGGCGTTGTCGAGGGTCACTCACGGGCCCTGGGCATAGAGCCGCATGCCCTATGTAAAAGACAAAATAATCTAGAAAAAACAACCCTTCATGGACATGATAGAACGGGAGCCATAGGCCTCTGCCGGCGTGCGGGGCAGCCTGCTGATGGTAAGTGCACAAATGTTTCGCTATATATGTGGGGATGCTTCCCTCACGTTGTATTTAGGCGGTGGTGTCCATTGCGTCGGTACCAGTCATGTTGCTTGCTATTTGGACCTTGCCCTCGTCGTCAATATATTGGGGCTGGTATTCCTGTAAGAACTTGACAGACCTGGAGCTGTCGAGGAATAACAGGTAGGCTCTCTTGATGTCTGCGATCTCCACAGTGTTGCTTTTACGCTTGAGCGCTATTTGTTGTGACACAGAAATCAAGTTGCTTGCGTAACGCAGACTGGATTCCAAACCTATCTTTGTCATTAGATCCAAGGCATCTGGCGCCACCTCGACCTCTTCTTCTTGTGCTCTAATAGATAATATAGTCTTAATTTCTTGTTCGTTGTAATTGTGAGTGGTTATTATAATGGATCTGTCCAAAAGATCGAGAGGCAACCCATGGGGTGACTTGTAGTTTGTTCCCCTGGTTCTAGAAATACCTCTGTTGGTGGCCATAACCACAATTGGCGCAAACTCGTCTTCTAATGCACGGTTGATAAAAGAGAAGCACTCGATGTCTAACATGTGGACTTCGTCAATGAACAACACACCAGGTACGATATCTGCCTTGCCTTCTTCCTTCCATTCCGCAACCTTGGTGTTAATCTGATCTCTGACCTCGGATCTGATTTCTCCTGTGTCACCTGTGAAGAGAGCCAGGAAGCCTTGAGTTCTAGAGTTGATAACGTCGATCTCATGCAAAGACACCGTGTGGACTACAGACTTTCTCTTTTGAAGCTCTCCCTCAGGGCACTGCACAAACCTAGTGTCAGCACCCATAGCATCATAATCTCTAGATCTAGCGAAAGATCTGCCCAGCTTGGTGATCTTACCGCTGGCTTTATCAATGGAGATCACGTCTCCAGCAAGGACTTTCTCCTTTGTGAGACCCTCAATCATCTTGCTACCCAGCTCGTAGATGGTCTCCATGTCTGTGGTTTTGATAGTCAGCTTTCCCTGCTTGTGGCCACCTGTGATGGACTTGTCGATTTGAATTTCCACAACTTCACCTTCGATCAACTCTGTTTCTTCCTTGATTTTCACACCGATGGACTTACGGAAAGCCTGTGTGAGAGCCTCGGTCTTGCTCAATTCTAGCGAGAAGATTTCAGACCCGGCGATCGCCGTGAATGGCACATCTTGGCCCAGCGACTGCGAGAGACCCATAGCCAGCGCAGTTTTACCAGTAGAGGGAGGACCTGCGATTAGCACAGCACGCCCTGCGATTGTACCGCTCTGAACCATTTTCAGTATCACACCTGCAGCTCTGCGGGCCTGAGATTGGCCGACCATACCTTGAGATGTGGCCTTGGGCTGCAAATTCTCATCCAAACCCAAGCCTGAGATGTGAGAGTGGGCAGCGATCAATGAAAGGGCTTTTCCATAGTCATTGGAACTTGAGTCGCTAGTTTGGATAGACATACTCGGTGCTTTATTACGTCTTGCTGACCACTGAGCACCAATCGATGCAAGTGAAAGCTTCGGCGAAGGTTATTAGAAGGGAAACGAAAAAAACAAATCTCGTTGATGATGATTACATGTATTTGAAATGACTGAGGCCCAGAGGAGCGGTTTGACAGCGCACAGCGCTGAGCTCTGGCTTATGTTCGAGCCTCCGCACTCAAGTTCGGCTAATGCTAGATACGTGTCTTGAAGGCTCTTTTTCTTCTGGCCCTTTTCTTAAAATTTAGTGCAATACATTGCGGGATCTTGAATAGTTCACACCATTTGGTATTGAAGCAAATTGATCTCAAATCTTCAAAATGATCATGTCGCTTTCGATTCACCAAGAACCGCGGCTCGAGATATTTTGAACTAATCAGACTTGTTTTGCTGGCAACGGGTTTTTGTGAATTATAAAATGGCAGCTATTACACACAGAGCGGTCGCTTCCAAAGCACTCAGTCAAAGCATCATTGACCATCGGCGTCCTTACCAGACACGGCTCGTGAGCTATTGAATAATATCTTAACCGTGTGTCACACTTTACGTTTATTTCTCACGCGGAAGTGAACCCTAAATCCAAAGTGATTCACACCTTGAACGCAGCGCGACACTCCCCAAAGCCCAACGGAGCAACAACTTCAAGTCTTTAAAGCTTCCCTGCCTTATGACTTTTATTGGCACCCTGTGCGGATGTTGTGGCAGCTCGCAGCCGTCGTACGTTTCTGTTAACGGCCACAGGTATCATATCAAGAGGCTACTAGGAGAGGGAGGATTCTCGTTTGTGTATCTAGTGGAATCAAGAGAGAACGGATTGATGGCTTTGAAAAAAATCAGATGTCCGTTTGGCAGCATTGGTTCTATTTCACCCGCGATGAAAGAGGTTGACAACTATCAAAAATTCAAAAGCCCTTATATCGCCCAAATCATCGATTCCCAGGTGGTGCAGGAGAGAGACGGGTCTAAAACAGTGTACATTCTACTGCCTTATTTCTCAAAAGGCTCACTCCAGGACGAAATAAATCGCCATTTGCTGGACTGCACACAAGTTCCTGAGCTTGAAGTCGTGCGTTTGGCGCTGGGCGTCGCGCGTGGGTTGCTGTGCATACATGATGCAGCTCCAGCAGACGAAAGTGATGTTACCTATAGCATAGTGTCAGCACCTTACGCAGAAGATTCGTCTCTTTTAAATGACCTCGAGCTCGACACCTTCGGCGAGTCTCATCAAGCATACGCGCATCATGACATCAAACCCTCTAATATCATGATATCTTCTGAGGGGATGCCAGTAATCAGCGATCTCGGGTCATGTTCGCGAGCCTGCGTTGAAATCAACTCGCGCCAGGCGCTATTACAATTCCAAGAGTGGCGCTCTGAGCACTGTACCCTGACATTTATGGCGCCTGAAATTTTAGATGTTAAGCTCAACTCAGTGATAACTGAAAAGTGCGATGTTTGGTCGTTTGGGTGTACCATCTATACAATGTGTTTTGGAATTTCGCCATTCGAAAGAGAAGAGCAAATCAGTGGTGCCTCAGTAACCTACTCGCTGACCACAGGAAAGTATTCGATACCAAGTGGAACAAACTACAGCTCCGGCTTAATTGATGTGGTCAAAAAATGTTTGAATGTCGACCCTGACGGTCGGCCTTCAGTCGACGAGCTAATTAGTCTGCTAATGGATCTGCAGAGTCAGCTTGTATCGTAATACGTGATTTCAACACCGTTCATACTGGAAATTTAACACGTACAGGAAATGAAGCCAGAGTGCATATAATAGGGTCTATCACGCCTTTGTTATGTCTACTGCGGTACTTCAACTGTAAGGTGCTACCAAGAAAACAGATATGTTAAATCGCACTCAGAGCTTTCAGAATTGCAGAGAAACTGACGTCCCAGGTTATAATGATTGTCCTAACTTCATATATCCTTCCAAGGGTGCATCTGGGGCTAGGAAGGCGCGCTTTTCAGTAGAAGATACCTGTGGCAACACGAAGCCTGCAGTAGCACCGCCCCCACCGGTAAGGCGTGTGAAATCACAGCAAGAGACGGCGACGCCACTCAAAGGAAAGAGCGAGTTACTGGAAGAATTAGATAGACTATTCGCACGCAACTCCAACTTGCCTCCTGCGGAGTTTCAGTATCACAAAAACAAAGTGCTCACGAATATAGATCAAAGCCTAAGTCATGACCATGGCTGCCAAGTTATGAGTCGGGCAATGACCTGCATCGGGGAAAAAGAACAACTCAAAAAGGTGATTATGGAATGGATGATGTCGGACACTTCAACTAGCAAGTGGTGCCCATCTTTCTTGAAAATAGCGGGAAACGTAGCTTTATAGACAGGTCAGAAAAAACTCGTTATAGAGGTACTTAATTATAATGCGCAACTGGTAGAAAATAGCCGTGAATGTTCGATAAGTCTGTGTAGTAGGCTATACAGGGCCTCACATTCTTCTTCTTTTGCCGACAATAGCTTGGAAACCGGTCTTAATGGAGGAAACTGATCTGGTAGAACCACAGCTCTTACACACCAAAAAGAATAATCTATTCGATTGTTCCTTACGCAAATCGGTATTAAT
The DNA here is from genome assembly GCF_000142805.1 of Lachancea thermotolerans CBS 6340. Lineage (NCBI taxonomy): Eukaryota > Fungi > Ascomycota > Saccharomycetes > Saccharomycetales > Saccharomycetaceae > Lachancea > Lachancea thermotolerans. The sequence continues at coordinate 273,163 of NC_013084.1, read as the reverse complement.
ACTTTTGCAGGTCTTACAGGTAACGTATTCCAAGATGTATCTTCTCAGCACGTTTTCCATCTGTTTGGGCATGAATTTACCCTTCATGACCAGTCTTCTTTGGCCATCCACGGAACCTGAAGTACCCAGTTCAGCGAACAGGTACTGGATCAAATGCTCTGGGTTTCTCTGTAATTTTTCAGAAATCTCTTGAATATTGCAGAAGATGGTCTTCTTACCATCACGCTGGCAAACAGGAGGAGGAATCCTGAACTTAGGTCCGCTCCTGTCGCCCGCAAGTTCGGGGTTGTTTGTTCTGAGGGTCTGGAAAAATCTCGAAAGCAGATCAGTGTAAGGGAGGCCGACATTTTGCTGGATTGCTGAGTCCTCACCGGGTACCAAAGATGACTCTCTGCTGTTGTCTTGCGTAGCTGGCGCGACACCTGCCTTCTCCAACTCCTTTTCAAAGTCATCGAAGCTAGGTTCCTTTGACTTCTTCTTCTTCTTTTTGAGTTTTAGCTCGCCCAGGGCCTCGCCCACCTCGTCAACGACGCTATCTATGTCATTAGTGCCCTTTGCTTCCTTGGACTTCTTCTTCTTCTTCTTTAGGCCCGCAAAAAGATCATCGCCGTTACTACCTTCTACAGTGGTTTCCACATCCTCTGGGGCTACCTTCTTGGACTTCTTCTTCTTTTTTAGGTTCGGGTCAAATCCCAGTTCGTTTGCTAAGTCGGACATATTGTTGGATTTCTTATAGGGACAATCTATCGCACTTGTATAACCCTCTCGCAAAGGTTGTGGTTTCTCTAGTTTCTTGGATAAATCTTCCAAAAATTTTTTCAATGCTGAGTGAGTTTATTGAACTTGATTATAACAAACGATAGGGTAACGTCGGTCATGATCTATAAAAGTTCAGCTTAGTGTACATAGAGGATATTTCCGGAGATGTCAGTGTACCAACGGCTGCTGCCGCTCACACACGCTTGGCCATTCTGGCCGCTGCGACCCGGGGGCCTGCTGGAGAATTAGCTTTGCCCCCTGTCTTCGCTCAGGCTAAGCTTGTCCGTCTCAAGTCTAAGCGCCTCTGTAGCTTCCTTTGTAACCTGCTCGATCTCAGTACCCTCCTTGATCTCAACGCTTTCCGCTTGAGCAGTCTCATCGTTTTCTGGCTCAACGTCGTATTTCTGTGGATAGAAGTTTTCAACCTCTTCTTTGTTACCACGCTCGGCTTCAAAGATCGCGTCATGATCGAAATTGTTTCTGATGAATGGGTCTGCGCCAAGCTCCTCACATAGAAACTTTACGCATTCCAAGCTCCCGTTCAGTGAAGCCCAGTGCAAGGCTGTGTTGCCCGTTTCGTTTTGCGAGTTCACCCACTTTTTGAGCTCAGCGCCATCAGTCACAAGGGACGCAAGGTACTGCATCACCTCTTTGTGGCCATTTGCGGCAGCCATATGCAGGGGAGTGGACTGTGTCACAGCGTCGCGGCATGTAACAATAAGTTTTGGGTCTACCAAATTTGTGAAGATGTCCTTTAACGATTCAAGATCTCCGCATCTTGCGTCTAGGATAATAGCGTCCTGGTCTTCTTGATCCAGCGGGTCGGAATGTAAGCTCATATTTTTAGCGGCAACAAACTTGTTTTCGGTATTATAGACATGGCAGCGATGAGCAGTCGAACTACTTAAAATTTGACTGGGCGTTCCACGATTGTTACGTATATGGTGATTTTGACGTTTGAACGGCAATACTCAACACACAGGCCTCATAATTTAAGCCTACAGGTTAGAGAAAGCGATCAAGTGCCTTTTGGTACTTCCACAAGTTTATTTCAACCACGTATGGGCCCATTGTTACTCCACATAATATTCGTGTGGTGTGATATTGGTCGAAATGGCCTAGCTGATCTAAGAGAGCCTACTGAGACCTGTGATTTAAGCGGCACTAGTCAGTGGCTTGTTTGATCTTCCTAGCCCTCTTTGCTATTTCTTACCAGGCACACCGCTCAAAATTATAATTGTGTGTCAACATGCTTGACAGAGTAGAAAAACAACTATCTTTTACACATCATCGTAAAACCTTTGACGGAAAACGGCCGTCAGTCGTGTTGCCCTCCCTTGGACCTTATTGATGAGCGAGAATCCGAAGACCAAGAGTATAGAGAGTGTACTTAGCAAGCGACCTGAATTTACAAATGACACACCCTTAGACAGGTTTTTTGAGAGCCTGGGCGAATACTTCTCACGGATCAAAGACGATTCAGGTTCACCCCTGTATGAAGAACTGGGGTGCGCAAGTAACGCTGAATTCGTTGCGTTCCTTCTGGGCCAGCTGGAGGTTCTGAAGTCAATACTGAAGGAGAATAGCAGTGGGAAGGCCACTAACACCCTAGTGCCAATATCACTTCATGATATGAAGTATTTTGACCTTTTGGTGAACTTGATTGTAGTTCACGGAATCTGCGCCAACTTGCCCCCTGGAATCGGAATACCTTTGGATCAAAGAAGGATTGAAAACTTCCGTCAAGTTGATAAACGTTTTGAAATTCATTCACGTCATACTGTGAGCTTTGATACATTAGCCCGTGTTAGCGATGTTCTTTACGGCGTCTTAACGTTTGCGCCCTTGAAGGAAAACACGATAGGAAGTCTGCTTCTAAAGGGTACTGGCTTTGCGGATTTAATAACAGCTCTCATTGTCTTGTACCATGAAGTTCAAAGTTCTCGAAACAAGGTATCGAGTATGTTTGAGCGAATCGAAAATCTTCAAGAGACATACCAGTTGTTCTCTGTTTACACTTTACTTGTGCACACGACTTCCAAGGCCGAGTACCGCCAATTTGTATTGACAAAGCTGTCCACCCTTCCCATAAGAAGACAAAATGGTGTCATCAGCCTTGTTGACTTTGTGGTCGGAGTAAGAGAGGATGAGGAAATCGACGTTACGAAGTTCAAACGAGTTGCTGAGATTCTTGTTTCCAAGCCAAAGAACATGACTAGTGTCACATATTTTACGGAACTCTTCTCTCAAATTTATGAAGGCCTTGCGTTAATAAATAAGCCCATCCTTGTGAGCTGCCTGAACAATGTGGTGACTGAGTTCTACTTCAAAAACAAGAGGATCGTCTATGACTTTCTTTTCAAGAAGATTGCAGCAGTGCTCTACAACACATCTTTGCAAGAATTTTCGACTAAAACGTTGAATGATACCATGAACGTTCTCATATCTCTGTCAAAAAACCCAAGTATTGAGGTTACTCAAGAGCTTTCTACATATGGCGGTGAGAAGTTTTACTTGACTTTATGGATATACTGCCTATTTTTGAAGAAACATCAAAAACTACAACCTAATGATGGTTCTCAACAGCCAAGTGTAGCCTACTACAACGTTGTCCTTGGGATGCTTAAGACTTACATTATTATCAACTCAGATTATCAGGCGCTTGATGATATAGTGCTTAATCTGGTAAACTTTGACCATGAGACCTGGGGGTACAGCATCGATCTAGAAACTCAGTTGCCTTATGTGCGCCTTATAGGCGAGAAAAACATTGGAGATGAGTTGACAAGTATCGGATCGGTCAACACGGATCAAAAGATTAAAAGAGTTCAAGAAGTTTTCTTAGACATAGATTGTGCAGTGCTTCTTTTCGTTGAGTTGCTTAAACTCCTCAATGAGCCTGAAGTTGTAAAGGAAATATTTTTGTCGGTGATGAACCGCTGGGTTGTAAGCACTAATAAGGCTAATAAAGATAACTCCCAGCTTCCTGGCGACGTTCAAAACAGTTTACTTATATTGGTTGACCTGAAGCTACTTGAGAAAATGGATGAGTCCTTCAAAAGCGACATAATCAAAAAGCCTCGCGATGTGCTTAAACTTATCAACGACTTGCTGGAGTTCCCTTCCCCAGACGAAGAGGAGCGAGATGATCAACCCGACTCTGATGATGAAGATGAGGATGGCGAGGAAGAAGCTGACGAGGAAGAGGCTTTTCAAATTGAGCAAGCGCCGTCCCCTAACACTTACGTAACTCTCCTGAAGCTTCTTTCCGCTATTATTGACACTACACCGCGGAAAGAGCTTCACAAGTCCAGCGATATTCTTGAATCCATTTCCAAGACATTGCATGGTCATGGCGACGACGCACAAGCACAGTCAATAATGGGACGAATCCGTGACCTTCAGGAAAATAATGCGGGTGCTGGTCAGCCACTTGGAGACTTCAGCGAGCTGGATGCAGACAACGAGTTTTTGCAAAAGGCCATGGCGAATGTCAACGATGCATTGGTTCCTGTGCGTGCTCACGGGCTATACGAGTTACGGCAACTTATTGAACGCAGGTCTCCGGTGATAGACTTAAATTATGTTCTCGAGGTGCATGCTCGCCAATTGCGCGATAAAGAGCCATTTGTGTACCTCAATGCCATAAAAGGGCTTACATCCCTTTGTGAGATTGAACCTGAGAGGACTTTGAATTACCTTTTGAATCTTTTCCGCAATCGCGGTTCGAAGAATTCATTGGACAACACCCTGAAAGTTGGTGAGGTTCTGCTCAACTACATTACCCTTCAAAATGAACTTTTTGGTGGCGAGTCCGCGGGCACTCTCGTTGCAATATGTCTCGAAAAAATCCAGCAACATGAAAACCTCGATAATCGCCTTCGGATGTCGGCCATGTCGATATTGGGTATCTGTCTTCAAACTAATCCACGGGGCGTGCGCGCGCAAATACCGGATATTTTGGATTGTGCCTTCAACATCTTGAAGCTAGAAAACGGGACTCAGAGCAGCTCTTCGAACCTCGTTCGCCGAAGCGCCATTCACTTATTGCATTCACTTGTCTCAAGCTCTGACCTCACTCTATTTCCTTCCCAGTACGGTGGATCGCGCCTGGTTAGCCTCTTAAACTACGTGAAAGAGAAAGATGATGATTACTTAGTATGTGAACAAGCAAGTGCTCTCCTTACAGTTGTTAAAGTTTTACAAGTCTCCTGAACAAAAGTTCCAGGGTGCACGGTATTCTATAGCACCGTTTCGGGAGCTCTGATAGCACAAAACTTTTGAGGAACCTCTTTCCACTTTCAGAATCGACGAGAATATTCTTTTAGTCTTTGAGCCGCTGAAGTAGATGTGTTTATACCTCTTTACGAAAGGCCGGTTTTTCTAGAAAGTTCCTAATTTCTAAAGAGGATTACAAAATTTGGAGTATTTAAAGCACATGCGTAGCATTTGATGGTCGAACATGTCATAGCTTTCATAAAACCATCGCATAGGTAATCATAATTCAAAATGTCTAACGGAGAAACTTATGAGTTCCAAGCTGAGATTACTCAGTTGATGAGTTTGATCATCAACACTGTCTACTCCAACAAGGAGATCTTCTTGAGAGAATTGATCTCGAACGCGTCCGATGCTTTGGACAAGATCAGATACCAGGCTCTTTCGGACCCCAAGCAATTGGAGACTGAACCAGAGCTATTCATCAGAATCACCCCAAGACCTGAGGAAAAGGTTTTGGAAATCAGAGACTCTGGTATCGGTATGACCAAGGCCGACCTGATCAACAACCTGGGTACGATCGCCAAGTCTGGTACCAAGGCGTTTATGGAGGCCCTATCGGCTGGTGCCGATGTTTCAATGATTGGTCAATTCGGTGTTGGTTTCTACTCGCTGTTTTTGGTGGCCGACAAAGTGCAGGTCATTTCTAAACACAATGACGACGACCAGTACATCTGGGAGTCCAACGCTGGCGGTTCTTTCACTGTGACCCTCGACGAGCAAAACGAAAGATTGGGCAGAGGCTCTGTTCTAAGACTTTTCCTAAAGGATGACCAACTTGAGTACCTGGAGGAGAAGAGAATCAAGGAGGTTGTCAAGAGACACTCCGAGTTCGTCGCCTACCCAATCCAGCTGGTTGTTACCAAGGAGATTGAGAAGGACGTTCCAGTCGCTGAGGAGGAGAAGACTGAAGAAAAGTCTGAGGACGACAAGAAGCCAAAGCTGGAAGAAGTTGACGAGGACGAGGAGGGCGAGAAGAAGTCCGACACCAAGAAGGTCAAGGAGACTGTTAAGGAGCTAGAAGAGCTGAACAAGACCAAGCCTTTGTGGACTAGAAACCCATCCGAGGTCACCCAAGAAGAGTACAACGCTTTCTACAAGTCCATTTCTAACGACTGGGAAGACCCACTAGCGGTCAAGCACTTCTCCGTGGAGGGTCAGCTAGAGTTCAGAGCCATTCTCTTTGTGCCAAAGAGAGCTCCTATGGACTTGTTCGAGTCTAAGAAGAAGAAGAACAACATCAAGCTGTACGTCCGTCGTGTCTTCATCACTGATGAGGCTGAGGAGCTCATCCCAGAGTGGTTGAGCTTCGTTAGAGGTGTTGTCGACTCTGAGGACTTGCCATTGAACTTGTCCAGAGAAATGCTACAACAGAACAAGATCATGAAGGTGATCAGAAAGAACATCGTCAAGAAGTTGATTGAAACCTTCAACGAGATTGCTGAGGACTCTGAGCAATTCGACAAGTTCTACTCTGCCTTCTCCAAGAACCTGAAGTTGGGTATTCACGAGGACACTCAAAACAGAACTGCATTGGCTAAGCTGTTGCGTTACAACTCTACTAAGTCTGTTGATGAGATGACTTCTCTGACTGACTACATCACTAGAATGCCAGAGCACCAGAAGAACATCTACTTTATCACTGGTGAGTCTTTGAAGGCTGTTGAGAAGTCTCCATTCTTGGACGCTTTGAAGGCTAAGAACTTTGAAGTCCTATTCTTGGTTGACCCTATCGACGAATACGCCTTCACTCAGCTGAAGGAGTTTGAGGGTAAGCCACTAGTGGACATCACCAAGGACTTCGAGCTAGAAGAGACTGAGGAGGAGAAGGCTGAGAGAGAGAAGGAGGCCAAGGAGTTCGAGAAGTTGGCTGAAGCCTTGAAGGAGGTTTTGGGCGAGCGTGTCGAGAAAGTCGTCGTCTCCCACAAGTTGGTTGACGCTCCTGCCGCCATCAGAACTGGTCAATTCGGCTGGTCTGCTAACATGGAGAGAATCATGAAGGCCCAGGCCTTGAGAGACTCTTCTATGTCATCTTACATGTCTTCTAAGAAGATCTTCGAGATTTCTCCTAAGTCCCCTATCATCAAGGAGCTGAAGAAGAGAGTTGAGGACAACGGCGCTCAGGACAGAACTGTCAAGGACTTGACCAACCTGTTGTACGAGACTGCTTTGTTGACCTCTGGCTTCACCTTGGAGGAGCCAGCCTCCTTCGCCACAAGAATCAACAGACTGATTTCTTTGGGTTTGAACATCGATGAAGATGAGGAGGAAGCCGCTCCTGAGGCCTCTACTTCCGCTCCAGTTGAGGAGGTCCCAGCTGAAACCGAAATGGAAGAGGTGGACTAAGCTAGTTAATCCATCGTCTTATTTCGTTAACGTGTAGAAAATGTCAAATTAGTTTTATGTATAAAGCATATTAGGATTATATCTTCTTTATTGGGAATCAGTGTAGAAGTTGGCTATGTTTTGTTGCCAGCTTGAAAGGGCTTTAGAATATTGGGTTTTTGCACATAATTTGATCCTTTGTGAAGCGGCGAATCGCTGCTTAAAAAACACCAGGATTATTAGGTCAACCCAAACAACCCAATATATTCATAGGGCGTCTGAAGTAATACTATCTAATGGAAAGGTTAAGGCCTATCGACACGTTTGGGTGGCTCAACGGTCCCGAGAAGCTTTCAGCTCTACAAGGAGCATGTGAAGGTATGTGTCACAGTCTATACTCGGTATTACGTTTACGCCACTAACATGATTGGTTCAAGAACTTGAGAGAGAACTTGGCGCTTGTAAAAATACCAACGCTTTGAAGGAAGACATAAGCTTGTTTTCATCCGCCTTGAATGCTAGTTCTGACCAACTACCGCCATATGCACTCGAAAAATTTGCAAAGCGGCTACAAGCGCTTCTCAAAGACTTGGAGGCCAGGAACCGCAAAGGTTCGTTAACAAGGTTTAAGTTTAGGCGTAAGCCTACTGCACCACCCACTATCGGTACTACTCCGACTAAGACACCCTTAAGTAATAGGGCGAAACTCTCTGATTCATCGGGGCCAACACGGGATCAAACTCTAGTTGTTACGCATGCAGCTGCTTCCTATGAGAATCTAGTTCACTGCAACATTTCTTACAATGCGCGGGATAGGCAAAATGATCTTAACTCTCTTCAGTCTGGCTCGTCAGCTCTTTCCCTGCGCTCACTTGACAGCTGCATCGTGAAGCTTTTGGGCGTTCCCTTCAATCGAGGAAGTGTTTACATCGAGAACGCAATAGATTCACTGGTGCTTATTAAAATCCAAAGTGGAGCCGACATCCAGGTTAGGTTGTTTGGCCTAAGGAATTGTAAACTGTACATTATTCAAGAAGGCATGAGGCGTCAAGCTGTCATTCTGGAAAATTGTCAGGACTGCTGTTTTCACACTGCAATGAAAGAAGGGGCCGATATCCAAGATTTCAGTAACATTAGTAAATGCCTAACTGACGGGGGAGAGCATTTTCACTTCGAAGCCTTTGACACTGATGATAGTAGTATTGCCGCTCTCTCAAATTGATGATTTCATAAATTAGTGAATCTTTTTTGACGAATTCTTGTTAGTATTAAACCTAATAAGGCTAATTCCAAACAAAAGCAGTGTGATCGAGATTGAAAAATGTAAGGGCCCTCGTCGATACAATGCGATTTCGGATTCTGTATGGGTTCATTTGTCCTAACAGTAACTCGGCCCCAGCCTTAGAATCTGTCCAGCAAGACGCTCGTAGCGACTTTGCAGAATGACATCAGTTAACGGATCACCGAGTCGAGGCAAAAATCCCTTTATCGAAAGATATATGGCAAGTTTAGGAGAGGGGACCGAAGCAGCCTCTAAATCAGTATCCCCCACCAAGCACTATCCGCCTGTCGGCTCCCCTGCTCGAAGCAAAGTAGTGGACAAGGAAAACGTTGTGGATCGCAAGTCTAAGAAATCAAGTTTATTACGAGCAGCAGCAGAAAGCCCCCTTAAGCCCATCCCGCCCTCGAAGCAAAACTCTGGGACCCTTGCTCATAGTTTCAATCCCAAGGGAACTGAAACGCCTATAAAAAAATCGACAGCGGCGACGATTGTGTCGACCACTTTTGATGTCACAAGTCTTTCAAAGAAAGATGCCAAGTACTATGAGTTTTTATGTCGTGTGAAGGAAGCCAAAGAATGGATTGAAGCTATAATTGAAGAGAAACTTCCCTCCGAGTTGGACCTTGCAACAGGAAACAGTCTCCGGGATGGTGTCTACCTAGCCAAGCTCACGCAAAAGATTGAGCCAGGACTTGCTCGTAAGATAGTGCCCTCCGGAAATACCCTTCAGTTCACCCACACCCAGAATATTAACTCTTTCTTTCGTCTTGTGGAGAGTGTCGGTGTTCCCGACCTATTCAGATTCGAACTTACGGACCTTTATGAAAAGAAAAACATTCCCCAAGTGTTCGAGACTTTGCATGCCTTGGCGAATGTCATTAACAGCAAATGGCCTGGAAAAGCTCCTGAAATTCAGAATTTGAGTGGGCTTTGTTCTTTCTCCAACGATGACTTAAAAACCTGCCAAAGAAGGCTTCCCATGATCCATAACTTCAGATCTTTCAAATCGACAAAGCCTTCTACGGCTAGTGGTACCTCGGAGCTTCCCTCAGGCTTACTCGCGGCCCCTACGATCTCATCAGTAGAGGACACCCCTGTTAAGATACCAAAGCTGAGCGTGCCATCGGAAGAGCCCAAAACTCCTGAAAAGCAGTGCGAGATTTCAAAAACTCCGTCACCCGCCAGCCATAAGTCAGAACAACAGGATCATAAGACTCCAAGCTTAGCTAATACTTTAACAGATACAGCTCCGCTCTTAAAGTTTGATATGCGCAGCAGCCCCGCAAAGTCCCTGTCCTATTACTCACCTAGGATTTACAGGCATTTGTCATACAGAACAGCTTCCCCAGACATTTATTCATCAAGGCTCTCAACGGACCCTTATGATCCCGATTATTATAATACGCTGAAGTATACAACGCCTGAATATTCTCCGATAAGGAGAAAAAGAATGACTGAACTGGAATTCTTGGATTCTGTTTCAAGCCTCCAGGCAATTTGCAGAGGAGTCAACACAAGATTTGGCTTAACCCTAATGCAACGAAAAGTTGACATGGTAGTCAAGAACCTAACCCTGTTGCAAGCGCGCGCCAGAGCTGGTTTGGTCAGGTCACCCTTCAAACAAAAGCTGCAATCAGAGGCATCTCCGGGCAGCAAGTCTTCCATTGGGTGTCTTCAGGCCACAATTCGGGCAAACCAAGTGAGGGAAAAGATATTCAGGCTCCGAGTGCGCTTGTTAAGGGTTGAAGAAGAGGTGACTTCCATACAATCACTTGCACGTGCTGCAATAGTATTCAGGCGTGCTAAGGCTACACTCGAAAGGCACTCGATGATTACTGAGCCTTTAATAGAACTCCAGGCCTATGCAAAGGGCTTGAGGCAAAGAGATATACTACGCCAGACAAAAGAAAGTCTGTCAAGTCATTTGCCTCAAATCGTTTTCCTTCAAGGTTTATTACGTTCCCGTCACTTGCGAAAACATAGGAAGCTCATCTACTTTTCCTTAAACGAACAACTTAATACTATTCACACCTTACAAGCGCTTGCCAGGGGCACAACCAAGCGCCGAGCTATGCAACGTCTCGATAATGAGCTTGAGTTACATAGCGGCTCAATTTCGAAAGTTACTGCTCTTCTGAAGGGCTCTTTTAAAAGATGCAGTATCAAGTCATTGGCTACAGCCGTCCGTGACAGTAAAGACCCAGTTGTTTCGCTTCAAGCCCTTTCTAAGGGTGTTTTAGCTCGATTTGCCCTAGAACTGGTGGCCGATGTTGTGGAAGCCAATAACCTAATGGAATTCCAAAGCCTGGCTAAGGGATCCATTATCAGGCGAGCCAATAGACGTTTAGATGCCTACTACAAAGGGAAATTGCCAGAGGTTGTCAAGGTTCAATCCTTCATCCGAAGCCACCAGCTTAGAGTTGCATACATTGAATTCATGTCGTCAGCCAACCCGAGTCTCTGGGCGGTCAGAAAGTTTGTTCATCTTTTGAACAAAATTTATACAAGCCACAAGTCCCAAAACAAGTTAGAATGGTTGAAGTCTCAGATCGATCAAGCGAATAAGTCGAGAGATAAGCTTCAAGGAAACCTTAACTTGTTGCAGAGAAAAAGCGAGATTCTTGAAGACTACAACATTTTTGTTGGCAACTTGAACGGAAAAGCTAGCGTGCTTCAAAACAGTGTTAGCTCGTCCTTCCCAGGCTACGAAAAACTAATATACCTTCTGCAAGCAGACCCATTTTATTGGAAAACTGTAGCTAGGCTTGACCAAAGTTTTGCATCCAAATACCTCGTTAAGACATTCAGTTCTGCGAATGGTATCATGACCCAGCGAGAAAACGTATTCTTCGTAAAGCTGGTTGCTGATCTTATGATTACCGACATTGAAAACTTTAATAATGTTCAAGATTTCCTAAGCGCTAAGCCTCAAGGCTTTTGGCAGGACCTTCTCGTTTCCTATATTCATCGCCAGATTCCAGATTTGATGAAAGAGCTATTCCAACCCGTCCTTGATTTTGTTTCATCAGACCAAGTTGACTTCGAATCAATCCCCGCTGTTATCTATAGAAAGATCCACCCTCATGGGGCCGATTTGTCTTCGAGCCAGTCGATTGAGGATGACACAACAAAACGAGTGTTTGTTCAGAATTTGACAAGCCTTTGGAATGCTGTTGAAATTGTTAGCGATGCATTAACGAGGAATGTCGACAGAATCAGCGAAGACGTCAAATTCCTATGCACTGCCGCATACAAGGCAGTGGCCGACCGTAGTCCATATGAGAGTGACGCCCTACTTGCGATCTCCAAAATCTTAATAGAAGTGATTGTTGCTTCTTTTCTTAAAGAACCCGCAAAATTCGGCTCAAGAAAGGTTTCCATCCAGGCTGAGAAAAAAATCTCCGTGCTCCTAGATGTGCTCATGACAGTCTACTCATTCACTGAATTTCAGGGATACTTAACTCCTTTGAACCAGTATGCTGATCAGATCAGAACCGACCTAGCGTTATCCCTCAAAAGCATGCTAACTTCGCCTTCATTTGAAAATTTCTGTGACAAGCTCATATATGGCGACATGTGTCAAGAAACCCGGGCCAGCCTGAGCATATCGAAGCAGTACTTGGTTGATATTGGCGACAAGCTAAAGTCGACTTTAAGCTCTTTCCCTCATGATGACCCCATTGTGCAGCTCTATAAAGACATGTCAAAAAGCCAAGAAAGACAAGCGCTTCGAGCTAGTACTAATAACATTGTTGACCTCAGATTGAATCCAAGTGCCTACCAACTTTCTTCGAGCGATGATAGGCTTATGTCAGTGTACAACGAGATCAAAAGGGGACTTGTTTATATGATGCAAGTTGAGGATGTTGAAACAAATCTTTATGATTTGATGACAAGCTCAATACTCATGAGTGATGAGCCCATCTTTCAGGAGTTGGTGCATAGGACCGAAGCGATTAAGAGTGATCCTCTACTGAAAAACCTCGAATCTCTAAGTTACTTTAATTTGAAGCAACATGTTTTAGAGCGGGCATATGAGCTCAAGCAAATGGATAGCTTAACAATCGAAGATGGCCTCCAGAGCATTCTTAATGATATCGCGAATACAATAAAGTCTCGCGAGTACGTGGCGGAGTCTACAAAAAATGAAGCTCAAACGGCTCAGCATACATTGAAGCGCATTCAAGATAGCACGTTTCAACTCCAAGAAGCTATCCGGTCCTTAGAAACGGCGCAAAAGAGAGCATTGAAATCCAAGCAAAGCTCAAATACCTACGCCCCATCAAAGAAACATGGCCTAGGCAACAAGCTTAAAGATGTCTATAAAAAGGTGAACCATAAGAGCTACGGCGAAAAGAATTGTCTAAGCTTAGAGTGGACGACGCGTCACCTTCACGAAATTGGTGTTTTGAATGAGGTTGCGGGAGAGAACCTAGGAAAAGTGGCGTTGAGCTTTTTTGGGTCAAATGGACCCAAGTTTCCTGATATCTTGTTCAAAATTTCAACTTCAGATGGCGAGGTTTATGCTGTTGAAATGAATGATGAAAGAAAAGGTGACAAGACCAAACGCTCTGGGACAGACAGCTTTGCTTTTTCAAAGCTTGTGGACACCCTTGCTAAGGATAAAGCCGCCAAATTAGAACTCTTTTCCAAGAAGGTTGAGTTCAATGTTCCTAACCTTTTAAATCTTGTTGCAACATCGTTTTTAGGGCGACAATAATTAAATCTCCGGGATGTTAATTATTTTATTTGTATTTACTCTTTCCTAACTCTGTTGCCAAAGTTAAATAATTACTGCAAAACATATAAGTTAATCGGAGTGAAATTCAAAAAGTTTATCAACAGGTGAATATATACATGCTCTAGCCCGTTTTGCACCGACTCTAAATGTTCAGGATGCAGGACTAATGATTTCAACACTAGTTCCTTTCTCTAAAGGTGTTCTGCTTTTTTAGTATACGCCAGCGACCTCTCAATACTCATTTTAATCACAAGGAATCTAAAGTAACCAACTTTTCCCAAAATAGTCGGTATATTACTCCCAACGTTTGTCCATTGGTCGTGATATGGTTTTGTGAGCATGTTGTTAGCGTGCTCCTCTAAAATCACGTAAGATTCTTCATCTTCTCTAAGTGAACTGAGGTCATTTAAAACCTGCCCAATCTTTTTATTTATTGCGTATTCCCATTCCGGCGTCATGTAGCTCATAACTTCCATGCTTTCAAGCTGTTTCACTCTTCTCCATGTCACGAAAAGATGAACAAGGTCTTTGAGCAGAACAGCAGCACAGCAGCCGATTAAGTTAGAAAGATACAATCCGTCATCCGGTGTTGCTGTTTCTTGAGCTACAAAACGTTTGAACCATTTAGACTTCGAGAGCACAGTGTCACTAATGAGCTTTCCTGCCAAAGGCCACAACAATGTGGAGGCAATTTTTTCCCAGATTGAAGTTTCAATAAGAGCCTGGGAGTAATCGTATCTCGTTGACATAACTAGCCGTCTGGCACTTATGCTTTGTATCATGGGTTCTGGGGATGCAGACCTGAAAAAGCTCTTAAATTTGGTTAAAAGGCTCCTAGGCTGATTGCCTCTCGACAAAGCGTCAAAGCGAGTCTCCAGGTATTCTTGCTCGGCTTCATAGATCTTAAGTTGTTCAACTGTCATTCTGTCTCCGATAAAATATGGCTTAACTCGATGAACCCACCTAAAGTAAACTGGGTTATAAACGCACATTCTGAAAAAATCATTGAGCATTGCTAATGGGTACTGTAAAATAAGGAACCTTTTGACACTTGATTGCAGCTTTTCCTCTGGCCTCAAGAAAGCCAAGGGATAGAACCACTTCAACCAGCCTAGGAAAGCGTTACCACATCGGAAGCTAATCAAATATAGCGGTGCAAACCCGAGCAAGAGAATCTGCTTAAACCCTATCTGGTTCTTTTGAAAAGCCTGAGATAATGTCGATGCGCTGTTCAGATCAAGTAATTTTAGTAGGGTGCTTTCCGGAGCTACCGTCGTCATTATTCGCAATCCCCAGGAGGCCAAGATACCACCAAAGCTGAATAATATGGAGCTCCCAAGTGTGCCGATAGCTGTAACTTGGATTAACGTCTTGGCGGACCAGTCAAGTAGATGCGAGACAGAAGACGATAAAGAAACTGTAACACCACGACTTGTCTTTAAAAGTATAGGCGCGTGGCACTGAGGGCAAACTGTATTGATGACCAGTTTGCGCGAACTGCTAGGCACGCTTGCCATTGGCTGACTCTCACGAGCACCGGCTGCCATAGCCTGGGTAACGTTTCGTATCACTGCTTCCTCCGCGTGTGCAGCAAAGATTCGACTGATATCTCCAGGGTCAAAGGGCGCGCGGGAGGAGCTGTTATTGGTAAACGAAGAGCGGGCCCTCAGCCATGCGAAAGGGTGGAACTGGGCCCTGCCGTGTAACGAGGAGTACGTGTCAGCAATATTGAGGGACTCAAACCCGATGTTTGTCCTACGGCCATTAAACTCATTAAGGGCCTCGTTCCTGTAGTCTAGGTTGGTCCGCGAAACCCACTCCAAGAGGCACTTCCGATGTGCCGTTAGGGAGCACTGGCATGGGTGGACCCAGTCGTGAGCGTCCTTTGAGTTACCCATTGGAGGGTACTCATCCCCTGAGCAGAGGCAGATCCAGCACTTATTCTGCTCTTCAGCCATCAATCGCCTAGGTATCAAAAAGCCTGGACTACCAGAATTGTTCGATTGTGGATGCCTTTTCAGATAAAGGCTTTCTCAATGATATCGTACCTTATATATGTTAGGTAAATTCGATAAAATAGCCCTGTGACCTTTCCGAGACAATGATAGAGGCAAAGCTCTGCGTGAAAACATTAAGAGTTGTGTACAGGATTGACGTCGCTTCTTCGGAAATGCAACAGCACTTTGACTTTTCTCGCTGCGCATTTCATATGCGATGCAACTTGAACATCTCCGCATCACTTTACAAATTGTACTTAAACTTACAAGCCGAAAAGGCCAAAAAGGCCTTTTTTCTTCGGAGCTTCCTGCGCGTCATTTGATTTGGGCACGCTGCGAGACTCCTCGGGAATCAGTGGCTCGTTTTGCGGTGTTTGGCTGTCACTACCGATGTAATTAAACGCCAGGTCAAACAAAGTTGGCTTGGAACCGACGGGTCTCACTATGGGCCTCGTTGGGAAGAGATTAGTCAAAGAGACATCTCTGGGAACTATAGGGTTACCTAGTTTCTCAATAAGAGAAGGTTCAAGTGAAGGTTTTCCACCGGGAGACGCGATCTTCTCATACTCAGCAAGAGAAATAACCCCTCTCCAAGATACCTTGATAAAATCCTCCAAAGCCGCCACCTTTTCTGGGGTCAAAATGTTTCCCGGTAGCGGCTCCTGTAGAACTGCCTCGCCGGCAGCCACCTCAAGAGTTTTATGGCCATCGATGTAAAGCGCTAGAGCTTCCAGGTACTTCTGCTTGGATTGGTAGAAGGATGCTAAACAGCCTGCTGTTAGATGTAGTTGATAGTAGGTTGTTGCCAGTTTCAAGTTTGCCATGAGCGCGTCGTCAGAGTACACACCAGGTAGGTCCATAACCTCTTGGAGGTACGTCGCGAGGTTGTGAACAATACGCTCGATTTCCTTGAACTTCGTCAATTTTAAGTTTTTAGATTTATTTGCACTCTTGCTCCACTGGGCCCACAGCTTTTGAAACACGATATCATCGCGTTGGATTGTAGTAAAGTGTGAATTGTATTTGATGTATGTCAACAGAATCTGGTCATCCTCCCCAACGTCCTCGTCCTCATCATCACGCTCCTTCTGTGCTATGAAAACACTATGAGCGTCTGCAGCCTCCTGCCACTTGGCCAGTTTGTTGCTGAACTGAGCAAGGTCGGTGGGCTCTATTTGTGTGGCTTCTGAAATAAGCTCTGCAACCTTGGAGTCCCTAACCTTAGCTGAGAAACGTCTCCACTGCACCTCCTTTAGATTGGACTTCTCTGAGCCCATCACCGAATCTTCGATAGGTGCCTCATACCCGGACCGAGTTATCAGCTGCACTAGAACATCGTCGGAGCTCTGGCGCACCTGTTTGGCTATAAAATTACGCACCTCGCTTGTTGTGAACACCTCGGCATCCGCATGTTGCCTCAAGAGGTACTCGAACTGGGAGATAATTGAGCTCGCAACTTCATCACTGACCTTTTCTTTCGACTGCAAGTAGTGTAAGGAGGCGATGGCCAGAGACAATTCTTTGGCAATTTTGTTTGTGTATCTTGTTTTCGAGGGTTTGCACATGCTGAAATAGCTTACAATGCAGAGCTTGTGATAGATCGCGTATTCAGCACGCGTAAAGTCATCGCCTTCATTCTGGGTCAGCACCGTTAACTGCTCTGAAGTTTTACACGCTTTTCTCAACCTTGTCATGACAACCTTCTTTTCGCTCTTCTTCATTGCGCCTCTTAGACGTGCCTTCAGTTTCAAAGATTCCACAAGTGCCAGATCTCTTTCCGCATGCAAGAGCATGAGAGTTCCGAAGAGCTTGTTTTTGTCGTAGTCATCACTAGTAATTTTTGAATACTTTTCTTTCGTTGAATACCGCTTAGTGTCCTTTGTTGTCAATCGGCAATGATGTCTCAACTTCTGCAGCTTGCGGTTGAGTTTTTGGTGGTATTTATCGAAATCTTCCGCGGTTTCGAGGAACCGGTCAATTCGAACCCCAAAAGTAGCGCCCAGAGGCGAGTAATAGCTCATGACACTTCGAATTGCGTTCAGTCTACTCGTCGTTAGGCAATATCTTCTCAAATAGCTTGAGTCTGGTCAAAATCAAAATTTTCCTCAAATTTCAAGATGTAAAAACACCTGGTACGATTGTGAACTCATATACCTCGAAATATGCATCAAGAGACGCTGAAACGAGCGCGCTAGGAGCTTCTACGTCTCAAAAACAGGCAAGAAAAGACTCCCGGACTCTATTTTTTACTGGTGCGGTTCAAAGCTCGAGAAAAGGCCGCTCAATCTATTTCGAATATTTAGAACCTCAAGCACTATTGAGGTCAAAATGGGATCGCAGATCCTGCTCGCTGTGTGCGTTTTAGGAATCTACGCAACCTTTTTGACGTGGTCGCTTGTATATGAGCCGTTGACTACGAAGGTGTGGCCCAACTCTGCAGAAAAATTCCACGTTCCATGTGTTGTGTCGTTGGTACAGGCATCTGTCGCTGCTTTCACAGGCTACGCGTACTTACGGCGTGAAAAAACTGGTTACAGGACCAAGGAGTTCATGAAGGACAATTATAAAGACCTCCTCCTCATCTCCTTCACGCAAAGCACATCAAGTCCGTTAGCGACATACTCGCTGCAATACGTCGACTTTCTGACATACATGCTGGCAAAAAGCTGCAAACTAATTCCTATATTGGCAGTCCACTTGCTTTTATACCACACCAAAATCACTAACAACAAAAAGGCTGTAGCGATTGCTGTCACTTTCGGGGTAACGCTCTTCAATCTTGGATCTGCTAAGCGTAGCTCTAGCACGCGAGGCCAAAATGTTAGCTATGTCAACGGATTTGCGCCGCTAGTGCTGAGCCTTCTTTTGGATGGGTTCACAAATGCAACACAAGACACGCTGCTCAAGCGCAACAGAACTAGTAACAAGAAACCCATAACGGGAGGCCACTTGATGCTCGGCCTCAATATGTGCATAGTCTTCTGGAATTTTTTTTATTTGTTGCTGATAGATCCAGAGCAAGCACTCAAGGCTAAGAATATGATTACCGAGGACCCTGAGATCGCTTATTATCTCTTGACTTATGCTGCTTGCGGCGCCCTTGGTCAAATCTGCATTTTTTACACTTTGCAAGAGTACGGATCGCTCGTGCTCGTGATGGTGACCGTGACGAGAAAAATGTTTTCCATGATTCTGAGTATCCTGGTGTATGGCCACCATGTTACACGGATGCAATGGCTGGGCATTTCCATAGTATTCGGCGGGATCACGGCCGAGGCCTTACTTAAGCGCAGAGGCGCCAGCAAATTAAAGACTCAATGATAGAACTATCTAAATAATGCAAATGTTAGCTAGCGGGCTGCGCATTTCTATGAGGCCGGCTGAACCGGAGCTCACGCGCTTCCTGAGCACCTCAACAGCCTCTGTCTTAACTCAGGATCATACGCATATAGATAAAGACCTTTGACTCCCCTGGTCATTAAGACATTTATGCTGTTCATGATAATCTTGAGTTTAACCTGGTCCGCGTTTTTGATGTTTTTTTTCTTCGTAAAACCAGCGTGGTCGTCGTAGAATTCAGGCATTAATTTAATGCAGTCGTTGCTAGCGTCGTAGCCAACACTCCGTCCTAAGATTACCCCGGCGTAGTTCAGGTCAAACCCCTGCACTGTGTAAACGCTGCCAACTTCGTCGATACTACTAGGCCGCTCGCTCCAGGGCAGTATGGATTTGGGCATATACCTGTCCCACCTGAGTTTAAAGTTATCGCCACAAGTGACAAAGTAGTCCTTGCCGTCGAGCCTGTAAGGAAAATCGTATGTTGCCAACATGCGGCATTGACCATACTCTTCGTTGAGCTCCTTCAGCTTGGAATACATGGCCCCACAGTCCTCCCAAATTTTTAAATCGAATGTGGAGGTTCCGTTGGTTGTGGATTTAGGGAAGGGCAATATCTTTCCTTTGGTACTCAACTGCTCAATCCATTCCAATACATCGGGTTCAGCAACTACCCGAAATTGCTGCTTTAAGTAACGCCATTGCTTATGGCCTTCAGGTAGCTGCTCGTAAAAGTGAGCTAAAGAAGAACCGTCGTTGGTGCTTTCTTCCCAATAAGAGCCCATACGGAGCGATTGCTTGTCATCATAAACCACTACCAGAACTTTGCCTAGAGCCATTAGCGACTGTAGATGGTTTTCGCCATAAAACCGCTTGAACGCGTCTTTCGATGTCGAAAGTAAGTGGGCCTCGTCAACAACAATAACGTCTGCAATGGACTTGCTTTTCTCCAACTTATTAATTAAGGAAGTGGGCCGCTCAAGCGATGACTTGGCAATATAGGGAAAGTTTTTACTTATACGGTGATAAAGTTTGAGCATCTCCGGGTGGTTAACTACCAAATAGTTCTTGGTACCCGTTAATTCGTCTCGCGCCGCATCAGAGGGACAGGCCAGCCTCTGTAATTCGTTAAAGAGTGAGTTCAAAACCACTGACTTTCCAGTTCCGGCATCACCCTGGATTACAAGCATCGCAGGGCCGTCCTTGCTACTTTCCCAGCGTTTGAGCTGATCTCTAACGAATTGAAGCACCTCGGTCTTGAGCTGTGCTTGTTCCGACGACAGCTTCACATGAGATAGCTTGTCAATGGCATCGTGCTCGAGCTGAGTTCTGTTGTCGTTGACCTTGGGCTTTTTGTATGTCCTAGTCATATTTGCTAATGCTTCGTCAAACACTGTTCGCCTCAGGCAACCCTTTAAGTTCATGCACAGAGCGTTGAGCACCTGCTTAAATACATCATCGTCGCCCAAATCCAAATCGGCCTTAAGAGTTCATGTGCAGTATAGGTCACTGCAAACCTCGAGCAACTACAATAAAATCACTTTTTCATATACTGTCACTAAATGTTCTATCGCGAATTTTGGCTGAAGAATGGATAGCGTCACGGCCAGGGTCATGTCGTATTTCAGGGTTAGACACAGGCGCTAAAGGAAATGCACAAACATAATTCCAAATGAGTCAAGGCCCGTCTTCTACTTCAAGGATTACGAAGCTTGTGTTGCAAAGCTTTTGAACATCTCCTAAAATATGACGCTGAATTTCACTTATCTTCAGAGTTTTGGTAGCATAACTAGCACATTATCATTGAAGTTCCACGCAGTAGCTCACAGTCGCGTTACATACGGACGCCCGATATGTAATCTGAGGTCCCCAGTTGGCTCCTTAACAAGAAGCTAAGAAAAATCTACTAACATGATGACAACAAAGAGTAGCTGCAATTTTCAAAAGCGCTGGAAACCTGAAACTTCACTTTGGCATACAGTGTTGAGCCCCGCATCATACCAGCTCACTACGCCAAATTTATCAAAATATCATCATTGCTGTCAGTTTGTCGCTTGCAAATGTCTCAAGCAGAAATCATGATTTTTCAGCAGTGTGAGCTCCCCTGAGCCTATATCACAGCCCTTTAAAGGCACGTCGCTTAGAAGTTATCTAGAGAGCTTGTCAACATTGTCACTGCTCCTTCAGACCAAACTTTTCGCGAGTTCGCTAGCAGCGCCAAGCAGAAAGCGTAACGCACATAACACATCAAAGGAAGTGAAAGATGCTGGGCAAAGGCCTTCTGCAACACTTCTCGCGCGAACTCTTTGCTTTATCTCTTCAGATCTGAGTTCGCGACAACAATCCCCGAATTATATTAATGAACTTTCGAAAATTTATTATAGACAAATTTACCAAAGCAGCGATGAGCACGATGAACTCTTTAAACCTCAGCCTACCGGATGGAAAACCGCCTGCAGCGCTAACGACGGGTCTTGTGATCTTTATGTCTCTGATATACTTGCTCAGCCTTGTCGTCGACATCAATGGACACATTAGCCTGAAGCCTAACGCATTGTTCAAGTTGGATCGTAAGTGAGAACTAAATTAAGCTCTCTTAAGATATAGAGCAACTTCCCTAGTACAACTTTACTAACATACTGTCATACAGTTAACCGGCTGTCGCTATATCCACTGGGCCACTTGTCTCTAACGCACCTTGTGCTTAACTCGCTGTCCTTGTTCGGACCCCTGACCATGTTTGAGAGAAGCCACGGGACCGTGCACACAGGCGTGGTACTGAACCTCCTAGCCGTTTTTACAGCCATTGTGTACTGCCTCATGGGCTCTCTCTTTTTTTCAAAGACCGAAGTATTGGGCAGCAGTGGGTGGTGTTTCTCACTCTTTGCGTACTTCAGCTTCAAAGAGGCAACGATTCGCCCACAACAGCGCATTTTTCATAGCTTCTCAGCCCCAACAAAGTACATGCCTGTGCTAATCCTCGTATTGGTGACCATCTTTTTCCCGGGCTCAAGTTTCTGGGGGCACTTTATTGGCATGGGCATGGGCTACGTTCTGGCGTGGAAGGAGAACTTCGTTGGCAAGCTCGTTCCGCCTAGTTCCCTGATTCAGAAAATCGAGTCAAAGCTTGACTCTGCAATTGCGATGATCCCCCTCGGCGTCAAGTTTTATAAAGAAGAAGCTGCCAACAGAGAAGAGTCTTACAAGTCCCTTTTCGGCGATGAAAGCGTCCTGCCGCTTCACAACCAAACCTCGACGAATTTTCAAGGCGAAGGTCGTCCTCTCGGTAACTAGCACCAATTTTTTGTAGTCCCCTAGCCCCCTTCTATGACTCAACTAGGCTAAGGGATCAATTTTTGGTCGGTAGACCTATTTACACGAATCGTCCTCTATTTACAGCTCCTGCATAACATACTTCCTAAGCAGGTTTTTTTTAATATTACTCTTCAACATTTGTGGGTCCTCAACACCGTACTGCCTCAAGAGCAGGTCGCCGTCCTGTTCGTTCTGTAAAAGCTCACTCACTCGTGCCTGCACGGTGTCAATCTTCGATTTCTGCGCCACCACGCTCTGCTCTAGAGCCAACACATCTAATTGCAGCAGCTGCTTTAGAGTGTCTGGTGTAAAATGCTCGATTCCGTACCTAGCCTTGATTTCGGACAGCTCTTCAGCATCTTGGCCTTGTGCCAGAGCCTGTTGAATTGTGCGCACATCAGCAAGAAGCACGCTCTCATCTGCTTCATGCGCTCTACGTCTATCCAAGAAATCACGAGTCTTCTGTGCTTCCTCCTGCATCACCTGTGTCTTTGCCTGCGACTCAAACAGTGCGAATTGCTGACCTTTGTTCTTCAATATCTCCGCAACGCTAAAGAACTTGCGACGGGAAAGCGGTCGAGTTGCCTCTATACGCACCAGATCACCTTCACGCGACACCCCTTGTTCATCGTGCACTAAATAATCTTTTCTGTGGAACAATTCCTTGTTAATTCTCTTATTGAAGACTTTTGTCTCGACACGCACCTTGACGGTCTTCTGCATTTTACCCTGTGAGACCACTAGACCCACAAAATTTTGACGCGCCATTTCGAAATGAACGAAGCTTGTGTTTATGTCGCTTTTGCCCGCCTTGATTGTTAAGCCTGACAGACCTAAAGAGATATTTGACTTGTAGCCAACCTCTGAAATATCGAAAATTTTTTAGAGTAAGAAGCCTTAAACCTCAAACCAACTATCAACAGTCACGTGAAGTAACGGTTAAGTCTTCTTTCAGAGCTTTAACCGCAAATCAGAGCTTTAACTGCTGTTTTCAGTTGAATCTAGTGGCCCTATCTACTGGAATTCAGCTTTTCCCCCAAAAAACCGCCTTTCTACAAGGCGTTTTAGTATATTTCGCCTATCCTACCCTAACGCAAGGCCAAGTGCAAAGATAGGAGATAATGGATACATATAAAGCCGGAAAGCGAAGCTCGATCTCGTTTGGCAGTTATCAGAGACCGGTCGTGAGCTTCAACCAAAATGAGCTACCTTACTATGCACCTCGCCAACTGTATTCGGCGCAGCAATCAGCACAGCAACCGGACGTGGTTTACCCTTGCCGCTACGAGGCTCACTTTCCCCTCTACGCCATGGACTGGAGCAATGAAGACTACGTGGCAGTCGGATCGTATAAGGAAGATACTTTCAACAAGCTGCAGATTCTGCACTCGTCGGACCTTGTCAGCTGGGAAAAGGCGGGCGAGGAAAACTGCGTGTTCCCAATATCGAGAGTCCAATGGTGTCCTAATGGAAACTCACAGCAGCTTGCAACATGTTCTGACTCCCTAAGGCTGTGGGACTACTCTGACTTTGTGCTACAAGAACGGCTGAACCTGTCTTTTTGCAGATACAACAAGAGCGGTGGCCAGGGCACGGTAGCAGCGCTGGGGCAGTTGCCTCCAGTTTCTTCATTCCACTGGAATGCTGTGGACCCCAATTTGATCATCTCGAGCTCCATCGATACCACATGCACCGTGTGGGATTTGCAGGCGACCAACTACGTCAAAACGCAGCTTATTGCGCACGACAGTGAGGTCTTCGACGTCAAGTTCCTGACACAGTCTACGCAGCTCTTTGCTAGTTGTGGTGGTGATGGCAGCGTACGTGTGTTCGACCTTCGCTCGCTTGCGCACAGCACCATCATATACGAGCCTAGCTCGCAGCCCACGGCGGGGAGCTCCGGCGATAGCAGTGCCGCCAGCGGCGGCAGCGGCAGTGGCAGCAATAGTGCCTCCAGCGGCAGTAATGCACTGCTGAGGCTAGAACCCTCGCCCTTCGACCCGAATGTCGTCGCCACCTTCGCGCACGACTCCAATAGCGTGCTAATTCTCGACATGCGCTATCCGGGCGCGGCCATCCTGACCCTAGAGGGCCACGTAGGTGCTGTCAACCAAATACAGTGGCACCCGTCTCGCCACAACGTCCTGCTAACGTGTGGAGACGATTGCCAGGCGCTACTGTGGGATCTGAACACGCACCTGAGCACGCCTGCCAGCAACACTGTCTCGTCCAAGTGGAACAGTAGTAAGGTTGCACGTTGTATCGACACGCCGCAGGAGGCTTACAGCGATGCGAACTACGAGATCAACAACATTGTTTGGAGGCCTCAGGGCAATTGGTTCGGTTGCAACCTGGGGCGCCACTTCCAGAGCGTCAGGGTCTGAATCCTAGCGCCCACTACAGAATGGCGATTCGATATCAGGCACTAACTACAGTGTAAGGGTCTGATATTTGGCGCTTGGGATAGCGTGAGGGCCTGATACCCGAAATTTCTACAACAAGTTCCGGAGAAGGACCCGCCCACTAACGCAGACGCGGCTGGTCGGCTAATCAAAACCGCATCAGGAATTCTAGCTACCATCGTGTCCTGGGGCACGTCTCGGACCCGCTGAGGCCTTTCAACGGTTCCTCGAGTATTGAAAGCTATGCGAGGTTCCTGTATCAGCCTATCAGCTTAAGATCTGATCACGTGACACATGATATATCTCTTACCGAGTCAGTCATATCTTTAAAGGGTCACGTTACAACTGACTTCTTCGATGAGACGAGTCAGACCTGTCGCTAAGTATAAGCAGATCTCCACTATCTCCAACTTCACTATCACAAGCAGCTAATGAGCTGATTGTATAAATAGGACAGGCAATTCTTTCGAAATACCCTGTCGTGTTTCTTGCGTCTGTCCTTCAGCGGCATCGAGAAGCAGCAGATCAAGAAAATGCTGAGATCAAGACTCTTGACGAGCACGAAATTTATCGCGCGCTCGCTGCACAGTGGGAGACCCTCTCTTTACGCAGCCAGCGTAGCTAATGTGTCGTCTAACCAATACGCTAAGATTTACAAGCCTGCCGCGCGGTCCCTTGAACCGCTAGATACGTTCCAGAGACGGCATTTGGGGCCCAACCCGGATAACGTGCAGGATATGCTAAAAACAATGGGGTACGAGGACCTAGATAAGTTCATCGAAACGCTGGTGCCCCCACAGGTGTTGGAGAGGCGGCCACTGCAGCTGGAGGCCCCACAGAAGGGGTTTTCAGAGCAGGAAATGCTACAGCACTTGCAGGAGATTGCGAACAAAAACAAGTTCCAGGCCCGGAATTTTATAGGGAAGGGCTACTACGGCACAGTGCTGCCCCCTGTGATCCAGAGAAATCTACTTGAGTGTCCAGAGTGGTACACCTCGTACACGCCTTATCAGCCCGAGATTTCGCAGGGGCGACTGGAGTCGCTTCTGAACTTTCAGACGGTGGTTTCGGACTTGACTGGCCTGCCCGTCGCTAACGCATCTTTGCTGGACGAAGGAACGGCCGCGGGTGAAGCTATGCTTCTCTCTTTCAACACGGCCAAGAGAAAGAAGAGCAAGTTTATTGTGGACAAGCGTTTGCACCCCCAAACCAAGTCAGTCTTGAAGACCCGGGCGACGCCCTTTAACATCGAGCTCGTAGAGGTGGACCCACTGGAAGTCGAGGCGAACAAGACCATCCTAGCGGACAAAGCCGTTTTCGGTGGCCTTATCCAATACCCTGCCACTGACGGTACCATCATTCCTGGTGAAATAGTAAAGTCCATTGCTGAATCACTGCATGCTAACAAGGCGCTATTGTCGGTCGCCTCGGACCTAATGGCTTTGACGCTTCTCAAGCCACCATCAGAGTTTGGCGCGGACATCGCTCTCGGGTCTTCGCAACGCTTCGGCGTGCCCTTCGGATACGGTGGGCCTCACGCAGCTTTTTTCGCGGTCACCGAGAAGTTGAACAGAAAGATTCCCGGTAGAATTGTCGGTGTTTCAAAGGACCGCCTGGGCAGCCCCGCGTTGCGTCTAGCATTGCAGACTAGAGAACAGCACATTAAGCGTGACAAAGCTACTTCCAACATTTGCACGGCGCAGGCACTTCTAGCAAACATCGCTGCTAACTACTGTGTTTACCACGGTCCACAAGGCCTCAAAGACATCGCTGGCAGAATTTACGGATTCACTACCGTTTTGGCAAACAAAATCAGTGCCGAAACACCCCACACAGTGGTCAACAACACTTGGTTCGACACTTTGACCATCAAGTTGGCCGAAGGTACGTCCTCCGAACGGCTGCTCAAGGCTGCGTACGAAAAGTACTCCATCAACCTGTTTGGCGTTGACGAAAATACCGTGTCCGTTTCTCTCGATGAAACAGTGACTAGGAAAGACTTGCTAAACCTATTACAGGTATTTGGCGCTTCTGAAGAGCTTCCAGAGCTCCTACCAGAGTTCCCCGAGGAGCTCTCGCGGACGGACTCAATCTTGTCAAACGAGGTCTTCAACCAGCACCACAGCGAAACTGCCATGCTGAGGTACTTGCACCGCTTGCAAAGCCGCGACCTTTCCCTCGCAAACTCCATGATTCCGCTAGGGTCCTGTACAATGAAGTTGAACTCGACCGTGGAGATGATGCCAGTTACCTGGCCACAGTTTGCTAACATGCACCCATTTCAGCCTGTCGAGCAGGCAGAGGGGTACCTTGAACTGATCAAGTCTCTGGAAGCCGATTTGGCGGACATCACAGGCTTCGACAACGTTTCGCTGCAACCCA
The DNA here is from genome assembly GCF_000142805.1 of Lachancea thermotolerans CBS 6340. Lineage (NCBI taxonomy): Eukaryota > Fungi > Ascomycota > Saccharomycetes > Saccharomycetales > Saccharomycetaceae > Lachancea > Lachancea thermotolerans. The sequence continues at coordinate 246,346 of NC_013084.1, read as the reverse complement.
ACTCCGGTGCGTCTGGCGAGTACGCCGGGCTGAGAGTTATCAAATCTTACCTTGAAGCTCAGGGCCAGTCACACCGTAACGTTTGTTTGATCCCAATCTCCGCCCATGGCACCAACCCAGCGTCTGCAGCCATGTGTGGCATGAAGGTCGTTCCCGTCAACTGTCTTTCTGACGGTGCTTTGGACCTCCAAGACCTGGAAGCAAAAGCAGAGAAGCACAAGGACGATCTGGCCGCCATGATGATCACTTACCCATCGACTTACGGTCTCTTCGGCCCTGGCATCAGAGCGGCGATCGACGCTGTACACAAGCACGGCGGCCAGGTGTACCTGGATGGCGCCAACATGAACGCCCAAGTGGGCCTCACTTCGCCTGGCGATCTGGGCGCCGACGTGTGCCACTTGAATCTCCACAAGACGTTCGCAATCCCACACGGCGGTGGCGGGCCCGGTGTTGGCCCCATCTGCGTTAAATCGCACCTCGGACCATTCCTGCCAGGCCATGACCTCGTGAACATCGCCACTGGCGCGCCCAGCGACCTCCGGATTTCCGCAGTTGCAAGTGCGCCCTATGGTAGCGCCTCGATTCTGCCCATCTCCTACGCATACATCAAGATGATGGGCTCCACCGGACTGCCCTTCTCCTCGGTCGTGGCCATCCTCAACGCCAACTACATGATGTCACGCCTCAAGCCACACTACAGCATCCTGTTTGCCGGCGACAACTCCACTACCAAGCACTGCGGACACGAGTTCATCGTCGATCTGCGTGAATTCAAGGCCGCCGGCGTCGAGGCCATCGACGTCGCGAAGCGTCTCCAGGACTACGGCTTCCACGCGCCCACTCTGGCCTTCCCTGTGCCAGGCACCCTGATGGTCGAACCTACGGAGTCCGAGAACCTACAGGAGCTAGACCGCTTCGTGGACGCGCTGATTGCCATCCGCCGCGAGATCGACCTCTATGCTGCCGGCGACCCTAAGGGCGCCGTGCTCAAGAACGCGCCACACTCACTGACAGACCTCGTCTGCAGCACAGACTGGGACGCCCGCGGCTACTCCCGCGAGTTCGCGGCCTTCCCGCTGCCTTTCCTCAAGCACAACAAATTCTGGCCTCCAGTCGCCCGTCTGGACGACACCTACGGCGACCTCAATCTGATCTGCACATGTCCATCTGTCGAAGACGTGGCCAACGACAATGCCGAGCATGACTAGCGTCATCGCTGCGCAACCGACGTACCAGCGCCACGCGACCTTACATAGCACCCACTGCAATATACACTTTTATACATCACCGACCGTCCTGGCTTATTAACTTCATGCACTAAGTTTAGAAACTCTTGCACATACTTTCCCACTAGCAAATTAGAGATGCTATCTTGCAGGGTCTCGCACGTCCTTCACCGCCTGCACCACTGCCAGCCCTAGCATCCACCGCACCACTTATTCCCGATGCAAATTCTCGCATCGCTTATGCATTGTCCCGAAGCCATTGTCCGGGTTTCTTCTTCTTGGCCCGCTCCCAAGTCACATGGAGGCTTCAATCGGTTTACGTCGGTTGTCTCCGCTGCTGCAAGTTGCTGCGGCTTTCCTGGGCAAGACGGACTTTTCGCACCAAGCTCCTGTAGTTCCTGTAGTTCCCTGTGGTACCCAGTGAAAAAGTGGTGATAATTAATTGTGTGGCTTCAGGAAGACGTTAGGAAGAGAAAAGGCATCGCTGTTGCATACACACAGAAAGCCGGGAAGTTGTGCTTCCTGTGGAACTGTGGCAAGTAGATGACAAGAGAGGTCAAGTCGAGCTGTGTGTGGCCGGTGACGGTTAAGCCGATGAGCTAAAGGTATATATTTGCAAGGCGAGAAGCATGTAGTATGTAGAAAGAGCGGGAAGTCCAAGCTCCAAAGCATCAACGTGAAATGGAGGTGGTTAAGACTTCACTTACCAATTTTTCCAAGGAATGGGTCGTTGAACCCTACGCGCGGCTGAAGTGGGGTTTCATCCCAGTGAGAAGAATCGTGGATGAGAACGAGGTCGAGAGCGAAGAGGAGCACAGCGAGCAGGTGGTGGAGGAAGCCTTTTCGGACAAACAGGTGTCGGACGACAGGAAAACGGAGCTAGAGGTGGAACAAAAAAGCTCTGTGTCAAACTCCGGCGGCGCCGGGGAAATGGAGTACCGTGACGAGGCGAACCGCAAGTGGTGGTCGTTCTTCAACGAGCAGGAGTACCGGATGCCCCAGAAGCGCGCCAACAGCGCCAAGTGGTGGCAGTGGTTCGGGTCGGACGTGCCCGCGCAGGAGAAGAAGCTGCTGCTGAAGCTCGACATCCTGCTGGCGTTCTACTCGTGCATGGCGTACTGGGTCAAGTACCTCGACACCGCGAACCTGAACAACGCGTACGTTTCGGGGCTCAAAGAAGAGCTGAACTTTAAGGGCAACGAGCTGGTGGAGACACAGGCGATGTACACTGTAGGCAACATTGTGTTCCAGCTGCCCTTCATTTTCTTCCTCGACAAGGTGCCTCTGAACTATGTTCTGCCCGCGCTCGATCTTTGCTGGTCGATCCTGACAATCGGCGCGTCCCAGGTGGACTCTGTGCCACACTTGAAGGCCATTCGTTTCTTCATCGGTGTTTTCGAGGCGCCCTCATACCTGGCGTACCAGTACCTGTTCGGTAGTTTCTACAAGCACGACGAGATGGTGCGCCGCTCCGCGTTCTACTATCTGGGTCAATACGCGGGTATCCTTTCTGCCAGTGGTATCCAGTCTGCTATCTACGCGGCTATGGATGGAAAGCACGGGCTATCAGGCTGGAGATGGAACTTCATCGTTGACGGCCTCATCTCCGTGGTCGTTGGCCTCATCGGCTTTTACTCGCTGCCTGGAGACCCTCACAACTGCTACTCCATCTTTCTGACCGATGACGAGATTAGGCTGGCGCGCAAGCGTCTGCGCGAAAACAACACCGACAAATCCGACTTTTCCTCCAAGGTCTTGGACAAGGCTGTCTGGAAGAGAATCTTCACTAACTGGAGAATATACGTTTTGACTCTGTGGAACATTTTCTGCTGGAACAACAACAATGGTACTTCGGGAGCCTACCTACTGTGGGTTAAGTCGCTCAAGAAGTACTCGGTCGCGAAGGTCAACCAGCTTGGTATGATCACCCCTGCCCTTGGTATGGTTTACCTGTTTGGCACGGGTGTGTTCGCTGATAAACTCCACAGTAGATGGGGCGCCATTATAGTGACCCAAATCTTCAACTTTATCGGCAACGTAATTTTGGCGGTCTGGGCTGTGCCTGAAAGCGCCAAATGGTTTGCGTTCATGCTGCAGTACTTTGGCTGGGCCATGGCTCCCGTCCTGTATTCTTGGCAGAACGATATCTGCCGCCGTGATTCGCAGGCGAGAGCTATTACTTTGGTGGTTATGAACATGCTTGCTCAGACTACAACCGCCTTTATGTCGGTCCTGGTGTGGAAGACTACCGAGGCTCCAAGATATTTGAAAGGTTACACATGGACCGCAGTCTGCGCCTTCTGTCTATCTGCGTGGACCATCCTTGTGTTGTGGCTTTACAAGCGTGATGAAAAACAGCACGCTGAGGAGAACGGGATAATTATTTACAATTCAAAGACAGGCGAGAACTACCCACCTGAGAAGCAGAACGCTTAGTGTATTTTTGGTACGATATAGTTTTGGTAATGCTAATAATTAATGATTAAAACTAAAACCTTTAGAAACTCAGGCCCCAGGCTAATTATGCGCTCCGCATTGTTCACCTTTTGGACCACGACTTGGAGTGCCATTTAGATTTCCTACCTCGTCTGGCCTTGGATTGGCTGCCTGCAGGCTTTGTTCCAGGGGCTTTGCCGACAGCGCTTGTTCGAGAAGGCGCCTGAGAATCTCTGATCTGCCTCAAGATCTCTTCGTCTCGCTCTCGCTCCTCATTATTCTCGGAAGCTCCAGGCCCATGAAAGAATGGTGAGGTGGTCTGAGTCTGCGAAAGCCTTTGGGAAGAATCTTTGGGCAGCGATTTTCTGAGCACATTTAACCGCACAAACAGATCTTTAAAAAAGTGGTAATGCTGTGCCTGTGTGCTGGTGAGACCTGGAAGTTGACGAAATTGCTGTTCTGTCGAGGGCAAAACGACGGCTGCTTTTCTTAGCGCGGTCTCTGAAATAACGCTCATGAACCCATTAAACCTCAACTCTCGTGCTGTGCTAATTGCTCTCTCCTTTAGTTCCTGATACGCGCTTGTCACGCTTAATTGCTCTTGATGCGAAAGAAGGTTCGTCTTGTCACCAAGTACAATTGGACGAGAAACCTTCTTTGGTGCCGACGAAGCGCCTGCCCCATTATCATCGTAGACAAACCCACCAAGGTCAGGTATCAAGGAAGATGTTTTACGAGCAAGGCTACCGGAAGACGTAGTTTGCCTGGCATTTGTATGCCCTTTCCTGAATTCGGTCGAGGCGGCCCTAGTTGCAGGCGCGGGCGGTACAGAAGATTGCCTCGAGCCACTCTCACCAGCAGCAGCGAACTGCATCACTATTTTGAGGTTTCCGTTCAACAGTTGGGTGGCCTTCGGACCAACCTTTAGGTAATTTGAGGCAAAGCCACGGCCGTTCATAACGGTGTATTCCTGAAGAATTTGAGTAGTAACAAGCCGGAAGAACACCCTCTCAATATCCGATTTTGGTAACGCTTTACCCATCCCGTGATATTCAAGCTGGTCATGACCTGCCTGGACAATCTTCGAGTTCCTGGAGCCCTTGTAAATATCTTGACAATGAATTAGTGTGACTTTGTCACCCTGTACCGAAGATACTAGCTTGACAATGTTAAGGGCCTCATGTGTGACATCGCGTTCTTCCGTAGTTGTGTTGATGCTGTTTTTACAGTTGTCACAGTTTCTACGGCACAGCGCGGAATCAAAATTCTCGTTAAAGTAGGACAAGACAAGCTGCCGTCTACAATCCGCCAGATTTTCGCAATATTGCATCACTTGTTGCAGCTTTGTGAGGTGTTTCTCTTTGTTCTCCCTATCAAGGTTCTTGTCCTTTTGTATCATTGTTTGCATAGTTCGGACGTCGCGAAACGTATAATACATTATGCAAAACGAGAACTTGCCATCCCTTCCAGCTCTACCAGTTTCTTGGTAGTACCCTTCCAGAGTTCTTGGAATGGTGAGGTGGTAAACAAAACGAACATCAGGCTTATCTATGCCCATACCAAACGCGACAGTGGCACAAATTATACGGATTCTGTTGGCCTGCCATGCTTGTTGGACCTCAAGCCTTTCATCTGGCTCCATACCGGCATGATAGTACGCAGAGTTAATGCCGTTCCTTTGTAAAAGCGATGCAGTCTGCTCGCAAGAATTCTTGGAATGACAGTATATGATGCCTGTTTGATTCTTGAATCTGGTCTTGACAGCATTGCATATATCAAAAACAACGTTTTTACTCTTCTTCAGGACTTCATAATACAAGTTGGTCCTATTGAAGCTCTGTTTCAGGAAAACGGGATTGTTCAATTGAAGATTGTGGACAATGTCAAGTCTCACCTGCTCGCTAGCAGTTGCAGTGAGAGCAATCATAGGGATATCTGGATACTCCCTCTTGAAATATTTCAGCTCTTTATAGTCAGGTCTGAAGTCATGCCCCCAATTGGATACACAGTGCGCTTCGTCAACCACTATACGTGCAAGTTTTTTATCTCTGTAAAGCTTTCCGATAGCCTTTTTACACTGTTCTGAAGCGCTTATCATCTCTGGAGAGATATAGATGAGATCCAACAATCCATTGATAAATAGATTGAAAGTTTGTCTCTTTTGATCCGCAGTGCCTTTGGAACTGAACATACATGCTTTGATATTCTTGGCCAGCAAATGCTCAACTTGATCTTGCATAAGAGATATCAGGGGCGATATGACTACCGTTGTGCCACTTGTTTTTCCAGACCTGACAACCGCCGGCAATTGGTAACAGAGCGACTTTCCACCGCCAGTGGGCATCAAAACAAAAACGTCTTTGCCTTCGAGAGACGCGTTGATGGCTTCTAGTTGGTTGGGACGGAATCCGGGAAGTTTGAAAACATTATGGAGTCGATGGTAAACCTCAGCAGTCCATTCGAACTGAGGTCCAGTGTTTCCATGCCCAGCGGCACCAATGCTGGAGAGTGACAAAGCCCCGCCTTGGAAGTTTTCTACCCCTTCGTCTAACAGTGATTCCACATTGATAACCTCCTGCTTAATATTAGATGGTCGCGCGTTACTAACATCAAGTTTCTGCTCTGAGATTATTTTGAGATCATCATCCAATTTTCTTATGCCTGATTTCTGTGTTAAGTTCTCTCTTTCCGCGTCAAAATCTTCAAAGTCATCTGAATCGCTGTGAGTAAAAGTATCATCAATACTGTTTTGCAGAGCCTGATTTCTCCCTATATTGTTGTCAGTAATTGAACCGGTGACAGGTGATCTATGGGCATAGCTATTTGGAAAGGTCTGCTGAATGCTGTCAACAATTGGGTCAAACTCCGGATCATCAGCGTAGCCAGTCCCGACAAGGTCAAGTTCAGGCGTTTTGGGTCTTGAGTATTCTTGGTGCTCAGAAATTTGACGCACAGGCGATGAACCTATAACCTCTATGTTGGACAGCTCTCCCGCAAATGTGGATCCTTGAGTGGGCCCCTCGGGAAACGTACCGCCTTGGCTAGAGTTAATACCGTCTGCGTTGCTCACAGCCTCATGGTATTCTCCATCGTCGGTTTCATCTAGCAAATTTTCGAGCCCATCCGCAACGAAGTCATGATCACTTGTATGTATTTCGTCATGTTCTTCTTCAGCAGTGAGCAGGAACTGAGAGTCTTCTAGTTCCGCCTCCATTGTTGTATCCTCTTCTGCGTTGTCTTCTTGCCGACTTTGGGCCAGCGCAGGCTTCATGTTGTAATTGAGACTATCTTCAAGCTCAGGTATTCTGTAGTTTATCTCCTTATGCGGGCGTAGAGACCTTTTAGCGGGGTTGCTTGAGCGATCTTCGGTTCCTATGGCCGAAGTGTGGACCTTGGCAATAACTCGAGGCTCTTCTTCGCCGTCAACATCAACATCATCATCATCATCGTCATCATCATCGTCCAACACAGTGATTAGGTCTTGCGGAACACCAACGACTGGAGCTTGCGGTCGCGGAGGGGGGCGTAGGATAGAGTTGTTAGCTACTGTGCGGATGCTGACAGTACTAATTGCAGGGGTATGAGTGATTGTTGTAGCTAAATTTCCGACAGTACGTGCTACAGGATGCGAAGCTTCACTTTTCATGGCTTCTACCAAGGAGCCCGCAGTTCGAATTTCGCTCTCCAAAGTGCTTAGACTGGGGTTAACTTCTGATTGTATCTTTACTCTCTTTGCATCTTCGGATAAGGAAGTTGACTCTATGATAGAGCACTTGTGCATTAAGAGTCCGGTCTGCTTCTTGAGCAGCTCAATAACTCTATCTTGAAGTGGCACCAGCTCCGCCAGCGAAGCTTGTCGATTCGGGGTTCTTCGTACTGCGTCAGAAGACTGGTCAGATATGTGATTTGCGCTGAGGCTTCCCGACTCAACGTATGACGTGGCTGGCAAAGATGCTGGTTTTTGGGAGTGCTGTGTAGACTCTGATGTCCTGCCAAAGCGACTTGTTACTGCAGGGTTAGAATATGATATCCCAGGTCGTTGTGTGCTATTCCCTTCAATAGTACTAAATACGGCACTCGCGTTCCAGACTCTGGCGCTGGACCCTAAGTCAGAAGATGCTTTGATGGTTCTGGAGTCAGCTGTGAGGTCGATCACCGACATTTCCGGTTGGGACTGAGCTTCTGATCCGTTTTGGGACTTCTGCTTCTTGCCACCAACGTCGCTGCTTAAAAGTCGGAGTAGAAATTCATTCTTAGGTTGGTACGCTTTTTCCTTCTTCAACCAGTTGATCTGCGCCCGTAGATTGTCCTGCATCGGCTAACGGGCTGCCGTACGTTGCTTTGTTCGAGGTTAAGATGAGCATTAGACATCTTTTGGCGTTTATTGACGCGAATATTCGTGGAAAGGTATACAGGGTGAGCAGTGGGTTTACTGAGTCTTTGAGCGTTAAGACAGGGTTCTTAGGTATGATGGATCTGTCTGTAAGCCTCTCGCGTCTCTCCTTGACAAGCACTAAAACTTGAAGCATCCTTAGTCTTCTTTTTATTAGTATTGGGTCTCGATGAAGTGCCGATTACGTTTATAAGGATGACTTCTCCGCATATTTAGACTCAATGACAAAGGCGATACAGCTTTGGCAGACACGAAGAACAAAAGCCAACCCTAACACTGCAACAAGCCCTTATACAGATCAAAGTGCGGAATTAAAAGGTAACATTCCCAACAAGCCCTGTACATTGAAGACTCTCTTCAAGTTAATATTAGAATGTCATATTTGGAGCTCAGAGCAAGTCAAACCTTTCGAAGTGAGTTTTGAAGTCAGAGACAGAGCTATTAATCCTGCGACCATTTTTGACTTTATTACAGTCCCCATAAGCTCTAAGCAGGGAAGGAACTAATAGCCAATGTTTTCGCTTGACGAAGCGGAACAAGCTTGCGACTGGTGTCGCCGGAAAAAACTCAAATGCTCCAGAGAACACCCCATATGCTCAAATTGTTTCAAACATAACTGGGACTGCCACTATTCACCCAAAAAGGTCCGATCCCCGCTCACAAGAGCTCACTTGACAGAAGTTGAAAACCGACTCCATCAACTAGAGCGACTATTTGGAACTCTGTTCCCTGGCTATGACTGGAAAGACACGTCGAAAGACCCAAGCCTATCCAAGCTGCGGCATATGCTGAAAAACCAGAAAGACCAGTACGAAAGAACGCTTCCTATAACTACCGACAATTTACACGCACCCTCCAATGTTCCCTCTCACCCCTCGCAACGACCCCCACTTGACCAATTGCCCAGAGATCCACTGTTTGGTTTTGAATGGTCGGAAGAGGAGGACTCGCAATTTCTGCAAAACGATGGAATGGGAGTATTGAACGTGAACATCAACAACAAGGGGTATTTCGGAGTTGGCTCCAACTCCGTATTGCTCAGAGCGCTTTATGTCGTAGATTCTCTTTTCACCATTCAACGCGTTCCGTCGAGCAGTGAAGACTTGTCCATACTTTCTTCAAAGCAAATAATGGACGAATACGTGGAAGCTTATTTTGGGCAGTTTCATGCAGCTTTCCCCATTGTTGATGAATCGTACTTTCGTTTGTGTTACGCTAAGAAAATCATTCCAACATCAGAGAAAGCTTGGCAAACCCTCCTATATGCGGTCTTGGCGTTGGGATCTTGGTCCGTGGTCGGAGAAGATTCAAATATCGACATTGAGTACTACAAAAGTGCAAAGTACCATCTATGCAGCAGCGTATTTGAGACAGGTTCTCATTCGCTGCTTGCATCATTAGTGTTACTGTCAAATTATACGCAGAAGCGCAATAAACCCAACACCAGTTGGAACTACCTGGGGCTTGCGGCAAGTATGGCGATTTCACTGGGTTTGCATCGCGAGATGAGGGACTCGGCCCGCACTGACAACTCCGGTCTTGAAATAAGGCGCCGAATGTGGTGGGTGCTTTATGGCTACGACTGCAGTATGGCTATGACTTTTGGACGACCAGGACAGCTGCCTAAATTACCGGATGTGGATATATTGTTACCGTCCAATTTAGACAAAAATGGCGTTGAAGTCGACAGTCCCACCGAATTTTCATTTATCATCGAAACAGCGAAGCTCACAAAGAATGCGCATAAAATAATTAGCAGCAGCACCGGTCCTTACGCTAATCTTGCAGAAACTCTAAAATGTCACCAAAAGCTGGATGATCTCGCCAATAAATTACCTGACTATTTCAGTACAGGTTTTGCTCGATGGCACCAAAAGCTTGGCGCTGATAATAAGTGGTTTCCTTTGAATAGGTTCCGCTTGCGTTGGATGTACTATAACTTGACAATTACAATCTTTAGGCCTTTGTTTCTCGGGATTCTGAATGGAGAAAAAGTCCGCGTTGACAATCACGACTTTACAAAGTGCTTAAATTTATGCCATGAAGCGGCTGGTAGCACAATCGAGTCCGTATCTGAGTTTGTTAGCCACTACAAACTCACAACACTTTCAGCCTGGTATGCAACATTTTTCCTCGTGAGTGCAACCATCATCCCCGCAGTGGGACTCGTTACAGAACCTGGTTCTTCGCAGGCAGCTCGCTGGAAACTAAGGGTCACCACTGCACGCAACACCTTTGATGTTTTGAAGGAAAAAAATGCCACTGCTGAAAAATTCATTCATGTCATCGATAGCGTCTGCGGATATCTTCTGGATACATCCGAAGCCTTATCATCAACTCCGAAGTCCTTCTCATCTATTTTACACACTGAAAAGCGGCCAGGTGTCGCAGGAACAAGCTCGCAGCAACCAACCAAAGACAAGTCTATGACAAGCATCTCAGATTTGGCTAATATTCTTTCTCCTAGAGACTTCACGATTCCAACCGACACTGTCCGCTCCGGTAGCTCTGAAACGCCAGATATAGCTGTACAGCCAGAAAACCAAGACGAGGATCCCTTCGCGTGGAGGAGTTCATCGGCGCAACCTTTGAAGCAGGATGCCACGGTGTTTCCCAACTGGAACGACCAAAGTGTTCAAACATTGTTCAACCCAGGGACAAGCAATATGTTCAACACAACGACGATGGACGATATTTTCAACTATGTTTTTAATGACAATGAGTTAGCTCCATCAATTTCAAACAGCTCGAATCAATCCTGATACATAGGAGTTCTGGATTCACGCGCCTAATTGGAGGATTTTCGCGCTACTAGCTCCATCCTCATTCAGATCTAAGTTTCGGTAAAATAATCCCAAATCAAAATACCAGCATTGGGTTAGAGATCTTGGACATGTGCTTAACCTTGTCCCTCTCTTCTAAGAGTATTTAATAGCGGCTTTGGCTGTAAGTGTACTGATATAAAGCGGGAAAGCAAACCTTGAAGACTCGATGTGTCTACACCCTGAAGCAATTAATGCAAAGAGAATTTGTGATGCCTATCGTAGTTACCTGTGAATCCATAATAATAATATGCCTGGGTTGCCGTTTCGCGATACATATCCTTAAGTTCGGTCTTGTTACCTGTTTAATAATTGAGGTGAACGTAATTTGGCAAAGTATACACGAGGAATTTTCCCTGAATACCGTTCCGATTGTGCCTTAATGAAACTCTGGTGTCGTCACGCATCGGCACTTCATATACAGTGTTAACCAGCCCCTTATCAGAGGGGCCACGTCTCGGGCATTTCCAAGATTTTGTGACTACGATGAGTACGACATAAATTAGCGCACCAAGCGCTTATAGTTAGAGTGCCATTGCGAGGTATTTATAACGGTAGACACGATATTAAGCCGGTAGCGTTCATGGCTGTCGTTCATGGTCCTCGTGCAAGCCTTGATCCCCATATTTTTATCGAGTCGTGTACGGTGCTTCGTGATCACATTATTAGATATGTCAGGGAATAGGCCTGGCTAAAGAAAACACACCCCGGGAATTAACAGAACTTCATCTCTAATACTGAGCCCAAAAGATGTCCGCTAACTCGTGGAGGCAGTGGCTTAAGCTGACGAAAAGGCAGCTTAAGCAGATCCGCCAAACGTTGGACGATGAGATTCAAACTGTATTGGAAAGGAACATACCCCGCCCCCAAAAATCTTTAGTCAGGATCCCAGTTTCGACCAGGCCTAGCGCGGGCTTTAGAAACGGCAGCAGATATATCCACACTCAAACCCAGAATGTGGCGAGAGGTACTGGCAACGCGCAAAGTGTCGGCTACGCTCGTAGCGTTCAGGGTGGTGCAAGGGGGACAAGACCTGTCCTCTCCAGCTTCAACGGCATGTACCGAGCGCCTGGTGGAGTTCCTCGCGGTCTCTTCTCGAACTGGAACATGACAACTTCGCGTTTTAAATCGGGGAGGGCGTATTCAACGTCTGCTATCAAAATCACACACGATGCAGTCCAGAACCTCTCGATATCCCTGCGTTGCTTCTATAATCTATGGGACGACTTCCTGCCAGCAAATGAGTCTGCGGATTGCCAAAGAGTGCCTTTGCAGGCATGCCAAGCACCCAAAAGATCACTCGGAGCGCGCGAGGTCTCGACAGTGCGTGCGATGGAAGTTTTCCGCATGATCCAGGCGCACAAGCAGGACCTACCTCCTAGTATTTTGGAAGAGTTGGATGCTATGGGGTGCGTTGTCCAGTTTGAGCTCCCACACTTGGATATGTCTACCATGCCATCCATGGTATTCGCGAGCGATGAGGCGCTCAATGAATGGCGCGACAAGATGGTCGCTTGCCACGCCAAGCTACGTCATATTGAGGAGAGCGTGCGAAAAATATACGAGCATTACGGCGCGTTACCACTGGAGTTTGGAGAAAGCTTTGTGCGTGTTCGCTTTCCCAACATCACGGCGCCAGAAGCAGAGATATTGATGCGAGATTTGGGTCTGACCCTGGGTCTCGTTCTTCCCGAACCGCAACCGAGCACTGAACCTTCTTCATCCCCAGAATGTTTTGAGTACTGCTCTAATTTCTCTGCATCGTATTGTGGTTCTAGTAGGTGTGCTTCTCAGTTCGCCCCAGTTCTGTCTACCCCGTCTGAGTCAAGCTTCTCTGTACTTTCTTCTCAAGGATGAGGCTCAGGCTTTGATGAAACTGCAGAGTTAGCTAACGGTTATATGAGTGCTTAAAGTACGTAAATTAGGTTTTTGAATGGTTAAATGCTCCCCAATTTGTGCTCTCTGATTCTTTTGAGCGGCTAGTGGGGCTTGGATACGGTTTTGAACGTAATTGATGAGATTGTCTGTCTCGTGTACCTATATTAAATAATGATCGCCGTTTCAACCATATTAAAACGGCTGAAATCCATCACAAACGGTCAGAGAGATGAGTGACACTCAATCCACCGAAGTTCCAAGCTTGAAAGATGTTGAAGCATTCGACCGTAACGAAGAAGAGTCTGGAGTTACGGAAGAGATGCGCACTGAGGTTAGTGACGCAGCACTAATGAGTCCCGCGGCAGAAGAAGCCCCTGCCAATGCTTCTCAAACCGAGTCTGATTTGAAGCCCAAAATCACGCCTGCTACTTCTGATTTAACCAATCAAGCATCTTTGGTCGAGAGCGATTTAACAGAAGAATTACAGCAAAAAGCACCCGAGAATGCGGATCACTCGCCTCAAACCCTCGATAGTGAACAGCAAGACGACTCTGATCGCAGCTCCGCGCACTCCGAGCTAAACTTCGCTGCTTATGAAGAAGATACTGGAGAGGATTATAATGCGGAGACAACAAATCCAAGCGCTATCAATGATGATTCCGGTGTAGGGGACGAAGATCAGAATCATGATCTGATACATTCGTCGCCTGAAAAGCTTGATGGACCTGACCACACGGTGAAGCAAGTTGACCAGGAAACAGCACCTCCTCCTCTGTTGCCAGATGGAAGTGGAGCGCGGCCATTGCCGGCATTGCCCCCACGAAGCCTAAACACATCTTCTCCGCCACTGCCTCCACGTGGTTCTGCAGCTTTACCTGCCTCCACTCTCAAGAAAAGCCAGGTTCATCCTGTGCCCCCTCCCCTCTCAGAGGAACTCAAGTCTGAGAAGTTCAGGAAGAATGCGGCCTTGACTCATGCACAACCTTCCCCGCCAAGCTTGCCGCCCAGGTCAGGTCATAAGCGATCCGCCAGCGCTGACTTTGACCTAGTCATAAGCAGATTCAATGACTACGAAGAGGAATACCTTTCGAAAGATGGGGTGACTCAAGAGAGCCTGCAAGAGGGAACTCGGATGTTGAAGTCCAGCTACACAGCCTTTTTGGAAACAATATCCGCAGAAAAAGAGCCTTCCCAAGATCCGGAAGAGCACCGTGAGCTTGTAGAAATAGACTGGCCTTTTTGGACGAGGCTTGTTAACAACTACGCTGAAGTAGCCAAAAAAGACTCTGTGAAGCTGGAGCAGGAAATCACAGGGGGGATACCACCTCAAATTAGGGGAATTATCTGGCAACTTATGGCAAATACAAAGTCGAAAGGCGTCGAAGAAATATACGGAGCATTGGAGGCTTGTGAGTCGCCTCACGAAAAAGCTATTCAACGGGATATATTGAGAACCAACTACATTCCAGACGATAAGACAGATTCTTTGTTCAATGTGCTGAAGGCCTACTCTATATATGACGATGCAGTGGGATACACTCAAGGAATGGGTTTTATAACGACTGCGCTAATTCTAAATGTGGAATCTGAGGCTGAGGCATTTGGCCTGTTGATAAGCTTAATGAAAGGATACGGATTACGAGACTTATTCTTGCCAGGGATGCCAGGATTGCATGTGAAGCTGTATCAATTTGACCGCCTCCTGGAAGAGAACTCTCCTTCTCTTTACTATCACCTAGCAAGACAGGGCGTGAGGTCCTCGATGTATGCCTCGCAATGGTTTCTTACATGTTTTGCCTATAGGTTCCCACTCTGCTTTGTGCTGCGTATCTTTGACATCATCTTAGTTGAGGGAGTTGATGCTATTCTGAAGTTTGCAGTTGTTCTGATGATTCGGAACGAGAAGACGTTGCTGGCCCTGCAGTTTGATCAACTTTTAGAGTTTCTCAAAGACGGACTGTTTGCGTACTATCTAAAAGATTCTGTCAAGGAGCGGCGGCGGGCGAAAGCTACTAAAGGCGACTCGGGCTCAACCGTTTCGCTACTTAGCCGGGCCATACCAAAGAAGGAGAGCAGCCCAGAAATCACCGATGAGGACTACGATATCGACGCATTTGTGGAGGATGCCATGAAGGAAGTGCAGATCACACCCATAACGCTGAAACGCTATGTTGCAGAGTATGAGGAGATACATCTGCTCGAGTCGCAGAAGGAAGCGCAGTTCGAGGCGCTACGTATAAAAAACAAACAATTGCACAACGAAGTTAGGAAGCTAGAGCACGACCATACGATACTGAACAGAGAGCATATCAGTATCGCTAACGAATTGATCGAGAACCGGCTTGCCATGGAGACATTGCAGGATGAAAACCGAGATCTCGTGGCAGAAGTGGCGCACCTCAAGACGCAGCTCAAAGAGGAAGTGCGCAAGCGCTCGCTGCCCAACCCAGACGCGGAGCTCCCTACGGATCTTAAGGCAGACTTACAGGAGACTATGGCGAGAAACTTGCAAGTAATGAGCGAAAACCAAGAGTTGCAGGACAAAATCGCCCAACTCGAGCAGGAGGTGGCGCTGTTGAGACAGAGCCCTTCGCATCGGTGCGAGCCAGGCGCAGGCCAGAAGCCTGCGAACTTGGGGAACTGGAAAGGGCTGAGAAAGGTTTGGAAGTGAGCATTGCAGATAGAGCGCTTGCGCGGCAAGTTAGATAGGCGGGTACGTCACGTGGCCCGTGATTTCTCAAATTTTTATAAATTGTTTTACTGGCAATTCATGGATGCTGGAGCATCGACACGGCGATCCAAGAGCCTCAGACACCACACAAGCGATGTCCGTCAATTGGCCAAGGCTGCAGAGGGGCTTTTCGACGATTCCCTGCCTCTTCCGGGAGTGGCGGCTGGTGGAGTGCAGAAACGTGGCGAAGAAGCCGGACTACAAAGTTGGCGACGCGAGGCCCATTTTCGTTCCCAAGGCGCGCAAGGCGTTCCCGGACTACGAGTTCGGCGAGTCGCAGATCTTCAAGCAGAGCAACAAGGGCCTGTACGGTGGGTCGTTCATACAGTACGGAAACAACGTTGCCGAGAGCAAGACCAAGACCCGGAGACGGTGGTTGCCGAACGTGATCAAGAAGGGCTTATGGAGCGAGGCCCTGAGCCGCAACGTGAGCATACGGATGACTGCGAAGGTGCTGCGGACCGTGACCAAGGAGGGCGGCATCGATAACTACCTGACCAAGGAGAAGTCTGCGAGAATCAAGGAGCTGGGCCCCACTGGTTGGAAGCTGCGCTACCGCGTGCTGCAGAGACAGGAGCTGCGTGAGAACCCGCCGCACAAGGACGCTGCCGTGGTGCGCGGCATTGACGGCGCGGAGCACACCGTGTACTTCGAGGAGGCCCTGGACGGCGAAACCGTCCGTGTCACGTGCGGTCGCCGTAAGCTGCTGCAGCTGCTGTACCCGCTCGAGAAGCTCGAGCACCGCGCCGATGGCGAGACACTCACTTACAAGCAGTTCCTGGACGCCTACGCGGGCACCAGCGTGCGCGACATCCTCGCTGCCCTAAGTAGTTACGGCTTCGACCTGAAGACTATCACCGTCTGAAGGCATATATCGCCTGCGCGGCGGGCTCAAACTCACATAACTGTAAATAGCCAGAAGAGAACAGATTATCTACTAACACGTGAGCATGCTATCACATGACATATACATGTCATGATCTACGCTTTAGTTTACATTTGACTGCTCGCACCCATGCATCATGTTCAAATCCGACGATCGTGGAACTTTTTCGCATTCATGCGTTCACAGACCCACGCAAACAGCCGCCCCACGCAGATGACGACACTGGCCGTAATCCCGCGGGAGCTAGGCGGGGGCGCCAGGCGGGGGACGCTGGACGTGGTCTGCCTGGGGCATCGGATCCCAGCCTAGCACGCTGGTCCGGTAGGCTCGCCTCCGCCTAGCCTCCACCGGGCGGCGGCCTCGCTAGCGAGTGTAGCCGCCCAGGCGCCCAGTATCCGGGTAACAGGCCCCCCCGGCAGTGCTCGTCCCGTACTGTGTAAGCTTCGTTCTGGAAAATTTTTACCCAGACAGCAGCAGGTGAATAAAACAATTCGGGATTTTTGAAGGCTCCTCTACTTTACAAGACCAAGCACAGCAAGAGTAACAATGGCCGTTAAATCTGGTATGTCGAAGGCAGAGAACGAGGGAACGCGGCATGGTGTATGAGACACGGGAAACTTGTGGGGCTCGATGTGCGCTATGCGCACGATTTACTTGAAGCGATGCAGCCTTGTGGGAAGACTCGAGAAAATTGCGTGAGACACACGAGAGGAACCAGGGTTGTGGATCAAGAGCGAAGGCCAGGCCGTACCGTGCGCGCACGAGGAACAGACCAAGACCGGGGTGGCTAGCTCTCAGGAGAAAGAGGAGGAGAGAATGAGACGCAACGCAAAACAGCCGGGCACCAGGGAAACCCGGGCGGGCCGTCGAAGTCCGCTCGTCACACGCCGCGCTCCTCGCACCACACGCCACACGCACAGCTTACTAACAGCACGCAGGTATCGCTACTGGTTTGAACAAGGGTAAGAAGGTCACCCAGATGACCCCAGCCCCAAAGATCTCGTACAGAAAGGGTGCTTCCTCTAACAGAACCAAGTTCGTCAGATCTTTGGTCAAGGAGGTCGCCGGTTTGGCCCCATACGAGAGAAGATTGATCGACTTGATCAGAAACGCCGGTGAGAAGAGAGCCAGAAAGGTCGCCAAGAAGAGATTGGGTACTTTCGGCAGAGCCAAGGCTAAGGTCGAGGAGATGAACGACATCATCACCGCCTCTCGTCGTCACTAAGTTCGCCCGGGACACTGATCGTCACGTTCTAAATACTTTGTAACTTAACTGCGTTTCCACGTCATCACCGGAGAGTTCGATGCGCGAGTACGTCGCCGCGAGTACGCGATCTCGGTCACGGGTCCACCGCTGTGTTTGTATCACATCTCACGAGATACAGTCCGGCTCGCCGTTGATTTAGTTAATATAAGATGTAAACGCTAGCGCGACGCGCCCGCGACCGCCAGCACGCGCTGAAGATGCTCCGAAGCACGCGCCGCTACTACAGCACTCCACCCACCTACTTCGGTAGCCTGGGCCCGCGGCTCGCACCTGCCACGCCTGCGGCGCCCATGGCACCCTTCCACGCGCCGCGCGAGCCCGCGCGCAAGCCGTTCCTGGAGCTCGCAACGCTGTTCTCCGTGCTGGCGCTGTCGTTCTTTGCTGTGGACAACTACCGCGCGCGGCTCGCCGCGGAGCTGCGGCTCGAGGAGCAGGCACTCAAGGCGCGCCAGGCCCAGGAGCTCATCGCCAAGCAGATGAACGCGCAGCGCAAGAAGCGCGAGCTGCAGATCCTCAATGAGCGCAAGCTCGTGCAGACGCGCCAGATGAAGGTGGCACTGCACGTCGCGATGCTGCGGAAGCAGCTGCTAGACGTAGGGCTGGCGCCCGCCACCATCGAGGACGCGCTGCAGGAGTTCGAGCGCAGCGTACGCATGGAGAACAGCATTAGCAACGTGAGCGGCACGCGGCTGTGGGTGACGGACGAGAGCCCGGCGAAGCAGTTCGTGCCCGACGTGCGGGAGTACGAGGCACGTGACTGAGATATATGGTCACATGGCTTGTACTGTCACGTGCTCCAGCCCTCGCCCGGCCACGCACGTCCGTTACCCGGCGCGCCCGCCGCCTGTGTATAAATACGCCGGCTCCGGCAGAAGTAGCCTTCGCTTTCTCTCTTTCTTACAAAACCAATACAATGTCTTTTATCTAGACACCCAGAGTCACGGTACGTTGCATCTCTTCCATGAACGTTACGCACCCAGGATGCTCCAAGGCCTGGCGTCTTCGTGCTCGCGGTAGTCTTAGAGTGATTTTCCATGATGGCGATTCATGGGGCCATCGCGTTTTTACCAACCTTTCAAAGTCGTGCCTTGCCGCGCGGGGAAACCCGCGAGTGGGCAGGCTACGCGGTTCTAAATGCACATTTCTATCTTGCAGTAGCGAGTCCGCGCGCGTTCGCGGGCTCACCGCACCCGTTTGGCGTCAAGCGGCCCGCAGGCGCGCTGCTCGAGCTTCAGCCGCAGCAGCGACGGCACGGGGCAGCAGGGCGTGCGCGCGTCGGCGCCGCGCTCGTTGTAGAACTTGGAGCAGCACTCGTAGAGGCTGTCGATGAGGTGGGAGCACTTGCTTTCGTCGAACCCGGTCTTGGTGAGACAGCCTGCGGGATGTTAGTTGCGGGCGGGAGCAGCGCTGGAGCGGGCACTCACATACCTTGTATCGCGCACGCCTGTGGCTTGCAGGGGTCTGTCATGGCTGTTGGTGCTGAGGCGAAGGGCAAGTCCTGCGCGGACGACGACACGCACCTCAGCTCAGCGTTATATAGCCCGGCGCTGGTCTCCGTACGTAGTGACCACTCATAAAACGCCGCGTGGCGCCCGCCAGAGGCGGGCGCCGGCCGGCGTGCAACTCCCGCTGCTACCGCGCGCCTCGCGGCCACCAGCCAGGCCACCCGAGGCGCGCGCCCGCGCCCCCATTCCCCGCCCTCTGATCTGTCACCACACACGGAGCCGTCGCCGCGCTCTCTCTCCGCTCTCGGCAGCTGCTAAACGTTTAAAGAATATGTATGGATGATGTATGTAGTAGTGCTACGCGGCGCGGCGGCGCGGCGGCTAGCTCACTGGCCCTCCTTCAGCTTGTCGCCCAGGCGGCCCTCCAGGTGCTCGATCTTCTGCTGCTGCTGCTTGACCTGCTGTCTCAACTTCTCCAGCTGTTCTTTCTCGTGCTGTCTGATGAAGTAGTCCTCCTGCGCGCGCTCCCGCCTCACGAACGAGTCGTCCGCGCCTTCGCCGCGGGGCGACCCGACAGAGCCCTCCGAGTAGAACCGCCCGCCCACGGCGGGCATGGCGGGCATGGCGGGCAGCTGCAGCTTCAGAGACTTTTTCAAACTAGCGCGTGCGGATTGGCTCAACATTGTTCCGAGTATTGTGTATGTGTGTGTGTGCGGGTGTGTGCGAGTGCGAGCGGGTTCTCTGCGATACCTTCCGGTGCGAATTATCCTGCTTTGGACTTTTGTGCTCCGAATTTAACACCTGCGCTAACAGGGCGAGCTGCGGTAGCTTTTCCAGAACTGCCCCTTTTGTGCTGGCGCGGACACCGAAAGCAGTCCGCGTGCTCGCCCGCGCGGACGGGCGAGCACGCGCGGGCGAGCGCCCGCCAACCGGACGCGGTGTTTGGGGAGGTCGCGGAGGACGAGGGGGCGCGGAATTGTGGGCGCTGTGATTGGCGGGGGCCAGCGTGGGGCGATGACGTGGGCGGGATGCGGGGGAGTGGGTTTACGTAAGCCCGGTGCTTATGTCAGGGGTGTGTGGGCGGTGGGACGTGGATGGTGGTTTGTCACGTGGTAGGGACGTAGTCACGTGACGGCGCGGGTACATCACGTGGGATCTTGTCTCGTCGCGTGACGTCATCTCTCCGTCACGTGCGGCCTGCCCCAGCTCATCTCATCTCCATCGCCGCCCTCAGCTCATCTCAACCACGCCTCCCACCGCCATGCCCTCCGCCCCCGCGCCCCTCGAGCTCGCCAGTGCCCACGACCACGCCGTGCTCGCCTGCCGCCTCCTCCGCGCCGGGTCGCTCGCGCTCTCCGCGGGCCTCGACCCGCACCTCTCGCTCTGGGACCTGGACTCCGGCCAAAACTACACCATCGACAGCTACCACCACGGCAACGCCGCCATCACCGCGCTGGACGCGCTCGGCGACCGCTGCGCGGTCACCGGCTCGTCCGACACCCGCCTTGCGCTTTGCGACCTCGAAACCGGCCAGCTGCTGCGGGGCCTCGCGGGCCACCGCCGCGTCGTCAACCAGGTGCGCGCGCTGGGTGAGAGCCGTTTCGCCTCGGTCGGCGACGACGGCGCCCTCAAGGTCTGGGACGCGTCCGGCGCCAAGCGCCCCGT
Organism: Lachancea thermotolerans CBS 6340; assembly: GCF_000142805.1. Taxonomy (NCBI): domain Eukaryota; kingdom Fungi; phylum Ascomycota; class Saccharomycetes; order Saccharomycetales; family Saccharomycetaceae; genus Lachancea; species Lachancea thermotolerans. The sequence continues at coordinate 225,594 of NC_013084.1, read as the reverse complement.
GTGGCAGGCCGCTTCCGAGTTTCCTCTCTTCGCCGTGGCCCAGGATCCGCAGAACGAGCACCTCGTCTACGCGTCCGGGCTCGAGCCCGTCATCAGAGCCTACGACCTCCGCCGCAGCGCAGACCACGCGTTTTCCAGCTGGCCTGCGGCCCACTCGGACGCGGTCACGTCTCTCGACGTTTCGGCCAGTGGCAAGCTGTGTACGCTCGCGTTCGACCACCAGATACACGTCAGCGACGCCAAACTGGAGCCCACCAGGGAGGGCTCCCGGCTGCTGGCATCTGCCACACTCCCCGCATCCGCCAACCCGCACAAGTTCCTTCAGCGGTGCAAGTTTGTGAGACAGGACCGATTCGTCGCCGCGCAGGGCTCGCTTTTCGACGCAACGTCGGGCCGCCAGGTGCTCGACTTCGCGAGCCAGGTCTCCGCACGGGCTTTTGACGTTATAGACATGGACTACGACTCCCGCTCCGATAAGTTACTGATAAGCACCGAGCAGGGCAGCCTCTACGTGTGCCAAGTATAAAGGCGGGGGGCGGACATCCCTGAAGTTAGTTGCTTGCGTGTATTATCATTTACACATGATTTATAGATATAGAAGATTATCATAACCCGCGGCGCGCGCTGGTGCTCACTGGGACTTTTTAGCCTTCTTAGCGGCAGGCGCGCTGATGTCGAGGTTGTTCAAGTCGTCGCTGCCCTGCGCGTCCATGTTTCTGAGCTGTGGCGTGGTGATCTCCGAGTGGAAGTCCTTAATGATAGAGTCCACGTCGTCGATGCTCAACGGCCTGATGTCGCCCAGCTTCTTGATCTTCATTGTGACCTCTTTGCACTGCTCGTCGGACATGTTCAGATTCAGCTGGTCGACTCTCGACTTGATCGCGTTCCAGCCTGTCAGCCTGTTGGCGAAGTGGATGTATCTCTTCAACCCGAAGTCGTGTGGGTTCAGAATCTCGTAAGTAGATGGGTTAGCCAGGATAGCCTTGGCGTGAATGCCTGCCTTGTGGGTGAATGCACAGAAGCCGGTGATAGGGTTGTTGAATGGAATGTTGACCTCGACGGCCTCAGCGACCAGGTTCTCGATGTCTCTGATTTTATGCAGCTTGTATTTGGACTTGACGTACTCGGGCGCAGCCACGATCATTCTCGCCATCAGCCCACCCAGGGGCGTGATACCATTTCTCTCACCAATGCCCAACACGGCCACATCAATCAGCCTGGCGCCGCCTTCTAGAGCGGTGTAGGCGTTGGCGATGGCGCACCCGGTGTCGTTGTGGAAGTGGCACTCCACGTCGCAGTGTACCACGGTCTTCAAGGTTCTCAGCAGCTCGTAAACCTGTCTGGGGTTCGCACAACCAACTGTGTCGGCAATACCCACTCTGTTAACACCGATGCTGTCCACGGTCTTGTAGATATTCAGCAGATCCACAAGGTCCGATCTGAAAGAGTCCTCAGACGAGAATCTGATCTCGATGCCCTTGGACTTGACAAACTCGATCACCTCGATCGCGCTCTTGGCAATGTAGTTCATGTCCTTGCCGTGGGAGTACTGCCTCAGGAACTTGGAAGTGCCGATGACAACGTCCACACCGTCAACGCCGGTCTCAACTGCGACTTTGGCGTCGTCCATGTGGCAACGGATGTGAGTCAGGATCTTAGCCTTCAATCCCAGCTTACAGATCGCCTCACAGTCGCTCCTGCTTTGCTCCGACGCCACAGGCGAGGTCAGCTCGATGTAGTCCACACCAAAGTCATCTAGGGCCTTAGCGATCTCTATCTTCTTCTCCGTCGTGAAAAAAGCGTTGGCAAACTGCTCACCCTCTCTCAGGGTGGAGTCAATCAGCTGGAAGTTCGCCACATTCGATAGGTAGTCAGCGGGGTTTGGCCCGTAGGGGTTAGGGCGCTCTACTTGTGTAGTCGATTCAGTAACTTGCTGAAATCCGGAGTTGCTCATCTTAGTGCAATTTTTGGCTTTATGATCAGAATATCAAATCTGTCTCGCCGACTTCTTATAGATACCGCTTTATAGCTGCTTCAAAAACGATGGGATTTAGCTGCGGTTAGTCACCGGATCTAATATTGACTGGCTTCGCTATTTGCACTGGTCATTCAATGACTATTCCTGCGGAAGTGAAAAATTTTTCCTGTGGTAAAATTGTAATTCCCTGCACTGTAGCGATGCATGCGTAAGCGTATCCACGAGAGAAAAAGCGCAGGATATAATTCCAGGGGAGCACGGGTCGGGCCTCGACATGACAAAGCCGCGGCTAGCTCGTGATTTAAAAGAGACTAAATGTGCGCTGGCAAACATTGGCACCTCGATTTGAGCGGCGCGATTATGCCGCTGCAATGAAATGGAGCCGCGTTTATGCTAAATACTCGTAGGACTCTCCGTCATCGCACCTCTGCAGATACTCCTTAGCAATCAGGTTATCGATGGCCCTTTTAATGAGAGAAACTTTAGCGTTGAAACGCTGGTGGGATTGCGCAATACACTCATTGACCAGAGTCGCGTGGGGCAGCTTTCTGCGGGCTTTCATGATTCTAACGATGCAGGCCTCAAGGAAAATTTGTCTTTCAGTAGAGAGCTCCTTTTCAATCTTCTGAAGCTCCGAAGGCTCTCCGCTCTTACCCCCGATGCTGCCTGGCGCTTCGCTCTTCACGCCCGCTGCGAAGTTGATGCGCGTTTTGAGAGCCTTGTATGGGGTAGACAGCTTAAATTGGGTATCCATGCGTGAGAGCGCGTCGAGCCCGGGTGGCTGCTGCTGGATAAGCTTCCATCTAATAAAGGGGATTATTGAGGACGCAATGTTGGAGGCGCTCAGGCTGGTGTGCTCCTGTATCTCCTCGAGGGTAAACGTTGAGCGGTCGTTGAAGGCCAGCAAGATGGCCATCTGGAACAATGTCACAGTAAAAATGAATGGGGGCTTTCCTGGCTTCCCGATGTCGGCGACCACTTCACCACGGCACAGCGGCCACAGCCACTTTAGCACTCTTCCGTTGTGCTTGTTGGTGTACAGCTTCTCAAGACCCCTGTGCGTGGGAACTAACTCCTGAGGGAGATTGAACTCCACGTCTTGGTATGAGAAAGGCCACATGGTCTCAGCAAGGACGAACGGTTGGAACTCAGGATATTTGGCCCTGCTGTAGTCTGGCGCAATTTTGATCGCGCTCTCAAACTCTTTCTCAAGCTGCTTCGACAGTCGTATGTCTTGCAGCATCTTCGTAATCTTCCCGGTGTATTCCATGCTGTTCTCGCTTTGCAGGCGCTGAATAACCATCTCCTCGTCTTCTTCAGACGTCGAAGTGCCATGGATCAAACGCCTGGCAAACAGTCTTCTGTAGTGGGTCTCGAACGCGTCCTTGTCAGTCAGGAACTTGAATATGGTCATAATGTCGTCGGCAGACAACTCCGAGGCACCCTCTGTTGCTTTTGCGGATCTTTTAAGCAACTGGTCACTGTATTTGGCGAGCATCTCCGGCGTCTTTGACGTGACTGACTTTGGTGAGCCAGGTGGAATTGCCAGCTCATTCGCATTGATGTACGCACGGCATGCATTGTCCAGTGCCTTTGTGAACAAAGAACCATTTTGAAAGCAGTCGCGAGTGATCTTGATGAAGGTCTCGTAAACCTCGATGAGCTTCTTGACGTACTCGTTAGGAGGCACAGCTGGGCCAGCGGCAGACTTCTTGGAACCCGCGTTCTCTTCCGCGTTCTCGCTGAGCTTTGCTCTATGTTCTGCGAGTAGACGAGAGATCTCTTGCTCACCGGTTTTCTTCACATACTCTTCGTATGCTTGAGCTAGCTTAGGCAGTAGTAGGATATCTCTCTGCATGAGGCTGTTCAAAGTAGCAATCTTGTTTTCATCGCGGGAATCTAGCAGCGAGATGAACTCGTTCTCGAGAGCCTCCGAGTGGTCGGTGATGAGAACCGAATTCAAGGCCTCTGACAGCAGCTTCTTAGTGTGCTCATCAAGATAGAGCACGATCTTAGTTTCCTCATCTTTGATCTTTTCCTGAGCTTCGAAGATATATTCTGTCACAGAGTGTGAAGCGAGATACTCCCTGGACAACTTGCGGTAATACTGCCGCGTGCTCTCCAAAAACGGCTTCTCGAAATGCTGTATGTAAACGTTCAAGTTGAGCTTTTTCAGGTCCTGAGGATCAATGCCAAGAGCCACAAAGGACCGAATTGCGACGGTGGTGTCAGTTTGCAGAATTACATGACCGTCTCTTTGTAGCTCTATTTGCTCCAAGACTTCCTTCACCAAGAGATCGACGTTTTTGTCAAACATCACCTCCTTCCATGTCATCAGACATAGGGTGTTGATGTCAAATATATGTCTTTTGCCGTCACTTCTCTCCTTCTGCACCCAGTACCTGTTCATGTAGTCAAACGCATGATTAAGGAACACCGCTCCCACGGTAAACCGCTTCCAACGTCTCACATAAAACTGCAAGAAACTCTCATTTGCGTCCCTTTGTAGACCTGACAAGTAGTTTTGCAAGCAATCTTTTAATTTCTGGTAGATTTCGCCGCCCACCAACAGCGAAGACTGATTCTGTCTGCTGCTATCAGTGTTGAATTGGCCGGCTGAGCTCGATTTGTTCACGCAGTAGTTGTAAATAGCCGTGTAAACTTCCATATACATCGCAGGTGAGAGCACTTTATCCACCCTCTTTAAAGTTGAAGAAGCTGTCCCATCACGGCCCAATATCTGGTGGATTCCTGGTTCTACGAAATTCCAAGTAGCTTCTAGATCATCCGCCCTTGGTAAAGTGTCAGACATAATGCGTTAATCACTTAAAAGCCGACTGGATCGCCTTACTTATTCCAAGTTCTAACCGATCTGGGCCAGCGTAAGGTTGTTTAGTTTGGTACGAATTAGGATTTGCCACTCCTACGAAAACATACCTTTCAACGGCTCATCGGCAACAAGAGGAGGGACTACCGAGAGAAATGTAACGGTTAGTTTGAGCGTTAGTTCTTTTAAATATCTCGAAATTTACTTGACGAATGTCTGCCTTCAGGCAACGTTTACCGTGGTGAGCCTGAACTCATTTTCTCCACCACCCTGAGGATGCTGACCGTAAAAGTCACCACCCACATGAAAAGTACGACAAATAGAAATGATGCCAGAGCTCTCTGCTTCCTGCAGATATATTCCATTTTTGGTAGCTCATCCTCGGAGTACTTCCCCTCAGTGCACACCCATTGTTTGTCGTAAAGTGTATTAAAAGTCAGTGCCAGGTTGGCACTCGAAAAAATGATGAAGAGTAGATCGAGCAGAATTAGCCGGAGCTTGCCCACAGGATCCCGCAGTCCCAAGGGCTTGCCAGAAAACTCATCATAGGCAATATAAAACAAATATAGCACTGCGATGGAGTTGACGCAGATCGCCATGATAGTGCTTGCCTGCTGCGGGACAGAAGACCCGGAAAACTCAAGTTCACCTTTAGAATTTTGGAAAATGCGGATAGCCAGGCCCAGCGCGATGGCAGACAGGATAACAATGAACATACGGAAACTTAAGGGTAGATATTGACTGTCCAGAAGTAGTTTGCGTAGTGTTGGGACCCATTTTTGTTTTTTTTGCCGCTCGAGCTGTCTCCAGTGTTTTCGAGTCTCTTTGAAGTCCGAGCGTTGCTTCTCTAAAAATGTGTGTAGCTTGTTTTCCTCTGTGTCGTCGAGGTTACTGGAACCTTCCCTGCGAAGACCTGCCTCAAGGTCCTGGTTGAGGGGACCGTTTGTATAGTAGAAGGCCTTCACAGACTCCAGGTACTCAGACCAGTCATTGCGGTCTTTGTGGCTGGTCAGCTTGTCGCTGTCCAACAGGGGCCCATTGAAAATTGCGTTGAGTCGCTCACTCCCACCCCATGACCCATTTAGGTCTGCGAACACATCGTGCGGAGCCTCCGTGCGAGTCTGTTTACTGACGCTTTTGTCCTCCTCGTAGGAAGATGATTCGCCTGCTGTCTTGTTTATGTCTTGGTCTTCCTCTTCCTTAGTCGAAACCGCGCTAGACGAGGGACCTGCATCGTCCTCGTAAAGCGTGAAACCCGGCGAGCCGGTCGCGGGCTTGGTTGCCTTGTTGAAGTACGCAGCATTCGAGCCAACGTTCTCGGCAAACGGCCCCCACCGTAAATTGTGGGACACCAAAAATGGGTCTTTGCAGTATCGTCCTAATTCTTTCTCAGCCACAAGTGCACTGTGAGTTTGCACCTGCCGCAGATTTTGCTGCTTCAATTGCTCGTCCAGCGCAAAGGGTGGTACTGTAGTAGCTACGAGGCCGTACGAATTCAGGAACTTTGATCGACTCCCGTCTTGGTCTCTCGAGTCGGACCCAGATGCAGTTGACGAATGCCCTTGCGATACCCTTGAGTTTTGACCACCGAAGTCGCTTGGCTCTGCATCCAGTGCATGAGAGTATTTTTTCTCGCCATTGGATGTCTCCCCTTCAGGCCGAGAGCTGCTCATTCGTCGCCTTGCTAGTCTAGTTCTCTCTGGCGTGTGCTTTATTTTGGTACTAGCTGTAAGATATATTATTCTCTACACAAAATTCTGTCGCCGTGACTACCTAGAGTCCGTGAAGTGAGAAGCTAAGCCAAAAGGTGTCATAGCACAGGACAAGTGGCCGTGCTGGTATGAGTCAACGGGGACATAGATCAGCTAGCTACTGAAGAAATATTGTTAGGAAGGTTTAAGTGTCCCTCAGGCCGCGAAAATGATGGACTAAAGTTCGAACAAATATTTAAGTGCCTTACAGAGCTGGATTGCTGTCAGAACAGTATAAGAGCAAGCTGCGAAGGTTGGAAAAATAGTCTCGAGAGAATCGAAACACAACACCAGCATGAGCACAGCGGGTCCTAGCGGGCTAGGAAAACGACTTTTGAGCCAAGGACTGCCCCCACAAAGGGCTACAGTCCAGAAATATGTGCTAGACCCTGTGAAGCTAATCGCGATCCCGATTACCAACAAGAGGATATTCCTATACCACAAGCACTCTTCTGAGATCTTGAACATGAACTCGCGGATTGTGCGATACGAAACTAGGATCACAGAGAAGGCACGGAAGATATGGAGCAAGCTCGAAAAGTCGCCACGCGAGATCAACCAAAAGTTGGTCCGAATGGTGAATTCGCAGCTGGATAAGACCCCGTGGACAGAAGACTCGCTCAACACAGTCCCTTCCGAGGGCTATATCCTGAAGACGGTTATGGAAAACCAGGAGTCTCGAAACCTCACCTACCAAGAGTGGTTCAAGAACGTCGACAAGCTCGATGTGAGACCTGTATGCATGTACTACCCCCAGAGCGTGATGTCGGAGCGCGCTGTGCGTGAGCAGCTGAAGTCGCTGTGGGATCACGGCTTGAACTACCACAAGAAGCAGATGTGGCTAAGCATCCTAGGCCTCCCGCTCACGCTGCCAGTGGTCCTGGTTCCAGTCGTGCCCAATGTCCCGGGATTCTACCTTCTGTACCGGGCGTACCGTAATTTCAAGGCGTTCTGCGGTGCTAAACACTTGAAGTCACTGGTGGAGAACAAGAGCCATAAGTTGGTATTTACAGATCTGCCGCAGTTTTCGGACATCTTACGGAGCGAAACTGAGATTCCAGAGGAGCATCTTGTACTGAACGAAAAGAACCTGGAGCGAGTTCTAGATATGTTGCAGATTCATGAGCTACGCGCTCCGCTGGAGAAGGCAGTGCTCCAGGAGCGCAAGCGGCTTGACGGACATAGAAAATGAATCAATAAATATTCCTATAAGAATAGAAGAGATGTTAACTTTTTGTGTACGGTGACGGACACAGCGCTATGATGAGCCTTGGCTCTGTCGGGTTTTTGTTGTTGTTTGAAATCTTGGCGTTACTTATACTGATGCTCACCTAATGTCAGCGTCTACGTACTAAACATTATACAAGAAAATCGGCAAGAAGCAGGGCTCAAAGAAACAAAGCCCATCACAGTGCATAAATGTCTGGTAAACGCAAAATAAAGCCCACTCCCCGCTATTACCAATCCATATATGCACTCCGCATGCGACCGAATTCGATCAGACATGGTAAGAGAGTCTGAGAACCCGCCGTGTCAAGTATGGCGCGGCTCACGCAAGTGAGCGGGTCTCAATTACACAATATATTTCAATGAGGGCCACAACGTCTCACGGAAACCTATCCGCCTGGTTTCAAGCGCAAGGCTTGCGTTCTGCCCTCACCAACCACCCTGCTTCCTCGAACCATATGACGTTTCAACCTCTCAAGATATCAGCCAAGGGTGAGACTGTTCTCTGAAAACACCTCGACACCCACCAATGTCGCGATCTGAAAGCCCTATCCACCCACACATCTATTACTTGCCTAGAGACTGACCTACGATTGACTAGCGCCTGCAAAAAAAAATCATTTTTACACTTACCGAATTGAGAATACGACAGATTAGTACAAAGTGACATCAACACTTTTCTAGCGATTAATTGCAATGAAGTTCACGAAAAAGAGAGCTTTTGAAAGCAATTGATGCTCTCCTGGACGGCGATACTAGCTATCATTGAGGCCTCGACTTCGTCATGATTTCTCCCGTCCCCAAGGTCTCACTTAACGCCCAATTGTCTTGTATATAGATGTATTGTTAATAAAAAATCACTACCATTCTTCTCTCATCCAAGGCTCACGTTGGCGCCCCAGAAAAGCCCGTTGCCGTATTAGGGCTCCAGTGACAGTGGTCACAGCACGAACAACAAACCCTAGGGCGCTCTACTATGTCGCGACAGGAGAGTTACCCTCACAGCAGTTGGGTGCCGACTCACGCATGGAGTGCTCCCCTGGGGAAGGTATGAAAAGAGTAGAAAAACGAAACTTGTCTTTGCAACAAGTACTTCTACTTTTTCCCTTTACTTCCTTCTGTAGAACACTATAACACAACTTTCAGTAACTCGAAATGCGTGCTAAGTGGAGAAAGAAGAGAACTAGAAGACTTAAGAGAAAGAGACGGAAGGTGAGAGCTAGATCCAAATAAGCGGATCGATAGTTTCATATGAGGTAGTGTAATCCGACTCGCAAGGTCGGCCACTAACCAAGATGTTTCTATTATCTCACCTGCGATTTCTGCCCATTGGCTGTGTTGGGATGCTCCCAGTTTAATATAGCTAGGTTTTATTTCACTGTATAGTCAATGCACGTTTTTGCGCCAAACTGTTTTCTTTGGATCGGGCCGATCTCGCTCGCGTGGCTAAGCGCCCCGCGCTGCCTGTTTTACATGTATCAAAAGTTCAGCGTTTGCACAATTAGTTACTTAGTTTTTTTTATCAGACACTCCTCTTCATGACACGTACATTGGTTTATAGTGGGGGTTACAGGGGCTTGTGTGCCGACACTTAGTCGGTGGACTCGGCAAATCTCTCCTGGATGTTGGAGAACAGCTTTTCAAACTCCCCGTGGACCTCTTGTTCACCTCTGCTAGGCTCGAAGAACTTGGAGGAGGAAACGGCGTGCTTGACGTCGCCAGTGGCATCAGCCAGCTTAGCCCAGTTGGCGCCGTTGGCAATGCTCTTCTGAGCCTCTTCATGGTAGGAAATGAATGCCTTCATCATGTCGTAGGTCTTCCAGACAGGGCAGAAGGCATCGTAGGTCGAGTAACCGTTCTGCTGCAAGAAGTCTTCCTTGATCAAAGTGGCCACGTCCAAAGTAATCTTGTCACTGTCAGACAAAGCGGACTTACCGACCAATTGCACGACTTGCTCCAATTCCTCTGCGTTGGACAGAATCTCTCTGATACGGTTTCTGAGTTGAGGGAACTCTGGGTAGTGCTCATCGTAGTACTTGTCCAACACATTGGTGTACTTGGAGTAAGAGACAGAGGTGTTGATGGATGGGAAGTGCTTTCTCTGGGCCAGCTTCTTGTCAAGACCCCAGAAGACCTGAGTGATACCCAAAGTGGAAGTGGTAACAGGGTCCGAGAAGTCACCACCAGCTGGAGACACAGCAGCGACAATGGAAACCGAACCGATACGGTCTGGAGAGCCCAAGGCGACAGCCTTACCAGCTCTTTCGTAGAAAGAAGCCAACTTGGCACCCAGGTAAGCTGGGAAACCCTGGTCAGCAGGCATTTCACCCAAACGACCGGAGATTTCTCTCAAAGCTTCGGCCCATCTCGAGGAAGAATCAGCAATCATGGAGACGTTCTTACCTTGATCTCTGAAGTACTCAGCCAAAGTGATACCGGTGTAAATAGAAGCTTCTCTGGCGGCGACAGGCATGTTGGAGGTGTTGGCCACCAAAGTGGTACGCTTCATGATAGGCTCCTTCTTGCCGTTTCTCTCAGTGAACAACTCTGGGAATTCCATCAGAACTTCAGCCATTTCGTTACCTCTCTCACCGCAACCAACATAGATAATGGCGTCAGAGTTCGAGTACTTGGACAAGGACTGGGAAATGACAGTCTTACCACAACCGAAAGCACCTGGAATACAGGTGGTACCACCTTGAACACATGGGAACAAAGCGTCGAGGACTCTTTGGCCGGTCAGCAAAGGGTAGTCGGCAGACAGCTTCTCAGTGACAGGACGGGGAACACGCACGGGCCAGGTGTGGTACATGGTGTAGTCGTACTTAACGCCGTCAAACTCAACCTCGAGCACTTTCTCGTCGATGGTGTAGTCGCCAGCAGGCGCGATCCAGGTGATGGTACCTCTAGCACGTGGAGGCAGCAGGATCTTGTGGTCCTCGAGCAAGGAGTTCTCGAAGATAGAGCCAAAGATGTCACCGCCAGCGATGTGGTCACCAACCTTCTTGTCCGCGGAGGGCTTGAACTGCCACTTGATGTCTCTGGACAAGGCAGGCGCGTCAATGCCTCTTGGGATGTAGATGGACTGGGCCTTGTCTTTGATGGCCTTTAGAGGTCTCTGGATACCGTCGTAAATGGTTTCCATAAGACCTGGACCCAGCTCGACGGACAAGGGCTTTCCGGTACGCAAGACCGGGTCACCAACGGTGACACCAGCGGTCTCCTCATAAACCTGGATCGTGGCTCTGTCGGCCTCGATACGAATGACTTCACCGACCAGGTTGTCGTGGCCGACCTTGACCAGTTCGTACATCGCGCAACCGATCATGTTTTCGGCAACGATGACAGGACCCGAGACGGAGTAGATGGAACCGTACTCGGACTCCGAGTGGTCCTCTAGAGAGAGGCGTTTGATCTCTTTGCGAGCATTTTCCATAGCGCCCGCCATTGTGAGGGGAGTGGCACGAGAAAAATCTGTAGAGTGAGAAAGAAAGCTAAAACCGCGTGTAACGGGGTGGGTGGGATGCTGCTAGTTGATCGAGATGAGCTTTCCCGACTGGGTGTTTTCTGTTGACGATAAACTGACAAGCTTCGAACTTTTCGGACCTTGTGGGCGGGAGCTGTTCAGAACCTAGATTTCTCAGTACAACGACTTGGGCTGTACGGGTGTGTGTGTAGTCGAAAGCGGGGAATACCTCTGTGGCACGCTAATTAGGTCAAATAGCTCAGTTCGCTGCTCGGCTGCTGGTTCGTTAAAGACTGGAGAGTTTATCTAAGATGAACAGTTTTGGCCCCTGTAAAATGTTAATAGTGGTATGGTGCTGCAAAACAGCTGTTACCCGGAGAACCTCGGAAGACGACGGTAGATTTGATAGCTACTAACGAGACCTCTGTCAGGTGATGTTGATCACTCCGCACGCACAACTCCGTTCTGTATCTACAGGAAGCATGTGACCTCGACGGCTCATGATGCGATTGGGTGATGGCGCTAGACAGGAGACGCAGAGCGAGCAGCGCGTGAGGCCCCCCAGCGCTGCGTCCAGTTGGAGTCACCCGTTATTGGTTTCGCAGTCTGGGGCTTTCGGACTTCCTTTTCCTGCGGGGCCCGTCTCGCTGTGGTACGAATGGATTACTCGCGATCTGTGGACTCAGCGCACCGTCTTTTTCAGTGAGCGATGTGTCTGCAGCGTGCGCAGCGCGCGCAGAGCTTCTATACATAATTTTCAGGGCTGTAACACAGGTGCTGCGAGCCCCGGCGGGGCATCGCGAATTGCGGGTCGTCAGTCATCGAAGGTGCCGAAGAGCTCAATAGAGAAACGTACCATTTCTCAGAGCTACACAGCGCGACGGAGAGTCGCAATGGGCTGCACTGGCCGTGATTTTTGTATATAAAGTACATTACACTCTCTGTAGACCCGTTTTTTAGACGCACTGTACTGGGGCGCGTTGAGGCGAAGCGCCAGCTCGCCTCTGAGGAAGCTGGTCTCAAGATCGCCGCTAATTACTTCCGGCTTTTGTCTCAGCTTACACAAGTTCGTTCATTAAACACGTAAGTAACATGGTACGGGTGTGTCGCCAGCATCCGCTGCCAGCGCCAGCACCGTGTTGTGGGCGGCGGAAAGAGGCCGCAGAAGGTCAATTACAGCTGCACAGCGCCGCCAGGTCATCGCAGAGCTCGTCCCAAAATGTAGTCCATTGAGCCCAGCACCCATGCGCCTCCTCGTTGTTCTCCCTCGTAGATTCGCCCACCGGGCACGCGTCTGTGTGCGGAAGGTAGTAGGCTGGAATTGGGAAACTGTAAGACGCCGGCCTGGCTTCAATGTTGTCTGGGTCCGCATCGTAGGCCATAGCTCGAGGGGTGGTGCCGCGTGTGCCTGCGCTCTGCACGCTCTGCCGGATCTGCACGGCCATCCCGCTTGCGGAAGACGCAGGCGAAGATGCTGGCGACTGCGTCGACCCGGCGAGCTGCTCTGTCTTCGGCGGCCGTTGCGAGCACGGGCGCGATATTGTGTGTCCCAGGTTGTCGAAATAGTGGCGGATCGAATCGAGCGACGCATGCAGCGGCACGCTTGTGAGATCCACGTCAGTGTCCAATTCCTGCTGGTACGGGTGTTTCCCCTTAAGCGCGGCGGTGGAGCCCGCGTGGCAGGACGCAGGCGGCCGCCAGCGCACTAAGGCATCCTCCATGCGGTCTATGAGCTGGCTTTTCGCCGCGACAACGCGTCCATTTTGTTTTCGAATAACTAGCTGTCGTACGCCAGTGGTGTTCGCGGGCAGAGTGTAGGCCCGAGCAGTGCACTCTGGAGATGGAACAAAAACTGGTGAGTTATGGGAAAGGGGCCTCTCGAGAACGCTCATGGTTCTCTGTGTATGGTGCTTGCAAAAAGGGTCATACTATGTTCAGCTTCCCATATTTCACTGTCGCTGACGCTGACAGTAGCGTAACACAAACGCAGGCGCTAACGGAGAAAAAGCCAGTGGCGGTAGAAGCGCGCTCAATTTACCCGTTCGCGTGACGCATTACTGGCGCGCGCCTGCTGGTGTCGCAGGTGTCGTGAAGTAAATGTCGGTTTGCGATTTTGGCCATGGCGGAAGCAAGGCGCCAAACCATCGAAAAATGAGGAACCGTCTCTGGTATCGAGCCTTGCTGACCACCAGATACAAGGCTCGTTACCGCTGGCGGAATGCTCCGCTCCACAGGCGCATTGAAAGCCAATTAGCTTCCTCACCTCTTCAGTTAACTCGCTCTACGATTCTCGTTACCCTCCCAGTAGGAGAAATTTTTAAAGTTAGGAGTTACTGGTAAAGCCAAAACCCCTTTCGACGGTGGCACTAGTCAGAAGCATTAGAGAGATCTTGAGCGTGCAATTCACTGGCACCAAGGATATCTGTCTTATCGCAATCAAGAACTTCCGACGTTGGGAACTTTTGAGGTGCGAAAATCACAGCATTTGAAGTGTAGTTTTTGAAAAAGGATTTTTCAAAGACAAACCACACTTGACGCTAGCTCCAAGACTGATCTGGATTAGCAGGACCAGGATTACCTGTGAGACGAATAGTCATTTGTTAGGGGCTTAGATCCAAACTTCTGCCTACATAACATCCAATCCACAGCTCGCTCTCGCGCATCAACACACGCAGTTTTCCCATCCGCACTTTGCCACAATGGAGATAGATAGCGACGTACCAATGCAAGACGCTACCGAGGAAACCCTCGACCCTACGCTAGACGAAGATGCGCTGTCCAAGGCCCAAGAGGGACCGGGCTCTTCCGGAATTGCCGACCACAAGGCGTCAAAGCCACTCCAGCTTGATTCGGGCAACATCGGGCAACTGGACCAGTGGATTGAGCATCTAGGCAAGTGCCAGGTACTATCCGAGGACGACGTGAGCAGACTGTGCAAAATGGCAGTCGATGTTCTCCAGTTTGAAGAGAACGTGCAACCTGTCAACGTGCCGGTAACGATATGCGGTGATGTACACGGTCAGTTCCACGACTTGATAGAGTTGTTTAAAATCGGCGGGCCTTGCCCGGATACCAACTACCTGTTCATGGGAGATTACGTTGATAGAGGGTACTACTCGGTGGAAACCGTATCATACTTGGTGGCAATGAAGGTGAGATATCCAAAGAGAATTACTATCCTCAGAGGCAACCACGAGTCGAGGCAAATTACGCAAGTTTACGGGTTCTACGATGAATGTTTGCGGAAGTACGGTAGTGCCAACGTTTGGAAGATGTTCACGGACCTGTTTGACTACTTCCCCATCACTGCATTAGTTGACAACAAAGTGTTTTGTTTGCACGGCGGTCTGTCGCCGATGATCGAGACGATAGACCAAGTGAGAGAGCTCAATAGAATACAGGAGGTTCCCCACGAGGGCCCCATGTGCGATCTACTCTGGTCTGATCCGGATGATAGAGGTGGGTGGGGTATCAGTCCAAGAGGAGCCGGTTTCACTTTTGGCCAAGACATAAGCGAGCAGTTCAACCACACAAATGATCTCTCTCTCATCGCGAGAGCACACCAGTTGGTCATGGAAGGTTACGCGTGGTCTCACCAGCAGAGCGTCGTGACTATTTTTAGCGCACCCAACTATTGCTATAGATGTGGCAATCAAGCTGCGATCATGGAAATGGACGAGAACCACAACCGCCAGTTTCTCCAGTACGACCCCTCGATGCGGCCCGGTGAGCCCACTGTTAGCAGAAAGACCCCGGATTATTTCTTATGATTAATGGTGTAATAACTGTCGATACAACAACAATCACTAATTATTACAGAGCTCTACCTCGCCTCCTCGTTCTCGCACACATCCCTTCTCGCTTCCTGCCAAGGTGCTTGTATTTGTTAAACTATTATCGTAAAAGCCAATAAACGCTAGTGTTCTATTACTGTACATATTTCAGTACCCGGTCATTGGCAATATCGCACATTTCGTTGCAAGCCAGGCCAGCCTCCTCAAGCCAAGCATTTCCAGAATTGATTCGCCCTTCCATGACACGGATTATTTCTGGCCTAGAGCGCCCGTTAACGAACACCACAAATCGCAGCCCAGGATAATGCTGCTCATATACTTCGTTCAAGTGCTTAAGAGCTTGTTGAACTTCCAAAGTATCGCCATTTCCAAGGTTTCGCTGCTCGTTTTGTGAATGCACTGAAAGTCCTTTCTTAGGCTCCCCGAGCTTTGGATGCGCAGCTATGATGTCGCTCAACTCGCTTCTGCGCGATTCTTCGGATTCTTGCTGGCCTTGGCTCTCGCACAGCTGAACCAGCCTCTCACGTACCTTTTCTATGAACTCAGAATAGCTACTTCCTACTGCGTTCATGAATTGTTCATCCTCGAGTGTTAGTTTTATCAGTGAGTTGCTCTTCTCAAACAACGTCTCGAGGACTGCAGTTTGGAAATCAGTATCAGCGGCCTTGAAGGTATTAAATTCTGGTAAGCTCATGACAACGCATGCAATATATACACAAAGAAGCTGTTCTAGCCCCCTTTTTCATACCGATTTTTCCACGGTTCTTCCGTTTTTATACTTTGTTAACTACGGTTGAATTGTCGTCTTCGATTGTCTTCGTTTTCGATACCGGGAAAGTCCGACTGAAAAAATATATCTTCTCAGTATCGAACGGATAGATTTCAGCCAACTTCATTAGTTGAAACCACAAGATGAGCGACGACACCGAATTTAAAGAGTTCCAGGATGAAAACCCAGACAGATACAAGGTCTCAGCAAAGAAGACGCTGGCTGAGTACCAGAAGCTCGACGCGGAAGATGAGTCGCTGGCCAAATGGAAGGAAAGCTTGGGGCTGAGCTCGGACACACTTCCTCTGGAATTCCCTGGAGACAAGCGCAAAGTGGTTATTCAAAAAATTCAGCTTTTGGTTGACACAGAGAGCCAACCAATCACGTTTGACTTGACCAACGACCAGACTCTCAAGGAATTGGCGTCCACGCGACACAAGATTAAGGAGAAGTCCATTTATAAGCTCAAGATCACTTTCAAGGTACAGCACGAAATCATTACTGGCCTAAGGTATGTCCAGTACATCAAAAAGGCCGGGATTGCAGTCGACAAGATCGACGATCACCTGGGCTCTTACGCACCCAACACCACCAAGAAACCCTTCTACGAGGTTGAGCTGCCCGAAAGCGAGGCCCCCAGCGGGTTTCTAGCAAGAGGAAGTTACAGCGCGATCTCAAAATTCATTGATGACGACAAGACTAATCATTTGACGCTCAACTGGGGTGTGGAGATAGTCAAAAAATAAGCGCTCTGGGTAGGGCTTTTGTCCGAGAGACTCTCCGTTCCAGCAGCGTGCAGCGATTGCATGTCTGTTTCAAACTACGTAGCAGCCATCTAGTGTAGGCATGTCTAGCCATTTCCTCCCATTATAACCCTAATTTATCCATTTTATCACTAATCTTTCCGACGCTTGTTTCAGAGTCCTTCCTGGACATCCTGGGCTCTTGCTTTTCAGAAGCGTCTTTGCTTAACGATTCCAAAGACTCGGAGTCCTCTGTCTTGTACGTCCTCATGGATGAGAATGTACTGCTGCTACCGTTTGGCCCGTAAGGCTCGACCTTATTGTGGGCGGGATGTCCGTATATGAACGGGTTTGGGTTTGGGTATTGCCCAACAGGCGCCACCGGCGCGAACTGTGAGAATTGGCGCTCAGGTGGCACAAACATCATTGGGTATGGATTGTAGAGCATGTAAGGGACTGGAAAAGCAGGTGGCGGAGGAAAGTATACAGGCTGAGCCGTTCGGTTGGTGGAACCTTTATAATTTTTGCGCCTCCGGGGTTTTTCAGATTGTTGTCTGAACCTGTATCGCGAAGTCTCGAATTGATGCGGTTGAGGCGAGTCATCCTCAATAGGAATCGGTTTTTTAGGGGTGCTGGGGGTCTCTGGGGTTCTGGTCCCCTCTTTTTCTGATACTGCGGCCAGTGGTTTCAGACCAGCGGAATTATATACTTGCCTTGTTTCCTGGGCAATCATTGACTTCGATGCACTCTGCTTGCTTTCGGATCGCTGTGTGTCTACTGCATTTGTTACACACGAAGGATCAAGGTTTTGAAGTAGCACAATGGATTTGTCTCTTAGAAAAGTCTCTCCCTTAAATACCACGACACATGCGTCATTATTTCTAGACAACGAATGCCCCAATCCGTGATACTCTGCAACATGATGAGCCAGAAGTCTGTAATAGGAATTCATTGGTTCCAATTGATACGCTTCCGCGGGTGAGCCCATGAATTCAACCATTGAATTCTCAAGTTGGATGATAAATTGCTTGTCGTGTGCCCTTTCAAAGAGTGCCGCGACCAACGCTGGTGTCAATTTCCCTATAGCCATTCCGTTATTGGACGTCATTGAGCCGGCAATCTTCAAACCCTCAGAATGGGCTCAATAGTTCAGCTATTGGTCAATAAATAATTAAACTATATATACCTTTCTTGATTTTCGAGATATTTATAATGGACGTTGAACATAGGTGAAATTGATATATTGTCACCAGGTTCAAAACGTACAAGCGAGAAGCTCTCAGAGAGCGTCTGAAAACGGCGAACTTGAATCACTGAAAACAGGAGCTTGCGGTTTTCATCATATACCAACCTGTTGCTGAAACGAGGTGAATTGATCCAACAGTTAACTGGAATATCCTAACTCAGTTACAGTACCTCAAGGAGAGACAGCCAGATCGTGCGCAACTGCATAAACAATTACCGATCGCGATGGCGTCTTTCGAAGACATTCTTCTTGTCACCAAAAACCCAGCCGATCCAAGGGGCTATGCTGTTCTTCCAGAAGAATTTGAAGAACCCCTGGACGCAAATCAAGTCGATGCCATACTACTGTACCAACTCGTGGAGAATCCCAACTTGCCATTACAACCCTTCGTATACTTGAAAGACTGCTTCCAAAAAGTACAACAGCAAAAGCGTCTTCTCAAGAAAAGTCAGCAAGATATCGAAGCGCTGCAGGAGATTGATCGTTTAGTTGTTGGGTATGGCCTCATATTGTTCCAAGTTGAGGAGTTCTCTCATGGCGATGGCAACTTTCTCACGTACATGAAAGGGATCGTGGCTCGGGTGGATGATTACACAGACTTCCTCACGCAACTGATCAACAGAGCAACGCAAGAAGACACCTTGATGGAATTTATTGAAAACTTTTTTGTTACTCTGAAGAAGTACATTGATTCTCTTGGACTGTTCAACCTGAACGACTCTCTGAACTTTTCTTCGGTCTTGACTCTTTTTGAGCTCTTTGTGTCTTTCAAGCCCGTCGCTGCATCCTTTACCAAAATAAGTGGTTTCTTTGCCGCTTACAACGCCAAGCCCAATGACTTTGAAAAGGTAACACTCTTAGGACCTATTCTCACTCTGTCGCCATTGAACGCTAGCGTTGCTTTACAAAACTATGGTGATAACTTAGAACGCAGCCAGCAGCAGACCAACATGATTCATGAGTCGCTCCAAACCCAACATAAGATGGTTCTTGATAGGCTCTTCTATATCGTGGATAAAATTATTCGTGGCTCAGTTGAATCACGTACAGACGTGCTCACATATTTTGCTCAGATTATAAACAAGAACCATTTGCGGAGAGGTGACCACGCTCAGCTTAACAAACTTGCTTCAAATGCTTTCGTTTCGAATATAGCTCTACTGTTGGTACGATTCTCGCAACCTTTTCTGGACGTCTCCTACAGGAAAATCGATAAGATTGACGTTAACTATTTCAACAACTTGAATCTTTTCCTTGACCTATCCAGCGAGACTCGCATGAACTCAGATTTCAAAGAAGCAGACGAGTTTTATGATAAGAACAAGAAAAGCGAAGATAACAAACCTAACTTTATCTCTGACTGTTTCTTCCTGACGCTTGCTTACTTGCATTACGGAATCGGGGGCACTTTACTCTACGATGAGAAAGTGTCACCACAAATCAAGCGGATGAGAGAAGAAGTTGAAAGAATTACTCGCGCTACACAGTCAGGAGACATGTTTGCAAGGTTTGCCTCAATGCAATTACCTGCTCTCGAAAAGAACCTTCAAACCATGCAATCTATTCAGCAAACACTGCAGGGGTTTTTCTCGCACAAATCTCTTCAACTCGAGGTGTTCGAATTTATAAGCGGTGCATGCACTTTCTTGGTGAGAGTCATTGATCCAAATCACCAATACCCGCATAAGCAGATAAAGCTACCTCTCATTCCAGACCAAGTTGGAGTTGAAAACGTTGATAATGCCGACTATCTTAGAGAGCATGCTCCAGTTCCTTTCAAGTACTACCCAGAGTTTGTCATTGAGGGCATAATCAATTATGCTCAATATATTTCCAAGTACTCCTTGAATCCAATGTTTGGAAATCCTCGGCTACACTCCTTCGTTGAGATGGCTACAGTCATACTGCGCTGCCCAGAGTTGGTCTCTAACCCTCATTTGAAAGGCAAACTCGTGCAAGTACTGAGCATTGGGGCCATGCCTATTCGCGATAACACTCCCGGATTTATGATGGGAATTTTCGAGAACAACGAGCTTGTGCGCGAAAATCTATTGTACGCCTTGCTTGACTTCTACGTGATAGTAGAGAAAACAGGGTCCTCATCACAGTTTTATGATAAGTTCAACAGCCGCTACAGCATATCAATTATTTTGGAAGAAATTTACCAGTTCTCAGAATACCGCAGGCAGATCATCTGGCAGTCGCAAAGTAACGCAGATTTCTTCGTGAGATTTGTTGCACGAATGCTCAATGACTTGACATTTTTGCTTGACGAAGGCTTGAGTAGCCTTGCAGAGGTTCATAACATTCAACGGGAGCTTGAAAACCGAGTGCGAGGATCCGCGCCTACGCGTGAGGAAAATGATCAAGAACTGCAATCAAAGCTTGCGTCTGCAGAGAGACAGGCGAAATCTTCTTGCGGGTTAGCAGAAAAGTCCATTACTTTGTTCAATATCTTCTCCAAGGATATTCCTAGCGCGTTCTGTACTCCAGAAATCGTGGACAGGTTAGCAGGGATGCTTGATTACAACTTGGCTTCTTTGGTGGGCCCAAAATGCCGAGAGCTCAAAGTGAAAAACCCCAAGAAATATTCTTTTGACGCGAAGTCTTTGTTGAGGTCTCTTTGTACCGTCTACACCAATCTTGCAGATCAACCCGAATTTATTTCAGCGGTTGCTAAAGATGGTCGGTCATTTAACAAGGAGCTATTCGATCGGTCAGTGCATATTCTAGGGAACAAAACTGGACTAGTCAACGATGAGTTTTGTGTCAAGCTGCTACAGTTCGCAAGGGACGCGCAGGACCAGAAGGTGGCTGAAGAAGAGGCCGACCTTGAGATGGGCGAGGCTCCCGATGAGTTCTTGGATCCACTGATGTTTACGCTCATGAAAGACCCAGTGATTTTGCCCGCCTCGAGAGTCACGATTGACCGAAGCACGATTAAAGCGCACCTGCTGAGCGATTCTACAGATCCTTTCAACAGAATGCCTCTCAAGCTGGAAGATGTTATTCCTAACGAAGAGCTTAAGCACAGGATCGAGATGTTCAGAAGGAACAAGCGCGAGTAATGCGGCGGAAAGCCGTGCTGGGCACAAGAGTAAATGTTTATTATTTAGAAAAACTAGATTTGACACAAGTTGGTTATATGCAACACAGGGTTTTTAAGCCTTGATAGCGAACTTTCTTTGTGGGAAAGCAATTTGCTTCTTTCTTTGCTTCTCGGTGGTTCTGGAAGCCTCGAACTTGGTCAAAGCTCTTCTCAAAGCTCTGGTCTTCTTGGCTCTCATGTCCTTTGGCTGGTACTTGGCACCCTTGTACAACTCCTTGACAGCGTTTCTTTGGTTCTCGTTGACGATGGTCAAGACACGAGCGATGTCCTTTCTGACGGTGTGAATCTTTGGCAAAGAAGGTCTAGACAACTTCTGGACCTTCAAGGCGGCCAATTCCTTCTTCAAGTCGAGCAACTGGGACTCCAATTGCTCCTTGGACTTGGTTCTTAGTTCGTAAGCTTTGATACCGGCCTGTACTGTGTTAGTAGGTGCGTCGCATATCGGGCGGCGTGGTGGTGCATGAAAAGACAAGCAGCGGAGCAGATGCCACGTAGGCGCCGGGTACGCGCCAAGCGTACGGCCCGCGTTCCCAAACGGTACTCTTTTTGTTTCATTGCATGCGAAGTTCCGGCTCCCAAGAGCCCTGCGCTCATCGCTCGGGGTTCAAACGTGAGCTCCGAGACTCGGGGCTTTTCCGGTGACCACATCTGACGCACGTTAGCGCAGTTGGCCGTGGTTTGTCGAGGCATTCACAGCCATGAATAGCCCATAATTCCTCGTTTTTGGCGCGCGCTGCCGTCCAGCATCTCTATCATGTATTCTGCATCTCATGCTTTGTTCGTGCTCTCCTCACCACCTCGCACTAGTTCTTACTGTCCTTTGACATACCATTTTCGATTACTCTTGCTAAGATTCTGCTACTTCCGCACTGTGTGGAAATCGTCAATTATTCAATCTCTCGCCTCTTTCCCGTCCACCGGCCTTCCCACTCTGCGCTCGCCGCTCTCCCACACGCGTCCCAGCTCTGCGTGGGTCGGTAAGAAATCTGCGTGGGTTGGCTGGGCATCGACGAAGCTGGTTCGTTTTCGGCATTTTTATCTGATGGTAAATATTTTATTGACACGGTGTATGGGTTATTAGCAGTCACAGATGGTAGGAGATAATCGATATGTACTCATAATGAGTGCTCGTGGAACATGATATGATGATCTGCAAGCGGGTGCTCACCAACACATTCAGAGACCTCTTGAAGCCTTGCTATATGCAGTTTAGATAACAGTGATATCTACGTTGACACTCACGCCGCCTGCTTTTGCGAGTGCTTGGCGTCTTTTTACAGCCCGCCGTTAGGACGTGGTTACGTAGCGCGGTCGGTAGAGTACGTTTTAGACAACCCCAATAGCATAGGTAACACCAGCTCTCGCTAGGCTCATAACAGACCGAGTTTGGAAGCTTGATCCTAGACGAGTTGTTACTGCTGGGAGGAAGGGGAATCCCCGGCTTCTTGAAGCCTGTAACTATTTACGATATTTCTTCATTGTTTCCCGGTTGTTTCCCAGCTGTTTCCTGAAAGATGTTTCCAGGAACATGTGTTTTCCTCTGCTCTTCTACCCGATTAGCTGGTGGGTAGAGAGAGAGAGAGAGACTGACTGGTGACTGGTGGGTGGCAGTTGACATTTCTTAGAGCGAAAAGGTTGACATCAGGTAGATAAAAAGGCGAAGCGTTTATGTCGTCTGAGGCCCACAGCTGCTATTAGCAGTGCCACAGGAGTAGGCACTGCGTAGTGGTGGTGTACAGAAGTCGCGATTCGTGTAAATATAGGCATATCAGTACTACTGACGCATAGAACAGATTGGTAGCGACGCGAAAATCTGTACCCATATCAACTCACAGCAGGTCGGCAGAGATGCCAGTGTTTTCCTGCGAGTTTACAGGTCTCACCAGGGTAGGCCGCCGCAAGGAAAGAGCTTGTGTGCTGCGGTCGCGCGCAAGTCTTTCGCCCGCGACACAGCAGTATAACATGATATGCACGTAGCTGCTAAACGACGCGAAAACTTCGGCCCATACATGTCTGCGGGTGTTTGCTTGAGACCATGATTTTCCTCAGCCCTTGAACCAGCCACGATTATCGCTGGCCGCTTCGTTTCCCTTGCATTGACAGGTTGGCCTCACGAGGTAACTTTTGCTCTGTCGCAGCTCGTGGCGTAGCACCTAAATAATCTCTACCGTTATTTGAGTTTTGGCTGCAGTCATTCAGGTTCCCTATCAGGTAACGCTAAATACGGCGCACGCGATGGAACCGAAACAACAAGAGGTTGCAGCCTCAAGATGCTACAAAGTGACTTTGTAGGCACTGTATCGGCGTTGCGTTCTCGTGGATTTGCGTTAGCTGGTCAGGCCGCATTGCTTTCACGGTAATTCTTCTGTAGTAGAGGCCGTTCCTGCTGTTCCCGCGAGCATCAGCTACTGTGGCAGCCGATCGTGAACCGAAACCCGTCAAAAAGAACCTGTAGATCAGCCAGCTTGAGCACAATAATGGGCTGTCACAGCCACCACCACGCCTACATAGTGGTGCAGACGGAACAATGTACCCGTAAGCCGCAGTACAGTAAAGCTTCAACTTTAGCATGCTGCGTTGGCAGCTTGGTGACGTGTCCCCATCTACGCTCGAGCTGTGCCTTCGCGGGATCGCTGCTGCGCGCTCCTCGAGACAAGTTCTATAAAAATACTGACATCGGTAGCCTACTATTTCAACGGTTTCCACAGGTGAGCCCTCGTCCTTGCGCACTTTCATACGCTGCAAGGTCCCCCCGAGGATTGATATCTAGGTGCTACGTAAAATTCGACACATACGCTGGGTGGCACGCACCTCGAACATACACTCATGTCTCCGCTCTTGTTGTCGTCCTGCGCTACTTATGATTGGTTCTTCAAATTGTTGCTCAACCATTCCAAACCCTCGTACAGACCCTCACCGGAGGTGGCACAGGTGGCCTGGATGAACCATGGACGTTGTCTGATCGAGTGTAGGCCCAGCTTCTCAGTGATCTCGGCAGCAGACATGGCCTCTGGCAAATCCTGCTTGTTAGCGAACACCAACAAGACCGCGTTTCTGATCTCGTCCTCGTTCAACATTCTTTGCAGAACCTCTCTGGCTTCAGAGATACGTGATCTGTCGTTGGAGTCCACGACAAAGATGATACCCTCGGTGTTTCTGAAGTAGTGTCTCCACAAAGGTCTGATCTTGTCCTGTCCACCGACATCCCAAACGGTGAACGAGATGTTCTTGTATTCGACAGTCTCGACGTTGAAACCGATAGTAGGGATGGTGGTGACAACCTCGCCTAGCTTCAGCTTGTACAACACAGTAGTCTTACCGGCACCGTCAAGACCGACCATCAATATACGCATCTCTTTGTGGCCGAAAAGGCTGCTGAACAGCTTGGAAAACGAAGTACCCATCTGTAAACCGTTAGTATTTTAACCCCCGAATGGCCCGAGAGACGTGAAGGTACAGTGTTCGGAGCGGCTCTCGCTTCGCGGCGAGGATAGTCTGTAGACTAAAGGGGCTTCGTGATGGTCAAACCCCTCCGAGCTAGCTTGAGCATCATAGCCCGCCTCTTCAGGAACTCGCCACCCTGTGATCGAATTGCACCCGGATATACCGCGTTTTTAGATCATAATGCGAATTCTCTGGCTTGATATAATTAGGGCAAAATCTCCGTAGGCTCCTCGCGACCTGATCAGGCCCGATCGCGCCTGCTACTTCTCTACCCTCAAGGTCCAAGCCGACAGGCAACGCATAACAAAACGTAAAAAGCGCAAACGCTCATGTTCTCATCCAGAATCTTGCTCCGCCGTACGCCTCAATTGATCCCCCGCGCAAAAAGTTGCCGGACATACCTTATTTGTATGATAATAACGCTAGAGTTCGGTATCAGATTTGGCTTCAGAACACTTGGCTTGTCAAATTTTTTCACTAGTTAGCTACTGTCCCTCAAAAGATGTGACAACAAACTTCCCAGAAGCGGGTAACCCTACCATTTATTATGTAATCTAATCTACCATAACGAATCAGCGAGACCCAGCGCTCTGTAAAGTTGGGTCGCTGCTCTCGCATTGAGGCGCTTCGTGGCTCAGGTATTTGTTATGACCAGGCTTCTAGCTTCTATCTCTATTGCGTATTTTTTTAGAAATGGGAACATCTTTGACATCCGTCTATACATGAAAAAAGCCCATCCAGGCAACGGTAAACCTGTAGGTGTAGGCGTGGTGCACTGGGTTCAGCGAGCGCAGTTCGCGCCCGTAACCGTAGAGGGTGCAGGCTTTAGTGCGCACCAGGCGACTTCTGCGTGGAAGCTTTAACTCAGTTCTGGTTCTTCAGACTGTTGCTCAGCCACTCTAAACCCTCGTAAAGACCCTCGCCGGAGGTGGCACAGGTGGCCTGGATGAACCATGGACGTTGTCTGATCGAGTGTAGGCCCAGCTTCTCAGTGATCTCGGCAGCAGACATGGCCTCTGGCAAATCCTGCTTGTTGGCGAACACTAGTAATGCTGCGTTTCTGATCTCGTCCTCGTTCAACATTCTTTGCAGAACCTCTCTGGCTTCAGAGATACGTGATCTGTCGTTGGAGTCCACGACAAAGATGATACCCTCGGTGTTTCTGAAGTAGTGTCTCCACAAAGGTCTGATCTTGTCCTGTCCACCGACATCCCAAACGGTAAACGAGATGTTCTTGTATTCGACAGTCTCGACGTTGAAACCGATAGTAGGGATGGTGGTGACAACCTCGCCTAGCTTCAGCTTGTACAACACAGTAGTCTTACCGGCACCGTCAAGACCGACCATCAAAATACGCATCTCCTTGGAGCCCACGAGACTGTTGAAAAGCTTTGAAATGTAGAGACCCATTGTTCCTTTGCTGAGCGACGGTTAGTCTTCTGGGCTAATCGCACGTTTACAGCGCTCTGATTCATCTCCAAGTTTTGCTACTGAAAGGAAACAACACGCGGGACGAGAAAAAACTTAAGCGTGTATCCTAATTGGCGTGTAGGTAATCTAAAAACATACTCGTTGTTGCCGTTGCTCAACTGTCTTAGCCTTGCTTCTTCGCTGACTTCTGCTACTCCGAGTGTTTTATCTTTAACGCGCTCCTATTTACTTCTAATTTTCAAGATAAATCGACATCCAAGCAGGGTAATTGCAACTAGACGAGAGTTTAATGAGTTACGTAACGTTAAACTGGAATTTGAGTAGAAGTGTAGATGCTAATTAGGTGGATCGGAAGATCAGGAATGCAAACTGTAAGTGCCTGGAAAGGGAACTTTGGGTGGCAAGCTTTTAAGCGAAATGCGAGCTGTAAAATATGCAAATTTGTCAACAGGTGAGTGTTTTCAACTCTTTTACTAGCAACAGTGGCGCGACCCTTGTGCAGTGGAATCTGCAAATCGGCCACGCCATTGAATGTGGGCAGGGCCTGTGAATGGACAGGGCCTGTGAATGGGCGAGCGTCGCGGCGATTTATTTCCCCACGTTGATCTTGCAAGCGGCGTACTTCTTCAAGCCCCTAATAAAAACAGAGTAGGTCACCTGGTCGTTGTCCTGCTCCCAGTAAAACTCGGTGAGACGGATATGCCAAGGTGGAAACCCTTGCAGGTCGAGGTTGGGGCCAAAGTAGAGTAGGAGATCAGGCTCGTGGCCGACGAGCTGGGTCAGCTCTGAGTCGATCAGCTTCATAGTGATGTCTGAGAGCTGCATTTCGTTCTGCGCACATAGGTCAGCCATGGTCCTGGTGAGCTCAATAATGGTTTCGCGGCCATCGCGGTTGGACAGCAGGGAAATCTCGATGGCAACCTTTTTCGAGGTCGTATCGTCTGCCTCTTGGCCGGGGGCGTTGAAGTATACCTTGTTCCATTGTGGGATTCGTATAGCAAACTTGGGAACATTGCTTGGATCGTAGTACTTCGTTAACTTGTGGAAAACGCTCTTGCGAAATTCGTCGACGTTGCGTTTGAGATGGCCGTCGAAGTCATATAGCGCGAGGTGTTTTATGCCAGCTGAGATGGTCCAGGCAACAAGATCGCTACCATCGTTGAGTACGCCACTCACGCCGCCGCCAACGTCGCCCTCGCGCTTTTTCTCAACTATTGCGGCTAAGCGCTTGGGCAATTTTTGAAGTTTTAGCACATCCTGCCGAATCAGCTGCGGCGTATTCGACGGACTGTACGCGAGGTTCAAAATCAGAATCTTGGCTCGATTGTAGTGGTATTGCGTATAACGCGCGCACGCGTACAACATGTACAAGACACAGAGAAGTATCTTATAAAAAATGAACTCGATTTTACCACTGCTCTTGCCCAGAACTCCCTTTTGACTCTCAAGTTTTCTCCTCACAGCTTCACTATCTGGCGGGGTCAACAAAACAGAACCGACAGCACCTTTCACGTCAGTAACCCCAGGCTTGCCCGACTTTCGCGTGGCATTCGTAACCACCGAAACACGCTGTTTGTCGCGATGGCTTGTCTTACACTCATCATCCTGCGCCCTCAGGACGCGTTCCTTTATTTTGCTCATGCTTCAAAATAGCCGCAAGTGGGGTAGCAGTTGAGAAAGGCAACCTTTAAGCTGCCTTTTGACTTTTCGGACTTCAGCTCTAACAGAATCTTGTCGTAAAGGTTTGGTATTCGTGTTCGAGTTAATGAGGTTGTCGTTTAATATGATGCGATGACAACCGCTAACTATAAAAAGTTTGTCTTTAAATTGATGAATAGCAACCCTGTACTATTCCAGTGTACTATTTACGTTCTTGGTCCTTGTGTATGCGAGTTATGTGATCCTTTCTCAGCGTTTGAACCGCAGCTGCGCTGACTTTGGCAATTCATCCACTGAATCATATAGTCGTTTAGACTACTTGAATTTTCATCCGTATCGCGCGAGAAAGACCCGCCTTCTGCGCCGATTTGCGATTCTCCATCATCGGAAGAGTCCATAAGTAATGATGGTGGACCCCGATTGTACGTAGTTAGCGCCAGGCCGTTTCCAAGGTCCACGTAGTTGTGTACGGGGCTTTCTGCCCTTTTCAACGGTGCAGGGTCCTCGTAACTAGAGCCTGATGCGCTTGGTTGGGATGCATGGCCCAAATCGGGCGCCTGGTTTTGTCGATGACTGTCCACTGTGGTCGCCTCCGACTCAAATCGTGATTCGTTATTTCTGATCTGTTGGATGGTACCTGGCGCTTTGCGTATCCTGTTATTCCAAGAGTCAGACGCCAGACTGTTGGGCGACAGTCGGTAAAGTAAGTCAATCTCTTCCAAAGTCAGCCCCCTTGTCTCGTAAACTGCCACGTAAACAATCACGACTCCCACTGCGTTCAGGCTCCCCCAAATGAAAAAAATCTTTGTTCCAAGCGACGAGGTGTGATTACCAGTATCGATCAGGTATGGCGTAATCAGCGCGCAAATGAAATTTACCAGCCAGTTCGACGCAGCACAAATTGCAGTGCACTTGGAGCGCACTCCCAGCGGGTATAGTTCTGCTGAAATTGCCCAGACGCAACCACCCCAAGTGGCCGAAAAAGAGGCAATGAAAAGACAGACAAAGGCGATTACAATTTTGTCTGCGATTACTGACTTTTCAACGCACCCAACGATGGCAATCACGAAGTTTGCCGCCGTCATGAGAATACCTCCAAATATTAAAACTTTCCTTCTCCCCATATACTCAACCAAAAATAATCCGGGGATATTGAAGCCAACGTTCACTGCGTAGGTGATGAAAGAGACCAGGTAGCTGCCGCCGATGCCGGTCTTGCTGAAAAAATTGACCCCGTAGTAGAATATAAAATTTATGCCGGAAAATTGCTGAAATGCTTGTATCGCGATTCCTGTAAACATTCTGAGTTTCTGTTTAGTTCGACTTTTGCTGGATTTGAAGCAATCCAGATATGAGAAGCTCCCAAAAGACATTTCGTAGTCGTAATTGGCTTTTATCTCAACCAATTCTTCTAGGAGGCCTGAGTCATCCTCCGGGACCCCTCGTAAGAATGCCAAGGATTTAGCTGCGAGGTCTAACTGATCCTTCAAGACATAATAGCGAGGACTCTCGGGCAAAAATAGCATTCCGAATCCAAGGATACATGACCAGACAAACTGCAGCCCAATAGGTATTCTATAAGAAGAAGCGTCCTGGCGGTTGTGGGTACCCTGAGAAACAGCGCTCGAAACCAACAGGCCCCAAGTTATAGCCCACTGGTATGTGGAAATAATGGCTCCTCTTACCCACTTCTGAGCTGCTTCACTTTGGTACAACGGAACTACTGCAGATATAAAACCCACCCCCACTCCAGAAAAAACGCGACCTATGACTAACAGAGTTGTTCCGTTCGCAGCCACTTGTAAGGAATTTCCCACCATGAATATCAGAAAAGTGCTTATGATTATAGTTGATTTGCGCCCCCAAGTGTCTGAAATGAAAGGTGCGGCCAGCGCGCCCACGAAGGTTCCAAGTGACAAAAACGACACAAGAATAGACATCTCCTTCGCTGTGAACTGTTGCTTGTTGGATGCAAAATGAGTTTTAACGTAGTCCATTTCGGTGATGTTGTTAATGAGTCCAGTGTCATAGCCATAAAGAAAGCCACCTACAGCAACGAAAACGCCTACTAGGATCGACATGAAGCTCGACTGAGGGCGGGAAGGTTGCAGGAATAGCGTTGACTCTAAGTTGTTGAAATTAAGATGTGATCCAGTGGATCCGTCATCATTTGTCACTTCATTTTCGATTCCTGTTCCCATATTAATCTCTTGTGGTGATTTATCACTTAGTCTTCGCTTGAACCACAGCGACGAGAGCTTCTTGCTGAATTCCCGGACATTCCTGTCTAGCACACTCCTCTTTTCCAACTCACCGGCGTGGTCATGCATACTTTTTAGCGTCTTACCCTTTGCCATTCATTTACTAGGGCGAGTATTGAGCTCTTGGCGTTCACCTCTTAGAAAAACAAGCGCAAAGATGCTCACTCGATGCGAGCAAGTACTCTAGAGTGCGTAAGTTTTCGAAAAGCTGAGGCTTTATTAACTGTGCAATAGTCTTGATCGTCTTTCGCCCGCTCACGTTCACTTTTGATGATGCCAATAGTGTGCCGTCTATTGAATCGGTCAGTCATGCCAAAATTAGGTAGTTTTTCACGTGACCACGCACGAGCATTGCTTTGTGAGAACAATCTTCACGTGTCATTAAGTGCGCTTACTATGCTTTCAAATCTACTAGTATATACAACTTTTCAAAGCTCAGAAGTAATTCTCTCAGCTGGAAGTAACTTCGGCAATACCGATCAGCCTCTTCACACCAGTTAACCAGTTCCCGGCTTCTTGAGCGTGGTTGGTGGCGATGTCAACGTGAACTTGCATAGCGTCAGCATAGCGCCGTTCTTTCATTAGTGCAACAATGGAATGTAGCTTGTCAACTGTAGGCTGTGTCAGCAGATCTTGTCTTTCTAGGTGACCAAAGAGAATACGTAGCCTCTTGTTACAATCTTTAAGCTGCTTGGTGTACTCTTGAGGAATTAATGGGGTAACGCGGCCGAGCTCGGAGGATAGAAAGTCAACAATGGGTTGCTGCTCGACCGGAATTCCAGACGAAGATCCCTGCTCTGCTGCTAGCGGCGCTGGAGTGGTCCCGGATGAGGTCACTTCAGACAATGGCTGGTTCTTTGGGATGCTCGTAGGAGGAGCGCCGCCAACTTGTGGAGTCGGAGCCTCTGACCTTTTTTGAACAGACTCCAAGATAGCGTTAGCAGAGTCAATGTCGTTGGAAGCATGAGTTCTTCTCTTCATGTGTTTTGGAGGTGGGCCAATTGGTGCTTTTTGAGATGCAGGAGGAGCACTCAGCCCATTAAGTCCGCTTCCAGGACCATAGGATTTGCCTAAATGTGGCTGTGGTGCACCATTTGGTGGTGGTGAGGCGTATGGGTTTGAGGGCATGGCTGCCGCTGGAGCGTAGGGGTTGCCTGGGACTGGCTGGCCTGTAGAGACTGCAGAGGGAGCATAAGGATTGCTTGGCACTACGGGAGCGGGAGCCGCAGAGGCTAGTGGTGGTGCATATGGGTTAACAGATGCTGGAGAAGCGCTCCCGTTTGGAGGGGTATATGTCTTGGATGGAACACGCTGAGGAACTGGAGTCTGCAGGTTCGCTGAAGATGTCACACGGGAAAGAGGAGGTGGTGGAATAGAGCCAAAATTCACCTGAGGACCAGGCGCAGCAGATGAGGGAGCCACACTCACAGGGGCGACAGAAACTGCCTTGGCACGAGTTGGTTTCTCCTTGACGTTCAAAGGTAAGTCGTTCCAACCATCGTTTGCGTTCTTGTTCAAGTGTGGAGTTTGGCCAGATGCAGCATTAGAGGCAGGAGGTGCCAGAGGAGGGGACATGCTGTTCGCCCCCGGAGCTGAGGCGCCAATTACATTGGCCACTGGCTTGAGCGGCTGTGAATAAGCAGGTTGGCCACTGAAGTTTCCATATGCACCGGCGCTAGGAGCGTAAGGGTTAGGTGGAACAGCTCCTGCCACAGAGGGTTGTGCTACGGCTGGGGCATAAGTGCCAGCATTCTTGTGTGTGATTGGAACTGAAGAGGCCACACTAGAGCCGCGTGGGGCACTGCTAGGAGATGTGATAGGTGGCGGAGCGTACTTGCTGCCTGTCGTGGCCTGAGTAGAGGCAGGCGCGTATGGGTTTGACTTCAACAACTCGGGCGCTGGGGCTGCAAAGGAGGCAGCGCGTGACCTCAAAGGCGTTTGCTGGTTAAATGGAGTGCTAGGAGCAAAAGGCGCGGAAGGGTTAACTGTCTGCATTGGCTGAGCTGGCGGCATCTTTACACCACCTGGGGTGCGATCATTAGTCAAACCTAAGCCGGCAACAGAAGTACCACTCAGAACATTGCCGCCAGCATATCTAGGCTTTTGAGACTTTGTGGCAGCGGAAGGAAGCTTGTTCGAAGCGATCAAGACACGCTGTTTTTCTGTAACGACATCTTCGTTATCACCTGGAAGTATTTCGAGGAATTTGAGAGCCAAGTCAAAGTCTCCGTTTGAAGAGGTTAGATTAACAAATTCCAAGAACTTGGCGATAAGTTCTTCATTAGCAAGGCTTTGATGCTGATCGTCGCTGATCAAACTAATGAAGACGGTGAACCTTTCAACAAACTCGGTCAGACATTCCAAGTGAGCCTCGTACACAGTTTCTTTCTTTGACTCGAGCTTGCTTTCCAAACCCACAAATTCCTTTAGCCATATACTGGCAACCTTGTCAAGAGATTGCGCACTTAGGTATAGAAGCAATGCATCTTGCCTGTTGCCAGCGTCGGAAAGTCTATCGCCCAAGGCAATGAAAAGCTCGTTCTTCTTCGAGAGGTCTGAGGTGTATGAATCGATGGCCTTGACAGCGTACTTCCATTGGTCAACTTCAATGTTTTTGACAAGATCGTCTGCATCCCCTTCAGATACACAGTGTAAAACCCTCGCGAGGGACGATGTTTTACCATGTTTGGTGAAATAGGCGTTTTTGACCTTTTGCTTGAGAGTTTGATCATCAGAATCTAAAGCAATCAAAAGAGATTCAAGTAGAAGATCCTGTTCCAAGGCACTAGAAATAGCACTCTTCTTGTCGCCCCTCACAAGGCTTTTAAAGAGATCGTTCAGTTTATCGGAGGCATCAAGACGGAAAGAGCCTTCTGGAACGAACTTTTCATTTAGGCTGCTGAAAAAGTCACCCCCATCATCTTTCACATCTTTCTCCTTAGTCTCATCAGTATCCTCATCGTCGAACGCTAGAGCCTCGCTCAAGAAAGCGTCCTTTCCATCGAGAGATAGCTTCTCCAACAAGTTCCAGTCTTCTTCATTGGTGGCATCAATACTCTGAACAAGTCTCTTGTTGATAATTGGGTTAAAGTCTTTGGTCTCCAACGCCTTGTCCAACAGAACATTTTTCTCGGCACCGGGAATAGCCGGTTTGCTTATCTTGACGCCCTTCTTGTCGCTTGTGATCTGAACAAGCTTGCCACCAAATGCCCATTGAGCGGCTTGTGATTTGTTTCCGTACCACGCTGGCGCTTGCAGCTTCTTGACGATTGGCTTCTCGTTGGCATCCTGAACCGACACGTTGTTCCAGAACTCCGTTTCCGACTCCCGCTGCTTTGTGGCAGTTGCGTCTGTGTCCAAACTGCATGTAACATTCTGAAGCGTCTGCACTTCAATTTTGTTATCAAAGGACGCGGATGCAAAGAGGTCAGGAGTCTGGGGGGCGAACTTGGTCTTGAAACACCAGTTTCCGCGGGTGGGGTACTGGGTCAGGCTTTGTCCTTCTTCTGGGTTCCACAAGACACAAACGTTATCACGCCCGCTCGACAAAAGAAGGGTTTCGTCCTGCTTGCACCAGTCGAGCGACAAAACTCCTTTGGTATGAGGTTGCGACAGGACTTGCATAGGAACGTTGGCATTTCTAAGATCCCAGATCAGAATTGAAGGATCACTGTCATTACCGCTAGCAGTGGCGATTCTTGTCGAGTTATTTGGGTGCCACTCGACAATCGAGAGTTGGTTTCTCTGACCTGTAACCGGAGAAGCGTAGCTTAGGTGAATAACTTCCTTTTTCGCTTTCAAGTCCCAGATAGAGGCATATCCTGATGATCCTGCGGACGCAAACACATGTGCCTGGTTTTGGTTCCACGCGAGAGAGTAAATCTCGTCCATAGGGGTCATGGCAGTGCCTGGCACAAAGGGTGCGTAGCCAGGCGTCTCGATCTTGTTGGCATCCCAAATGTAAATTTCGCCCTTGCTGCCACCAGAACACAGCACATTGTGCTGCCTGGCGTTGAACGTCACTGTTTTCACGGGCGTAGTGTGCTGCGCGAGCTTGGCAACTGACCGTGGTTCCTCGGGCGCAAAAAACTCGACAACACCATTCTCAAGCGCACCTGCTATGATTGCGTTATCATGCGACCAGTCCAGATCGTTAAACTTGGCGTCCGCGGTAATTGACGCTTGGGGGGTCGCCTCGTGTGGCGACAGCAGGGACCAAATCTCCAAAGTCGATTCGCTGGAGAAATCCGCGTCAATGGTGCCCGACGCTGTGCCGGTTGCCAACAAAGGCGACCGGTCATAAGACCACGCAAAAGTCGCGGTACGAGGATACTCCGCAAGCTTTACCATGCTTCGACTAACCTCTTGTTGTTGAATGTTTGAAGCGAAATCGCGTATGTGAAAGGGGGACGTACGCCAATGTTGTTTTTTCGCTTAGTTTTTTTTGCCCGTGATCACATGCTAGAGATCTGACACGTAGATCTGTTGATCACGTGCGTTGGGCTGGCGAGGCTGATTTCATAATCAAATATCCATTTCGGAGCTTTAGTCAAGAACAGTCAAAGCGAAGCTCCAGTAATAGGATGTTGAGGGCGCAGCCTTCCCTGGGTACTTGTTAGGCGCTTTTTGCAGGGCTTCAAAGAGAAATAAAGCATCTTTTCCAGAGGCTTGTATTGAGCCTTTATGTCTAGCTCGTTGATCTTGCTCTTTTAAAGATTTCAAAAAGCTTTAGCATCCCTGGGCGCCGACAGACCGAGGCTCAACTTGCAATGGCTCAAAAAGAAGACTCTAAATACTACAAGGAAGCTCTTGAAGAGTACAAAGAACTCTGTAACGACGAAGAAGATGTTTGGGACAAGAGAATAAACGATACGGGCTGTTACGTTGAGAATATGGCCCTGCAACTATGTCACGCAGACACAAACGATTGGAGGCAGTGCTTGGGAGAGATGGCACTGTTTCGTAAGTGCTGGGATCAGAAGGGAAACAGAGAACGTGTTTCAACGGTTGACAAATAGCGGTCTGCCAGCTATTTGTTATTTTTTCCTGGGGACTACCTCTCGTGTAAGTATTTAATGATTCGAAGATACATTGCAGCATTAAAAGAAGAAGTCGGCGATGAGTCTACAAACAACTGCATGAGCGGTGTCAACAAAAAGCGCGACAAGAGGAAGGTGCTAAAGAATCTCAAAGGCGCACTGAAAGGCCTCTTAGCTGCTGATAATGGTTCTGCAAGCGCCCGGCCTAGTGCTGAAGTCGCTTTAACAAAACCGAGCACTAGCGAAGAGCCCAAACGCGCGACCCCGCCGCGTAGCCTACATACGCCCCACGTCCCGGAGCAAATGTCTCAGTCACCCAAGCTGAGCAAACAGGAGCCACCATCTTCAGACAAGGTTGTGTACATTATGTCCAAGGAGTCTCATTTGATTCCTAAGCTCACTGATGAGCAGGTGATGAGCCGACACAAACAA
This sequence comes from Lachancea thermotolerans CBS 6340, assembly GCF_000142805.1. Taxonomy (NCBI): domain Eukaryota; kingdom Fungi; phylum Ascomycota; class Saccharomycetes; order Saccharomycetales; family Saccharomycetaceae; genus Lachancea; species Lachancea thermotolerans. The sequence goes on along the minus strand of NC_013084.1, from coordinate 190,418 downwards.
GCCGATGAGAACATGAAGCGCGTCTGGGCGCATCTCATTGAGAAATATGGGTCACTTGAGGACCAGGGGGATGTACTTGATCTAGCTACAGGCGAAATAATCGAGGACAACGGCCATGTTCGAGGCCTTGGCACCCAAACAACAGACAACAACGAGAGATACGTGAGCGTGCTGAGTGACTTACTAGATATTGACACAACTACAGACAACGTGTGGGATATGAGCAGCGAGACGGAGGAGGAAGCATCAGAAGAGGCCGGCGAGCCACCCCTCAGCCCCGAAACCTGAAAGCTTCACGGTGCGCCCCTTACCTATGGGTTTTCGATATCTGTTTTCTAGCACTTTCTCCTTCGAATGGCCCGAAAAATATTTAAGCTGCTCCCGCAAAACACATTCTCGAACTCATCGCCGCTCAAAGAAACTCGTCTAACGAGCGACAGGAATTCGCAGTGCATATCATCATCTTTTAACCATGTCTAGATCAAAGGTCTTTTTTGACATCTCTATCGGCGGGATCCCCAAGGGCCGCATGGTTTTCGAACTTTACAACGACGTGGTTCCTAAGACAGCGGAGAACTTCTACAAACTATGTGAGGGCAAATCAGGAAACTGCAAGTCGAAGCCCGAAATTCCATTGTGCTACAAGGGCTCGATTTTCCACAGGATCATCAAGGGTTTCATGTGCCAGTTCGGCGATTTCACCAATTTCAACGGCACAGGTGGCGAGTCGATCTACGGTGAAAAATTCGAGGATGAAAACTTTACCATGAAGCACGATAAGCCTTTCCTGCTGTCCATGGCCAACGCTGGGCCCAACACCAACGGCTCCCAGGCCTTTATCACGTGTGTGCCCACCCCACATCTGGACGGCAAGCACGTTGTGTTTGGTGAGCTGATTCAGGGCAAGAGGATCGCTCGCGCGATCGAGAGTCAGGCCACTGACTCTGCCGACAAGCCGCTTTCCGACGTCAAGGTCGATGATTGCGGGGTGCTGCCTGCCGACTACGTCGTCCCTGAGGACGCAGAGAAAACACCTACAGACGAGTTCGGCGACAACTACGACGACTCCCTAGCAGACGACAGCAAGGTTGACCTCGAGAACGTCGACAGTGTGCTAAAGGCGGTATCTGCCGTGAAGGATATTGGAACTTCGCTTTTCAAGGCTCAAAAGTTCCAGCCCGCACTGACTAAGTACGAAAAGTCAAGCTCCATGCTCAAGCAGTATTTTCCCCAAGACCTGCCTGCCGAGGACATAAGCAGAGTGGACCAACTAAGGATCTCCATATTTTTGAACATCGCTCTTTGTGCTATCAAGACTGGCGACTACCAAAAAGCTCTGACATCTACCACCGAAGTGGTCCACGACGCCGCTGCGGACGACAAATCCAAGGCTAAGGCCTTGTACCGTCGCGGCCTTGCTTACTACCACCTAAAGGACCCAGAGATGGCTATCACTGACCTTGAGTTCGCCACAACCTACCAGCAAAATGACGCTGCCATACTGAAGGCCATCAGCGACGCTAAAAAGCTGAAGAAAGAACAAGTTGCCAAGCAGAAGAAATCTCTGTCGAAGATGTTTTCCTAAGTGTCAGTGCATTCTCACATTCATTGTTAGAAGAGTCAGCTTTGAAGAGGACTTGAGCTTCGGAAGACTTACATATCATCTCAGCGGTTAAACATGTATAAAACTCACTAATGGTTACCCTACGTAAATAAATTCATATCATTTTGAACTTGAAAAATTTTCGGTGGCGAAAACATAACGAATAATATATGGAAATTGAATTTCATGAACTCGAAGTGGTTTGCGAGAGACTATTGCACATTTCAAGCCTGAGCAAGGGACTCCGTAAGCACATTCACAGAGTATCCTTCTTTTTTTTTCCACCTTCTGCATTTTCAATAGCAGGCAAGTGGCTCTTTATCACTCTTTAACTCGAGTTTTTCAAAGGGTTTATTGAATCGACAGGTTTCGAGATAATCACTTGTTTGTGGGCCGAACTGTGGAGAGTTTTCACGTTTAAAGAACCGAAAGTCCCTTTCGATCGCAGCATTCAGGAACTGAAAAGACGTGCAATCTTTCAACGATAGCGGATTATTGCGCCAAGAAGTCTGACTGCTTATTTTGGAGAGTAAGAGCATCAGAACCGTGGTTCACCGAATTCGTACTCAACCGCTAGTGACATTCAAACTCTTTTGAAAGTCAACTACAATTACCGCCTCATATACAGGTGTCAACGCGCAGCCGGTAGTAAGCCAGCGAAGATAATAATAATCACTAAACATAAAAAAAGGTTACATTTCGCTTAAAAGCTAACCCACCACTCCAGCCGGTACATCAATCCTCGTTCCTAACTGGTTTAAAACTTAGAATATACATTGCACAACGCTCCAACTGATCACACATTATGGTTGAATTTCCCTACTCCAGCGCTCCCTTGCGGACCGTCAAGGAAGTCCAATTTGGTATTTTCTCGCCGGAGGAAGTTCGCGCTATCAGTGTCGCAAAAATCGAGTTTCCTGAAACGATGGACGAGACTCAAATGAGAGCCAAAGTCGGAGGTCTTAATGATCCTCGTCTGGGTTCTATAGACCGTAACTACAAGTGTCAGACTTGTGGTGAAGGCATGAACGACTGCCCAGGGCATTTTGGTCACATCGAACTAGCCAAACCTGTGTTCCACATCGGGTACATTTCCAAAATTAAGAAAGTTTGCGAGTGTGTCTGCATGCATTGTGGTAAATTACTCTTAGATGAGCATAGCGAACTTATGAGACAGGCTATAAAAATTAAAGATCCTAAAAGAAGATTCAATGCTGTTTGGTCTCTGTGTAAGGCCAAAATGGTATGCGAGACAGAGGTGCCCTCCGATAACGACCCTGCTCAGTATGTTTCCAGAGGTGGTTGCGGTAATACTCAGCCTAGTGTTAGAAAAGATGGACTCTCACTAGTGGGCACATGGAAAAAGGACAAGGGTGCTGATGATGCAGACCAGCCAGAAAGACGTGTTATTTCAGCAGACGAGGTTCTCAATGTCTTTAAACACATTTCTCCAGAGGATTCTGTGAGGCTGGGTTTCAATGAAGATTTTGCTCGTCCGGAATGGATGATACTTACGGTTTTGCCTGTTCCACCCCCACCAGTACGTCCTTCAATTTCTTTCAATGAAACTCAAAGAGGTGAGGATGATTTGACTTACAAGCTGGGTGATATCTTAAAGGCTAATATTAATGTCCAAAGGCTGGAAATTAACGGGTCTCCGCAGCACGTAATACAAGAATCGGAAGCTTTACTGCAATTTCATGTTGCCACATACATGGACAACGATATTGCAGGACAACCTCAGGCACTGCAGAAGTCTGGTCGTCCAATTAAATCTATCAGAGCCCGTTTAAAGGGTAAAGAAGGTCGTATCAGAGGTAACCTTATGGGAAAGCGTGTTGACTTCTCTGCCCGTACGGTTATTTCCGGTGACCCTAACTTAGATCTGGATCAAGTTGGTGTTCCAAAGTCTATCGCAAGAACTCTTACCTACCCGGAGGTTGTAACACCTTACAATATCGACAGGCTGACGCAGCTAGTACGCAATGGTCCTAATGAGCATCCCGGTGCAAAATATATTATTCGTGATAACGGTGACCGTATCGATTTGCGGTACAGTAAAAGGGCGGGTGATATCCAGCTCCAGTATGGTTGGAAGGTCGAACGTCACATTATCGATGAAGACCCAGTGCTGTTTAACCGTCAGCCATCGCTTCACAAGATGTCCATGATGGCGCATAGAGTAAAGGTTATGCCTTATTCTACTTTCAGACTGAACTTGTCCGTAACATCACCTTATAATGCGGATTTCGACGGTGACGAGATGAACTTACACGTGCCTCAGTCGGAGGAAACTAGAGCTGAGCTTTCTCAACTTTGCGCTGTTCCTCAGCAAATTGTGTCAGCGCAGTCTAACAAACCTTGTATGGGTATCGTACAGGACACCTTATGTGGTGTTAGAAAAATGACGTTAAGAGACACTTTTATCGAGCTAGACCAGGTGTTGAATATGCTCTACTGGATTCCGGATTGGGATGGTGTAATCCCAACCCCAATCATCCTGAAGCCAAAACCATTATGGTCTGGTAAGCAGATACTTTCGATTGCCATTCCAAGCGGTATCCACTTGCAAAGGTTTGACGAGGGCACAACTTTACTATCGCCAAAAGACAACGGTATGCTGATTATTGATGGTCAAATCATCTTCGGCGTTGTTGACAAGAAAACTGTGGGCTCTTCAAGTGGTGGTTTGATTCATGTTGTCACAAGAGAAAAGGGCCCCAAGATTTGTGCAAGGCTCTTCAGTAATCTTCAAAAGGTAGTCAATTTCTGGCTGCTTCACAATGGATTCTCTATCGGTATCGGGGACACAATCGCCGACGAGAAATCTATGAGGGAAATTACTGAGGCTATTATAGTTGCAAAGAGAAAAGTCGAGGAAGTCACTAAGGAGGCTCAAGCAAACTTGCTGACAGCTAAGCATGGTATGACTTTGAGAGAATCTTTTGAAGATAGCGTCGTCAGATATTTGAACGAGGCTAGAGATAAAGCAGGTCGTTCAGCTGAAGTTAACTTGAAGGATTTGAATAACGTCAAGCAGATGGTAAGCGCTGGTTCAAAAGGTTCTTTCATTAATATTGCCCAGATGTCTGCTTGTGTTGGGCAGCAGTCGGTTGAAGGTAAGCGTATTGCCTTTGGGTTCGCGGACCGCACCTTGCCTCACTTCTCAAAGGACGATTATTCTCCAGAATCTAAAGGTTTTGTTGAGAACTCTTATCTGAGAGGCCTTACTCCCCAAGAATTCTTTTTTCACGCCATGGGTGGTCGTGAAGGTTTGATCGATACTGCCGTTAAAACAGCCGAAACAGGTTACATTCAGCGTCGTTTAGTCAAGGCTTTAGAAGATATCATGGTTCACTACGATGGAACAACGAGAAACTCGCTGGGTAACGTGATTCAGTTCATTTATGGTGAAGATGGTATGGATGCGGCTCACATCGAAAAGCAGACTATTGACACCATTGCATCTTCGGACGCTGCTTTCGAGCGCAGATTCAGGATTGATTTGCTGAACCCTAGACATGCTCTCGACCCTTCGTTGCTCGAATCGGGCTCTGAGATTATTGGTGATCTTAAGCTTCAGGCTTTGCTAGACGAAGAGTTCAAACAGCTTGTCGAAGATCGCGAATTCCTCAGAAAGATTTTCGTGGACGGTGAACAAAACTGGCCTTTGCCTGTCAACATTAGGCGTATTATCCAAAACGCTCAGCAGACTTTCAGAATCGATCAGACCAAGCCCACAGATCTGACAATCCGTGACGTGGTGTATGGTGTCAAAGAATTACAAGAAAAACTTCTTGTTCTTCGTGGCAAGAGTAAGATTCTACAAGAAGCCCAGCAAAACGCGGTCACTCTATTCTGCTGCTTACTACGTTCCAGACTAGCCACTCGCAGAGTCATTCAGGAATACAGGCTAAACAAGCAAACTTTCGAATGGGTCTTGAGCAATGTCGAGTCTCAATTTTTGAGATCGATCGTGCACCCAGGTGAAATGGTGGGTGTTTTGGCTGCTCAGTCAATTGGTGAGCCAGCTACTCAGATGACACTGAACACGTTCCATTTCGCTGGTGTCGCTTCTAAGAAGGTTACTTCTGGTGTTCCTCGTTTAAAGGAAATTCTGAATGTGGCTAAGAACATGAAGACTCCTTCTTTGACAGTTTACCTGGACAAAGATCACGCCGCTGACCAGGAGAAGGCCAAACTGATCAGATCCGCGATCGAGCACACAACTTTGAAGAGTATAACTGTTGCGTCTGAAATTTACTACGACCCTGATCCACGCTCTACAGTCATCGAAGAGGACGAAGAAATCATCCAGTTACACTTTTCCTTGATGGATGAGGAAACAGAACAGTCTCTTGACTACCAATCTCCTTGGTTGCTACGTCTCGAACTTGACCGTGCCGCAATGAACGACAAAGATTTGACTATGGGACAAGTCGGTGAAAAGATCAAGGAGACCTTCAAAAATGATTTGTTTGTCATTTGGTCGGAAGACAACGCAGAAAAGTTGATTATTCGTTGTCGTGTTGTTCGTGATCCCAAGACACTGGATGCGGAAGCAGAGGCAGAGGAAGACCACATGCTCAAAAGGATTGAGAACACAATGCTTGAGAGCATCACCTTGCGTGGTGTCGAGGATATCACAAGAGTCGTTATGATGAAGTACGATCGCAAGGTACCAAGCCCTACCGGTGAATACCACAAAGTTCCTGAGTGGGTTTTGGAAACCGATGGTGTTAACCTTGCCGAGGTTATGTGCGTTCCTGGCGTAGACCCTGCGCGTATATACACAAACTCATTCATTGACATTATGAATGTTTTGGGTATTGAAGCTGGCCGCGCTGCGTTGTACAAGGAAGTTTACAACGTCATTGCATCCGACGGTTCTTACGTTAACTATCGTCATATGGCTTTGCTGGTTGACGTTATGACATCACAGGGTTTCCTCATGTCTGTTACCCGTCATGGTTTCAACAGGTCGGACACTGGCGCGCTGATGAGGTGCTCCTTTGAAGAAACAGTTGAAATCCTGTTTGAGGCAGGTGCAGCAGCAGAGCTGGACGATTGCCGTGGTGTATCAGAGAACGTGCTATTGGGCCAAGTTGCTCCTATTGGTACTGGTGCTTTTGATGTCATGATTGATGAAGAGTCGCTAGTGAAGTTCATGCCACAGCAAAAAATGGAAGAAGTCGCGGATGGCCATGATGGTGCCAGAACTCCTTACAACAACGAAAGCGGCCTAGTCAATGCGGATATCGATGTCAAGGACGAACTCATGTTTTCGCCCTTGGTTGACTCTGGTTCTACTGACGCGATGTCAGGCGGTTTCACTGCCTACGGGGGTGCCGACTACGGTGGGGCTTCTTCTCCTTTCAGCGGTTACGGAGATGCTCCCACGTCTCCTGGATTTGGTGGTGTCGCCTCTCCTGGCTTCTCACCTACATCTCCAGCTTACTCCCCTACATCTCCAAGCTACAGCCCAACCTCCCCATCATATTCGCCAACGTCGCCAAGCTACAGTCCAACATCACCATCGTACTCGCCAACGTCGCCAAGCTACAGTCCAACATCACCATCGTACTCGCCAACGTCGCCAAGCTACAGTCCAACATCTCCATCATACTCTCCAACTTCTCCTAGCTATAGCCCCACGTCGCCATCATACTCGCCAACTTCGCCATCATACTCGCCAACTTCGCCAAGCTACAGCCCTACGTCGCCTTCATACTCTCCCACGTCGCCAAGCTACAGTCCGACTTCTCCATCTTACTCTCCAACATCGCCAAGTTATAGCCCAACCTCACCATCATACTCTCCCACATCACCATCATACTCTCCAACCTCTCCATCCTATTCCCCAACCTCTCCTTCTTATTCTCCAACTTCACCAAGCTACTCTCCTACGTCTCCATCGTACTCTCCAACTTCTCCAAGCTATAGTCCGGGCTCTCCCTCATACTCTCCAGGCTCCCCAAAGAAAGAGAACGACAACGACAACAACAACAACAACAACAACAACAACTGAGCAATCATCAGTTGATTTTCTTTCAGTTCACTGTGTTTTTGAACCCGGAACAACCTGGCACACAAGAAAAGGAAGCTTTTTGCTTCGTAGAATGCAGTATGCGTGCAAAGGAATGTCCGCACTAATGTTAGTTGTTTTTTGCACTTACAGCAGTATCTATAAATGTACATATTTTAACGTTTCTGAAATGACTACTCTTTGTCGTCTATCCCGGGTTGCCTTCAAATAACCTTTTTCGAGATAAGACCTTTGAAAATATCGAAAGTGTTACCGTCGGGCTGCAAGTGATATACGTTTCCTGTGAATTGTGTATTGGTGCCCGAAACCAATTCTTTAGCGATGAGCAAACCGTAGTCTTTCGTGATACCCACGATCTTGGCCTTCACATTTTGGTGGTCAGTGAGAGTGACTATTTGATCGTTGTGCAGCCAAAGATCATAGTATTCCGGAAGCACAGAAACAGGTCCCTTATTCAAAAAAGTGTCGAGCACAACATTCAAATTGTTCATGTAAAGAGCCTGCAACTTCTCAATTTCCACAAAAGGAAGTGGGTTCATATTGGCTTTTTCTCTTTCTTTATTTAAGATGCTAACCCATGAATTGAGGGATGTGGTGGGGCCGTCATGCGATACATTGAGACCACAGCCAAGCAGGAGAGAGTAGCAGTTGTTGAGAAAGTTGGTATTCACCAGCAGTCCTGATATTTTAACATAAGCTGGTTCGACGTCAGTCAGTGGTGTCTTGCTTCCTGCTAGGCCCCTTCCAGTCAAGCGCAGCTTTTTCGTGCGGTAATATTCTGGCTTCATAGCGTAAAGGTCGTTGGGCCATTTAATTTTTACAGGCAGGTCCTCAAACCCGGGAGCGTAACTTAAAATTGCCTTGCAATAAGCGAGCATTGCAAGATACTGAACAAAGACGATTGAAACAGGACGGCCGGTTGTTGGAGACACCAGCGGCAGATTGATGCATGCAGTAGATGCAGATACACCCTTTGGATTGACCCATGTGTTGCCCCCGCGACCGCGGCCAGATACCTGTATAGTACCAACATGAAGCATCGAGTTGCGTGGAAATAGCGACAAGAGTTTTTTGTTGTTGTTTAACAAGGAACTTGTCGAAGTAATGACCTCCCCATACATGAGCAGAGAGCCGACAGAGCTCTGTGGATTCAAATACTGGAAATACTTCGCAGTATCAAAATTTGGAGTAAGCTTGCGTGGAGCAAATGGCTCACTAGCTGAGCTGATAATGATGCTTTTTGGAACCTCATCAGGCTCCTCACCCAAAAGTTCAGATTTAGCAGCTTCGTATTGATCAAAGCCTTTGTAGATACGGAAAGAGTCGGTTTCCCCTTCCAAAATGGCAGCACCATCCTCGAAAATACCGTCACTATTTCTCACATTGTTCTCCAATTCCTCGATGAGGTGGTTGTTACTGGATGCCATGACTAATAATGGTGTCAAGCTAGGAGCTACTCTGTCAGCAAAATCATTGTTACAATGAAGTCCTGCCTTTGTAAGGATGTCCTTCATGAAATTTAGCCTCCCCTTTTCATACTCCAGGAGAACTTCGACGACTGAGGAATTGTATTTATCGTCATTAGTTTTTTGAAGCAGTTTTGGAACAAACTCTGGGTGGGGCCCTGTAAGAAGCGCGCGGCCCTTACCAATTTGACACAGCACAACCGCCGCGCCCAGTGAAGAGGGGTCCTGGGAGTAGGGGACATCCAAAGCTTCATTGTAGTGGGCCAAGACTTCGACATTTTCATACTTTTCAGCGTTGACAAACACGCAGCCGCCGTTATAGTAAGTCTTAAGCTCTTCCCCGTTAGAAAGCCGCAGGGAAGCAGCGCGGGCACCCGCCTCACTATTATATTTGAAACCATGGAAGGCAGGTCCCCGTCCGGTATCTGGGAAAAACTTAAGCTCTCTTTTGCCTACGACTTCCAGCTGAGGATCGCCTTGCGCAAATTCGACGCAGTTGGTTGCGAAGTAACCACCCGCACAAAACCCAATGAAAGTTCCACCTTGCTTGGAAACAAACTTCTTCAATTGTGAAATCACCGAGGCGCACTCCTTGGTGTAAGGAAGATCTGCACCGCCTGGGAAAACAACTGCAGAAGTCTTGCCCGCCCATGGTTCAGTTTGGAGCACCCTGGCGTTGGTAGTGCACACCGCATAAAAAGGTTCTAGCAAGCGGCGAAGGGTATTTAGCGCATGCTTTACAGAATCAGGAGATGCCCCTGGGCCATTGTATACTAGAACGTTCATCCTACGCTCTCCGCTTCTGTGAAGTTGTCTTCTCGCGTTCTTCTGTGCCTGGACGATCCCTTCAAGAAATCGTTGGATGTGGACAGGATGTTTACCAGATCTCGGTGCGAATGCGTATTGAAGGCCTGAACGGATCACGTTGCGAGATATCTAGCGCCCAGTAACTTCAGGATTTTTTAAAATTGTGGTAATTAGTTGGTCGAATTAGGCTATTCTGATATTATCGAATGTCGATTATTATAACAAATCAGAGACTAAAAAAATGAAAAACCATCGCGAGCGCCGAAACTTCGAAAGCACAGGATAGCCAGCCATTTGCAAGTTCGGATTGGATTCAAAAGCTTGAATACAAGCATCATCAATGCTCGCGAGGCCAGGGATCTTTGTGGGGCAGAAATTGCCCCTACTGTGCCGGTCAACCGCAATCCGGTTCAGCTCGACAACTCCACCAGCCCCCCAAAAGATGCGTTCCGTCTTGTCTTCCATCTATACTATACCGAATATGCTGACGATTACAAGAATTGCAGCGGCGCCCCTAATTGGGCACTGTATAATGACCAACAATCTTGTGCCAGCGTTGGGCCTCTTCTCTTATTCGTGTCTGACAGACTTTCTCGATGGGTATATGGCTAGGAAATACAATATGAAATCCGTTGCTGGTACCGTTTTAGACCCCATGGCCGACAAAATCCTCATGCTCGTAACAACCGTGTCCCTGGCCTGCCCCGGAGGCCCGCAGGTCATCCCGATACCACTGGCCAGCCTTATAATAGGGAGGGACGTACTGCTGGCTCTTAGTGCTATTTACTACAGGATTTCCTCTTTGCGGCATACTTATGGGAAGGCTACTTGGAAGTCTTTTTGGGACGTTTTTAGATACCCTAGTGCGGAAGTTAGACCCACCAAGGTATCCAAATGGAACACATTTTTACAGATGATATACCTTGGATGGGCTGTTGCAACAATGATCTTCCAAACCCGCGACGAAGATAAGGAGAATGACTCAGAACAAACCAACATATACCAGAGAGCTTTTGAGTGGCTAGGATATGTGGTGGGCTGTACTACTGTTTTAAGCGGAGCATCTTACGTGTTCAGTAAAAATGCTGTAAAGTACTTAAAGAAGGTTAGATGAACACACCTTGGTAGCATTCGATTAGGCCTTGCAATTTTAAGGAACTCAGGGCGACATTTTCTGATGAGCTCCCAGTCCATCTCCGCAGGTACCGCTTTCTAAGATATTGTCCTGATGACTGCCCTTTGATGGTGAATCACTTGTGAGGCGCCTTCTCAGAGTTGATTTTCTTCGATAGTTACACCAAATTGAGGAGACATAACGTGTCTTTTCATTTCGCATCAGAAGCTTAACTTTAATTGGAATATTAGTTAAAAGCCTCTAGCATTTCTCAGCATTTATAAATACTTCAATATGCGACAACTTATGAATAAACTGAATCGACTGTTGCCAATAGTAAAACGTAGGCGCGAAGCCAACAAAGTACCTCTTCAGCCTTTTCCACGATCGTGCACATAACTTGAAGGCTGCCCTCACCGCTTTGTATAAAATGGACAAGTGCTGCTAGTGAGAGGGTCAACCCGATTCTCAGCTATTCCAACTATCTTAGTCAACCATCAAACTTCTTAATTCTTAGTGTCCACGTAAAAAAACTTCTTGGATATCGATGAGGATGTTAATATGTACAATTAATTATATTCCTGTGCATTGAGTTCTCCTTCCAGCATATCACCGGCTGAAGGTGATATCATCAATTCTTAAAATGGATTTCACGCACTCCGATGCTAAAGTGATGGCACTTGTACTAACCAAAACAGGCTGCAACACATGCTCATCAAAGGTGTTTGTAGTAGCTGACCTTCTTATGGAAATACCCGCATTCTTTTCTCCATTCTCATGCAGGGTGCGTAGATCTGTGACTACCCTTATGCTATAAAGACCAGCGTTTTCGGCCAATGTAGTTGGTATGACCTCCAAAGCTGCGGCAAACTCTTGCCAAACGAAAGCCTCCACACCTTGCAGCGTTCTAGCTTCCTTCATCAAGGTACGAGATGCTTCGATTTCAGGAGCACCGCCACCTGCAATGAGGGCTCTTTCCTTGACTAAACAACGGATAACGCAAAGGGCATCATGCAGAGACCTCTCTGTTTCATCCAGAATAACGTTGTTCGCACCGCGGACAATAACAGAAACAGTTGGCCGCGCAACGTTCGATTTAACGCCCGTAATTTTGACAATTTTGGAACCGTCACTGTCGACCTCCTCGATGAGATCGGCAGCACCTAGACGATCTTCAGTGAAAAACTCTGGGTCAGAAATTGGCTTACAGTTGAGACTCTTAGACAAAAACTCAATCTCTTCTCTTTCCACATCCTTTATCACCATTATTCCTAGCTTCGACAAGAAGTGTAGGGCAAGGTCATTAACTGCATCTCTGAGAATGGACTTCTGGATTAGCAGCACGTTGCACTTTGCCTTCTTGATCTTCTTGCATATGTTCAGCAGGTAGGCGCGCTCCTCTTTTAGTATCTTATCCATCTGTCTGTAATCGTTCACCACAATGTTGTTTTCTGTGTCTGGTTTTGGAGGTGAAATTTGGAACTGAATTAAACCTATTTTGGCTTTTTCGATCCTGGTAGGGCCACCAGCAGTCTTCACCACATTCTGTGTGAGAACTACGCCATCCACCATCTCAGTGTCGTCAATAGTTCCACCAACCTTCTTGATCAAGCGAATATCATTTAAGTCCACATTTGTAGCGTTTTCATCGATGATACTTAGCACACAGTCCACTGCCAAGGGCGCCAAGAAAGAAGAGTGTTGAGAGACAATCTTGGAGCTCAAAGATGTTGCTGCAGCGCGTGTTAGGGCTTGCTTGTCGCTGAGAGAGATTTTTTGGGACATATCCAGCAAAATTTCAACGGAACGTTTGGCGGCTCTCTGGAACGATTCAGCGATAATGGTTGGATGCACACCCTTGTTCAAGAGTTTCTCTGCAGCACCAAGGAGAGCACCGGTTAGGATAACCACGGATGTTGTTCCATCGCCGGCCTCCGTATCTTGCGCCGCGGACACTTCCACAAGCATTTTTGCCACAGGATGCAGAATGGCCATCTGTTTGAGAATTGTGTGCCCATCATTTGAGATAATGACCTCACCTCTAGAGGTCTTGATCATCTTATCCATACCTTTAGGCCCCAAAGATGTACGGATCGCATCTGCCACCGCGCGCGCCGCGATGATGTTAGCTTTGCGCACTTCCTGCGGTTTTTCCCGATTCTTGAACGTGGAATTTGTTGAAGCTTTACCAGTCATTATGAAGGCTCAATTGACTTGCGGAAGGTCTCGAATAGGTATTCAAGCACTTGTCGATTCGCGCTCACTTAAGTTGTTCAAGGTGGCAAATTTTTCAATATGATGTTTCTGAGCTTTGAGATATAGTTTCTCTTCGTTCAAAGTCAGAAGCGTATCAAAGCACGTGAACAACTTTATGATCTGGAAAAACCAAGATTACTCAGAGGTTATGCGATGACTTGAGATGAGCTACTAACGTGCAAGACTCATCAGTCTCTATGACGAATGAATATGTGGAATTAAGCGAGATAAAGGTGTCAGTACAACAGGTGAAGAACTGTGCGTTCTCCCAGTGGTATTCGAAGTTTGCAGGTCATACGCCGCAAGCCAAAGTGATCAAGCCTGTGCCAGGTGGGTTTTTGGAATACTTGGAGCAAGATGGAATAAAGCTGCCCAATGATAGCCAGTTTGGAAAGTCTTCGTACTATGCGGAAATTGGAAACAATGAGGATAATGAGTACAGCGACTGGGAAGCCAGTAGCGATGAGGAGCATCCGCAGGGCCAGGACGTGGTGCAGCTGTTTCCAGAATTGCATAAGGAGTTGAAGGACATTTTTAGAGAAATGGGATCTTTGACTCCCAAGTTGACATGGTCCAGTCCCAAAGACGCAACTTGGATCCTTGCCAATAATACTTTGAAATGCACAGAGGTTAACGACATGTATCTGTTACTCAAGGCTTCCAATTATATCACGCATGACTTGGACCGAGCGCTTGCTGAATGCTTCGACAAAAACAGTGCTCTCGAACAAGATGGGCCTTTACAGCACGAGTTGGTGCTCCGCAAGTGGTTCGACCTCAATCCTGCCTTGGAGTTCCGCGTGTTTGTCAAGGACAGCGCTATAATAGGCGTGTCCCAGCGAGACCTGAACTATTACGACTACTTAGAACTGCTCACCGAGACTTTCAAGGACCTCTTAGATGAGTTCGTTGAGGACATTGTGCTTCCGCGGTTCCCCGACTCTTCGTTCGTATGCGACGTCTATATTCCCCGGCCTTTCGAGAAGGTGTGGCTAATAGATTTCAATCCTTTTGCTCGGAAGACTGACTCGCTCCTTTTCTCGTGGAATGAGCTTGCAACAATTGACCCGTACAAGCTTGAGAGCGATTATGAGTTGCGCTTGGTCCAGGAGAACAATGTTGCTAGATTTGCCAGCAAAGAGCACTCGGAGAACCAAGTTCCAAAAGAGGTTGCAGACGCCATAACAAATCCTAAAGCGATCCAGGAGCTGGCTGAGAAATGGGGGGAACTGCTGAATATGCAAAAGGCCGGAGACTCTAGTGATGACGAACCTGGTGAACAAAATAACTCGTTATGACTATAGATATGAATAGATAATTATTAAATGCATGGATCACCAGACGAAGCTTTCTTCTTTGAGAGCAACATCGATGCTCTGCTTTTGGCGAAGCGTGTTCGATACCGATGCTCTGAAATCTATGTTGAATGTAGAAGGACCACAGCTGATGAAAGTTAGATCTTTAGATTGATCTGAAGCTTCTTTGACCTCTTCTGAAACCAAAGCTCTCAAATCAGGCCTAGCAAATAAGCTGCGCACATCCAGAATTTCTAATAGCTTATTGTCTGTGTTAAATGAGGAACCTGTCTCTTCGAGTTCTTTTGGTGAAGTGCACAAAATGGTGATTTGACACTTCTGGGAAAGAAGCCATTTCAATTCTTCCTCAAACCACGAAACATGGCTTAGGTCATTAACAGCCCAATACAACTTGCAGCCCATTTCGGGTACCTGTGCTTCTAACAGGTGGAGAATTTGAGCGTAAACGGCTGTCACACCCAACCCAGCAGCGACACCAACAATTCTCCTATTCACTTTGGCGATCTGAGGCAAGGTGTCACCGTAAGGGCCCTCAACCATGACTCTTATGTTTATGGATTCCTCGCCACTTCTGAGAAGCTTATAGAGCATGTGCCCGGTAACACCTTTCTGAGCTTTGAAGTACACTGCCATCTCGTTTCCGTGTATGCCCTTTCCTTTTGCAGTACTCAACACCGTGAAAGGGTGCGATTGCCATGGATAGTACCAAGGATCCTGTGGGCTCATGAAATAGATGAATGCATAAGAGCCGGGTCTATAGGTTAGGAATCTGGGGTTCATTACTGTCAATTTAATAACTCCGCTCCCACAGTCAGTGAGAGTAGACTTCTGCAATCCACCGCTTAAAATAATGCGGACGATTCTGGCTGCTCGGTCGAAACACAGGATACCAGCCATGGACCAAACCCATCCGAGCCAGCCCAACTTGTTAAGGTGGTAGTACATGCACACAATGAAAAAGATATTCATCATTTGGTGGAAAAACAGGAACACCTCATAGATTTTGTCTCTTAGCAGCTTGAAGCTGTGGAAGACCAGAAGGGCCATCAAAGTCATCGCGGCTATGCCATACTGCCAGTAAGAGTCCATTGCCCACATCTTATAACCACCGTCGTGTCTAGCATAAACTGTCCATATAATAGAGTGAATAAATGCGAGAACCACGCAAACATAGGCACACCACTTGTGGAAGTAAGAAAATGTGGTATATGACATACCAGTCAGCGGAATGAAGGGGTTGTTGCGGATACCGAAGAAGTAGATTACGGGGAAAAGCGAAAGAGCCATCAGGTCCACCCGATAACTAACCAGGTCCAAGTTCATGAACCACCTGGTCGTCAAGTATGGATGAGGCAGTTTCATTTCGTAGCCCACGCCCACCGTTATTATGGTTTGGATCACAAAGGCGGTCACGACCAAGGCCTGCAGGCGGTTTGGGTGCGGCCCCGGGGAGATGGCTCTCAGGCGGGGGTATCTCTGTGTCATGTTTTCAAAGAGAGAGGGGATCATGAGCGACCTAGCCAACCAGTTGTCGGTGAGCTTCAGCCCCACAAACTTTTCGTTGAAATTGAACAACGTGGTAACGGCAATGATGGTCGCCCAGAAAAACACCAGGCCCCACCCGAACCACTGACTGCGCTGCACAGAGAACGTCAGGTCTTTCATCTTCTTGTAGTACCAGTCGAACTCCGTCTGGTTCACGCGAAGCGTGGTGAAAACCGGGCTAGACAGGTCCGCTGTGGTGGGGTCTCTGAGGTACCCTGTGCCGTTAGCGTAGAAGCGCTGCATGTCCGCCAGAGTGTAGTTGAAATCCCCTTTCTCGTAGCACCTCCGCGCAACGTGCCGGAACCCGTGGTTCCTGAGCCGCAGGCTCTTGGTGTTGTTTGCGATACAATTGGTGATGGTGCCGAGCCAGTTCACGTTGCCGCACCGACAACGGTATGCCGCAGCGCCGTTCCCGTGGGAGTGACATCCCCAGTCAAATGTCTTTTCGTAGTAGATGCATGCAGATGCTAGAGACGAGTCGATGAGTTCCAGGCCTCGCACGCACGTAACAGCGAAGCTGAACACTGCCAGCGCCAACAATCGCAGGTTTTGCACTCTCATTAATGCAACCAAGCTTTAGATTTCGTAACTGGAGGCACAATGGCTTGGTTTGCCGATACGCGGCCCCTCAGCTACAGGAACATGAACTGTTTTATACCTCTATGCTTTTCTGCGCATCGCTCAGCACCTGAGCATATTAGCTCGAGCATTTACTTCGAGCACATTATTTTTTTCTCACTGCCAATTGTGAGATTCACCCAGCCAAATCGAATGTGAGAGGATTTATGCGATAAAAGTTCGCAACTCCATTGTAGCGCCCATAAAGCAGGCCGTAGCCAACGGTTAAGAGCATTATCGGTTATATGAGGGTTTCTGTAAAAAAAGGCACAGAAAATGTTCTCGCGAGGACCCTTGTGAGCGGTTTCAGCCAGTAGGACAAGACCGTAAAGGCCTCTTCGTCGACATATGTAGCAGCCGTGATAGTTCTGGAGGTTTGGCTAGTTATGTGAGGTCTCAGAGGATCCTGCGCCGCTCTTTGCAATTCAGGGCTTTTATGTCCTGGTGTCAGCAGAGTACAAAGTGATCAGCAGACAAAGACGCGCACTATGGCAGAGCCAAGGTTACCAGGATCTGTCGTTGAGTGCGCCGTGGGATCGGAGCTTGCTGGAGCATAATCTAGATGGTAGTTTTTAGCTAATGTAGTCAGACCGTCAGGCTGCTGGGCCGGCGCTTTTGGTCGTTGGTTTCAGGCGTGCTTTGGATGAAGAAAGCCGTGAGTGAAAAAGCAGCGGGCACTTCTGTCGCCTGCAGAGGGGCTCCGCTGGCAGCGACACATTGGCTGGATTGTTTCCCGGGTTTCTTGACGGTAGTAGTTGCCAATGCTTTTGTGTTCTGCTCGCTGTCGCTCCCATTTGGCCCTGACGTCGAATGCTGATGGCCGTGCGCTTTTGAGTCGCGATGTGGAGCTTTCCAGGCTCCCCATGAGAGCAGTTTTCTCGCAAGCTTCCATAGTCTCCTTCGATTACAGCGCTCACCTTTTCCACAGTTTTCACGGTAATGGTAGCTCTTGCTCTCGCCGCTTCTCTCCTCATAGGCGCTGAATTCGTGCAGTGCTTTGTTGAAACATACAAGTCCGACCCTGCTATTGCCTGCTCCAATGACAACCACTGCCCCAAAGAGTGGCCATGCTGCTCGCAATATGGCCAGTGCGGCGACGGGCCTCTTTGCGTAGGCGGATGCGATCCCCGGTCTTCCTTTGACGCACACAGCTGTGCCGCGATACCGGCATTAGTGCCGTCTGCAAGCAGCGGAATCCAGGTCCTGGGGGGAAGCACTGGAGGGGCCGGGGACAGAGAAGACCAATTTTTGCCTGCGCTTGACACCCAATTCGGGATTTACAGTGCTCGGCACGGACCGAAGCCGGACGCGGAGCGTATTCAGAAGGCTCTTGAGAGTGCCAAAATGCTACACTATTCTGAGTTCAAAGTTGAGCCAGAGCTCAGCAGCGCGGATTATACGTACAGTGGGTTTTTGGATTTTGACGCCGGTCCACAACCCGCGCTGATGCTGACAATGCCTCCCGAGACAACCGGAAGCCTCCTTTCGTCTGCAAGATCGTTTTTATATGGAAGGGTTGCAGTGACAATGAAAGCGGCCCCAGGACAAGGCGTCGTTTCCGCCATGGTTTTGATGTCTGCGGTCAAGGACGAGGTTGACTTTGAAATTCTGGGTGGGGACCCTGAGTTCGCCCAGTCTAACTACTACTACCAGGGCGAGCTGGTTCATACACGCATGACCAAAGCTAGAATACAGCCTGACAGCTGCAGCGAGTTCCACACTTATGAGTTCGACTGGAATGAGAACCGAATCCATTGGCTCATTGACGGAGCCATCGTTAGGACCCTGCGTCGCGAAGACACGTACGATCCCGTCCTGAAAATCCACAAGTACCCACAAACCCCAATGCGCCTAGAGGTGGCCATATGGCCTGGCGGAGTTCCCAGCAACAATCCAGGTACAATCATGTGGGCAGGAGGGCTCATCGACTGGGTCAACGCCGCAGCAATTGTGAACGGCGGGCGGTTCCAACTGGCCGTTAAGCAGGTCACAATCACGCCTTATGCAAACGCGTTCACCCAGGTCAAGCCTGCCAAACTGCAAGCACGCTCAGAAGATAGCGTGTTTTTTTACTTCTACGATCCTGACTGCTCGAATTTCGATGAAGCGTGCGTGCGGGCCGCTCCTCAGCAGAAGGAAGACCGTGTTCAAGAGGCTGCAAGTGCGCCGCTTGACTCGTCAATCTCGGTGCAACCGTCATCGACGCCGGTGTCTTCAAGTTCGGTTCCGACGCCTGCATCATCACGGACTTCTGCCCACAGTAGCTACAAACCTTCCGTGTTTACGATAACCCGGCATGAGAATATTGGGCCAGCAATGAGCAGACAAAACTTGCTCTACAAGTTGCGGTCGTGGCTGTTGTCATGAGCATTGATTCATATCGCCAATTTTGGGCTCTAGGGTTCGGAAAAACGCATGGTTCCAAGGCAGGAGGACACGCAGTTCCTCGAAGGCCGGCATCAAATTTGTGACGAGCCTTCCGGAGAGCTGCACTCACCTTCTGCTTGTCGCTATAGACCAAAAGGGCCAGGCTACGTTGTTTAGCAGGATATTTCAGATATCTTTTCGTATGGTATAATTTGCAAGGCGTAAAAATTTTAAAAGGGGAAAACAAACAGTGTCCACGTAGATGGATCAAAAGATCGTCACATTCCAAGCGAGATTTTGGAGTGCAAACAACGGCTCTGAGCATTAGAAGGGCGCTTTGAGTCAATTGACATAGGTGTTTGCATCCGTAAGAATTTCCAGCCGCCAAGATGAAGATGCTGACGAAATTCGAGTCCAAGTCTACGAGGGCAAAAGGCCTGGCGTTCCACCCCTCTAGGCCATGGGTGCTAGTTGCGCTGTTTTCGTCTTCGATTCAGCTATGGGACTACAGAATGGGAACGCTCTTACACAAGTTCGAGGACCACGAGGGCCCCGTGCGGGGCATAGACTTCCACCCTACGCAGCCTCTGTTCGTGTCCGCAGGTGACGACTACACCATTAAGGTCTGGTCTCTGGACACTAAGAAGTGCCTGTTCACATTGAACGGACATCTGGATTACGTGCGCACGGTTTTCTTTCACCGTGAACTACCCTGGATTATTTCTGCCTCGGATGACCAGACCATTCGCATCTGGAACTGGCAAAATCGTAAGGAGATCGCATGCCTGACAGGCCACAACCATTTTGTGATGTGTGCTGATTTCCATCCAACCGAGGACCTGGTGGTTTCTGCGTCGCTCGACGAGACCGTTCGTGTGTGGGATATTTCGGGCTTGCGCAAGCGCCACTCGGCCCCTAGTACTTATACTCTCGAGGACCAGATCGCGGCTCAGCAGAACCTGCTGGATGGCGGGTTTGGCGACTGTGTTGTGAAATTTATCCTTGAGGGCCACGCCAGAGGTGTCAACTGGGCCAGTTTTCACCCTACCCTACCCCTAATTGTTTCTGGTGGTGACGATCGTCAAGTAAAGCTGTGGAGGATGAGCTCCACCAAAGCTTGGGAAGTGGATACCTGCAGAGGCCATACCAACAATGTCGACAGTGTGATATTCCACCCACATCAAAACCTGATCATTTCGGTTGGAGAAGATAAAACCATCCGTGTGTGGGACCTCGACAAGAGAACTCCCGTAAAGCAGTTCAAGAGAGAAAACGACCGCTTCTGGCTAGTAAGAGCGCATCCAAATATCAATCTCTTTGGTGCCGCTCATGATTCCGGTATTATGGTATTCAAGTTAGACCGTGAAAGACCTTGCAGCGCAATCAACCAAAACCAGCTTATTTTTGTCAACAAAGAGAAGCAAGTCCAAACTTTTGACTACAACAAAAAAGTGGTGTCGCTTCCTTATGTGTCGCTTAAGAACATAGGGCATGCGTGGAATGCTTTTAGGAGCTTATCCTACAATCCATCCCAGCATTCGGTGTTGGTGAACTGCTCCGATAACCAAGGTAGCAAGTTTGCGTTGTGTCCATTACCAAAACAGGCAACTGGCGCCATTGAACCTACTGGGGTACTCGAGGACTCTGGCTCCTTTGCCACTTTTGTGGCACGGAATAGATTTGTGGTCTACAACAGTTCAACGTCTTCGCTTGAAGTACGTGGCTTAGACAACAAAATCACAAAGTCCATAAAAATTGATGGGGATAATACCGTCAAGGATATCGTATATGGGGGACCCGGATCGGTGTTATTGTTGCAAGCTAAATCTGTGACATTGTTCGATGTTCAGCAAGCCAGGAAGCTAGCTGAAGTTCCCTCCAAAAATGTGAAGTATGTTAGCTGGTCTTTGGATAACCAGTTCATCGCACTGATGAGTAAACACACAATCACGATTGTAACCAAAAACCTGGAAGTCGTGACTTCCATGCACGAAACTATTAGAATAAAGAGTGCAGCCTGGGACGAGACTGGTGTATTGATATATTCCACATTGAATCACATAAAGTACACCTTATTGAATGGAGACAACGGTATCATCAAGACACTGGAGAACACTTTGTACATCAACAAAGTCCATGGTAAATTTGTTTATGCTCTCAACCGTGAAGGCGAAGTGGAGGTGGTTACCATTGATCCAACTGAATACCGCTTCAAGAAGGCTTTGGTGAACAAAAACTTCCCAGAAGTTTTACGTATAATCAAGAACTCGAACCTTGTTGGCCAAAACATTATCTCATATCTGCAAAAATCCGGCTTCCCTGACATTGCTTTGCAGTTTGTGCAAGAGCCACAAACTAGATTCGACCTTGCCCTAGAATATGGCGATCTTAATATTGCATTGGAAGAGGCCAACAAACTTAACAGCAGTATTGTCTGGGAGCAGCTAGGTAAAGCAGCCTTGCAACAGGGAAATATTGAGATGGTCGAACTGGTGTACCAGACGCAAAAGCTTTTCGACAAGTTATCGTTCCTTTACCTGATTACTGGTGACCTCTCGAAGTTGTCGAGGATGGAATCCATTGCTGAGCGTAGAGGAGATATCTCGAGCTTAATCCTGAATACCTTTTACAGTGATTCCGCTGAAAAGAGAGGGTCAGTTTTTGCTCAATCAGGTGCTCTACCGCTAGCCTACGCGATTGCCAAAGCTAACAACGATGATGATGCTGTAGCTCAAATACTCGAGAAGGCTGGCGTCGATGAAAGCGATGTTAAATTGCCAAAGAACTTGACTTCATCTAGACTTTGCAAAAGCCCCGTTGTGTCTGAGGCTATCACTCAATGGCCGCTAGAAAGCCCCGGTGCCTCGTTTTTCGAAAAGGCACTATCGGGTCAAGTTGAAGGCCTGAGCTTGGAAGAAGGTGCAGATGAAGAAGAACTAGAGAGAGACGCGGGTATAGTCGCTCCAGAGCCAAATGACTTTTCAGACGAGGAAGAGGTTCTGGAAGACGACGGCGGCTGGGACATCGGCGAGGAGGACCTTGGATTAGAGGAGGACGCTCAAGAAGCTTTTTTGGCTGACAAAGGTACCGCAAAGATCGTTGACGAAAACGAAGTTACCCAATGGACCAAAAATTGCAAGCTGCCATACGTTCTGATCGCGTCTGGCGCTTTTGAAGCAGCTGCTCAAGCACTGAACAAGCAGGCAGGTGTGGCGAACTTTGAGCCTTTGAGACCACGTTTCCTGGAAATTTACGAAAGCTGCAGGACTTACATGGCAGCAACGCCTGCTGAATTGCCAAGTATAACGGGCGTTATTCGTGCAGTTGCCGAAGAGGAAGAGCGCGGAAAGCTTCTGCCATTCGTTGCTGGCATCGATGTGGTAACCAGTAAAATGAATGAGGGGTTTTCGCTCTTCAAAGCAAACAAGCTTGAGGCTGCAATCGAGATTTTCCGTGATGTTGTCTACATTGTAACTTTGTTTGCTACCGACAACGAAGAGGATGAGAGCACAGCCCGCAAGGCGCTCGCAAAAGCTCGTGAATACATTTTGGGAATCACCATTGAGTTAGCCAGGCGCGCTCTGCCTGCTGACCAGGTGAAACGCAACTTGGAATTGGCTTCTTACTTCACTACAACTAAACTTCTTCCTCCTCACAGAAGCACGGCTTTCCAGGTAGCGATGTCGCAGTCCTTCAAACACAAAAACTTTATCCAGGCGTCTTATTTTGCTAGTGAGTTCCTCAAGATAGTGACAACAGGTCCTCGTGCCGATCAGGCACAGAAGGTCAAAGACCGCGCTGATCTGATGGCACATGATGCTATTGAGGTTGACTTTGACCCTCACGCCGAATTTGCCATCTGTGCATCTACGCTCACCCCGATCTACAGTGGTACTCCAACCCTGTCAGATTCTCTTACCGGGGCCAAATATCACGCTTCAGAGAAGGGTAAACTTGACGCTATTGCATTGATTTCTAAGATCGGAACCCCCGCGTCTGGTCTACGGATCCTAATTTAGCGGCAAACGCGCCGCCGTACGTCACCTCTATATATAACAAATCAATCCGAGAACCATTTTGAATACGAGCTGTAGTTAGAAGAACCAAGTGTTCTTGTCTGAGGCCTAGATCAAGTCTTCGCTTGTCCGCCAACGCGTCTAGGAACCATTACAATGATCGCGTACAAAGCGATCCATGATTCTTGGACATTGTAAACATCAAATAGAACTTGTAAATCGCGAACCGCTCGGGTTAGATTTCGAAGAGATTCTCTGATCGACGCCTCCTGGGACCCTTTCTCGTATTCTAATGACGGGAGAGATAATAACTCTTCAGATTGGACAATGTGGCAATCAGGTAGGTAAGCAATTCTGGTCACAACTGATCAAAGAGCATGGGATCAGTAGGGATGGACAAAGCTTGAGTACCAATGAGAGCGACACGGTAGAGGAAGATGATCCTACAATATTTTTTAAGCAAAACGACAGCAACAGATATACGCCGCGCGCTCTGCTTTTTGACCTAGAGCCAAGCGCGATAGCTGATGTTCAAAATTCCTTTCCAGGGCTCTTCAACGAGAGAAACGTCTGGGTTTCTAAAGACGAGCTTGGGGCGGGAAACGCATGGTCAAAAGGTTACGATCATGGGCTGGAAAACCAGGAGGAATTCATAAATATGGTTGACAAGGAAATCGACGCAACGGAAAGTTTTGAAGGTTTCCAACTTCTTCACTCTGTGGCAGGGGGGACTGGATCTGGACTTGGGTCTAACTTCCTGGAAGCTCTTTCCGATAGATATCACAAGAAAATAATTACGACTTATTCTGTTTTTCCAAGCAGCGAGTCCGAAGTGGTCATACAACCTTACAACACCATTTTAACTTTGAGGCGCTTGATAGAACATAGCGACGCATCTGTTGTGTTTGATAACAAGGCCCTATTGAATCTCGCAACACGCGTCTTCAGGGATCGCAACACCAGCTACGAGCAAACAAATCAATTAATTGCAAGTGTATTGTCCTCCATCACAAACAGTTTAAGGTTTCCCAGCTACATGTACAATTCTCTTCCCAGCATTTTTTCTACGCTGGTTCCAACAGCAGACTTGCATTTCCTTGTTCCAAGCTTTACGCCATTTACGTCCGACTTCATTCCTGGGGTGAGAGACTTTAAAAAGAGCTCTGCTTATGACGTGATTCTGGACCTTTTTGACAAGAGCAATAGTATGGTCCTGCGAAACAACGATACGCCAGTATACCTCAGT
This sequence comes from Lachancea thermotolerans CBS 6340, assembly GCF_000142805.1. Lineage (NCBI taxonomy): Eukaryota > Fungi > Ascomycota > Saccharomycetes > Saccharomycetales > Saccharomycetaceae > Lachancea > Lachancea thermotolerans. The sequence continues at coordinate 166,018 of NC_013084.1, read as the reverse complement.
ATCTACAATTCAATACTCGGCCCAACAGACCAGGCAGACATCACAAGGGCAATTTTGAAATCACAGCAGCGAATCAAGTTTCCACCTTGGTCATCGAGCGCGCTTCATGTCAACGTTGGCAAAAAATCGGCGTACAATGTAACACCAGATTCAGATAAGGTGAGTGGAATGATGCTGGCTAACACAACGTCTGTGAATGCATTGCTTCAGACGGCATGCTCAAGTTTTGACGTCCTGTTCAAAAGAGGTGCCTTTCTGCATATGTACCAAGATGGAAAAATGTTTCAAAATGGAGCAGAAGAGTTTATTGAGTCTCGCGAGGTAGTTCAATCCTGCATCAATGAGTACTACGCTGCAGAACAAGAAACTTTTATGGATGATGTGCTAATGGAAGAGGAGAACATCGTTGGAAATGGGGGCATGCTTGATGCCGATGGAGACGACATCATTTGATACATGTAATGATTTTGATATTAACTTGAGTCCTAATTATGCATATGCTGCTTCAGGATTTTGGCCTGAATTGTGCTATTTTTTGTCCACTACCGAGGCGGTGTGGATGCTTTCTTGCTGGCGGAGGAGGAGGAGGCTGCAATCGCTTCGTAATAGACTCCGCCGATAATGAAGCATCGTAGTTGCCATAGAGGTGCTTCTCCTGAAAGTCGTAAGGGGAAGATAATGAGCCTGTACTTACGCTCATTTCCCTAGAATCGTCACTATATACTGGCACGGTCTGGTCGGAAGTGTCGACAACAGGGACCTGCAACCAATCAATTTGCTTCAAACATTTTTGAGCCAATCTCACCGTTGTTCTATGTTCATCTTTTGTCTCACCCGAGGAACACACGTTATCGAGAGAGGACAGATGCTGTAGAATGTCAATTAAATCTGATCTGCGATACTGCGTTTGAGCAAGCTCTGTGTTTCTTAGCAAAGGAAAGAGTACTCTCAACACAGTGTTCCTAATAAGCTCCTCGTCGTCAGCAATGTTGTTGAGCTCCCGGATCAAGACATCGACTAAAACGTGAAGATCGTTCAGATAGAAAAAGTCTTTAGCATAGCTCTCATCCATCGTCAAAATGAGGTAAACGATCTTACACAGCATAATTTGGAGCGATCTATCGGTAACCCTATTGAATTTCAAAAGTAACAGCTCGACAAAGCTCTTGGAAACTGTGCTGTCAACCAAGTATTTGTAAACACGATTTTCCAATTCGTATTGGTAAGAAAATATCATGTACTGCTCATTCAATGCAAGCAACAACTTAAATTTTGCATTGTTGAATATATCTTCCGTAGTTTCCGATCTCATAGTCCGCATGAGGTAGTAGACAAAGAAGTCGTCTACAATACTTAGATTGACGATGTCGCATTTTGAGTATTTGAATATTTGGAAGAGAATATCCATTAATATTGTGGAAACTTGCTTTAGGCTCTCAATGATTTCAGACTCAATTTCAGTTCCAGCATCCGACCTGGGGCCTGAGCTCGAGCTGGGAGCAATATCTTCGCCATATCGATTCAAATACGCAAAGGTGCTGTAGAGATTATTGTAAACAACAGTAAAGCCCTGGAATTCCACCAACAATTCCAATACAGAAAGGTCGCTTTTTGAAGCGCACAATATGATGTAGCTTATAATAAATTTCAGGTTACACTCCAGAAGATCCACACTGAGCAACGACAACAATTTGCTCACCACAAACATCTTATTTCTGTGAAACATCGTCGATTCAGTGAATGTTACTCCAAGTCGGTAAAGGCCTTGCTCGGTCTTGACACATTTTTGATAACTATCGGAACCATGTTTTATGTATTTGACCAACGCAGTATTAACCTGGGTTTCATCGGTCACATCGGGGACTTTAAGCAGATGTTCCATCTCCTCCCAAAAAATACTAGGAGAATATGCAGCATTGGGTTCTTCATCATCGGGTGATGATGAACCGCGCTCCATGGGCAAACGAATGACTTAATTTGGAATACCTTTTTTGTTTGTGCTTCTCATGAAGTCAGTTGATATAAGCTAGTTCCACAGATTGAAAAATAAGCTTCCCCGGAAATCAAGGTGTAATAAATCGCGATAACACCTAATGGCATCAAGCAATCTCACCAAGAAACCTCACCAAGATGGCGGATTTGACGGAAGTACGCAAATTAAAGCTCAACAGGAACTCCTCTAGACTTGACGACTACTAGTTCATATATTAACTAGGTTTCTCGTTATGAGATAGGTTTATAAACTGATTGAAAGCGCAGAGATGCAGCTTCGCGATAGGAAGTTCAGTGAATCAATTGAAACTTACAAAAAGAGCGCCGAGGCAATTAACCAACTTGAGATCCAGCACAAGAGCATCGCGAACGTTGGAGATCTGAAGCAAGCCTTGAACTTACTGAAGAAAGATCTCAACAGGAAAATACGAGAGATCCAAATACTCGGGAAGTTCAGCGCTCAGAGCTCCCCCATTGAAACAAACGACACTGCATCTCACGAACCTATGGCAGCATACAGACTAAGCGGATTTCAAAATAATATATTGGCCATTGTCAGAGGAAAGACAGACCCAAAGTCCGGCGTTTCAGCCTCTGAAATAGAAAACTCCATATCCAAAGAAGTTTCCCAACTTTTCAAAAGCTTTGCTCTCATAGATCAGCAGAAATTCAAAGAGTATGACAATAAGGTTGAACAGCTTGTCAGGGAGAATCGAAAGTTAACCGGGCAAATTGTGAAACTGAAAGAACGTTGGGATAGCTTGGTGGAAAGCGCTCGTCAAAAAAGGAACCAACAGAACGAATAAGGTTCTGCCACTGGCGTCACTTACTTGCATTTGCAATACGTAGTTTACATACAGTTGCTCTTTCTTCGCTAGTGACTAGTTCCCCTTCAATCCATGCAAGATTTCCTCCTTGGTGATCAAATGACCTATTGTTTCAATGTGTTCCAAAAGCTGATCAACATTTTGCGACCACTCGTTCAGAAGTAAGCTTGAGTTCTTGGGTCTGCCGAAATTTACAATTTTAGCCGGTCTGTTGATCTTGGCATAGATAACACCTTGATTGACCAAATCGCTGATAAATCTTTCAGTTTCAGTTTCTGTCAGATCTAGGAGCTCATTGAGTCTCGACAAGTTAATGCGTGTGTAGTATTTGGAAACAACCCTCAAGTTGTGCTCAATAACCCTTTTCCTTAGATCCTCCCAATGCGCGTTGTTTTTGCCAAACGCGACATCGTCTGAATTCAAAAACGATTCATAAGACTCCTTCACGAACGGCCACCTCATTAGTTCGGCTGTTGTGAACAACTTCACCAAAGACTCTGGTTTTTCCAACTTTTTGAGATTGTTGTCGAGCTGAACTTTGTGAATCAAATCGTTCTGGAGATTGTCGTATGGGGTCAGCACCAGGAAAAGTACGACATGCGTCAACGCATGCTTCCACTTAGCCTCGTCCTTTTTAATGCTCTCGGTGTTGTATATTTCTTGATAGTACTGTGCAACCTGGAGATAATCGCGCTTATGGAGGCCAATTTTGATCAGGAGTTCGAAATAGTCCAGCTTCAGGGCCTCGTACTTCTCGTTCTTAAATGTCTTTCTCAAAACCTTGCGCGAAAGAACGGTTGCCTGTGAGTAGTCACCCCTGAGGATGCTTAGCTCCATCTGCTCGAGAATGAACCCAATCTTCTCGTACATGTCCATCGAACCGAATGTCTCGACCTGTAATGAGCACAACAGATCGGTTGCCTGGTCAATGTCTCCTTCTGATCTGCGAATTTCGGTTAGAATACGCGTGACACGCGCTCTCTCGACCTCGACGAATATCTTGTTCTCGGTGACCGTTCTGATGGTTTCAATTGCTTTAACCTTTGTTTTTAGGTCCTGCAGCTGTTCCAGGTGTTCCATGATCTTCTGAACCATGAACTGCACGGACATTTTCAGTTGCCCGTGTTTCTTAGACAGCGCAATAAGTTGCTCATCCAGTTCGCCCCATTGGTTTTTGCCGACAAGGAGTTCAACAATACTCGCTAGAACTTTTTTTGATGACTCTAAGTCGGATGACTGCCGAGTTTTCTTCTCAAGCACCAGTAGCTTGTCCAAAGCACCTTGTGTATCATTTTGAGCTAAGACCTCAATTTTAGGAAGCTCTTCCTTCAGAATTTCAGTATAATCCTTTTCCGCTTTCAAAGGTGCGTCTCTAGACATTTTATAGTTGAATGAAGAGACCAGGACTTTCGAATGGTATGCAATTGGTGAAGGCCCTCAATTATATGTGTCCTTAGGCTTTCACAACTATCACGATTTTGCCACCTGAAATTAACAAGCTATACTCGTTTAAAGCGATTCTGAAATGGTAAAATTTTCTGGACGCGATGAGATGCGATGAGCTAGGCCTAATCGTTCACTTTTCAGTTCTAAGCTCTGACAATTCTAAGGTGACTTACTGTTGGGTGTTTTATCATAAGATAACATGGCCGGGTCTCAGCTGAAGAACCTTAAAAATGCTTTGAAAGAGCAGGGTTTCACGGGCCAAACTAATGTGAAAGGCTCCAAAAAACTGAAGCGAAAGGCTAAGGAATACGACCGTGATGAAAGGACGAAGGCTATTGCCAGAATTCGGGAGCAGTTCAATCCTTTCGATGTGAAAATGAACCGTGACAAAAGAGGTGCGGAAGCGAAAAGAGTCGCGCAGCCTGTTGGCAAACCCGGGATTTCGAAACAGATCGGCGAAGAGCAGAGAAAGCAGGTTTACGAAGCCAAGAAGAAGAGTAAAAACAGACTTGGTGGGCTGCTTGACAGAAGATTTGGTGAGAACTTTAAGGGCTTGACCGAGGAGGAAAAAATGCTCGAACGTTTTACCAGGGAAAAGCAGAGCCAAGCTTCGTCAAGAAGATCGCTCTTTAACTTGGATGACGATGACGATGCTGGCGACGATGATGTATATGGAGAAAAACTTACGCATTATGGAAAGTCACTTTCGTTTCAAGACGATTTCCAAGAGGACGACCTTGGTTTAGATGAGGACACCGGAAACAAAGGCTCCTCTAAAAGAAGCGAGCGCGAGTTTGGTGATGAAAATGCCGAACTACCTGCTAGGAAGAAGACAAAAGCTGAGGTCATGAAAGAGGTTATTGCCAAGTCAAAATTTTACAAGCAAGAAAGACAAAAGGCGCAGGAGAAATTGGAAGACGATATTCAGGATGTCGACGACGAATTTGAAGACGTCATGGCAGAGCTTAACTCCCTGCCAAAAGCCAAAAAAACTGATCAAAATAACAGCAAGGAGTTTGATAAGGAATATGATACGAAGGTTAGGGAGCTCGGCCTCGATAGAAGAGCCGCACCAGCTGAGCGAACGAAGACCGAAGAAGAACTCGAGAAAGAAAATGAAGAAAAACGTCAAAAATTGGAGCAAGCAAGGCTCGATAGAATGAGAGGCATGTTTGGTGAGGAAGAAGATCAAGGCGTCGAAGACCTGGGTGAAGAATTCTGGGCAGGCGAAGATTCTGAGAACGAAGATTTGAATGAAACTGATGGTAGTGAACTCGAGGATGTTGAGCTCCCTGGTGGTGACGAAACTAAATCTTTCGGGGGAAAGAGTAAAGCCGTTTCTGTAATCCCTTGTCCCCAAACTGAGGAAGAACTGAAGGATTTTTTACAAAGTTATGAGCTTAGAGAGCATCCTAACATGGTGAAAGAAATAATTAGAACGTACCAGCCAAGTCTAGCTATGGGGAACAAAGGAAAACTGGGGGTGTTCACTGGCGTCCTTTTGAGACACATACTTTCTCTCTCAGTGTCATACGATGATTCCCACCTTGAGCTGTTTGGCAGTGTTCAAAACTCGTTGATCGCTATTCTCAGGTCAATGGCTCAAAAGTACAACGAGCCATTATCAGAGACCTGTCGAGAAATTACAAGCGAGATCCAAGAAAGGTTTAAGAACGAAAGGTCACATGGACTTTCAACCGCGGACCTTATTTTCTTCACCCTCGTCGGCTATATTTTCTCCACTTCAGACCATTACCATCTGGTTGTAACACCCTGCAACGTTTTGATAGGCGAACTCTTAGAGCAAACAAAGCTCAACAGCTTCCAGAATGTTTTCTTTTGCGCTGTTCTAGCAAGAATATCTTTGAGCTACCAAAACATGGGTAAGAGACTCGTACCAGAGCTCGTTTACTTTTTTGAGAAGTCTTTGGTAACATTGCTGCCTCTAACCTCGAAAGAAAAATCATCTAGTGGCTTAGCGCATATCATTCAAGATTCAGAAGACCTGAACGCCCCTCAAAAGCTGGACTTAGCTGCTATCGGTTCCCATAATTTAAATCTCCGTCAGGCAATGTCGCAGGACTATGTTCCAAATGACCAAGAAAAGTCTGCCCTTTTGTGCAACATCCTAGCTTCACTCGAAGAGGCGATTTCTTTGGTGTGGAAGGAACTTTCCTCTTTTCAAGAGCTCACCTTATCTTTCAAAAGAATACTTTCAGCATTTTCGCAAATCTACGAAGATTTTGAGAAACCAAAAGTTATTCTGGAGAAAATTGAGAAATTCGAAAAGTTTCATGAACATTTCCCTCTCTCGCTGCAGAATCATCGCCCCGTGAGTATTCCTTCGCACGTTCCAAAGTATGAAGAGAACTTCAATCCAGACAAAAAGTCTTACGACCCAGATAGAACTAGAAACGAAGTAAACAAGATGAAGGCCCAATTGAAGAAGGAGCGTAAGTTCACTATGAAAGAGATTCGTAAAGACACGAGGTTTGAGGCTAGACAGCAAATTGAAACGAAGAAAAAGGACTATGCTGATTATCACTCTAAAATGGCGCGCATCATCAACCAAATTAGCACAGAGGAGGGAATGGAAAAAGGAAAGTACGAAAGAGAGAAGAAGCTACGTAATAGCAAGAAGTAGGGTTCTAATCGAGAGCGGCAAAAGCCATGTTTGCATTGAAGCCAGGTAATCGGGTTTTTACTTAATTATTATATCCTAGAATATCCCACGATGTATTTATTACCTACCAACATCTGACTTTTTATAATATTGATTTAGAAGGCCAAGTACGCCATTACCACCGGGTACTTCTTCAGCTCTGTCAAGGTGCCTGTATTCGCCAAGAGGAACAGAATTGATAAAGGATTCTCCGAGAGAACTGTCAAAACGTGTCTGCCCCCTTCCCGTACTACGAGAGTCGGCTTTAAATTCTGACGACCTTTTGGTGACAGGATCTTTTGTACCTGTTGGCATGCTAGACGAATAACCCACATTATTGCCCTGGAAGTCTCCAGGACGTTGCCCTGGTTGAAATTGCCTCTTCCAAGAGTAATTCGTATTCAACCAATCTACATTGCCGGGACCCTTTCCATTGCGGCCGCTTTTAGGCAGCTGATGCTTTCCCACTTCATTATCGTTATTTTGATAGCTATCCAAGAAGTACATGTATGAGCGCATCATTTTGTTCACACTCTTATCATCATCTTCACTATCTGACGCGGAGCTGTGCTCACTTTCATCGTACCCCTGAGGGGCATCAAAATTTTGATGGTTTTTTATAATACGGGATGCGCGACTTTTCGCGTCATGATGGCGGCCTTGGACTTCAAAGGTGGCATATTTGCAAACATATCCCAAACCATCAACATAGACCGAAACCTCTCTCATGAAATCCACAATTTTACCAGACGACTTAGGTAAAGAAAACCATAGGATGAATGGCGTCATCACCAAACTCGCCAGCTCACGTAGCAATAATATCACCCTAAGATTGAACAATTTGCAAAAGTCTTGCTTGACATCTTCAGTATGGTACTTTCCCTCCCATTCTTTTGGCTTATAGTGCAAGTAGCTTACCACCTCTCGGAGAGACTCTTCGGGGTCAAAAACTCTGTACTGCCCGGAAACAGAGTTTTTGCAAATCGCCCAGACTGTACCGAATACACTGATGTAAAACAAAACCGATTTGTCTTTTGTGATTTCAAAGTTGAGGAAATTCTCAGGGTCAAAAACAGTTAGAAGAGCCAAAATTGCGACAAACGAGCCGGAAACGAACGCAATAAACTTCATGATTATGTTTGTCTTTTCCTTTGGAAACTGATCGATGTAGTTATTTGCTACTTCAACACTAAGGCCTAGCCGCTTTTGAAAAAGATGGTAAAGTTCGTTATACTCTCTGAACTTCCATTCTGCAATTGGAGTATACTGCCGGGAGCTCAGCGCGCTGGGACTCGTTTTGTATTCGTTGAAGTATCTGAAGAAGTAAAGAAGAATGAAATAAGCAACAAGGAATGGCGAAAGAATTATGTTCAGGAACCCTGCTAGCATAAATCTTTTTCGTAATTCTTCTTCAAGGTAAGACCTTTGTGAGGATTTTAAAAAGCTCTGCTTGAGATACCCAGATTCGTTAAAGGCGAAGCCTATAATGCAAAGATTCAAATTCCACTCCAGCGTTTTTGTCAAAGTGCTTGTTCGATAGAGAGGAATTGGTAATGTTAGGTCCAGAATGTCATTGTTAAATAGGGCAATAAGATAGTTTTCCCTCCTCATGATTCGGTTGGCAACATCGTGAGCATCAATACGGTTTTTTGCTTTGACCTCTGCAACGTTTGCAGTAACAGCGTTTTGATCTTTCAATAGCATAATTTGTTTGATCACTTTTTGCCAAGAAACGGTCTGCAATTCCTTGTCTGATATATTGAGAAGGAAGGAGTAAAAGTTGTGAATATCTCTGAGGGCTCGAACGTCAAAGTAGAACTGTGCGACTTTAAGCGCTACGAAAATGTAGAATCCCCACAGAAGAACCTTTGTAGTACCGGATATCTGAGTGGAGTAACACTTGTGAACGTACACCTCTGATATTTTGGTGCTGTGAGGAAGCTTCGAATAGTCAATACAGCAACCCATAAAAGTAGATATAAAAACCACAAAGAGCAACGTAGCTATATTGAGTGCTTTCTCTATGCAAATACAATAAAATCCGTTCCCCAAATAATAATTGTAAACCTCTTGCAAAAAAATATCGAGGTTCTCCACGTTTGCCCATTTCCATAGAGCCCTTTCCCGCGGGCTCAGTGTGTGAAGCCTAGCCGCAGGTGTGTTGCCAATGGCGGCAAAATTTCCGAATATACGAGGAACATTAGTCTGAGCCTTAGGCTGCTGATTTTCCTCATCCCACGCTGAATTCTTCCGAAACAGAAAACTTTCAGCCTCTGCCTCGTCCTTGCCGAGTTTTAGAAACTGTGTATGCTTGTCGATGAACTTGCTTTTGAAAGCGCGCCGATCCGAGACTTCTGGTCCAAACCCTACGGACGGTCCAGCCGGTACGGGGGAAGGGCTTTTGAAATCAAGGGATTTCAGGTTCTGTCGAAATAACGGTGAATCCTCGTCATTGTTATCTTCCTCGGCCCCTGGCCGTCTTTCTTGGTACTCACTATCACTATCTGCGCCTTGACCCAACTTTTGAACTGAAGCGATAGAGCCAGCACCACTCGAGCTTCCTGCGTCAGAGTCAGCGTCAAGAACCACGCTTTGGATCCCATGAAATGCGCGCACCCTACTGTCATCTTCTTCCCGCTCAAAAGAGGCGTCGTCATCTGAGGAACTACCCTGATCTGATTCTATCATTCTCATGCCGCCGCTTTGGACAAAAGACTGCTCGCTAGCTTGTATCTGGGTCATTTCGGTATTGCCCATTGAGTTTCCTTCAGTAGAGTGGGGACCGAAAACCCGTGATAGAAATGTATTTCTTTCTGGCTCATGATATTTAGAACTACTGCCATCCATTTATGGCTTTATAATGGTAGTTTGGTCTCCAGTCGAGCTACACTTAACTAGATCAAGGTCCGATGTTGGATGTGAACCCTCTTAATTTCAAGGGTATTTATTGTTTGTACCTTCACATTGTTCTCTCCGTTTTTGATGACCCAAATGAGATGCAATCTTCCGGCCTTGAAACTATGGGAAGAGCGACTTGAGATATCAGAGCTGAACAAGGGCTTTCTCGCACCGAGGATCATGACTGTGCAATACTGGGTTCTATATTACATTGATGCTAGTATATGATTGATCAAAATTTGGGCGTCACAACGGCCTTGCCTACGATTTGACCAAGAAGCTCAACAGTCCTCTCTTCTTCTCGTTCATCCAGCGCGACCACCTCTTGTAAAAAGGTGTTCTCGGCACCTCTGCTGACATCCATCTCAACGTTGCCGATTTTTACTGAAAGTCTACCAGACTTGTGTATCCGTAGAGAACCGATGCGTCCGGCTAGAGGCTTTGGTTCTTGGATCGTTTCGGGTTCAGGTTTTTTGGCTGAGTCTTCTGGCTTTTTAGATGAATCCTGAGATTCTTTAGTAGGCTCCTCTGTTTTTTCATCTTCGTTTTCAGGCTTTACTGTAGGCTCTTCCACGGCATCAGGTGCCGGAGGTTTCGGCTCTTCGAAGTCAGGCAGCACCGCAGGCAGTTGGAAGAACATGAACTTGCCAGGCTGGTTGTTGATTTTGATGATCTTTTTCTGTATGTGTCTGTAATCCTGGTTGAGCAAAGCAACCTCCTGCATGGCTTCCCCCGAGTCGACTGACGCAAACTCGTTTTGTAGTCTCAAATCATTGAGTTTGTCCTGAAGCTCAAGGCTTCGGTTGTTCAAAACTTCTTGCAAACCCTGACCACCATCCTGAGGGTCCTCCAGCTTCGGTAGTCCCGGTGTAGGATCTCTCGTTGTGGGGTCCGACATAGTGTCTTGGATCTCTTTTTTCACCAGCTCTACTTCGTCATGTTTTACACGCAGGGCTCTTACTGGAAAAAAGCGTGCCAGCCGTTTTGATTGCAGCGCTTCTTCATCTATATCTGCGGAACTCGACTCATCTTCGTCCTCTTCCTCGGAGGCATAAAGCTCGCTCGACTTATACTCGCGACCCATGTTGATCTTTGTGGCCCCTTCGCCTTCTGAGTCGAGGCCTTCGTCACCTTCATTGGCAGCTTTTAGCCCCTTCTGAAGGTAGTCGTGATTGGAACCCTCGGTTTTGATAAACCCAGTTCTCATGTCACCTCCGCCGCCTGTGAAGTTCTCAGCACCAAACCCTGCGTTCACCACTCGTGTGTTTAGAAGATACTTTGGGATTCTTCTTTGACCGTTGGGACCATTCTCTCGTTTGCTATACTTTTTCTTGTTATTGAAGGGCTTCTTGATCTCTTCCGGCGCTGGTTTTGGCACAGAAGCCTCTCTTTCTTCCTTTGATCTTCTAGCTAAAGCCTTAGGCTTGAATTTTAAGCTGGGCTTTGCATTGCCCTGGCTCAATGTAGGTAAACGCCCGGTACCACTCATTATTCCAGAATCGAAAGCCGAACCGCTGGGTCTTGGTTTCTCAGCTTTGTTTTATCGCTTCCTTACAGCTCATCGCTATAGCTCTTTTTTGTCGACTTGGAAAATTTGGAAAAATATTTTTTCAAGAAGGAAAAGTAAACTTCAGCTTCGCAGCTCATCGCGCATCCTCAAGGAATAATCAAGCACTGCCTTTGTACTAAGTAGAGCTCGAAACGTTCCACAAGGCCTTCATAAAGTGAACTATGGCCAGAAGAAAAAACGCGAGACAAGCCCCGAAAGGAGGCCAAGAGGATTTTTATGGGCTGAATGAAGTAGACGATTTTGCTAAAAAGCGTGAGAAAGTGATGCTAGACAAAGCTGGCCTGACCGAATACCCAGAGAGCGGAGACTCAGATGGCCTCATGTCCGATGAAAATGAAGAGGGCGTCATGAACGTGGATGACGAAAGCTCGGAAGGTGACCAAGACGAGGAGCCCGAAGAAGACGATGAGCCACTTGACGGCGAGAAGGCTTACAGACAAGTGTTTGGCCGCAAACTTGATTTAGGTGATGCTAGAGACGCGGAAGATGGAGGCGAGACTATGCTAGACAATGAAAGTGCGTGGGGTAGCACAAAAAATGAATACTATGGGGCCGATGATCTGGATGACGAAGAAGCCGCAAAAGAAATCGAGAGGGAAGCCCTGCGCCAGCAAAAAAAGCACCTAGAGGATCTAGACATGAATGACTACCTTGACGAAGAAGTTGAGGAGGACTGGGCCAAGAGCGCAAAGGACTTCAGCTTAGGTCAGTTTCAAGAGGCCACAAATCAACCACAGACACAAGTGCGCGCTCGCGACATACTCAAGATGAGTGCCGATGGTAAAGAGAAACTGCTTAAAGTATGGTGTCCCGAGTTTTTCCCACTATCGAAGGAATTAGCTCACTTAGCTCCTCAACTCGACGAACTCAAGGCACAGCAAAACAGCTCTGAAACTACTTCTATCAAGATAACAGCCCTCTCCTCCTACTTGGGTGCTATCTCTTCATATTTCACCATTTTACTGCATGAAATACAAACCAATGATGACTTCAAAAGCATGAAAGAGCATCCTATTATGGAAAGTATTCTTCTTTGTAAAGAGGTATGGAGACAGGCCCAAGAACTTCCTGAAGAAGTGCCGGTGGAAGAAGAACAAGACTCCGAAGGAATTGCATCAGATGTTGAGAACATGGAAGACGACCTGCTTGAAGACGAGAATGCTCAAGAATCAGACAAAGAGTCCGCTGGCGCTGTTGGCAGTGACCATGAGCCAGAGTATCACAGTGACGATCTCGATATAGATATCAGTAGACCGCGTGTCAATCAAAGTGCTTCGAACAAAGTGCCAAGTGCAGAGATCGACGATTACGTGGAGTCTGAGGTTGCAGACGTTGACGCACAGGAAAAAAAGGCCCGCAAAAAGACCCTGCGATTCTACACCTCTAAAATCGATCAGCAAGCTACCAAAAAAGGTGACAAATTCAAAGGTGACGACGATATTCCCTACAAAGAAAGGCTATATGAAAGACAGCAAAGGCTTCTTGAAGAGGCTCGTAAGCGTGGTCAAAGTGGTCCAGATGGTACCGAGTTGAATGCTCAAGATTATGACTCCGAAGATGAGAAGGTTGCAAAGAACGTCAATACTGGTTCATCAACTGATTATTACAACGAGATTCAGCAATCAGGACTCAACAAGAAGCAAGCTCGTAAACAGGCCCACAAAGATGCAGTGCTCGCCAGTAGAGAGGGCAAGCTTGCAGAATTGGCGGGTGAAGTTGGTGAAAATGGAAAGCGTGCGATCAGCTATCAGATCATGAAGAACAAGGGTTTGACACCAAGGAGGAAGAAGGAGAACCAGAACTCACGTGTCAAGAAGAGAAAGAAGTACGATCAAGCAAAGAAAAAGCTCAAGTCGGTTCGCTCTGTTTACTCGGGTGGTCTGTCTGGCGTTTATGAGGGTGAAAAGACTGGTATTAAGAAGAACTTAACCAAGTCTGTAAAGTTCAAGAATTAGTGCTTTATCGAGTGTATCGTATGTATTTCATCTAAAACTAGCTTGGGCTTCACATGGGCAAAAATAGTAGTCTCGAAATGAAAGTGCTGTTGATAGTTATACACCCCAGATATTCTGATGTAATTATTTATTAGATCAAAATTTCTGTTAGATCATGCGTTTGTATGATAATGCTTATTAGTAGGGAATTGTCCCCCTTGTGCTGGTCGTTAGAGAATGTCAAGCCTAGTTTTGGGCTCATGAGATCCGCTCTTCGGCCATTGCAATCCACCTCGCCACAACTTGAGAAGAGCGGCGATGACGGCGTTCAGAGTACTTTTCAAAGATGGCTTGGTGGCGCTTAGATGCGTGCCTACAATTTTCCAGGATTATGGTGGCTAGCGGAAAAAGCTGCTCGGCAGTGTAACCCGAGCAGTAAATGTGCTGTTTGGTCCAGTTGTTGAAGCCTAGTATTACTCTGCTCAGGTAGTAGGCACCTGCAGCTAGCCAGCTGGGCTGCGCGGAGACCAAGCGACAATCCATAATTGTAGTCTCTAGTAAATATTTTGCCAAAGTCCTTATATCGTACTCGTAGTCGTCGGCTTTACTAACCCTGCGCAGAAAGGACATGGGACCAGGCCAGCCTAGTTCGAATTCTAAAGTGTTTATCATGTATCTTTCGGCTCTTAAAAGTTCATCTTTGGTGTAGGAGTTGTCGAGCATGTAGAGAATCTCTTTCAAAGTTGGGCAATTGATTTCTTCGAATTTAGCTGCCAAAAAGAGAGCAGCGGCTCCAACCAGTTGGAACCTGTTCAATGTGACCGTTTTCCTGGACAGGAATCTGTCGATGATGTTGACGGTCAGATATAAAGTCTCGGGCAGGAGCTGGAAGCGGGCGTGCACTTGGACTATCCAGTCTATCAGAGTAGAGCGGTAAGACCATTTGAGCTCCGGCTGGAAATGCATGTAACGAGGGTGAGGCCTGTACTTTTCCTCGAGCTCGTGCAGGTACTGGAACACCTCTTGGGTGTACTCCACGACCATGACGAGGTCGTAGGTGTCTTCGTCCAGGGGGTCCGGGGACTCTGAGTAGAACTCCTGGTTTGCGAGCTGGACAGCGCGCATGGACTCCTCGGTCGACACCAGGAGCAGCGGCTCGCTGTCAGAGGACACAGACGAAGTGTCGTCGTTGAAGTCCTCGCCCACGTGATCCGCGCCCTGGAGGGTGTCGTCCGAGTACATTTTCTCCGGCGACCGCAGCTCCATGGGCGGGCTCATCGGTTGTGCGCCTGTGTGCTCGAGCTGCGCCGTGGCAGGTCCATTGTGATTTTCAGAAGCGTGCCGGGAGTGGGCGTGCGCAAGAACGCCAGGCTTTCCGTGCGCCTGCTTGTTGGCCTGGCTGGTCACATCGCCCAGCGCGACACGGCGTCCCGACGTCTGCACAGACTCGGCTACCCCTAGCGCGAGCTTCGAGCCCGCGAGGCCCGCGGGCCCCTGCGGCACTGCGTTCTCATCGTTGGTGAACCGCGCGTGCGCGGCGTGGTCGAAGACTCGGTTCTCGTCGCTGGCGAAGCGCGAATATTGCATGGCGAGCAGAATGGGAACTGGGTTCGGCACGCGGGAACCTCAATTCTTAGGCCGGTGTTGTTTTGGAGAGTGTTGACACTTCTAGGCACAAAACTGAACATTTTTTTTGAGTTCTCGAAATCAAAACACCGTTGGTGAGGCCAGTCGGCGTCCGCGGCGCGGGCTGCTCTCAACGTACGACACGACCTGTATATACACTGCGGATCGATTTCATGTCACGTGGTGTCGCGAATAGGGTACCGTCTGTTGCTATAGGTGACATATGCGTGATTATGACATTATGCATAAAAAGTGCATATGTATCGTATTATGTAATATTATGGTCACGTGTGCTGGGGCTTTGACGAGCTCTTGAGCTGCACGGTATACGTGGACGGCATGGCCCAGGCATGGCATCAGCATGATCGAGGATACGGCCTGTGTATGTTGCGCGCTTTGTGTAATGCGTTGAAGCGATGGCCGGGTGCACAAGGAAGTGTTAATGATTGTCCGGGATAGGCAACTTTCGGCACGGCATTACTATAGTTTACGTTCGCGTGACAAAGAAATGATGTCAAAGGTAACGATTTTAGTGGATAACTGGCAAGCCCAGATGTCACGAAAGCGGGCCGCCTCATGCTGATGGTTCCAGAAGTAAAGAAACAGACCGTGGGTTGAGCGTACATAGCGATTTCTACACCCTGGCGAGGTGAGCCCTTATTGTGCACACGTGACCCCAGATGCCATGCTCTGTACGAACCCGTGACTCAGATCTGCACGTGTCAACGCAATCGCCCCAGGTCCTTATCGCACTGCGATAAGATCCTGCGATCTTGTAGGGCCCGTAGCACGAAGGTTCAGGCCTTCAACGACGCGCTAACACGCCTTACGAGACCGACGAGACGCCCTTCAACACACACGGTTTCTCTGGCACGCGATTACCAGCTCCCGTGGTGCCCGTCCTAAGTGGAATAGTTGATGATTAACGCCAGGAATGACCGCTACAACCGCTGCCCAATCTCCCGACAATCCAACCAAGCACGACTCAGGGCACGCCCTGCGGCCCAAGCGCAATCGATCTCGAGCAGGGTGCTTCACCTGCCGCCTGAGACGCAAAAAATGCGACGAGGTTCACCCCAAGTGCGGCACTTGCACCAAGCATGTGCTCAAGTGCATCTGGCCCCGCAAGGGCCAGGGCCGTCTGACCAAAGAGATGCGCGAGAAAATGAAGCGCGAGGTCGACCTCTACGACGAATCGTCCCTCCTTGTCCCCATCACAAGCCCACCGGTCTCAGAAGGGCCAGCGTCGCGGCGGGGTTCGCGGACACAGGCGCAACACTTCGTTAACTATGCAATTGACCACGCAAGTAAGGCCTTGGTGCTCCACAGCACAGACTTGCCGATGAACGACGCTTCCCAGATATTCAACAGCCAGTCAAGCGGTGAGGACGAAGAGGATCTCGAAGCCAGCGAGACTGAAAGCCACACCGAAGGGTCGGAAACAGCCCAGCCTGTCGCAGAGCCGACAGAGACTCCTTTAGAACAATCCCATGCACTGATACCTACACGGCGGGATCGCGAGGAATGGGCCTCCTTCCTCGATTCTCCTGGCAACCTTCCCGGAACCCCGCAGACGGGGTTTTTTTGGGAAAAGCTGTTTGACATGAACTTTACTGAGCCCATTGTGTCACCGAATTTCTCCATAATCTCTCCTGTGTGCGCATCGCCGCTGCCAGACGGCGACCTGGTGGCCGCAGCTTCAATCATGAGCGCTGTCCACACCGAAGATGACCTAAACGCGTACGGCCTGGATGAGGAACAGACAGAGAAATTCTACGGAAAACTGATGGAGAAGTTTGTGGACTGGACCTCCACCAACAACCAAACCAAGCGAACCTCTGTCGCAAAACTCATGTCACAATACCAGTTTACACAACAGGATCTCTTGTTATACTACACATGCGTCTATTACTTCCTGCCTGCAGTGGGCCCGCAGCAGACACTTCCTCAACTAACAACCACCGAGACATTTGTTCCGCTGCTCACGCAACATCCTATAGTCAAAGATGTGTTCCTATGTTGCGGTGCAACGTTTCTCGCTTGGTGCCAGCCCCAGAAATACTCTCAGCTTGCAGAGCGCTTATACCAGTCCAGCAAGTCAAGGCTGCAAAAAGAGCTTGCCTCCAACCGAATACGCGGCGACGAAACGTGGGCGTTTGCTTGTTTCCAACTCCTGTGTTTAACCAACAAGCTCCACAACGGAGAGGGCATATCAATGGTCGATAGGTGCGTAGACAACCTTGCCCACTCCTTCAACATCATCAAACGCAAATACCAGACTATCAAGGAGCGCGGCTCGACACCTACTGACCGCATGCTCATCGAAAGCTTTATGTACAACTACACCGTGTCGCTGCTGGTCGCGCGAGACCTGTCGAAACTGCCAAACCCTTTCAGTGACATGTTTGCAAACCTGACCACACTTCTTAAGTCACCTATATTCAACGACTGCGACGTTGAGTGGATGAACAATCCCGTGCTGGGACCCTCAGTCGACGCTTTCGGAATGCTGGCAAAAGTATCATTCTTAAGCCGGATGCCACTTCCCCTCACATCACCGCACTGGACGGACGAGGCCCAGAAGCTACTGCAAGACTGCCTATACTACACCCCTCCGCAGCTGCCAGAGGAAGTGCGAAACGACGAGCGAAAGTACGAGGTGTACCGCCCTGGCCTACTCAGCGGCTCGATCATCAGCAAGGCGTGCTACTTGCTTTTGAGTAAAATCATTCGGTATGACGACTTCGACGTGCGCAACTTAGAGATTCAAGGCGTAGTAAAGTACTCGATTCAAAGCCTACGTGACATCGAGAAGGGCAATCCACTACTGTGTATCCTTTTATGGTCACTACTCATCATCGGCGCGTTCTCAGTGGACCCGGAAGACCGCCTGGTAATAAAGGAGTATCTCAAAAGTACTTCAGAAACCATTCACTCATACGGAGCGCTCAAGATCGACAACCTGCTAGAGCTCATTTGGGACCGCGACGATATTAACCTACTGTTTGTTCGTGAAAATATCAGTCAGGTGATTATCTAGACTCGAGACTACAACAGTGGACGATCCAAATACAGCTCAGCAGGTCTGATTCCCGCGCAGGTGGCTACCACCGCCAAATTGTCGTTTGTTTCGTTGGGCATGTACGGCTCTTCTTTTCCATATCGCTTTCAGCTTCACTTTTCTGGAGATCTTCCCTGTAGTGTCACGGCTGCTGATTTCTAGCGGTCACGTTACTTGCTCGGACATCGCTTATCCGTCCTTCGCTGCGCTTCACTGCGCTCAACTGCACTATACTGCGCTTCAATGCATTCCTCGCTCGCGCTTGTCTCTTCGATTACGCATGTTTCCGTTCCGTGTTCTCCTTTAATGTCGCTTATCAACAGGAACATTTTGATAAGCGTAGAAAAATTAAGCGACAGAAGAGGATCTCTGAGCCTCGAGCGATGGACACCATGGCTGGCCAGAATATAAGAAGATCTGCGAATTAGGCAAGGAGAGTAAACTAATGTGGTTTGAATCATAGCCTCCAACACACACATCGATCGGTTGTTAAAACCCGAAAACTTAATTTTAAACGTATCTCATTAACCATTTCCCAGAAACTAACAAACATGATGAAACAAAGTCCTCTTTCGCCCCCTGCCTCCCCATTGGTAGATTTGGAGTCGAAGCCAGTGGTGAAGGTGAATAACGGACACTGCAGAACAGTGGTTCCTGTAAATAAAGTCACCAACATCGAGAGGGCCACGCTCACGCTAGCCAAGGCGTTCCATGACTCAAAGGCGAACGACTACTTGATGAAGAAGTTCGCGAACATTCCTTCCAGTGAGGAGGTCCCCAAGGCACGGATCAACGAGATCTTGCATCAGTTTAACCTGCTATACGCAGCCAAGGGCGGGGAGATTGTTGAGGCCAACGATTTCGACGCCGTGGCTGTCTGGACTGGCCCTGGTCACCATTTCGACCAGGACCTTACTAACGATCCAGTGTTCAACCACATCTTCTTTGAAGTTTTGCATGACAAGAGAGACGAAATCTTGAAGGAGTTGGACTGCTACTACCTGTTCATCGTCGGCAAGGACTTGACGAATCCCAAAGTTAGAGGCTCTGTCAGGGCCATCTTCGACACCTACAAGCGTAAGGCGGACGAAGAAGGCGTTGCCCTTGTCCTCGAGGCCATTAACGAGCATGCCAGGTCCGTTTACGAGTACTTCGGCTTCAAGAACTACCACACTTTTCATTTCGGCGCTGGTGAAGTCGATGCTAACGGCAAGGCGAACCCCAATGGAGAGGGTTTCGTCGGCTATCTAATGATTTACTACAAGGACGAATTGCCTGGCGCAATTGACAACTGAAACTCTGGGAAAAGGTCCCGCAGTTCCTGTCTCAGTCCTAAAAAAGGTGTTTGCATTTTTTTTGATAGAATTTCACGATTCGAAGTTTTTTCATTGATATCTTTCCACTTGATTCTTTGGCCCTGTGTTGGGTTCCTGACACGGCCTTGACTTTTTATAACTAAATTTATATATGATTACAACTTCAACAAAACAAAACCATATTTTAAATGGGGTTTATCAAGAGTCTTTATTAGGGCTCTGAAACAGAAAAACTTTCCCGCTTGAGTTCCCTCCAACTATCCAGTTCTTGAGAGGATGCCAGCTCACTACGGCAGGAACTGTGGCCGTTTTCAAATGTGCCAACTGTTGGCCTGAACTGTGGTATATGTCAATTGCCCTGCTCATGTTCGCGATCGCGAAAACATCCATGTTGGCTTTAAAACGTGCCTTAAGAATACTTGTCCATCTCCCCGTTTGGCAATTGTGCTTGAGCGTAAGTTTGGGCTGCAGATCTTGTGGAGGAACATCCTTCACATCGAATATTCGGAGTGTGTCGTCGTAACCATTACAAACTAGAGAGCCATCCAGAGGCGAGTAGGAGACTGCAGAAACACTCAATCTAGAATCGTATGTGGAAACAACCTCGTGACTTGAGTAGTCATCGAAGGCTGACCATTCCGGGTTCTTAACGGTTTTGCGAAGATCCCATATTTTGAGAGTACGATCAAGAGATCCTGTCGCAATTTCGTAGGGCCTCTTAGGATTTATGCTGAATGAACCTATTTTTTTGTCAGCAAGCCTCCGCAGGTTGATGGAAGTTGGTTTAGTTCTTGTGTCAAATGTGGTAAACTCTCCACTCAGGGTAGTCAGGAAAATCTCGTTAGGATTTTCGTAGCTAAACTGAAAGTCGCTTACCCCTAAAGATTCGTCGTACTCATTTTTCAGTGAAAGCAGCTCTTCACTCTTCAAGCTATCAAGTTGAATTGAGCGGATCATACCGTCGTAGGAGGCCGTCAAGAGTTTTCCAGGGTCTGTTGGATAAACGTCAATTTTCGCGACATTCTTAGAGAAGAGTTGGACAGTTGTAATGTCAGGTTCTGCGAGATCATCGTTGGGTTCCTCGTCTATGACATTCCAGAGACCAACATGACCTGTTGTGTCGCCGCCAACTACCAACTTCTGGTCGACGGAAGGATGAAAAAACAGTGCGCTGATGCGATCCTGGACAATTTTGATTTCATTCGGCTGAAAAATTTCGTAAAGTTCAAGATTGAACTCCTGCTGTAGCTCCTGGATATCTTCGGAGACCTTCTGGTGCTTCTGTAGCTCTTTGAAGAAATCGCCAGACGAGAAACCCTTGCTGTTATAGTTTTGGAATCGAGCCAGAAGCTCGTTTTCATCTTCGGATTTCAAGAGATCGCTGAGCTTCACGTCTCCTACTAAAGCCGTACTTTTGAGGTTGTCTAACAACTCTGGGTCATTAGATCTGCTGCCCTTGAGGAGCTCATAGTCACTAACGTGAGGGACTTCCTTGCCATCAGCCGACTCTCCCATTAATCTTCTAGATCTTCGTGTCGGTACTTTCTCAGGCTTGGGCTCCTTTTTGACCACCCTTTGCTTAGCTGCCTTCTTCTTCGGCTTGCGTTCATCTTTGGCACCCGCTTCGTTCTTGATTTGATTGGAAACGCCACTTAGGTTTAGCTTTTTAAGTAGATCATTGTTTCTCTTGATATTCTCTAGCCTCCGCTTCTGAAACTCACTCAATTCCCCCATCAGACTTTGGTTAGTTGGCCTGAAGAGCCTTGTCTTGTGTTTATTTTAGTTACGCGTTGAGATTTTTATCTCGTTAACCACTGCTCATCGACAAATGCAGATAGAGTTAGACCAAAATGCAGAGCAACATACTATCTGTATTCAACCCGCCTCCCCAAAGGGAGCTCTCTAGCGAGGAGACAAAGGATTGTATCCCATGTCAAGTTATGAGCACCATGTTCAGTTTGGGGTTCGGAACCTACCTATTGAGTGGCAAACCTTTTGAGTACTCCGAAAAAGAGAAGAAGCGAGGAATCACAGCTGAGAAATTTCAGCAGATGAATCCCAAGTGGTGGAGAACAAGTCTCCGAACCATGGGAGGCTCTTTGATCATTTTTGGACTAATAAGGGGCTCTGAGGGATGGCTTTGGAACAAGAAGAAGCCAGGCACAAACGAGCATTGAAGAATCGGCAAATAAATTATCTGCTATATACTCTATTGTTACAGTCGTAATGCATTTTAGCGATGTCTTGCTGCAGTGGCGGCGTTGGCAGCGCTCTCCAGCTGGCGTTTCACCAGTTTAGCTCGCTCTTGTTCCTCGCGCCTGAGCATCTTGTCCTCTTTTAACCATTTCTTTATGCGCTTACACCAATGTCTGAACTCCCGATCTCCCTGCGACCGGCTTTTTTCAATGAAATCGTGGCACAGAAGCTCTTGCAATGACGATCTCTCGCGCTCGTCCTTGACACAACATCTATTGACAAAATCAAACATCTCGCGTGAGTACTGCAATCCATTTGGTAGTTGCGGCGGCAACCTTGGTGGCGGTTCGTTCACAATACGCTGCAGTAAATCTAATATACCCTCAGGTGTGTCGGAATGGCCTCCCAGTGGGAACTCACCTGTTACCAACTCTATGATCATGAGCCCGAGCGACCAAACGTCACCCTTAGTGGAGTAAACGCTTCCCTGGATACGTTCGGGAGACATATAAGTCGACGTCCCAACGAAAGTGTCCGCGATGGAGTTGATTAGTTTTTTTGATACTCCAAAGTCGCATATCTTGACGCAGCCCTTGCTGTTTATAAGCACATTGGAAGGCTTGATGTCTCGGTGGATAATTTTGTAGCCTCGGTACAGATACAGCAGGCCGTTTAGAACCGCGAAAGAAATCTTTGATAGCACAGGCTCGGAGAACCAGTTCTCAGTTGGCGACTGTATGCCGCGTGCCACAAATGCCTTATAAGTTGACATGATCTTGTCGAGCGACCCGCAGTCCATGTACTCCATAAGTATCACGATCTCGTTGCTGGTGGAGGCAGTGTAAAAGGCTCCGAAGAAGCCAACGATGTTATCGTGTGGCTTGACATTTCGCATGATGGAGAGCTCACGCATGAGCTGGCTTTTGACGAGCTGCTTGTTCTCAACGGGAATCGATTTTTTGGCAATAATCCGCGAGTCCGGTACATGCAGCGTTTTGAGCACAGTCCCGGAATTGCCGGAACCGATTTTTCCCAGCTGCACGAGGTCCTGGAGCTCTATGGTCGTATCTTGAAATAGCGACAGGTTCTCCAGGTCCGATGTCAGGCCAGGAACTTCCTCGGTCGGTGTGATGCCTGCAGATGACGGATCCGACGTAGGGCTCACGCCGGAACTTCCGTAACCCCGCAAGTCGCCGTTCGGTATCCCATTCAGGCCCAGAGGCGCCTCAATGCCGTTACTGCCGCTACTACCGGTGATGCTTACGGGCACCATGTTGTCCGTTCGCAGCCCGCGTCCCGTGCCCACAGCGCCACCTAGAGTCAGTTTCTTCAGATTCTTTCGTTTGAGCGACGAAGGCTGAAATAGTCCGGACTCGCCGGGCCTACTTTTCTGCCTTAAGCTCACATCTTGGCTCGCAAAGCTCATCGCCCTTTCAAGTTCACTCGATATTCTAGCTAACTCACCTAAAACGGACCCCTGCAACCCACTTCAAATTATCAATCGAAATGCTTGGTATTGTCTTGTCTGAATGAAGACCTGCGACAAACTGTTAAACCCACGAGTCTCACCGCTGTTTGGTTCATCCCTCTCCACAACTTCTCCCATTATTGGGACCTTGACTGGCTTTTTCCATGTTCATTAAAAAGTTAGTTACCCTCCCGCTCTCCTTTTGAAAAAATTTTATGGGGGTCAGAAGGTTGGCAACTATGAACGCAAGTCGATATGCCTTTTGATTGTTGATAATTGTTCATTCAAAGCCGATAACTGGTATCTTAAAGCGCACTTTCACTTGCAGAGGCTGAAAGCTCGGTATTTATCTGTCAAAGTCATATCTCAAATAAACGGGTTGACTTCAGAAAGTATTTTGTGCGACAAAAATAAATTCCGTTTGCAAAGCGTCTGTGTTTGTCATTGTTGTATTGCAAAGTAGCGCAATTGGCATAAGTTTGAAAGTTTTCTGAGACTTACACCTGTGGCTTTATCTCCTTTCCATCAGGAAGAAACTCTAGTGTTTGATCTCTATTGCAGTTTTTGCGATTATTATTATACTTGGTCACTAAACAAACTGGCTCGATAGCCTAAACACCACATACTCTACCATGGAAGACGACTGGAAATCACAGCTGAACATCCCCAAGAAAGATACCCGGCCACAGACCGATGACGTGCTCAACACAAGGGGCAACACTTTCGAGGACTTTTACCTGAAACGTGAGCTGCTGATGGGCATTTTTGAAGCCGGGTTCGAGAAGCCTTCGCCCATCCAAGAGGAGGCTATCCCAATCGCGATCGCCGGCCGTGACGTGCTGGCGCGTGCCAAAAACGGTACAGGGAAGACCGCGGCCTTTGTTGTACCCACGCTGGAAAAGGTGAAGCCCAAGGTGAACAAGATTCAAGCTCTGATCATGGTTCCCACCCGTGAGCTTGCTCTCCAAACCTCTCAGGTTGTGCGTACTCTCGGCAAGCACTGCGGGATCTCGTGCATGGTTACTACCGGTGGTACCAACCTCCGTGATGATATTTTGAGACTCAACGAGCCCGTTCATATACTCGTGGGTACCCCCGGCCGTGTTCTGGACCTGGCGTCCCGCAAGGTCGCGGACCTCAGCGAGTGTCCGCTTTTTGTCATGGACGAGGCCGACAAGATGCTGTCTCGCGACTTCAAAGCTATCATCGAGCAAATTCTAACGTTTTTGCCTCCCGTCCATCAATCTCTGTTGTTCAGTGCCACATTCCCACTTACTGTTAAGGAGTTTATGGTAAAACATTTGCACAAGCCTTACGAGATCAACCTGATGGATGAGCTGACTTTGAAGGGTATCACTCAGTACTACGCTTTCGTCGAGGAACGCCAAAAGCTGCACTGTCTGAACACCTTGTTCTCCAAGCTTCAAATCAACCAGGCTATTATATTCTGTAACTCCACAAACCGTGTCGAGCTGCTGGCCAAGAAAATCACAGATCTCGGTTATTCGTGTTATTATTCTCACGCTCGTATGAAGCAGTCTGAGAGAAACAAGGTCTTCCATGAATTCCGCCAGGGCAAGGTCCGTACGCTAGTTTGCTCAGACCTTCTCACCCGTGGTATCGACATCCAAGCGGTAAATGTCGTCATTAACTTTGATTTCCCTAAGACTGCAGAAACCTACTTGCATCGTATCGGTAGATCAGGCAGATTCGGCCACTTGGGTCTGGCTATCAACTTGATCAACTGGAATGACCGCTTCAATCTCTACAAGATCGAGCAAGAGCTGGGCACTGAAATTGCTGCAATTCCTGCGCAAATCGACAAATCCCTGTACGTGGCCGAAGATGATTCTGCGGTTCCTGTGCCCTTCCCATTGGCTTCCTTGCCAAACACGATGGCCAACGTTGCGGGTCAACAACAACAACTTCCACCTCAACTAACCCAACCCCAATTTACTGCTGTACCACAGCAGTATGCACCTCAGCAGCAGCAATATATGCCTCAGCAACAGTACCAGTACCCACCTCAGGCATTTATGCAAGGGCCTCCCCAATCCATGGAGCAAGCCCCATCTATGCAAGGACATGCACCTCAACAGACATATTGAAGTAATCTTCTAGTCAGCCGTGTAGCCCATCCTTGCGATTTTTTTTTTTTTTAAAATATCATATCAACCATTGGCATTTAGCTCTTTCATGATCTCTGGAGCGGTTGTTACATTAAGGCAGGTTATTCGATGTTTCCACAATTTTCTTCCCCACTGGCTTCAAAGTGTGTATATCCGACACAAACACACGCTTTTGTATTATATTCAGCTCGAAGCCATGCTAGCTGACAGCCGAAGCATGAGAAGAACAAGAAGTAGCAGCATTACGATTACGAAAACGATCATGACCATCACAAAAACGAAACAGCACTTTTGTTTCGAAGCGTGCATAGTACGCCAAACTGCATACTATTATCAATCCAGGGAAACGACAGAGCCCGCGATACATCGATTCTCGTCAATTTACATAAACTCTAGTTTCAATTGAAAGTAAAAAGTGCGCCATTGCATTCACGATGATCCCCTACGTAGTTATCTGTGGAAATATTGATGCATAGAAAGCTTATCAAGCTCGAGAATTGAACTTTAAAGATCTCTTTCATTTACAAAACAGAGAAAGGTGGCAAAATGAACGTGTTCGATTTAGAGGAGCAGCGACTGCTTATTGGTTATGCGGTCGAGTTCTTGAAGCATGCCTTCTTTGAGCACTTTACGAGATTTGAACCCAGAACGCTGATCATCTGCGGATCAGGGTTGGGTGGTATTGTCGACAAGGTCGCGCCAAAGCCTGCTCCGCTTGTTATCCCTTATGAAAAGATTCCAGGCTTCAAAAGTAGCACTGTTGCCGGTCACCAAGGCAAGCTAGTGTTTGGCTACATGAAAGGAAGCCCTGTGGTGTTGATGTGCGGAAGGCTGCACTACTACGAGGGCCACGCCCTTCATGAGACAGTGTTTCCTATCCGTGTAGTCAATGAGCTGAAAACTGTTAAGCATCTAATTGTGACAAATGCATGCGGTGCTATTAACCCAAGCTACCAAACTGGCGATCTTATGTGCTTGAACGATCACATCAACATGCCAGGGATCGCAGGCCAACATCCGTTGCGGGGACCAAATTTCGAGGAGTATGGCCCTAGGTTCTTGCCGCTCAGCGACGCGTACGATTTGGACTTGAGAAAGCTTTTGTTCAACAAGAGGGCCGAATTAGGTCTCGAAAGACCTCTCCACGAAGGTGTATATACCTATGTTTCTGGTCCTACCTTCGAAACAAGAGCTGAAGCAAGGCTTATCAGATTGGTGGGTGGTGACGTCGTCGGAATGAGTACTGTGCCGGAGGTGATTGTCGCAAGACATTGCGGAATACGCGTTCTTGCTCTAAGTCTCATCACTAATGAAGTTGTCACCGACTTCCCAGCCAGCGCTATGGACGAAAGCCCTGTGCCGCTAGATCGTGGCAAAGCTACTCACGAAGAGGTGCTCGAAGCAGGTTTCCTTGCATCGGTAGACGTGGAAAGGTTGGTTGAAGAGGTTGTTGGCGAACTGTAGAAGAGTTGCTGATACGTAGTCTCCCATATACTATTTTATCTGATATAAAAAGTGCTGACTTGTTTCTTGTTATGCTTCATTGCTCAACTTCTCCGGCAGGCTCCCATTTGCCCTCAAGGTTTTCTTTCCACAAGGTGACCTTGTTGTCGCCACCGGAAAGAGCAAGGATGTTACCGGAAAGGGACCAGCTCGCTCTCCACAAGACGTCTGGAAACTTGTCTTCTTTCAGGAGGGTTTTCTTCCATGGACCTTGGCTGTTCTCCTGGGTCCAAATGATACATGTGCGATCCTGGGACACGCTTGCTAGATAAGAACGTAACAGGACGGAGGGGGACCAGGCGACGTCGCGGACCCAGTCAGAGTGTCCCTCTAGTGTGTCTTCGAGTAGATAGGTGTTAGCGTCCGGGTTGAACTTCCACACCTTGACGAGATTGTCTGCACCGCCAGTGACGAACCTGCGCATCTGCTGGGGCGCGGCACCGTCCTGAAGCGCTGCGGACGCCCAGGAAGCCGTGTTTACGCCGATGGCGTGTGCATCTATCAGTATAGGGGCGGTCGTGCCGTTCTCCTTGAATTCCACCACAGAGACCTTACCATCGGATGACGCAGCTAGCAACAGAGGCCCGTATTCGTGTGGAGCCCATTTCACAGAATTAACCGAGGCAGAGTGCACTGCGTGCACCGCGATCTGCGACCATCTGCCGTTTTCCTCTCTCCAGATCAGCACCTTGCCGTCGTACGAACTCGACGCCAGAATAACACCGAACTTAGGGTGGGCCCAGTCCACCTGCCATACGGGACCCTCGTGTCCGTACAGCGTCTCCACCAGCCGGTGTGTTTCGCCCTCTACCTCGAAGATTTTAATGCTTTTATCCGATGAACACGTCGCTAGTCTCTTTCCATAGTAGTCCAAAACTGCATCGTGAATAAGCTCCGTGTGTGCGTTTGTAATTGTCACCATCTTGTTGACCAGATGCTCTTACTCCGTTCGCAATTGACTTACTCGCGTTCGCTGGATCACGTCAAGGCAGAGACGGCTAGTGAGACTCTTGGTTACTGTTTCTCAATAAAATTCGGCCTGCCTTCCATCTCCGGGTAATAAAAGTTGATATCACTAACTACGTATATACGGGTAACACCGAGATTGTTTACATTATTTTAGCCGCCGAGAATGGCGATAATTGTTGAAGGCAGAGGATAAGAGGCACTGAGCGCGGAAGAACGTAGCATTCTCAAGACACCCATCCAGTTCGCGGTTCAGAAAGAGAAGAATCGCGATAGGAGCGACCAAGGCGTAGTCTGCTCAGGCGCATGGGTTTGTCTCTCCTGCTTTTTCTTCATCCACTTAAAAGTGCCTGAACCTGGTAGCGAGGTTCCAAGTGACCCATTCTCTTCATCGGCGCTAGCGCCGAGGAGCGGCCGTACAATTGGCTTGTCCGAAAGCCAGCTGAGCCACTTTTTCAGCTGAAGCTTCAGTAGTGTGAGTTTTACGCCCAAGTAAACTTTGCGGGTTTGCGAAAGCGAGCTTTTGTAGTGCCGAGAGGCAAGACGGAAGCTTTGCTTCACTCCGAGACCAAATTCGTACATGTAACCCAGATTCCAGCTACCCTGCGGTGTAGAAGACGCTCTGTACAGCTCTGCTGCCTCCACATAGAGACCCATGTTATAATAAATGTTCCCTGCTACAACGAGAGCGTCGGTGTTGTGTTGTCCATAAGCACGCTTATAGTACGTGGCCGCAAGCAGCTTTCTTTCTTGGGGCACCTGTGGAGGGTCTTCCAGCAAGAAGGAGGGTTGGTAAAGAAGGAATGCAGTGTTTGTCTGCGCGGTTTCAAAGCCCTGCTCCGCAGCCTGTGCATAGAGCCATAAGGCTGCCTCAGTGTTCCCGAGAAGAAGCTCCACAAATGCCTCTCTAAGGTGTGGGGCCACCAGATTTTCCCTTGAGTGCACGAACCGCCTAAACCCATTGAGCGCAACCAGAGATCCCCCGCCAGGACCCTTGAAAAAGACGTCACTCTCGTAGTTAACCGCGTTTTCGTAAACGGCGCGGTTGCAGCCGTAAAAGATAGCTGCATGTTCAATGAACTTTTCGGGGAGCATTCCTATACTTATGACATTTGGCGAGCTTTCCTTTTCTATCCAGAGTGATGCAAACTCGCCGTCCTTGGGTAGTAGACCGGACTTGTAAATTTTATCAAGCTGGAAAAGTTCGGCTCCAGTACTGCTCTGGGATTCTCTTAAATGGGTGTAGCACTTTACTGCTTCCGTTATATTGTTGCGGAAATAATGGTTTATTATTCCGAGATCCAAATAAGCCTGCGGTAAGGCATCTCTGATTCCTATGGCATCTTTCAAACAAACTTCTGATGAATCTACATCGGCACGCTCTATTCCCTCTCCAGTCAAATACATATGCCCGAGCAACTCCAAACACCGCGCATAGTAATACTTCGGCAGCGGATCCATGAACTTAAGGAAAGGACGAAATTCATGCACTGTAGAGTTCAAAAGATAAAATGCTTTTTCCAGATTTCTCTTCTGCGTGTATGTGCCCTGGTAATTGTCTAAGGCCGTGTAATAATAATCCACAATCTTGTTTTCGTCGTCATCGTCATCTTCTAAAAAATCGCCCTGCCCCCCAACAAACCGCAGAACTATCTTTCCGGACTGTAGGTTTGTTAGGATAGAAGACGTAATGTCAGGACGACTGGATCTAGTCCTCTTAGCGGAGGAAGCAGTAACGCTCAAACCGCTGCCCAGCAATCCACCGCTGAAGTCCGGAATTCGAACTGAGTAGGATTCAACGTAGGGAGGAAATATATTCCACTCGGTGTCATTAAAGTGTTCGCGCAGTTCTCTCGCCAAAAGGCTATATAGGAACTGAGAGCGGTTGAGATCCTTTGGCGTATTAATCCCATTTAAGTAGCGATATGCCAGAGCCATTCTTGCTCTATAATCACCAAGCTTAGCAGCTTGCTCATAAAAGGCTAGCCCCTTAGACACGTCAATAGGAATCGCTCCAAACAGTCCTGTAATATGCATCACTCCGAGCTCAAAAACGGCTGACGCGTTCTGAAAGTCTGTCAGCTCGTTGAACCTCTGCATATACTTGAAGGCCAACGTCTTGTTGTGCGGAAACCCAAAGTTCTGTACCAGATGCATCTGCGCTAGTGTATAAGTTGCTTCGGTATTGTTGAATTCATCGCTAGACCTCACTAGCTTTTTGTAGGCTTCTTGCTGAACAGGCGACGCTTCGTTCTCGAAAAATGACTTATAGTTTGATTCTTGTTCTCTCTCATAATAATCTATTGGGAGAGTGATCTTTATTCCTCTGCCGACTTGTTCCATGTAAGGGTCTGATTCCTGAGCTGATGAAACCATTGGGTCTGCCTTCATAGGTAAGGTCTCTAGAAGAGCTACTGCCTCCTGCCAGGGGTCCTGAGTACTCAGGACAAGCTGACACCAAACTGCAGCCGTCCATAAGTGCTGCAATCGCATTCGCTTGTGTATATGCTCGGGTTGAGTGATATTTTGTTTGGCGAACACTTCAACTACCGTATGTACCTGAACGATGAATTTCAATCATAATACATATCTTAGGAACAACGGCCAGAAATCGACAAATAAATGATAGCGCAATGGTTGTGTAGTTGTTCGACGGAGCCTAATTCCATTTATAAGCTGAACATATGCGCGAAGTGTCACCGTGTATCCTGCAATTGGTGCCAGAAACCCGAACTACTGATCAAGTACTGTCCTGGCTGTTTTAGGGTTGCGGAATCAGAGGGCCAGCTAAGATGTGTACACAATTGCCTCGAATGCCCCCGATGCGAACTTATTCTTTCTGTTTCAATGGAGAAACTAGCGAGTGGGCACAAACGCTTCGAAATGGTGTGTAATGGATGCAGCTGGAGGTACAAGACTCCTGAAGTTAGTACCTTAAAAACGCTCACCGGCTGCGTTGAAGAGCTGCGGAAAAAGGAAGACCCGTATACCCAGAGGTTCAACTCGCTCCGGGAATTCTATGGCTTCAAGCGGGAGCTGCAGTACATGGAAGAAGGCGGGGAAGTCAGTGAAAGCATCGCGTCAAAAGAGCTCTTCGATCGCCTCAATGAAACAAAACTATATAAAATGATAAATGAGGAGTGCCCAATAGAATTTAAAGACACAAAGGACTCAGGAGATATTGCCTTACCTCTTCCTCTTCGCCTACGTGCCAAGTTCGACTATCGATGTCCGTCTTGCGGGGAGTGGCTGACCAAGTCACATCCTGACCCAAGGTCTTCAAGATTTCTGCTAGAGTCGTTCGCTGCGCATATGCTCCCGAGCCTCGAGATTGTTCACAGGTCTAAAGTCGAGCCTTCTGTCTCTGACGAAAACGCTATGGCTTTGGTTTTTACGGCCAGCGATCAATCTGATACCCCAGTTGAGATCACAATACTTGGCTCGGCTACAATTCACATTCCTGTACGTCAGTTCACATTGGCATATGACGGGCCTGTCAAATGCGAGTCTACCATGGAAACTATAAAGCGCCTTGTAACAAGAGTCCCAACCTACCAATTAAACAGCAATACTAATATTCTGGCCACGGAGAAGTCTAGGAGGTTAACGAGACCCGAAACCGCGCCTCACAAAAACAATATGATAGATCAAGGAAGTGGCTGGTGCATACTGCCAATGTATATACTCGAGCCAGCTAAAACTCATAGGATACAACTTACCATACCCATTAAAGGTGTATACGTAACATTGCAGGCGGTTCTGCATTGATATAGAATAATTGATCATCTTTGACTAAAATACAATCATCCCTCAACCAAAGGAGCCTCGTATTAGATCAGCATGCCAAACTCAATACCTAGCGACACAATAGCGCGTATATTTCAGACCTGCTCATTCAAGGATGACTCAACACGAATTACTGAAAGCACCTTGTCTCTAGTTGATGCATACCTGGAGGTATTTGTTCGCGAGGCACTTCTGCGGTCAATTGAGAATAAGGAGCAAGTCAAAAGCGAGCACCAAGACCAGCTGGGAGATCAGGTTGTCCTAACTCATAAAGATTTGGAGAGAGTATCCGGTTTGCTGCTTTTAGATATGTAGCGCTTGATGATTTTTATATAGTACAAGAAACTCGTTCAGTAAGGAACTGATAGTGAAATAATATGGTTGGATACTAATTATAGGTCGATCAAGCTAACGCCTTGGTCCGCACCGTTTGCACGGTTTTGGTTTGTCTGCTTCTGCACGTTTTGATTTCCAAAGCCATATCCTGTGTAAGAAGGTACGACACTTGTGCTGGGAAGACCGGTGTATTGCTGGCCCAAGAAGGGATTGTGTTTACCTTGAGGCATATTTGAGACTTGCTTGTAGCCTGTACCCTGAGAGTTAATGAAAGTGCCAGTCTTGGTGTGTTGGGCAGGAATACGGGTCTGGCCGGTATTACCAAATGTGTCTAAGCCAGTACCGCTCGCTAGGAGGTTATTTAGATCGCTGAATTTGTCAGTAACAGATTGGTTACCAGTTCTGGTTTGCTTGAGCGGCTGTTGAGGAATCTGCTGCTGTTGCTGTTGAAATTGTTCTGGTTGTGGCTGTAGTTGAGGGGAGAGTTGTTGAGTACGCTGTGGCGAAGAAGCTGCTGCATACTTAGATGGATCTTCAGCCGAGGGTTGCTGTGCGTTCTTTGCGAAGGGGTTGTTGGAGCCTGTTTCCAGAGGCAGGAGCTGTTGCTGCGCGTTCTGTTGCTGCGCATACGCCTGCATGTACTGCTGTTGTGCCAGCGCCTGCTGTTGCTGCTGCTGCTGGGCCAAGTACTGCTGCTGGGCCAAATACTGCTGTTGAGCCAGTTGTTGAGCCAGCGCCTGCTGCTGCTGCTGCTGTTCGAGCATCTGTTGCTGCTCCAACATCTGCTGCTGATATTGCAAGTACTCTTCAGCGCTAATTGGATTGCCAAACACGTCGTAATACATAGGTTGCTGGGTCTGCTGCTGCTGAAGCCCGAACATTTGCTGTTGAGCTTGCTGCATTTGCTGCTGCATCTGCAGCTCGCGCAAGCGCCGGAGCTCTTCCTCCTCTTTGCTTAGCTGCAGCGCCGTCTGCAGGTCATCTGCACTATTGTCATACATCTCGAGCTTGCGGCGGCGCTCGGCTTCCTCTTGCTCTGCAGTCATTCTGCTCTCCTCGAGAGCGCGCTGCATGTCGTCGTCATAGGAATCACTGTTCTTGCGACGGCGCGGTCTGCGATTGCGTCCTTTGAGCTCGCGCTCCTCGCGCAGCCGCTCCTCGTCTTGCAGCAGCGCTGTGAGCTCACGCGCCTTAACCCGCACAATTTGGCCTTGATCTACGCCTGTCTCGTCCTCATGCGTAAATTCGCGAAGCGTCTTGATGATATACAGGTTTTCCTTGGCCCAGGGCACACAATGCTCCGAGCCGCACCGCACGAGATAGTCCAGTACTGTTAGCGACTTCGCCACGTGACGCCAGTTCTTTCCCTTGTCGTTCAAGCGCTTGTCGAGCATATCCATAATTTCGAAAAAGCTCACGCTGTCCCAGGACCGCTCCGCGATCTCGTCCATCAAATCCAGCGAGGGTCCATCTGGGTCGTTCGAAGTGGCCTCTCGCAACAGCACTTGCGTCGTGGAGTACCCGTTCACCACGTTTTTAGCTCTGCGCATCAACGATTTTGACATCTTGAAAATTTGGCCTTGGCGTGTCCCGCACTTTCTGTTTTTTGATACAAAGGTTTGTCCGGTTCAGTTTCCTCTCCCAGCTTTTAGGTCAACGCCTCTCTCTCTCAAGTTCTTGAGTAGATATTGGTGGTCGATAGCACCCCTTTCGAGTTTTTTAGCATCTTGAATTGTTTGTAGTCACGTGCCGAGGCGCACCCTCACGTGATGATTACCTCGTACAATCGTCGCTGCAGGGTGTGTTATGGGTTAGCGGGTGCGGGGTGCTTTGGCAGTACCTAAGTTCCATAGTCGGACGAATCTCCAGCGTTTTACTCGCACCAGATGATGCTTCTTTCCGTATGTAGGTTGCTTTCGTACTGTAATAGAAGAAAACCCCAAGGGCAACGGATTCTCTGTCTGAACATAGAGGGGACTTACAAGGGACCACTTCAGTCCAGCTCCTAGGATACAATAAAGAACAATGAGCGGTCCCGGCTCTTAGGACGCTTAGATAACTCGAGTGATATCATTTCATACGTTTTAGTATTTTCTCTTAATGAACCGTCAAGAGTCAACAAAGGGCGTAGCAGAGTGTTACTTCTACGGCAGACAGTTACACTCTCTTATGTGTTGTCCGGAATTGTAAACTGTTGGCTTGTACCTCGCTGGCTTTGTCTGTTTGTCTCTGCGCGTGTTTTGCAAGCTCATCGCGAAAGCCAGATATCTCGTACCATCAAACCTTTAATATCGTTGAGTTGTAAATAATTGTGAAACCTCAAGGGAACAGGAAAAGCGTAGGGCCAAACCGCGAGCTTTTGATTGATTCTGCTAGTGCATGCTAAGGTTGGTACGCGCGGAAATGTCGTCTATCAAAAAACAAGCCACTTTGGCCAAATTCTTTAGTTCCAAGAAGAGGAGTGTTGAAGAAGAAAAGTCGCATGAACCTGCCAAAAAGCTCCATTCAGACCCCATTGGGGCAGGTTCTGGAAGCCCGAGTTCCTCCCCACCTCTTGCGACAGGCTCCAGTGATGCTGGCTCTGTGAAGGTTGAGACATCTGCCACCAGCACAGGAGAAAACACTAAGGCAGGAACACCAACGCTCCCAGACTCAGATGAGCCTGCCAAGCGGGCCGTGGCCGCCACAAAAGGGGACCCCGCGAAGCTTGGAGCTTCAGCTCCTAAGGACAGCAAGATTTTGTACGCTGAGATGTGCAACGTGTTCAACGAGATAGAGGGCACGTCGTCGAGACTTCAAATTGTAAAGCTTTGTGGTGACTTCCTGTACTCGGTGCTGCTCAAAGCGCGTAAAGACATAGTTCCCATCACTTACCTACTTATCAACAAGTTAGGTCCCGACTATCAGCCGGGCCTAGAGCTGGGGCTCGGTGAAGGCCTGCTCATGAAGACAATCAGTGAGAGTTGCGGCAAGTCGCTGCAACAGATTAAGGCACGCTATCGCGAACTTGGCGATCTCGGTCGCATAGCGCAGGAAGCTCGGGCTGTACAACCTACGATGTTCAAGCCTAAACCACTCACTACAGGAGAGGTTTTCTCAAACTTGCAGGCCATTGCGCGGTCGCAAGGAAAAGACTCACAACTGCGGAAGGTTCAGCTTATCAAGAGAATGCTCACTGCATGCCAAGGATTAGAGGCAAAATTTCTCATTAGATCGCTTGAATCGAAGCTCCGTATTGGCCTTGCCGAAAAATCTGTGCTCGTGGCGCTTTCGAAGGCGCTACTTACGTATGAACACAACGGCAAAGAACCCTCAAGCGAACTTGTGGACACTGCAGAACAGAAGATCCGCGATGCATTCTGCCAAGTGCCCAACTATCAGATCGTGATTGAGACGGCTCTAGAGCATGGCATTATGGAGCTCGACAAACACTGCGTACTGACGCCAGGCATACCTCTAAAGCCGATGCTTGCAAAGCCGTCGAAGTCGATTTCAGAGGTCCTGGACCGGTTCCAGGGCCAGCGCTTCACCTGCGAGTACAAGTATGATGGCGAGCGTGCGCAAGTGCATCTGCTGCCAGACGGCAGTATGCGGATCTATTCAAGAAATGGTGAGAACATGACGGAGCGGTACCCCGAAATCCGGATCTCTGACTTTATTGCGGATCCCGCGCGCACTCACACGCTAATCCTTGATTGCGAGGCAGTCGCCTGGGACAAAGAGAAGAACACCATTCTGCCCTTTCAAGTGCTCAGCACGCGGAAGCGCAAAGGCGTGGCAGTCGAAGATGTTAAGGTGCGCGTGTGCCTGTTCGCATTTGACATTCTGTGCTACAACGATGAGCCTCTTATCACACGCCCACTAGCCGAGCGCCGCGCCTGCCTGGAGCGCGCGCTTGTCCCGGTCCCGGGCGAGCTTCAGCTGGCTAGCGAGGTCACCACCATGAGTCTCGATGAACTTCAGCATTATCTCGACCAAGCCGTGCGCGACTGTTGCGAAGGCCTCATGGTCAAGATCCTCGAGGGCGAAGAGTCCCACTACGAGCCCAGCAAGCGTTCGCGCAACTGGCTGAAACTCAAGAAGGACTATTTACAGGGCGTGGGTGACTCTCTTGACTTGTGCGTTCTGGGCGCGTACTACGGCCGTGGCAAGCGCACGGGTACCTACGGTGGGTTTTTGCTTGGTTGCTACAACCAAGATTCCGGTGAGTATGAGACCTGCTGCAAGATTGGCACCGGTTTTTCCGAGGAGATGCTCCAGACCCTGTTCGACCGCCTCAGCCCTACCGCAATTCCTACACCCAAGGCCTTCTACGTCCACAGCGAGAGCGCTCCACCCGATGTTTGGTTTGAACCCACCCTCCTTTTCGAGGTGCTGACCGCAGATCTCTCGCTCTCGCCTGTTTACAAGGCCGGGACCAGCTCGTACGGGAAAGGCATCTCTCTCCGCTTCCCTCGTTTCATCCGCCTCAGAGACGATAAGACACCTGAAGAAGCTACGTCTTCAGAGCAGGTTGTGGAGTTTTACGAATCCCAGTCGCACGTAAGCTGAAATTAAAACTAAGGTGCAGCGAGCTCCGAGAATCCTTGTGAACACCCGGCATTCGCGTCATTCTCGTTCCGGTCTGCCCTTGTCTTTTGGCTCTCCAGTCATGTGATGAATGGGGAGTTATCGGATGGCACCCGGTTAGCGATCATCGCACCCCGCGGCGCCAGGTATATAAGAACAAGGGACTCAAGGGCCTGATATATCGGTGGAATAGAGAGACCTAACAATACGAAATAGCCTGCAAAAGCGGAGTTATTGAAGATTAACTAATTTTAGCAAAGTTATCTGCGCATCTCGAAGTTTATCAACTTAGAACTGCGACAGCGAACACAAGAGACAGACTAGTAAGAAAGGCGAACTAGCAGCCCAAAGTCGCCACCTTACAAAAAACGGATCAAGCGCGCGATTACCGCGTTCAATAACATAGCGATGACAACAATTCCTTCACCCACCGACGTGGGCGCACTGGCAAACCGCATCAATTTCCACACTCGAGACCAGCACAACAAGATTGACAAGCAGATGAGCGCGAAGTTTGCCTTCGCAATGAAACACGGCTTTATCTACCGCCAGGGCGTTCTGGCGTTCTTCTACGTATTCCAGGCAATAGAGCAGGAGCTGGACCGGCTGCGGCAGGAGGCTCAAACACCAGAAGAGGAGCAAACGCGCGACATTCTGAACCAATTCTGGACCGAAGAGTTCCGCCGAGCGCCACGGATCCTGCAGGATCTCGAACTCCTCTACGCAAAAGAATTCCCCACCAGCGCGAGCCTGAGGACTTTCCTGGAGGAGACCACATTAGCACCTGAGCTGCAGGGATTTGTCGACTACGTACACGCCAGTATAAGGTCGCGTCCCACTGCAATCTTGGCGTACTGCCACGTGCTGTACTTAGCGCTCTTCGCTGGCGGCCGTGTTATGCGCTCAACAATCTACCGGTCAACGGGGCTTTTCCCCAAATTTCCCAATTTGACCACCGAGGAGGTCGTTCGCCGCGGAACCAACTTCTTTACTTTTAGTGACGCCGGCGTCCAAGCTGAGAACCAGCTGCGCAAGAACTACAAGCGCGGGTACGAGCTGGCTACACGCCAGGGCCTCACAGAGGAGCAAAAGCTCAACATTCTGGACGTCTCAAACGCCATTTTTGAGTGGAACACCCGCGTGGTAACCGAGATTGGCGAGATCAATCGCCAGGAGCTGATGGGTAAG
Organism: Lachancea thermotolerans CBS 6340; assembly: GCF_000142805.1. NCBI lineage: Eukaryota > Fungi > Ascomycota > Saccharomycetes > Saccharomycetales > Saccharomycetaceae > Lachancea > Lachancea thermotolerans. Next base: position 128,545 of record NC_013084.1, on the reverse strand, counting down.
CTCAGCTTCCGTCTGCTCACTTTTGTGATCGAGGAATGGCAATACTCCGATAAATTGACGCGCAAGCAAAAGAGTCTCGTGCTGGCCACGGGTGTGGTGTTACAAATCCTGATGATGTACTGGGTGTTGCGCAAGTTTTTTTAGGAACTGAGGTGGTTAGTTTACATAGGTGCAAATATGAATTATACAGTGGACACACGCGGCATTTCTTCTAGGCCGTTGCTCCAACAGATAAACTTTCTAAAATCTGAGTGTCTTTACTAGATGTGCTATGTACAGGAAGCAATGTATGCAGCTGGCTTGCGAAGCAGTCTCATTTACCCTGCGACTGCTTTCTCTTCTCGGCCTTTTGTCTCTTTCTTCTCTTGCGAAGCTTGTGCTTCTTCATTTTGAGCCGCCTCTTACGCATCACACTGTCCGCGAGCATCTCCTCCATTGCCGTAGGCGCACGCTCCACGGGTGCGAGAGGTCGCAGCAGCATTAAAGGCTCCATGCATCTGAGGGGAAGTTCAAAGCCACGAAAGGCATGTAGCGTGGAAGAGAGGCGAGCAGCCGGTGCTCGCGTCTTCACCAATGAGGAGAACGCACGCGTGAAAGCTCCCAGCATGGCTCCAACGTTAAGGTAAAGAGCGATCTGGGGCGATGGTGCTAGTTGATAATATTTCCATCAATTGTAAGTATTGAATATTGAAAAATTTGAGATATTCGTGTATCATGATGCGGCAAGAGTCGAGTCGAAGCAGAAGATACACCATCAGAACGCAGGGTGGGCCCTATTCTGACCTCATGGACTTATGATTGAAGCTGTTTAATTGTGCATTGATCTGTGGACGCAAAGCGCTCATTTGTTTTTATCTTGCCTGGTTGATTTTTGAAAGGATAGACTGAAAAACTCGCGCCGGGCACAATGCTAGGAAAAGGGCTCTAGGGTGGAGCAGAGAAACACAAGCTCTGAGGCCTCTCGCTACTTGATCTACTGCTGTCAATGGGTGACACTTTCGTATTATGTGATTATGACGCTGAGATGAACTCTGGATGGACTTTGGGTGACAGAGCTCAGAGATTTGAGCGTGCATCACTCCTCGGTATGACCTGCAAACCATCCAGGTGTTCTAAGCTCTAAATTTCCAAAATGGCGAAGGTAGTAGTTGTTTTTGCATAGTAATTTCGAATCCGAAGGGTCCTCGAAAGTTATAAGCGTGTTCTTTAAAACCTGGGAACCTGGAAATCCGGCAAAACCGTGCAATTTTATGCACACAGTTTGCTTGGTCTGTTCGATAGTTCTCGAATTTTCAGCATGTTTTCAAACTAACTTCGTAGGACTTTGACCGGAATTCTGCTATATCCGCATCATTAAAATTCAATACTCCCCTTCGATACGCCCTCGACCATTTCGTCTATTAGGAGACGAATAGCCTGCTATCGCTGTTCATTATTTACTGCTGTCTCTCTTCTCACGTTCCCAGAATTCCAGCAAGACTAGTGAATAAAAAAATTTTAGAAATTAACGAAATAACAGAGGCCTTCTTGATTCCACTGTACAATTAAAAAACCCAGCTTGGGACTCTGAACGATCAAAAGTACCTGAATCGTTGGATCTTGACATGCAACGGTGTATTCTGAGCCGGAATACGGTACGAAGCTGCCAGCACAATGTGCAAAAGCGCCATATTATGGGGTTTGTGAGGAACGCATTGGGGCTGGACCCACCCCCATCTCCAGATGAGCCAACGCCAGAAAACAGATTCCACCCTTGGGACCAGTCCCCATCACCTGATTTGAGGGAAAGGGCGGCCACGATACGAGCTTTAGCTAAGTGCCCAGTCACAGGGCGCGAAATCAATTACACTTGTCCCAAATCGGGCATCCCTACCCACTACTCTCGCGAGGCCTGGGAAAACGATTTGGAGTACCAGCAGTCCAAGAGACCCGAGATTCTCAAAAAAGTGAATATCTACGAACACGATCTGAGGTCCGGCAGGCCGTTCCCGGAGTTCGATTTCCCGCTAGACCAAGACTTCGACAGGATGGTTAACCTGACCAACTGGGACCTTTTCTTCTATACTCGTGGCTTTTATTCTATGGATACCGAGTTCCAGCTTGCGGCTGTCACCAAAATGCTCAGCTACCCGGTAACAATCGGGTCAGTGCTACACCAGTTCTCCCCTTACTCTTTAAACCCAAAGGGACCTGTCACTCTTGAGGGTCTGAAATCGCTGGCGGCGCTTCGCTACACCCTGTACCCTGAACAAAATCGTAGGGTCACGTCCATCACCAAAAACAGTCCTCTTCGAATCTTCATTTTAGGCGCAAGGGCAGAGGCCCAGTTGCCTGGTCACGTCTGGAAGCAGCTGCAATTCATGTTCCCAGAAACCAATATAGAGCTTCACTTTGTGGGACCTGAGTCCTACTACGATAGGAACAAGCGCGAATACGTACACTCGTCGTCACCTATAGTCCGCAGAGTTGACGAAACTCTCAGTTTTGTGTACCACACTGACTACTTTCATGTTTTCCATGAAGCGCAGGACTTCTTTCCTTACGACCCTTACACTGACATTTTCTTCTGCTTCCATCCTGGCTTTGCAGCGCCTGAGTCCCGCGAAAACTGGATGGGCAAGACTATGGAGGCGCTCCTGGAAACCAAATGTGCCGTATTTACGACAGGCTTCAACGAGCTAGACTTGAGGCGTGACGTCGGCACTGTGGTGGGGAAGCACGGGAAGGAGCTCGACATGCTCATGGAGCCTGTGCATAACGCCTTCGGCAGCACCAAATGGGAGTTGAACGACATGAACCCACAAGAGGTTTACCAGTTCAATATGTTCATAGCCGGTTTCAGAGGCAAGAGATACCATGCCATCGAGGTCTAGAGCCTGAAGATATAGCGCAAAGAGAACTAATCTTGTAAATACTATATTATTGTTATACCTGAACTCCCATAATTGCACGGACCTCACATTATCGCGTTGTAGAAAAGCACGAAGTCCCGCTGGCACTTCTCCCACCGTTGAGGATCGAAGAAAACGTACGAACCACGTTCGCTAGCGCCGCCGGGCGCTACCACCGGCTCCATCATCGGGTCTTTCGTGAGCCATACTTTCAGCGTCTTGTGGTATCTCCAGTTGCGTTTGCGTAGTTCCAAGTAAGTCAACTCCTGTACAACACTACCTGGATGTTTATAAAACAGGTAAAACAACGTTTCGTCTTGGAAAAGTGAGATTTTCGCGTGGTCTTGCTGCACCGAGTTGAACGCCGGGGGCCTCTCGCCGGATTGCAGGACGTTAGGGATGTTCTTGAATGACTCTGGGACGAAGAACTTTGGTTCTACTTCACTTCTCGAGGTTTCAACCCATGGAGACTGAAACGTGTCGAGAACGCGGTTTCTTGACGGCTGGTTATTTGGGATGCCAAGGGAATGCAGTACTGGGGAAAGGTCAATTCCCAATGTCATTGAGGAGTCGTAATCTGGTGATTGATCCTCGCGCCTTATGAGTGGCAGCAGTGCACTCAGTCCGTATTTCTCCATGGTGTCAGAGAGCTGTAATGTATGTCTTTTTGGAATAGTTGAAGTTTGAGTGTTAAGTTGTATAAAAATTTTGTTGAAGAAGGAGAGCTTTGACTTCGATGATTACTATTACAAGAAGCGAATAAGACACTGAAACTTGTTCATTGCTAGCTATACATCTGTAACAATGTTGTCCACGAGATTTGCACCTAATATTCTAGTTACCGGAACACCAGGCTGCGGAAAGACTAGTACATGCGAGCTTTTGCAGCGCAGATTGAAAGACGCCAACTACTACAACATTAGCGACTTTGCGCAGCAACACGAGTGCTATGATGGCTATGATGAGGCCAGAAAATCGCATATAGTGGATGAGGATAGACTATTAGATGAGCTGGAGCCACTGATGCGTAAGGGAGGAGCTATCGTGGACTGGCATGTCAATGACATTTTCCCTGAGCGTTTGATCGACCTTGTTGTTGTGCTCCGCACCGACAACACAGTGCTATATGACAGACTCAAGAGCCGAGGCTATCATGAAGCGAAGATTCAGGAGAACATTGACGCCGAAATAATGGGTGTAGTGATTCAGGACGCTCAAGACTCCTACGAAAAGGAAATTGTTGTTGAACTACAAAGCGACACTGCAGACCAAATGGACGAAAATGTTGACCGTATTGCGAGCTGGTCTGCCGCATGGCTCGAGCAGAACCCCAAGGGTGTCACCAACGAACTTGTAGAGAGGGGCTCTGATGAAGAGGATGGTACCGACGAAGAGGGCGGTAGCTACGGAAACAGTGCTAGCAGCGGTGAAGATGGCGAGGACGCTTGAGGCGCAAAGGACCGCGATTGCCACTGCATCTTGTGTCACGTTTTTGCCATGTGACTATCACATGCTTTTCACGTGACTTGATCTAGTTCATTGGCGACAGTTCTGAAAAATTTTCGTACCCGCACATCTCATCTATTCTGGAGACTTGACTTCTAAAAGTCGAGTTCGAAGAGGCTGTGAAAAGGCGTCTAGAAGATGCATTATGTTGTGCTGGAAGTTGAATTGGCGCACCGTGAAGACAGTCCGAAGGACTGGTCTCAGATTGCCAAATTTAACTACCAGTTCTTGGATACTGAAACTTTAGAGCCTGTTTTTGAAGAAAACAAGCATGTAGAATTGGGAAATGGTTGTACCCTGCAAGACGCGGTAGCGCAACTAGAGAAGGACATAAGCGAACATGCCAAGGACGACTTCGTACTCTGTTCTCTAAATTCTACGTGGCACTTCAGAGTTACCATTCCACGCCAAGCCCGTGACGAAGTTTTTATTCTGCCGCCGCACTTGCAGCACCCAAAAGTTTTCGACTTGTGGAAGGAGTATGATAGATGGTGCATGAATCATCCGGAGACTTCGGCAATGCGCCAGAACCCTTTGGGCAAAAGAACGAAGGATCTCGCCGAGATGAGAAGCGTGCTAGGGCTGGACGGAACTGAGGAAGGCGCCCATCCTGATGCAAACCAAAATGGCGGTGAGCAGTCCAAAGCAGAGCAGTCAGGTGCAGAACAGCTGGTCGCGGGGCAGCCTGACACGAAGCAGCCTAGCACGGAGCTATCCAGCTCTGAACAGTCTCCCGCTGAGCAGCCTGACACGATTACGCAAGCAGTGGTCATTATCACGCAGCTTCACAAAAAGTGTGTTACTGCAGACGACAAATCACTGGTTTTGACTCATCCATATGACTCGTACTTGGACGTCCGCAACTTTCTACAAGAGAGATCAAAGGTCCTTTATATGAATAACTTGCCACCTGATACAACCCAAAGCGAACTCGAGTCGTGGTTTACTCAATTTGGTGCCCGTCCTGTGGGCTTCTGGACCGTGAAAAATATTGTCGAGGAAACATCGAACGTTAACAACAACTGGTCCAGCAACAACAGCACCTACGTGGAAGCTCAGGATAGCATTTCCGGATTTGTGGTGTTCCAGTCCCACGAGGAGGCTACAGAGGCGCTATCTTTGAATGGAAGGTCTATTTTATCTAACATTGCCAACACTAAGCAGCCAAGAGTTATTGAGCACATCGTCGAAATACAACCTTCTAGCGCACGCGTCTTGGACAGGGCTCAAGAAATTTTGTCACCATTCCCACAAAGTAAAAATAAGCCAAGGCCTGGCGATTGGAACTGTCCATCTTGTGGTTTTTCCAATTTTCAGAGGCGTACATCGTGTTTCCGCTGCTCGTTCCCAGCAGCAAGTGGGGCTGGTATGAACAACAACGGATACATGAAAAACCCGTTGCAACCACATAACGCACAAGCAGGGTCTCAGCAACAGGCAGCATATAAGATGAGGACGCCAGCTGGCCTTCAAGCTATGCAAGTTCAGTCGGGTCCACATATGGGGCAGCCGCAACAGCAACAGCAACAGCAGCAACGCATGCGGTACAACCAGGGCCAGCGGTTTGGGCAAGGGCAGCAACATCAAGGCGGTTCAAATGTGCCTTTTAGGGCGGGCGACTGGAAATGTGCCACCTGCACATATCACAATTTCGCCAAAAACGTCGTGTGCTTACGTTGCGGCGGTCCTAAAAGCACAGAGCACCAGCAAAAGGAATTAGGCACGGTCAATTCCTACACTGATATCCAAGATATTGGCAATGGTATGGGTATTTCCTTGAACACAAGGAGTTTTTCGGAGCCTGCATGGTAAGGGGGAAGTTTAGATCAAGTTCATTGTCTTGTTCAAAGTAAGGTTCGCATATTGTAATCGTTTTTTGTCCCTAAATACAGCATTTAAAAGTTACGACATAATTTATAGAACTCAATTATTTGGACAAGTCCAACACTGTTCTTAGGCAGTCGCCGTGGTGGAGGTCTTCAAAGGCGCTGTTGATGTCGGTGAAGCCCCTTCTGTGTGTGATGAATTCGTCGACCTTGAGCTTGCCGTCCATGTAATCCGAGACTAGACCGCCCATCTCAGATCTTCCTTTGATGCCACCAAAAGCAGAGCCCTTCCACACTCTACCAGTAACGAGTTGGAATGGTCTTGTTGAGATTTCTTTGCCCGCAGCCGCGACACCGATAATGATGGACTGGCCCCAGCCCTTGTGACATGCTTCAAGCGCGCTTCTCATGACGTCGGTGTTACCGGTGCAGTCAAAAGTGAAGTCCAAACCGCCGTCAGTCATCTCAACCAATTTATCAACAATAGTTTGGCCATCTTTGAGACCTTTGGAGGGGTTGACAAAGTCTGTGGCACCGAAGTCCAATGACCATTGCTTCTTTTGGTCGTTGATGTCAACAACAATGATCTTGGATGCACCTCTGACGTGTGCACCTTGCACCACGGAGAGACCCACCGTACCTGCGCCAAAAATTGCAACTGTGTCGCCTTTTTGAACGTCGGCGGTCTTCACAGCCGCGCCGTAGCCGGTGGTGACACCGCACCCTAGCAGACAAGTCTTATCTAGCGGCGCCTTAGGGTCAATAGCCACTACAGAAACGTCGGCAACAACTGTGTACTGTGAGAACGTTGAGCAGCCCATGAAGTGTAGCAGGTCCTCACCCTTTTTGTTGTGGAATCTCGAGGTTCCGTCGGGCATCACACCCTTGCCCTGTGTGGCCCTCACAGAGCCGCACAGGTTAGTCTTGCCCGACTTGCAGAACTTGCACTCTTTGCACTCAGCAGTGTAGAGCGCAATTACGTGGTCGCCGGCCTTGACGTTCGTGACGCCTTCGCCGACCGACTCCACGACACCCGCGCCCTCGTGGCCCAAAATGCTGGGGAACGCGCCCTCTGGGTCAACACCACTCAGTGTGTATGCATCCGTATGGCAGACGGCGGTGTACTCAACTTTGATGCGCACCTCATGCGCTTTGGGTGGATCCACCACGATCTCCTCAACAGTCAAAGGTTTGCCGGCCTCGTAGGCGACGGCAGCAGTACAAGTTATAGGTTTTCCTTCGGACATTTCCGGCAGATTTCGATATTTGTGGTATTAAAAGATTATCAAAAGTCAGATGAACCGGTCTTCAGCGTAAGGCTACTTTCGAATACACTTGGAAGATATCCAACTTTTGTTGTAACCCTAGCGCAAGAATCCAGTCAGCTATCTGGATTGATACAGCACATCGCTGTAATCACTTCGGACGCATATACCCTTAATGGAAATACAGCGAGCATTTGCCTTTTCCATTGTTTTTGACGAATTTGGGTTGGCTTCCTCATTGGGCAGCTTGGTCATTTTTACCATGTACGGATTTTTCCTCTTAAGCCATTGTTTCTTCTCTCAATAACAAATCGGTTTTGGGAGCACTTGCCTCTTTGAGTTCTCACCTCTTAAACTGGTTCGTCATCGGAGACGTCACGTGCCGTATTAATCATAAACGAACAGACGCTCCTTGGTCCCATTACATCGTACGCACGGAGTAGAACGTCTCTTGGTGCATAGCCTCCCTGAACTGCATGTTGTCGTGCCCCGGGCTCGTTGCTGCAGGTTCAGAACAACTTTATCAACCTCTTTAAATCTGGGAAAAATTTCGTTCATTACCTACAGGGTTTGATTACAAGGCTATAGAGCACCGGCATCCCCTTTTTGTCATGCTAGCACTATCAAGGATATTGGCGCGCCGGCTCTACCATCCAAGTGCGCTTGAGCATCAATTGGCCCACAGCTTCGCGCCTCTGACCTACGGACCTGGCTCAACGCAGTTCAAAGTGCTGGAGCACGCCCTGAATAAGCATGTGCCTTCGTACGGGTTCAACGAGCGAGCGCTCGTGGCGTCGCTCAACGACCTCGACCTGGGCCCCTCGCTACTTTCCGTCATTGGGGCGTCCAACTCGCCATCTTTCCTGAACGCGTCCCCCGCCGTGCTCGAGCTGATCAAGTTCCACCTTGTGACCAAGAGGTACGCTTTGACGAAGGAGCTCGACCCGGCTCGCACGTCCTCGCCCGCGGAGCCACCCGCGCTTGAGACGCTGTTTCACCGCCGCCTCGAGCTGAACAAGCCCATTGCGCCGCATCTGACCCAGCTCCTGTCTTCGTTGTCGATTCCTGGCGAGTTCTTGGTGCAAACCGCTCTACCGGAGCTCCACAGACTCTCCGACGACATGGTGTACTTCTCAAAGGAGCCTGACGCGAACGATTTTGCCTGGTACTCCAAGCGCATCGCTCTGTCGTGTGCTTTCGTCAGCAGCGAGCTCTTCATGGCCCAGGATAGGTCTGCCAACTATGCGGATACGTTCGAGTTTGCCGCTGAAAAGCTCCACAACGTCTCCAAGCTTGGCCAGTACTATAACAACACTGAAGAGTACATGTGGTACACGCTTCTGATGAGCGTGAACCTGGCCAAGTCTCAGCTTACTAGAAGCTAGTAAGCATCGCTATGTGCTTTAAGTTTTGTTTTCACGTAACTATGACTATATACACATCTTCGCTTTGCATTTATAAAAAACAACCCAGTCATTGCTGTCTTGCCTGCTGTGTTTGCAAGAGTTCTGCTCTCAGTTTCTCCAGCAGACCCTGCTTAGTTTTGATATTCTCTTCACACCTGTTGATCTCTGCGGTGATAAATTCTAATCTCTTGCTCACGTTACTCTTAGCCTCGAATTGCTCAACAGGAAGCAGCACATTGCCAGTAAGCTTATACACCTGAGTCTCTTCTCTAAGGCCGTCGAACTCATCTTGTACAATTTTGTTTTCTTGCAACTGCGTTTCAAGCTTTTGTCTTGCTATCACCAACTCCTCGAGTTCGTGCTGCGATGTGTTATAGTTCATTGTGAGATCCTGAGCTGAAGAAGACATGTTGGGGGACTTCCTGGAATATTTGACGTTCTTTGTTGGTGATGAACTTGAATAAGGCTTTCACACTTCTTGAAAAATTCAGGTTTTCGATATTATTAACTGATCATCACCTTTGAGACCGCATTCAACGAACAACCGACTATAACACAATGCTGGTATGGGAAGCTTGTACTTGCCCATGTTAAGGGCTTTTTTCGAGTTTAGAGACTAACATTCTTCGCAGTTCAAGCAGTGGAACGAATACTCAGAGCCGAGGCATCATTTGGATGCGCCCTTGGAAGAGAACACGGATTTGGATTCATTGCAACCGGCGCCCCTACCTGAAGTAATGCTCGAAAAGCCAATTGACACCGCTGGATTCAAGCGTGCGTTCATTGTCACCAACATATTTCGCTCTCTATTTGAGGATAGACTAGCCCGCGCAGAACAGATCTCCTCCTTCGTTGTTGTCTGGCAAACGAAGGGACGTGAGCAGCATTTATACCGCGAAGATTACCAAACACAAGAGGACTCTAGGAGTACAGACGAAACCAAACGTTTAGAATTCCCAGTCCACAAGCTTGATGATGGCACTCTGTTCATTTGTGTGCGGGAAGATTTCTTGCATGTGCCTCCAATTTCAATAAATCTGCTGTCGCGAGAGATAGCCAAGCTGTGCGGGGGGCTTGAGGTCCTCTTGTTTGGCTCTAGTGACCGGGTTGAACGCGTCAAATATGTTGGGTTTCCTGGTAACGTTGGAAAAGGACTGCCTCTACTAACTCCACCGGAGCTCATCACCAACTTCACTGCGAGCATCATGACGCAGCTGCTCTCAAACAAGGTTCGGTTCGATGGCTACGTAGCGCCTAGTGAAGGGCCCTCAGGCTACGAAAAGCTATCCATGGAAACCATGGATCTCCTCATAGATTTGTGCTGGTCTGAGGTGAGGTTTGGGAACAGAGAAGACTACGTCAAGAGCTGCCATCGGAACTGGCGGCTAAATGGCACAGTTATGGGTGCCCAAACTGGCTTGTACTTATAGTTCATTCAGTATCACAACATAGCAGGTTCCCTTTAAGGTCTATTAGATATACACAATATACAAAGTGAGGTTGAAATTTACTACATGAAAGTAATGCAAAAGGTTGAATCACACACAGCCTAATCTTTCTTCTTTTTCTCCTTCTTCTCTTTTTTCTCCTTCTTCTCTTTCTTGTCTTTCTTGTCCTTCTTCTCCTTCTTCTCCTTCTTGTCCTTCTTGTCTTTCTTGTCCTTCTTGTCCTTCTTGGCAGGCTTCTGGTCCTCTTCAGAGTCCTCGTCTTCATTAGCCTCTAGCTTTCTCTTCTTGGATTCCTTGACAGGCTCCTCTGGCTTGTCCTTGTTATACAGTTCAATAGCCTCTTGGATAGCAAGTTCATTCTTCAGAGTTGGGGCGCCGGTGCTGTAGAACTCAAGTCTTTGTTCGACCTGTTTCTTCAAAACAGTACCGAAAACGTTGCTTGGCTCGTCGGAGTAGTTATCAATTCTGGAAGCAATCGAACACTTGTTCGCCAGATATCTAGAAATTCTACCCTTGTTCTTGGCGGACGCCTTTCCGATGAAACCACTGTGGTAGATCAAACCGTACTTAGGGGTGTTACCCTTGGTCTTCAAGGCTCTGAAAAGCGCTTTCTCGGCACCAAGGATCTGCACAGTAGAAGCCGCCTGCTTGGACAAGTTTGTCAAAGAACCAGCGTGGGAAATCAGTCTAGCACCGATAACCTCGCCAATCAGCTCCGACAAGTTAGGAGCGACAGTGTGCATCTTGGAGCACAGGTAGTCGTACAACTGTCTACGGTAGTCAGCCAAGGAAGTAACTCTCTCAGCGAACACGCAAACGTTCTCCATGTCAGTTTCGGACAAGTCCTGACCCATAGAGATACGAGCATTGTCGATAACGCGCTCAGCAATGCCAGCGTCGTCGTCAAGAATGGCAGTCAGGTCGTGCAGAGAGTCCTCAGTCAGAGACGCCTTGTCTTTGATGAAAAGCACGAGCTTGGCAAACTTGTAGTTGTCGGGCACAAGCTTGGCCAACTCGGGGAAGTGCCAGCCGTACCATTCCTTGACACGCATTGCGAAAGTGTTGATGTCTTTGTCGAGCTGGTCGAGCAGGGCAATCGCCTGAATAATGTGGTTGTCGTTCTTCTGGACCGAAAACTTCACTTTGGCTCTGGAGTAAGCGTGACCCAAACCGAGTTGCGCACGCTCCAAGTCGCCCTGTTGCAAGTCCTTCAAGAGCTTGTCACCGTGTAATCTGACACCACGGATCAAGTCCTGAGCGAGCTCGTTGGACATACAGTCGATGTAAGGGAACACCTCCTTGATCGAGGGACCCAGGTTCTTGTCCGAAATCGCTAGAGTCACAGTCTTTTTGTTGGAGCCTTTTGGCAGGTTCATGTCGAGCACAGCTTTCAAGTACTCGGACACCAAACCCTCAGAAATGTCGTTGGCGTTCTCCAGGGCTTGGGCAGCGCCCTTGAAGGGTGCAAACGACACCAACTCCACTAGCTTTGTGAAGGAGCCAAAATCGTTGATTTGAGCCTGGACTTCCTTTAGACGGGACCCAATGTCGTCTTGTTGCAGCTTCACCTTGAAGATACCATACCCAGTAGGTTCTTCGAACAGCAGGTACTCGATAGGCGCCATGATGTCTCGATTCTCGTCGCTGTTCCGATGCTCATCAAGCTAAACCATAAAAAAAATTTTTAGTTTTTCAAGAGATGAGCTTGATGGTGAAAAATTTGTGTGAAAAAAGGAAAAAAGATGTTACCCGGCGGATTCCTGAGAAGGGGTCTCAACTTTGGGAACTTTAAAGGCATAGCGTAGGTCAGTATTACACAAGCTCCCGTGGACTCCCGTTGGGGGGGATTTCGAGCGCAGCGCATATCATCGTTGTCTTCACTGCGTATGCTGTTCTCCAACGCGACTTTTTTCGAGAAAATTGTTGGGGTATCCCCAGGGGCACAAGAAACGGTCATACGCTGATCAACTTGACTTAGTGCCCACCACCCCTCAAATTTGTCGAAAACGGCAAAAGGGTCTCAAACAGCTGAAACATGCTTCTTTCATCGGTTATGGTTAATAGCGAGATTCCAATAGTGTATGCGACACCTTTTGTGGTGTCATCTCCAAATACCGTGCAGTTTGTGATCGCTACGTCTCAATCTCAGGGGTTTGCATGGAACCAGGATATATTCGCGTCGCAGTACCAACAAATGTGCAAAGTGGCATTTGACGGCCATGAGGATCACGCCGACACAGTCTTGAAGCGAGTACGATCGCTGGTGCAGGGCGACGGCGCTGCGTCATTTAATGATAGTGTGTTTGACGAGGAGGATCAAGATATGGATGGCAAAGACCAGTATCTGAGTAGGAGAGTCTCACAGGAGCTGACGCGGCCTCGTAGACGCTCCGAAAGGACTATCAGCTTCACGTCTGACTCCAAAAATGGCAGCTATCAGAGAACAGAGTCCGTGATCATTGACGTTGGCGCCGACACAGAGGAAAACCGGTACTATAGATCACTGCTTTCCAATTCGTGATCCGACTGCGAGGGGTGAGGAAATCGGCCAGTCTTCTGGTTTGGACTGAGCAGCGACGGCAAAGATGGTTCGGGCTCTCGCTGGTTTTTAGGATTTATAGGGTCTATTTTGATCTCTTATTATACAATATGACTATGTAATGCGCTCACTCTGTGTCTTCCCAGCCGCTTTCTCTCTGGCCGTCGCCTTCTTCTTCATCCTCGCCCTGGTCATCGACGGTGACCACAGTGTCGGGGTTGTCATTCTTGGTGTACTTTCTGGCGATTCTGGAAGCTCTCCCGATCTTGGAAGCCTCTGCGCGCGCCTGCCTCTGCAAAGATGACAGTTCCTTTGAAAGGTTCTTACGGATAGATCTGTTGGTGAAAACATCCCATAGCTTCAAGCCCTTGTCAACACCACCAATGACGATGTTGCCCGCGACCTCGATATCAGGAGCAAACGAGGTTGTTAAAACATTTCCTACACCGAAGTCTCTGCTCAAGACCATGCTAGGTCCGCTTTCGCTGATCTTCCAAAACTTGACAGTCTTTTCGCCCATTGCGCCTGTGGCCAAAAGATTTGGAATAAATGGGTTGACATTCAGTGCAGAGATTCCAGCATCATGAGCGTTCAAAGTCCAAAGAGGTTTGCTGCCCTCACCTTGCCTGATGTCAAATGAGTACACGTTACCAGAGTCAGTACCGCACATGAAGGTGTTTTCATCGGCAAACTGCACGCACTCAACGTCTTCTCCGGTCATGACGGACCAGTACTTACTCATTTGAGAATCCTCTGCGATTCTAACGTCAGATAGTGCCACGCGAGAGTCGTAACCACCGGTCAGTAAGACGGAACCGCTAGTGCTATGCCATTGAGAAGAGGAGACGTTCTTGTTTGAGTGAATAGATGCAACGGAGCGAGCAGCGATACCTTCGTTCAAATCCCACAGCTTGACAGTGTGATCGGCCGATGTTGACGCCAAGACAGCACGGAACTGTTTGCTGTGCGCTAGCGAAAGAACGGCATCGGTGTGGTGGGTAAGAACATGTTTGTTCTTGTTTTTCTTGTTTTTCTTGTTTTTCTTGCTCTTTGAACCTCCCACATTTGAAGTGGCATGAGGATCACCCAGGATCATGTCTGGAAACGCCTTTTCCACACAATCGAGATTCCAGATTTCGATTTGAGGGTCGAAGCTACCTACTGCAGCAAAGTTGGCGGCATCATCCGAACTGGAACCTGGCTTGTAGTTGACCCATTCGACACACAGAGGGAAAGCCGGTAGCATCAGATCGTGGTGGACATACAGCGAACTATCACGAACCAAGCCGCGTGCGACATCCGGGTCCTTGTCGTCGCCTGGTTCCTGGTTCACCTCAGCGTCATGGAAACCAGCACCGTCGTCGTATACGTATACATCGAGGTAGGAAACGTCGTCCTCTGTTCTTGTAGCCAGCACCATGTTGTCGGTAGGATAAACTTGCAGTTCCTGTTTTTCCTCCTGCGAATCTTGCTGTGTGGGCAGTGATAAAATTGCGTCTTCGCCATCTTCGCCTTCGTGGAACTTCACTTCGTCAGATAACCCTGGAAACATTGATGCCTCTGCACCTTCGCCCAGCATTTCGTCCTCCTTAACACCGTAGTGCTCCATGTCGTACTCTTCGAGATTGTCGTCGTTGTCGGCCTGGGAAGCTAGCTTTGCGCTACCGCGGACAGATGCCTCATTACTATTTTTTTCCTCGCCACCCAGTTCGCTGTCGTCATGCTCGCTTTCAATTCCGTCTTTGGCATCGTCCAAGTTCAGCTGAGCTAGTTGGTTGATTCTCTCCATTTCTTCGTCGTCCAGTTCATATTTCTCTGGAAATTCTGATGGGAACCCACGAGGAACCCAGGTGGTGGAAGAGATCATGTTGATTGCCGATCAATTCTACTCAACACTAGTCGATATGCCAGCCTCTTCAAAAGTGAGATGAGCGGAGCTCATCGGCATCGCCAGTAAATTTTTCTCATATTTTTCAGAGGTAAAAAGAAAGCGTGAAGGAAAGCTCATCGAGACTCTTGGGCACGTGACTATATTCCTAGGGCTGGTTGAAATGTCCTGCTAGAGGGATCGATTTGGATTGATTTTGAGACGCTTGTATGAGATTAGAAAAGTGTATTTTACCTTTTGAAAAATACTTTTGCTTAAGCAAGTATCGTTAATTCCACCCAATGTCTAAGTTAGCCCCCCTTTATGCCGCTGTAAAAGAGTAATGGCGAAACTGAGGCTAATACTCTTCGAAACTCGCAAATAGCTATGGTCTGATACCGAACTCGTCGCGGTAAATATTGGGGCTTGCATGTGCGCCTACTAAGTGCGCAACTGCGCTCTGTTGTCGATTAGCTACTACATAGTCTCGTAAATACTCTGTGGATGGCCATTTGACAAGCTAGCTTAGCAACTGGAAAAATGGTGACTACTGAGTGGTGATGTTTCCCCAACGGCACAGGAAAAAACACAAAAGCTTTTTACGATTTGAATATGGCGCTTTGTTTTCCAGGCTCCGCAGATTGTGCTTCAAAAAACAGTCGTCCTTCTAAAAACGGAGGAATGTTCTTTGAAATATTTTTTTGCCCAGTAGAGTACTAATGTTACGACGAAAAGGTTTGGTTTTTATGTCACTAGTAGTCGCCTGTAATGAAATAAACCTTTCCTTGTGAGGAAAAACAAAGTAAGCAACTTTGCAGGCAGTGACCAGTTGATAGCTCGACACCTGTGCGTTAAGGGTTGAGATTTTGAGACGCCTGGAAGCCACCATCATGGTTTGGGACTCTCGAAACGATACTGTGCGTCTTGAATAGCTAAAAATCTAATTTTCATGGGCTGGTCAAGCGTATTTGCGCTGTTACACCTATTTCCGTCACGAAATGAATGTGGTGAAATGTGAAAAAAATATTAACTTTTGTTCACCACTGGACACACCTACGAGGCCTGCTTAATTCTTATCACGCAAGTCTGGGCACGTATCGAACGGATAGCTTTCAGTTACTTAACGGATGTGGATGTCTTTTTTTCAGATAATACTGGTTCCGGGCACAATTAGATTTTCTAATTATCGAATTGAGCATTACTTCGAGCATCACAGAGAAAAATCAGAGAGTTGCTTTCACGTCAGCAGACACCACTACACAAAATACCATCTACTTTAACTAGGACTAGTGATCCTCTCATCGAACTCATAAATAAGATGAAAACCATTAGGAGTTCTAAGCAAACGGTTAAGAATCATGCGCCAGCTTTAAAGGCGATGGAAAAATCAACTGGGCAATGGCTCTTCTTTTTTCTTATTTCATTAAGCGTCTGCAATACCAAGAATTGATAAGACAATCTACGAGCCTCTGAAAAAGATGAAATTGATCGATTAAGAATGATGACGCAGCCTTAGACTCGATAAAAATCAATTTGCATGACGTGTCATCATTCTTGCTTGTTTCAATAGTTTAACCAACAATAAGCAAAATAAACATGTGTTGCTGTCAGCTGGCTCAGTATTAGTATCAAAACGAATGAGGATGAAAGCCTTCATTTGAAAATGAGGAAATGATGTGTGGTCGCAGAAGACTTTAGGCGTACAATCAAAAATGTTTGTTTTTCTGAAGCCAAAGCCTTTCCTAATTAAAGATCGCAATCAAGGTTCTGCGAAGTATTAGTGTGTAGCCGCTAAACTTTCACTATATGACTGAGACACCGTAAGGTGATGCTAAAATAAAGAAGTATGAGCGCAAGTTCCACAAAATTTGTTTTTTAAGGCAGTTGTATTCATAATAGATTCATAATTGATTCAAAAAAAGTCGCAAGATATGCAGTGTCGAATAACTCATGCAACACTGGATAGAATCCACTAAATCTTCGACAAATTTTCCAAGAGTTCAGGAGAAAAACAAACCAAAGAAAATAGTACATAGGAAAGTGATTGTTGAGATATTTTAGAGTTTGATGCCCGAATTCCTCCTCGAGTTTTGACTTACAGATGGAAATTGAGTGTTTTTATATTTACAGTGCAAGCCTAGTTTTTCTCATTAAACGGAAAATTTAACAATCAGTACTATAGCTCACAGTTGCTTATTGCTCGAAATCAATAAAGATTCAACCATGACCAAAGTTTTCACCCCTTTAATTGTACTTTCTTCAATGTAATAAATAATAACAAATTGATAGAGCAGAAGTTAAGATTTAGATAAAAAAGCTAAAATATAGTCGAAGAACGTAAGCTTTATATTTAAGTTCGTACTTCTTCAGTAATCTGTTCGTATCCTAAGAAGTTTCGAGATATGGAGCCAACTTTGCTAACTTATATGCTTTTTGTTTGGTGAAATTTTTTTTATTTTAAATAATGTTGTTACTGCTAGTGCCTCCGTCATTGTAATCAGCCCCCAAAACCTTCCAAAATACAAGCTAGCTGAAATTTTTTAATCATGGTGTGCCGTCTGGAGCGCGCGTTGACAAAAGTGTTACAAGTATAATTAGACACGTGTAAAAACCTAAGATGATCTTATTGAGGCGAGTCTGGGTCATTGGTCGAAAGGGTCTCAAATTCCTTGGCTAGGGTTTCCATTATGATCTAAGTAAACTACTTCGTGGATGATGGTACTGAATATCTCCCCGTTCTTTCTTCAGTCCAAGACTTATGTCTTGCAAACCAAAGAAATCATCCGGATTTATACAAAATTTCTGGGACGTGCCTGAGTCTTAATCATAAGGTGATAATTGTACTGGTGGCACTACTCCTTACCTTCTCCAAGCCACTGTGTTCTGATCTGGACTATGAACGGCCAATGTGGACCTTCTATGTGCCTTAGTTGGGTATCCGTCGAATTTTTATAGTATGTCCATGTGCCATATCATTTCATACCAATATGTCATTATGAAACTTGGCACTATCACACACCAACGGACCGATCACAATCCGACAAATACCTTGGATAAGGAAAAAATAAATAAAACACATTCATACCCCCAAATGCAGTCCTATATGATATCACCCTGGTACATACTGCTAGCAGGCCTAGCAGTGGCTATGACTAGTCAGCAGATTCAGGGCCAGAGTTTTGAGGTACTTGGTCCTGCCGGGCCAATCCACGTACCCATGCGCGTGGATCTGTTCAACAACACAATTGATCTGAACGCTCTCAAGGCATGCGTCGGCAGTGTTTCAGTCGAAAACCTTGCGATATTTTATACTATTGATGACCAGTTTTACCTAGGCTTCAACGATTCAACTCGAATTAATGATACTGATAAGTGGACCGAGTGCTTGGATAGTCAGGGCGTTTCTACTGAAGTATGGTTGGCAGCTGATATGCTGGGCTTAGAAGACGCAGAGCAGATGCACCACCTGAGATCAGACGTAACCATAAACTGGGTTAGTAAGAGGCTTACCGTGATCCATGACGCGACCAACACTAAGCGTGCTGTCACAGGCAGCACTGGGGACGAATCACGAATCCAGTCACGAATCCGATCCTTTTTTGATGATTACTGGATTCGAATCCCCTCAAATAAGATGGTTTAAAACGGCGAATCCTGCTACGAATCCAGACGATATTAATTCATTAAAGGCGCTATGTTTACAATACTTTACGTGTTCTGTCACCGAACTTCTAATTAACCATGCAATTAGCAACCAACAGCTTTGACTCTTGACGGTATATCATAGGGTAATGTACCATCTGCGGGCTAAACGCAGAATAAACTATAGAGAGTTGCTTTCCAGAACGCAGACATTTTGAAAGGACAACGCCTCTTGAGGATCTCAGCTCCGTTGAAACTCTTGTGGATGAGGGTGACGAAGCCTTATTTGAAGAAAGAGGACCTGAGGCTCAATTCTACCCCTCTATTGAGAAGACAATGAGCAACAGGTTAGAACTAGAGAGGATGAAGAAGAAGCCAGGATCTCTCCTGAAGAAAGCGAAGGTAAGCCTATCAACGAGCTGCGTGAAATGCAAGGCCAAAGTTTAACAAATACAGGAGTATAGTGTATGCCAAGCCTGGCTTCTGGGTTGCACATACCCTACAGCCAACACTTAAAACATGCGTATTGACTAGCAGTTTTGATGAGCCATCCCAAAAAGAAGTTTTACAATCAGTTGACAGATATGTCAATCCTTGTATCATGGGGTTTTGGAGAAAAAACATCTTTCTTCTAGCCATATGCGTCTAACGTCACCTGCAACAAACTCCCATGATACCGGAGGTAAAAAGTTCAAAGTACTCAGGAACATTGAAAGGTCCCGTGTGAGGAGCGTCGCCATGCGTAGTGCTACAGTTAGAAGTAAATGGCAAATATATTAAGACGAGCCTGTGGAAACTGAAAGTGATTATTTGGGGTACTGGCTCAGTAACAAGTCACGCTTTCCGGCTCTCTATTCGCTGACCTTATCTACCCTCCACACAAAACTTTCGACTGCAGATGTTGAGAGATACTTTTCTATCAGCTAGTGAGTTGTTGAGAATAGATTCTCACTTGCAAGCGAAAACTTGAGGTGAACTATGATAATTCGAAACCGGATGAGATGCTTTGGCTTGAGTTCAAGGATGAATAAAGCCAAAGACCTCCCATTGGGATCTTGAATCAGCGAAGACGAAGAATCTGACTAAAACGCCTCAGTTTCCACAATAAGGTCAGAATCCCAGCCTGACCAAATCGTAACAATTCCGTCTTACGACTCTAGCGATAGTTCTGAGAACTAATAATAAGAATAAAGGTTGATTTAATCACCTAACCCCAAATCTACATACACCTGAAGTAGCTAACGAACCCACGTCACCGTCATTATTGTCCGGTGGTTCTCCGTACATAATTCGTGATTCGCCAGAATCGACGAATCCGGCTCCGTGTAACGTTACTGGATTCGCAATCAAAAAGTCAGCTCGTCGGACTCGTCTCTAGTGCTTAATGATTGTGTGTGCCAAATGAAATTGTCATACGCATCATTAACGCCTACTCACCTCCACTGCCGCCAAACGTACATATTTTCCTATGGCTCAGGATCCCGACCAGGCAAAGAAGCTGCAAGAGCTTCTAAAGATGCTGTCGCTCTCCCAGAACGACGCATCTAAGCTCACACAGCCCCAGCGTAAGCAGTTCGAGGAGTACAAGTTCTGGAAAACCCAGCCAGTGCCGCGGTTTGACGACGAGGTCGAAGACGAGGGCCCTATTAATAGTTCCCAGCGCCCGGAGAACATCCCCAACGAACCACTCCCATTGCTCAGCGAGTTCGAGTGGTGCACTGTCGACATCACCGATCCTCATCAGCTCGAGGACGTTTTCGTGCTCTTGAATGAGAACTACGTAGAAGACCAGGACGCCACTTTCCGCTTCAATTACTCGCGCGAGTTCTTCAACTGGTCGCTGAAGCCCCCTGGTTGGAGAAAAGACTGGCATGTTGGCGTGCGCACACGCCAGTCCAAAAGGCTCGTGGCCTTTATTAGTGCGGTCCCAGCCACGCTACGTGTAAGAACAAAACTAGTGAAGAGCGTGGAAATCAATTTTCTGTGCATCCACAAGAAGCTGAGGTCTAAGAGACTGACTCCAATTCTCATTAAGGAGGTGACTAGAAGGGTCAACAAGCAGGACATCTGGCAGGCACTTTACACTGCTGGTGTGGTTCTGCCCTCTCCTGCAGCTACTTGCCGGTACGCACACCGTCCACTAAACTGGTCCAAGCTTTATGAAGTCGGTTTCACTGGGCTTCCCGCCAACGCCTCTAAAACGCAAATGATCGCAAAGTACACTTTGCCCAAAGAGATCGATACTCCTGGTTTAAGACCCTTAGAAGAAAAGGATTTGGATGAAGTCTACGACCTCTTAGAAAAGTACCAGTCCCGTTTTGACCTGGTCCAAGTCTTCACCAAAGAGGAATTTCGTCATTTGCTTTTGAGCTCCACGTCCGTCGTGTACTCCTACGTGGTCGAAAGCAACAATAAGATTACTGACTTTGTCTCCTTTTACTCTCTGCCCTTCACTGTGTTGAACAATCCCCATTACAAAGAGCTCGGGATAGGGTATTTGTTCTATTACGCATCTGACGCAGACTTCGACTACAGCGATAGGTATGATTCTGAAGGCAGCCTGAAGCTTAAGAAGAGATTAAATCGTCTCATCAGTGACGTGTGCATTAAGGCGCGCGATCTTAAGATGGATGTCTTCAACGCCATGAGTTGCCAGGACAATTCCTTGTTCTTGGATGATCTAAAGTTTGGTCCAGGCGATGGCTTCCTTAACTTCTACCTATTTAACTACAGGGTGCGCCCAATTTTAGGAGGATTGAGGAAAGACAATTCTTTCGACGCTGAGAAGCGCAGTAACGTCGGTGTCGTAATGCTCTAGGTCGTTAAAGAATGAAAGACTACTACGTAGATATATAAGCAGAGCCTGTAAGCTTTTCTACCAAGACAATGAATAGTATCTCTGAGTGTGTCTGATAGCAAGGGTCACTACCATACTACAGCGCCCCTTCCCTATGAACATTTCTTGGCTTAGCCTTCAGCCTCGTCATGCAACTTGAAATCACGCTTCGAAAATTAAATGGCTGGCGAGATACCTTATAGTGCTAATCAAGAAATGAAAAATCCACGACGGCCAGCGATCCGAAATTGTGATCCGAGGATCAGCGCAATGGCTCTCATTCATATAAGTAAGAATGAATTCTATCGCTGGCCGCTAAAGGCTACTATACACTCGCTCCTGCAAACACAAGTCAGAATCAAACAGGCACATTAATGCAATTACTAAAATTTCTGGCAATTATAGCATCCGCTGGCGCCGCTTTTGGCAGTAGCGGTGCGCTCGGTGGCATGGGCTCGAATCAGGACTCCGAATCCAAAGAATCCAGCAAGTCATTGGTTCAGACTGCTAACGTCGTTAGTACTCCTCAAGAGCAGACCAGCAAGACAGCTGCCGCTTCTCAAACGCTCCAATCTACCACTGCGGGCAGTGTGGAATCCCAATTTGCGAGCGAGATAACGTCTCCCTCTGCGACTGCCTCCATTTCTAACAACGGAGGACCTGTTACAGTACTCACTAGCGGCTCAGTAACGTCGACTGTGTGGTGGACTCCGAGCGTGACAAAGTGGTGGACCCCCGCTAGCGAGCTTACAGCCTCGAGCGACAGCTCTAGCCCCAGTTCTGACGCTAGCTCTGACACAGTCTCAACCAGTCGTATCGTTGAGACAATAACTTCCGGATCTCATGTGACTACCATTACTACAGATGTGCTAACCTCTGTAAAGAAAAGTTCGACGAAGTCTTCGTCCACTGCCAGCATCTCCAATTCTACCAATGCTGCGGCTCCTCTTTCTATCGACGTGCTTTTGAGCATTGGGGCGTTAGCACTGGGCGCTATAGCGGCGTGAATGGAAATTCCTCACAACCTTCAAAACGTCATAAATTATACACTGTTTGAACCTGCATCTAAATAAATATAGCATACGGATAGGCAAGAGCGCCCTGCCTCCACTATTAGTTTCTTACCTCCCCATAAATCTGTTCATGAAATCAGAGCTCGTGAGCTCTTTTAAAAAAAACTTGTCAAAAATAAGTCATCCACTGACGAAGCCGATAAGTGAGTGAGTTTTACCGCACATAGCGTCCTGGCTACGCACTGTGGGTCCGAGTTTGTTAAGGCTTCCAACAGATATCGCTGAGTCCAACTCAATCAGTTCCGGCGATGGTGCTCTGGTACCAAAACTCACACACTTTCAATAATGACTTTAGAACGGTATCTTTGGCATTTTTCAACCGATACCCGAACCCTTATGCTTCTCACGTCCTCTCGATAGATACGTTGTCGAGAGAACTATCACCGGCGGGCGACCTTTGCACGACGCGTCTCATCAAAAAGACAGGCAAACTTCCACAATGGGTCAAACCATTTCTTGGCCGTATTTCCGAGTCATGGATCATCGAAATGTCCGAAGTGGACGTGAGGAACCAAGTACTCCGAACCTACACGCGCAACCTTGACCACACTCGCATCATCCAAGTCGAGGAATTTACGACGTATAATTTCGACAAGAAGTCGGGCAAGACCCAGGCTTCAAGCACAGTCAAGTTTTCAAGTGGCTTCAACGTCGGGATACGCAGCCGCATTGAACAATGGTCACACAGCAAGTTTGACGAAAACGTGAAGCGCAGCAGGATGGGCATGGCATTCGTAATGGAAAGGTTGGAACAGCACCGTCAGGCATGGTCATAAGTGCGGAAATACGAAAGAAAACACATCTACAACTAGGAACCTGTCCATATATTTAAATAACGGATTTAATGTTTTAATGGGAAAATGCGTGGGCGTAGCGCTATCGGCCCTTCGCGACTATGCAAAATTGAGGTCCCAGCCGACGCTGTCCACAATGTCGAACCAATCTTGAGTGACTCCGTTGTCGGCGCTTTCCCAAAGCTGGCGCATAACAACAAGAGCACGTTCCACATTACGGAATTTGTATCTTTTGATGAAATCTGCAAACTTGATTTCGACACTAATGCGCTGGGCGCGGTCATGAGCGTTGATACCGCATATAAAAAGCGGGAAACACAGTCCACCCTCGAGTTGGGAGCCCAACACGCAATCAAGCTCGTCGGAAAGCTGCGATACTAGAAAACGGATCTCATAAGAGTCAGTGGTTTGTCTTAACACGGCGGTCTTGAGCAGTATGAGAGCGGCCGTGCGAAACACAGAGAACAACGTCTCTGCAAGAGGCCTAATGTCGCTTCCAATCTCTGCGAAATTATCGTACCAAGCCAAGTCAGACTCACTGGGTGAAATGCGATAAAGGGCACCTTGCAGCTCTTGTGCAATGGCCATTGTCTCGCGGGAAGGTGCTGGCGCGGCAGTCGGCGACGCTGAGTCACGTGGATCCCGGGTTTCGTCTTTTTCGTCGAGGTCTCCAGAACGCTGCAATTCCTGTCGCAGCTCCTGTTTGACCTGCCGGGCCAGGTTCTTGACTTGGCCCAATATTTGAAATACAGGCCTGTTTACGCCATGCAGAGGATCTACGGGAGACTCGAGCGGGTTCATTGGGTTCTGGAGTACGCGTGCATATTGCGACATTGGGAAATGCGTCTGGTCGGACCCCATGATATCGTGGTATACGAAATTGGATAGAAGCCAACGCGTTGTCTGCGTGTCTGCGAGGGAACTAGCCAGCTCGCTCTTGGCGAGAAGCGCACCGATATCACCATCCGGAGCGTGTTCCTTAATCATGCTAGTAGCGCATTGAAGCAAGGTTTGCCAGCGCGTCACGTCGCCCTGGCAAATTTCAGCGCCGCACAGCACCAAAATCTGTGCAAGAGACATCAGAAACCCACTGTTCCGATAAGACAGCCGCTGTAGAGAAAACAGTGTATATTTGTTGGCAAGCTCCGTATAGCGCGGATCTGTGAGTGGGCCGGCTACCAAGGATGAGGGTGCTGCCGAGCCATCGAGGGCCGTGTCATTTTCGTCTACTGTGAGCGAAAGATGGCGCGCGGCCCAAGCCAGCAGTCCGTACATGACGCCCTCGTTTTGGTGCGCCATTGGCAGGAAGATCTTCCGATAGTGGTTTTGCTGTGATGGCGCGATGGAAACGATGAGTGCTAGCCTATCGCGGTAGTACTGATATAGATGAAGGGCGGTGTCGTCAAGCTCGGCAAGAACGGGATCTGAAAGAGACGGTGCAGGTGTGGAAGCCAGCGTGCGCGGAGACAACGGGGAGCCCGACAAGGACAGGAGGCCTGGGATGAGCGAGTCTGACCCACCGTCAGCGCCCAATAGCTCTGCTACATTTGTGACATCGAGCAGTCGCTGGCTTTCGTCCAACCCGTCATTGCTCACGACGTGTTGTCCCTCTTTTTCATCATTTGACACGGATGTCCCGCCGCTCTCTTCTGGCACCACCTCATTGATACTGCTACTCTGAGCTTCGGCTTGAACTACTCCGCTGGCTTTCCGCCTATCCAGCGTAGTCTTCTTCTCGAGCAGCTGCTTCTCCACTTTCTCACGGTAGTACTGAACTTTCTCCTTTGGACATTTTTCGGGTAGGTACACGCAGTAGAAGCCCAGCCGTTGGCAGTCAGTGCAGACCGGCTTATGTTCCGAGCAGCGCTTCTTGCGAATCTTGCAGGGGACACATCCTGTCTTACGGTGTGTGCGCTTGGCGCATGCCGTCACAGAGATAGCATTATTTCGTGGCTGCGGAGCCTCGGCCATGGGCAAAGCAACCTGTCACAGCGCTCAGCAAAGGTGCATTCGCGAAAAATAGTGCGACGATGGGCCTTGAACCCTAGAAAAAAAGTCTTTCTCGTCCTGTCTATGTTCAGCGTAAGTGGCAGTGTAAGATTATATGAGTCACTCGGGACGGAAACCGTTTGAGCGCCAAGTCTTTACTGACATGCTAAAGGCACCACTGCAGGCTCTCTCGCGGTTCCGCCAGTCTTAAAGCTGGGAAGGGGATGGACAAACCAGGGCATTTGTTCGCAACTTCTTTATTTGAGTCTTCAGATTTTTTACACTACGCCTAAAGTCTTAATTTGCAGCCTCGCAACGTCGGCTTCTTAGCATTTTTGGTCGTAACTATACTGCGTATGTACGTCGAAGCGTTTAGTGGGTGCCCAATTTTACACTTCAACACTGCCCAGAACTTCCCACTCATCAACGGGTCCCTCGCACCTGACCACCTTGAATACCCCAGGCACACCCCAACCCGTCATGGGGGAATCGAAATGCCAGGTGCACTGGTTGTGGTCTCCAGCTACGCGCACCTTGTGTAGTTGCAGGTCCAGAGCATCTTCAATTCTCTGTGCGATGACCCTCTCGAGCGCCTGGTTGACATGGTACATATCGGAATACACTAGCGAGACGTGAGGCCGAAATTCCTCCGTAAGCCACTCTGCTGCCTCTTCGGGCTTTTCTGCTACGAAGAGCTCTCGTATCACCTGAGCGATCCCCATTAGGTACCTGTTCTCGATGCATGTCAGCCTCACTTTAGTGAAGTACCCTTTGCCCACGCTCACGCCAGAAAACGACACTATTGCGCCGTCCTTCCCCCTGACGCTCTCTCTGATTGCCCCGACAGCTGCTACACACGAAGTGAGTATTTGATTCACCCCAGTCAGGTTTTCGCATTTGAGTTGCGATGTAACGGTCAAGTGGGGCTCAAACACAGGCGCATCAGGGAACAGAGTCTGCAAAGACAAAATGAGGGACTGTATAGTATCATACACTGGCGAATTGGAGTGCGGTACGAACCATAGAGCAATGCCCATTTTACCAGAGCTGACCTGTATGAGTTGCGCAGCTTTTCTGCTTGATCAGTAATGTTGACTTTCGTCGAGATTAAGTTTGGCAGCAGTGGCCGATATGTCAAAAGAATGCAGATGGAAGCAATGACACCAAACAGGTTTCAAGTAAAAACTAGTGCGATTCAGGTGACAAGAGTACATAATAGCAAGGGACAGAGTATCCACGCGTTCAGAAAGGTCCCAATCTACATCTGCTCACCATGGTCCGGTGGTAACTATACACGAAGTCACGCACCATACTCCGGGGTCTTATAATGGTGCTCCAGACATATTTTGGGCCAATGAACTTACAGAGCTTCTCATTCTACATCTTCAGCTATTTAAGCACACTTCTCATTTCTGCTACTCTCACTGGTTCCCCGCATTGTTCAGCTCTTTAGATTTTACCGTTTCGGGCCATCATATAACTTCCCGGACAAAATTTTGATTACTGGAGGCAGCTCATCACATCAGTAAAAGCGGATAAAGAAGGCAAGATGGCCAAGTGTAAGGTCTGCGGCGGCGTTGACTTCGAGAGAGATATCTCTAATGCTAATAATGACTTGGTGTGTAAAGACTGTGGTACTGTCTCGGAAGACAATCCTATTGTTTCAGAGGTCACCTTTGGCGAGTCGAGTTCAGGTGCAGCTGTGGTACATGGTAGTTACGTGGGCGCTGGCCAGTCACACGCAGCTTTTGGACCTCGTGGTGGTTCATCGGCACTTGAGTCACGGCAGGCAACCATCAATAACGCGAGAAGGAAATTACGTGCCGTTTCGCACGCGTTAGGCATCCCTGAGTATGTGACGGATGCTGCCACTCAGTGGTACACGCTGGCACTTTCCAACAACTTTGTTCAAGGCCGGCGATCACAGAACGTTATCGCAGCTTGTCTTTATATTGCGTGCCGTAAAGAGAAAACACACCATATGCTCATAGACTTCTCATCGCGTCTTCAAGTCTCGGTTTACTCAATCGGTGCTACTTTCCTAAAAATGGTGAAAGCACTTCATATCACAAAGCTCCCATTGGCAGATCCATCATTGTTTATACAGCACTTTGCCGAGAAGCTAGATCTCGGTGACAAAAAGATCAAGGTAGTCAAGGACGCTGTAAAACTTGCGCAGCGCATGGCTCGCGACTGGATGTACGAGGGAAGACGCCCTGCAGGGATTGCGGGAGCATGTCTTCTGCTTGCTTGCAGGATGAATAACCTGCGTAGAACACACTCCGAAATTGTCGCGGTTTCACACGTTGCTGAGGAGACTTTGCAACAAAGATTAAATGAATTCAAAAGCACCAAATCTGGTAAGTTATCCATTAATGAGTTTAGGGATGATGCTGCAGTAGAATCAGAAGCTCAGCCGCCTTCGTTTCAGCGGAACAGGGCCAAGGAGAAACGGCTGCGCCAAAAGATTGTAGAGAACGAGTTCGAGACCAGTGACGAAGCTCTTACAAGAAACCCCATCTTATCTCAGGTGCTGGGCGCCCAAGAGTTATCGTCGAGGGAGGTTTTGTACTATCTCAAGCAATTCTCGCAGAGGAGAGAGAAAAACACTCAAAGAGAAAACATTAGCAGCAGCACTAATGGACTACGAACCCACGGCGAGGCTACTGGGCACAGTGAGGATGCCGCTGTAAGCTCCGATAGCGAGGCCGGCACGGAGCATCGTCCCGATGCTGATGTTGACCCCAACAGTCGATCACACTTCCAGGACGCTATTGACGGTTACTCCGTAGAGACAGATCCTCACCGCCCAAGAAATCTTCATCTGCTTCCTACAACTTCTGCACTGCTTTCTAAAGTGGCTGATGATCCAGAAGACCTGCAAGATGTGGATGATGAGGAGCTGGACTCTCAACTTCTGGACGAAGAAGCCTCAAAACTAAAGGAACGCATATGGATTGGTATAAATGGTGACTTTCTGCTCGAACAAGAGTCTAAGAGACTCAAACAGGAGGCGGATATGGCTTCCGGGAATGCTTCCGTGAAGAAACGCGGCGGGCCACGCCGTAAGCGGAAGGCAGCATCGGACGCAGATGGCGTACTTGCAGACATCAAAGACGATTCAGGTCTCCATGCTGCACTCAAACTGGCAGAGGATACTGGTGACTTTACGACAGCTGACAATGTGAAGAACATGATTCAAAAGTCAAGTTTTTCAAAGAAGATTAACTACAATGCGATTGACGGCCTCTTCGGAAGCTCTTGAAAGTGAGCAAGTGGCTTAATGTCAATGGACATAAAACCCAAGCAGGTCGCTCAGCGCACAAACAAGCAGAAGAGAATGTCAGTCCCTTTTAGCACCGATAGTGTTGAAGTCGCTATATACGTATATTTACCAAAAGGAAGTAATGGCTCGCCCTAACAAAATTTTCCGGCGCATCTCATCTCATCTCATCTCATCTCATCTCATCAACATCTCCAGCGGGATCCAGAGAACAGGCAGGCTTTTCACATTACGAAATGGTGCGGAAATCCAGAGCGGCCATATTGCCTACCAATGTTATTCTGCTTCAGAACCTAGTTAAAAGAGATCCTCAATCATACCGTGAGGAATTCTTGCAGCAGTACTCTCATTATGAATCGCTGAGAGACATTTTCATGCTTAATGCAATGGAAAACCAGGTCGCTGATGATTCCAATACAAGCCAGTTTGTGGAGTTGGTTGGATTTGTGAGCCAAGTCTGCTCGTGCTTCCCAGAAGAAACTGCGAACTTTCCAAATGAGCTGAGACAGCTGGTTCTCGAATACCATAAGTCTTTGCCTTTTGAAGTTAGAGAGAAAATAATTACGAGCTTAACGATGCTTAGAAACAAGGGCGTTATTTCAGCAGAGACCCTTATCCAGACAATGTTTCCACTTCTAATCGCCTATTCATCGCATAGCAATGCGTTGGGGCCAAACTCGCATGCCAAGGAGGTGCGTAAGCTGGTTTACAGTACCTTGATATCTCTGCTAAAGAATTGTAACACGGGGTCTAAGAACCAGAAGCTCAACAAGTCCACGCAGGCAATCTGTTTCAACCTTTTGGAACAGCCCGACTCGCAAGGTGTTTGGGCGTCGAGATTGACGCGAGAACTTTGGAGAAGAGGTATCTGGGACGACTCAAGGGCTGTTGAAATCATGACTCAGGCGGCCCTTCACGATGACGTTAAAATCGCTTACTCAGGTGTGCTATTTTTCCTTGGCGCTGACAGAGAGCGTGAGGAAAACTTCGAGGACAACTCTGACGACGAAGACATTGATGTGGATGCTCTAAAGCACAAGATGCAAATCAACAAAAAGAGTGGCAAGCGTGGTAAAAAGCTAGAAGCAGCAGTGAAGTCTGTAAAGAAGAAGAAGGCCGGAGCCAAAACCCCACAAGGATTTTTGAACTTCAGTGCAATCCACCTGTTACGGGACCCCCAAGGTTTCGCTGATAAGCTATTCACTAAGCAGCTGTCAAGCAAAAACAACAACCGTTTTGACATAGATCAGAAAATCGCTCTGATGCAGCTGCTTTCGAGACTGATCGGTACCCACAAGCTGATGGTCCTGGGCATTTATTCTTTCTTCTTGAAGTACCTGACGCCAAAGCAAAGAGATGTAACAAAGATCATGGCTTCTGCCGCTCAAGCTTGTCACGACTTGGTGCCCCCAGAGACCATATCGGTGATGGTGCGCAAGATTGCTGACGAGTTTGTGAGTGATGGTGTAGCATCGGAAGTTGCTGCAGCTGGTTTGAACACAATTCGCGAGATATGTTCGCGTGCTCCACTAGCAATCGATGAGACCCTGCTCCAGGATTTGACGGAGTACAAGGGCTCCAAAGCCAAAGGTGTCAGCATCGCCGCAAAGTCGCTTGTGTCGCTGTACCGTGAAGTCGCGCCAGAGATGCTAAGGCGTAAGGACCGTGGTAAGGTTGCTTCCATGGAAATGCAAGATGCGTCTCGCAAGGGCAAGGAGTCGCGCAGACCTAAGTTCGGTGAAGAAAGTCATGTTCAGGGTATCGCAGGCATCGAGCTGCTGGCGCAATGGAAGAAGGACAACGAGAAGGTAGACGACGAAGAAGGGGACGACAAGAACTGGGAGGTCGCCGAAGACTCCGA
Organism: Lachancea thermotolerans CBS 6340; assembly: GCF_000142805.1. NCBI lineage: Eukaryota > Fungi > Ascomycota > Saccharomycetes > Saccharomycetales > Saccharomycetaceae > Lachancea > Lachancea thermotolerans. Next base: position 98,319 of record NC_013084.1, on the reverse strand, counting down.
CAGCGACGCAGACGACGACGATGGCGAGTGGGTCACCATGGAGAGCGACAAGGAGTACGACGTCGACATGGGCGACAGCGACGATGAAGACGCTAAAGCGGCGAAGAAGGCAGAGGCTGCCGAAGAGGATGAGCCCGCCGCTCCCGCAGAAAAGATTGATGCTGAGACCGCGTTCCGCGATCTGGCTTCCACTCGCGTGCTGACGCCTGCCGATTTCGCGAAGCTGCAAGAACTGCGTACCGAGCAGGGTGTTGCGAGACTGATGGGCGTTAGGAACGAAGAGACTGTTGACTCCGACCGCCTGGTGGGCCCTGTCAAGCACAAGAACACCAAGGAGGAGAGGCTGCAGAGTGTTCTCGAGGGACGTGAGGGCAGAGAAAAGTTCGGGTCCCGCAAGAAGAGCAGAGGCACCGAGCACTCTACCACGAATCGTGAGAAGCAGCGTAAAAAGAATTTTGTCATGATGATTCACAAGAGATCCGTGAAGGGCAAGCAAAAGATGTCGCTGCGCGACCGTCAGAAGGTGCTGCGCCAGCACATTACCAAGCAGAAGAAGCGGGGCTTTTAGTCCTAAGTAGGCGTTCAACTAAGTATTTGTACATTATCCAATGCATATATATGTTTTTTGGGGACAATCGTGGGAGCAGCTGAAGAGCCCACAGCGATATAACAGCGCAGATGCGACAACGCAGATGACGCGCGCCATATCGCCAGCGAGAACACCGCTCAGGCGGCCAGTCAGGGTCCTTCGTCAGAAGTGACATTAATCATTAGCGATGATAACCAAACTGCTTTGAGCTGGGAAGTGAAGCTGTAGTTCACACAGGCGTGACGGGTGTGACGAGGTTCCGGCTGTTTCCGTCCTCTTCCATTCGTCTTGCGTGAAATGCAGCGGCGCTTGGCGCACAATACGTATTCAATGACATATTCGCATTGGTCCGGAGCAGGGTGCGCCACCATAGCGTGGAATGAGCACTTAAGCGGTCCATTTGTGCTCATCTTTCACGCGAGATGAGTAAGATCATCTGGCGGGCATTTTGCCTGCTATCGCGACTAGTTAATTGTTTACGTTACCCGGACATATAGGGCCCCGAGTTCCATTGGGTCGAAAGCCAATCAAAAACGAGAACTCGAATAGAGCCCCGGGAACAAAGATATAAGGCCCTGGGAATATCTTAAGGTTCTTTCCCCGCATGGCACAAGAGCAGGCAGAAAAGTCAATTGAAGCATCAATCAGTGCGAATAGCCAGGATGTTGTCTAGAACGATTGCTGCGAATCAGCTGAAGAACAGCCTGAGGGCGTCGAAGCAGATTAGAAACCTGTCGATCCATGAATACCGTTCTGCGGAGTTGCTGAGGCAGTACGGCGTGGGCACGCCCGCGGGCGAGGCGGCGTTCGAGCCACAACAGGCTTACGACATCGCGAAGAAGCTGGGCCACGACGCGCTGGTGGTTAAGGCGCAGGCGCTGACAGGCGGACGTGGCAAGGGACACTTTGACACGGGTCTGAAGAGCGGTGTGCACATGATCGAGAGCGCGGAGCAGGCGCGGGATCTGGCGAAGCAGATGCTGAAGCACCGCCTGATCACAAAACAGTCGGGAGCCAAGGGCAAGCCCGTCAGCGCGGTGTATGTGGTGGAGCGCGTGAACGCGAAGCACGAGGCGTATCTGTCGATCCTGATGGACAGACAAAGCAAGAAGGCGATGATCATCTGCTCGAGCGAGGGAGGGATGAACATCGAGGAGGTTGCCGCGAAGAACCCAGACGCGATCAAGAAGTTCACGGTGACCGAATCGGAGGGCCTAACCGCGGAGACCGCTAAGCAGATCTCGAAGAGCCTGGGGTTCTCGGCGGAGGCCGAGGCGGACGCCGCGGACGCGGTGACGAAGCTGTACAAGATCTTCAAGGAGAAGGACGCGTCGCAGATCGAGATCAACCCGCTGAGCGAGGTTGAGGGCCAGGACACCAAGGTGATGTGCATGGACGCCAAATTCGGGTTCGACGACAACGCGTCGTTCAGACAAGAGGAGGTGTATTCGTGGAGGGACCTGTCGCAGGAGGACGCGGACGAGGTGGTGGCCAAGAAGTCGGACCTGAACTTCGTGAAGCTGCAGGGCAACATCGGATGCCTGGTGAACGGAGCGGGGCTGGCGATGGCGACGATGGACGTGATCAAGCTGTACGGCGGAGACCCTGCGAACTTCCTGGACTGCGGCGGTGGCGCTACGCCCGAGACGATCGAGACCGCGTTCAAGCTGATCTTGTCAAACGAGAAGGTGGACGGCATCTTCGTGAACATCTTCGGCGGGATTGTGAGATGCGACTTTGTGGCGCAGGGCCTGGTGTCCGCGACCAAGAACCTAGCCGTGAGCGTGCCGATCGTGGCGCGTCTGCAGGGCACGAACCTGGAGGAGGGCCGCCGGATCATCGAGGAGTCTGGTCTGAAGATCTACTCGTTCGACGAGCTGGACCCTGCTGCGCAGAAGGTGGTGGAGCTGACGAGATGAGGGAGCGCCGCGAGCGCCGCGAATGTAGCGAATGTAGCGAGCGTAGCCAACGTAGCGATATAGCGATTTCAAAATAAAGCGCATCTGACGTATAAGGGTTTTTACGCGGAGCTAAATTGGCAGAGCTAAACAAGATAGCGTAATCAACGCAGGGCGAAATCAGCAAAGCAAGCTCATCACAGCAGGCTCAATGCGGCTCCACAGCACACGGCCCCGGCCACGCCCGGCCTTCACACGCCAAATACTTTTTTCATATGCAATAAATACTGTACAACTATGGAGCTACACTATACATGACGGCGCTCGAATGCAAGGGAACTGCGCTGCGCGCTCAGGTGGCTGGCGACGGCTGGCGCGTCAGCGCGTGCTGCCGCTCCGACGGAAGGTGCGTGGGCGGAGGGCCGTTGATCACGTAGTTCGCCACCTGGCCGGGTGTGTCGCCCTGCGCGCGGCGGTAGTTGCAGATACGCGTCAGCTGGTACCCCGCCGTGCAGGCGAGGAAGAAGTTGACGGACGCGAGGAGCATGTTCTTGGGCTTGATCACGAACGACCAGCGCGTCCAGATGACGCCCGTGGCGAGCAGCGACAGGTTCTGCACGCCGGAGAGCTTGTCGACGGGGCGGCTGACGTCGCTGATGCCTGCGAACACGAGAGCCCATTTGAGCGTGGGGGCCTGCGGGGGAGGTTAGTAGGAGGAGCGGGGCGTGGGGCGGGCCCACGTGACGAGCTGCGCTCGTCACGTGGCACGGAGAGTGCGCGTCACGTGCGCGTCACGTGTACATACCCAGAAATGCACGGTTTTTGGCCCTGTTTCGCTGTTTAAAAAGCGCCGGAACGCTGCGCCGGCTGCGGACATGGCGGTGGCTGTGGGACGGAACAAAAGGCGCGCAAGGGGCGACTAGGGGGTGCGATCTTCTTCTAATGCGATGCGGCGCGCGGAGCTCGTGGGTCTCTTCGGGCGCGGGTGTTCTCTGTTTGGGGCTTTCTGCCGCTGCTAAGCTGAGCCCGCTCCGGCTCGCCGCCCACTGTTTTTTTATATGGCGTTTGGTACCCTTCCGCCGGTCCCTGGCTTGCGTTTAGCCAGGTCATGCGGCGTACGTGCCCGCTGCGCACCGCTGCGCACCGCTGCGCTTGGCCTCTTTTTTTTTCTCTTCGTACACCGTGGCACGACGCTTGCGGCCCGACTGGGCGCGAGCGGGGCCCGCCGACGCGCCGTAGGCGGCGGGCCGCGCAGTACCGCGTGCGCGGGGCCGGTTGCGGCAAAGACAAAGGCACGTGGCCGGCCGTGTACGCGGGCGTGGGCGTGAGCGGCGACGGCGGTAGCGGCGGGTGCTAACGCCGGGAGGGCGCGTGGAAGTGGTGAGTCAGGCGGTGAGTCACGTCGTAGAGGGGTACGAGCACGTGTGGGAACCGCGGAGCAGGCGTGAACGAGGTGTTGGAGAGCGAGACGCGCGGTAGGCGGACGCGAGGCCGCGGGAGCGCGTCGCACCGCACGGCCGCAGGAGCGCCGGCGCACGTGACAGGGCGAATCGCGGTGTGCGGCTCGCGAGGCCCATGGTAGGTTTTGGGGATGGCTGCGGGGACGGGGTGTGTGAGCGTGAGTGTGTCGCGGGGCGGGCGGGTGCGTCGCCGGGGACGGCGAGCGTGTCGCTGAGGACGGCGGGTGCGTGACGCGGGAATGTGTGCGTGCGCGTGGGAGCGCAAAAAGCGGCGGGGAGCGGGCGCAGGAGCGGGGCGTGCGTCACTGCGGACGGGCCGTGATATCACTCTGGACGGGATGCCATGTACTCACGTGACGTGTGCCATGCCAAACGGATGTGCGCCAGCACGTGACGTGTATCACACAGTACGTGGAGTATCGCTACACACGGATTCACAGGACCCACAGCGTCATCTCGCACGCGCCCTCCCCTCACCCCCCACGAACGCCACGCGCGCAATCTATCGGCGCCCGGCCCTGCCCTATATAAAAACTCGCCGCCCGCGCGCCGCCGGCCTCCACGCCCCTACCGCGCTCCACGCACACTTCCTACCCCCACCCGTCCCAATGGTCCCTGTCTACACCTACGACGACTCCGCCGCGCTCTCCCGCGACCTCGCCCTCTACATCCTCGCCCAACAGGACGCCGCGCTGCAGCGCGGCGACCGCTTCAACCTCGCCGTCAGCGGTGGCTCGCTACTCAAGGCGCTGCGCGCCGGCCTCGTCGAGGACGCCGAGCTGCGCGCCCGCGCCAACTGGGCCCGCTGGCACGTGTTTTTCTGCGACGAGCGCATCGTGCCCCTCGAGCACGCCGACAGCAACTACGGCGCCTTCAAGGCCCAGGTGCTCGACCCGCTGCTGCAGCACGATGGCGTGCTGGGCCCCACCTGCTACGCCATCAACGAGTCCCTCGTCGGCCTCGGCGAGAACGACCGCCTCGCCGCCGAGTACGAGTCCCTGCTGCCCGCGCAGTTCGACCTCATCCTGCTGGGCTGCGGGCCCGACGGCCACACCTGCTCCCTGTTCCCCGGCGACACCCACAGCTACCTGCTCGACGCGAACACCGACCGCCGCGTCGCTTGGTGCCACTCCTCCCCCAAGCCGCCCGCGGACCGCATCACCTTCACCCTGCCCACCCTGGCCTCCGCGCACGCCCTGTGCTTTGTCGCCGAGGGCGCGGCCAAGCAGCCCGTGCTGCAGCGCATCCTGCAATCCAGCCCTGACACTTCCCTGCCCGCCGCCCTGGTCACCGATCGTTTTGCTCAGCGCGTGTCCTGGTTTGTCGACAGTGCAGCGGTCCAAGACTTATCCGTGCCTGCAGTCACCTATAACCATTGATCGGCGCGCCACAGCGCCCTGAACTTTCGGTCGCCACCACTACCTGCTCTGCACGGACCCATGCTTCAGGCCCTGCGCCCTGCGCCACCATTCGGGATTTGCGGCCCCGTTCCCTGTCTTGGCGGTGTCCACCGTCGCACGCTTCTTCATACATACGCTCTCACAACATAGATTTGCTGTAACCCATACGTACCTGTCCCTTCCAGGCCTCTCTGTCCACCGTCGTGCGTCTTCCTTGCACAATCGCTTGCGTGAGTCCCCGAGAAAGACTCGAGGGCCTTCTATGCATGATTGCACGTGCCTCAGAAGACGCATGCGGCTTCCATGCACTTCCATGCACCTGTCAATGCAGAGATTTGCATAATGCGGTGCCTAGGAGACGTGCCTACAATTGTTGATCGATTCCTGCAAAAGTTCTTTTTCACGCTAACAAAAATTTTTCAGACCCTGGAAGTGAAGTTCAACGGTTTGGAAGAATGGTTTAAAGTTGCAGCCAAGAAAGGAACCTTGAGACAGACACATATCAGTGGGGAACCGACAACAACAGAGCAGCGACACAGCAGTGAAAGGAGGGACTTCAGCAGAAAGGAACGATCTACTTCCCTGTCCAGCGGCCAGTGCACAGTTAGTGGGAATACCGGTGTGCGAGCGCGAAGGAGTTTCAAGCAGGAAAAAAGCACGCAGCGGATCGCAGAGGTTCGACAGCACAGCAGCGCACAGAGCCAGCAAAGCGGCCCGTGAGCGCGCAAGCATCCCCCCAGTTTTCCCGGCGCGCAGCCCGTACCCCGAGGTGCGCACACACACAGCAGAGCCCGGCCCGTCCCCGCGCGCAAGCGATCTGAGCGAGCGTGTCGGAGCGATGCAAAACAAGACCTTCATACACCAGCTGCACGCGATCCTGCAGCAGCCCGAGCTGGAGCGATGGATCCGGTGGGAACCCGACGAGCAGCTCCGCGGCGTGTTCTCGCTGCGGCCGCACGACGCGGCCTTCTCCACAAACGTGCTCAAGCGCTACTTCAAGCACGGAAACGTCAGCAGTTTTGTCCGCCAGCTTCATATGTACGGCTTCCACAAGCTGGCGGCGCCCACGGCGCCGACCAGCACCGAGCCGGCCAGTCCGGCCACCAGCCCGGCCGCCAGCGCAGGCTCAAGTGTAGCCGGAGGCGGCACCAGCAGTGCGGATGGCAGCGCGGGCGCCGCGGCCACAACCGCGGGCACCAAGTCCGGCAAGAGCGCTGTCGTGTGGCAATTCTCGCACCCTTCCGGTGCGTTTTGCCGAGACAGTACCATGAGCGAGCTTGGTCGCATCCAGCGCAAGAGCGGCGGCGTCGGCAAGAACGGGAAGCGCAAAAACGTGCTCTCCGCCGTGTGCGTGAACTACGTTGACACCACTGCCGCAGCGTCCATTGTCTCGAGGCCTTCCTCCGCGATGTCGGGGAGCGACGAGGCCCCCCAAATGACGCCGCTGCCGAGCCTCAGGCCCTTGACCACGCCAGCTCCCCCAGAATCGGCAAGAAGCCCGTCCTCCCCTGATCTGCTCTCTCAGAAGGGCTCCAGCGGGTCCTCTAATTCTGTTCCCCAGTTATCGGCTTTGTACCCTGGATCCACGCCTGTTCCAGCAGGCCCTCAAAACCTGACTTTGCAACATCTTCAACACAATATCAATCTCATCCAGAGGGGCATGGTCACAATACTCGATGTACTCCAGCAGTTCCCCCCACAATCTTCCACCGAGGCTGAGACCATCTCTGCAACGTTGCAGGCGCTGAGAAATGATATCATAAGTGCGGACACCAAATGGACTCACCTCAGGTATCCTATCGTTTCCGCACATTCCAGCTTTAGCAGCGTGGGCTCGTCCTTCTCCAATGCTCCTCCCGGGTCCGGCAGCCGCTTCCCCAGTCTCTCGACGCAAAAAAGCTCTGTGTTCAGTAACACGCGGTTCAGTAATGCCAGCATACCGAGGAGCTCCTCCTCAGGCCAGAGTACAACTGACAATTGGGGTTTAGCCCCCCCTCACAAGAAGAAATAAGGGGCCAGCACAAGAGCGGATCTTATGGACAGTTCCAAGAAGTATCAGCGGGTTCTCATACGTCTAGTATTTGCTTTTGATTTTGTTTTTCATTCGCAAGTTACTCTAACTTCGGTTCACTATCAAGAAAGGTTTCGAAGACATCTTATTAAGTCTGATTGTAATATTATCACAGGAAAGTAACAACTATGTACCATACGCATTTTTTAATTTCACACTAGCATGACCATGGTAAACAGTGCTGGCGCGCCCCTGAGCTGAAAGCGGGGTTGTCGCAGTGTCATTCAAAGAAAAACTAAAAAAAACGTGTATTCCTAGTAGCTGCGCTTCGCTGCATGTGCTCGGAGAATAGCTGGTACTGTGCCCAACTATCCATTAACTTTTTGTAGTTGATCCCTGCTTTATTTGTACAGGCGCTTCAGCGATGGAGTCTTGCTCGATGTCGCCCCCAGGAACAATTGCTTCCGGAGAAATTGGCGACGGAAGAACCACTGGTGGCATCATAGGGACCATGTGAGGGGGTGCAACCGGCATTGGCATAGGCGCGGGCCAACTGCCGCGTGGGCGCGGGTACGATCTGCCACCATTTTGCTGGTTAAACATTGCGTTCAAAAATTTAGGGTTGTACTTCCCCAAGAAGTCTTGCCTCGCGTTGTTATAATAATAGTTTTTGCGCGATGATGGTCGAGAGTTGTTGGTGGAAACCATAACGGTGTCTCCGTTACTGATGGATTTTGCGCGCTTCTGCGCAAACGAAACGTACAACGTGTGATTCTCGTCCACCTGATATCTATCAGTGATCAACATGGCTCGCGAAGCATCAAGGGGATTTTTGAAGCAGACAAACCCGTATCCCTTTGACGATCCCAGCGCCGGTTCGCTTTGCTTGGCAAAAGTGTTATCACTTGAGCCATCGTTTTTGCTGCCACCCACGGTGATAATCTTGGCGCTGATTATCTCGCCAAAATTTTCATAGAACTGAAAAAAATCTTCGTCCCTCCAAGATAGAGGCAAGTGTTTCACGTAAAGGTTCGACTCTTGCTGATCTTTCGTGGGGATTGGTAGCATAAATGGAGAAGGAGGCATCATGCCTCCTTGCGAGTGCATCTGGAAGAAAGAGTCATTACGAGAAGATGGAGCCGTAGAACTCTCTGGCGTAGAACTTAGCGATGGAGGGGCTCCGTATCGATGAGATAGCTGCGGAGGGGGAATGTAGCCTTGGTGCGGCGAGGGCGAAGAATTAGGAGAGCTATCCGCTGCAATATCATGTGGGCCCAAGTCGCTAGGAGCGGGGTACCTTGCATTTGGCGGATTGCCGTAGAACCCAAAGCCTGCTTGAGATCCGCTGAAAGGGGCGTAGAAAGAGATATTTGTCATGCTCTTTTGCCTTGAGGAGGGAGAGCGTTCACTGTGGCGCCTACCACGGTATTCATTATGGTTCTGATGATGATGATGATGATGATGGTGGTGGTAATGGGATTGAGGCTTGGATTGAACAGCCTTGTTGACAATGAGCTTATTGCCTAGCCACTCCATATCGTTAAACTTTTCAATTGCGCCAAGGGCTTGGGTGTGGGATGCAAACTTAATAAAACCATAGCCCTTGAGAGGTGACTCCTCGTGCTTGCTAACACAGGTTTCAATGTCATCAGTCTTGTCATCGTCGTCCTTATACTCTATGTCACTTTGACTGTTACGCTTGGGCAGATAGTAGGAAACGATTTGCGAAGTTTCGCCGCCATCACCAAGTCGCTTCTGAAACTCGGCAATGACGTCCTCAGGGGTGATGAGTTTCCCTTGTACATCCTCAATTGGAAGATTTCCTATGAAGACACCTTTGAACCTTTCGTCGTCGTTGTCTTCTTTGATGTGGTCCCAGTGGATACGCTCCCGCTCCTTGCGCTCCACATGGTAATTGATGAACAGCGGTGACCCATTCATCAAGTTGCCATTGAGCTCCTTGATGCAGCGGGAAGCCTGAGAACCCAGCGGGTAGGACAAGAACCCATAACCTAACGAGTCACCCGTGTTGGAGTCGCAAATGATTTTCATGGAAAGCACGGGGCCGAATTTCGCAAACACGGGTACCAGATCATCAATTGTCAGATCTTTAGGAATGCCCCTCACGTACAAATTGCCTGGATGGGTAAGCGCGTGAGCGTTGTCGCTGACCGACCATTTGCTGACGATGGTGGACTCCCCCAAAGCGGCGACAACGCTGTCCCGCACCACTTCGAGGTCCGCCCAGTGCTTGAACTGGGCCTGCAGTACATAGTCGTAGAGCCAAGAGCCGCCTGCAGACGACTCGTCGCTGTGAAAGTCGGCGAACTCTTTGGTGCCCGACTCGTGCATGTAAACGTCCTGATTCTCGCCAAGCACTGCAAGCCTGCTGCTGTCGGATAGATACTCGTAGTTCTCAATGACCGAGGGGTTAACCACAAAGCCTTTGCGCGCATGGGAGAGCTCAGAGAGCTTGTTGACCAGTTGTGTCGTTTTGTAGTCCAATAGCTGGTTGTCGACCCACTTGATGCGCACCGTCAGCAAGTTTGTGTTGGCGAGCTGGTCCAGTTGCAGCGCGCTTGAATTGGGCGAGTTGCTCTTGGAGGGAAACTCTTCCTGGCTTTGGTCCCGCTCCAGGCTCCGGGCTCCGTCCTCTTCGCTAGTCCCACTCGACTCCGCGGCCGAGCCTTGGCCAGTACCCGGGGTCTGCTCCTGTGCATGCGTCCGAGTTTGCTCGCGACCCCGCGCTTCCTGCTCGCCCGCCGGCTCTTGCTCTGTACCCACCGCAGTCGGCGACCCGACGGCTTCCTGCGGCCCCTGATCCGTGATTGCCACGTCCGCTAGCGCGCTGGCCACTTGCTCCGTCTGTTCTGCCACTGTCATAGTTCACACTCCTTGCGAAATCCTGCAATGCTTCTTACTGGGCTTTTCCACAAAGGTATATGTAACTGGAGCCAAGCTTTTCCGAAACTCGCTTTCAGAGTTGTTACCCACAAAAATCACTCTGATCACGCTCTTCTAAAACCCACCCGGATGTCCCACAATATTTCAGACGCACAATCCCACCGGCTCCGGACTCTTGTCTAGCCACTTCCGACCCCGAAACTCGCTGGCCCTTACTACGCCGCACCGGTTCCAAACACGCGCAGATGCAGCCTTAATGGAGGTGCAACAATTTCCGCTCGTTACGGGAAACCGTTGTAGAAAAGTGCCTGGAAAGTGCTCTACGGAAATTCGTACGAGAACGTAAGGCACATTATGAATTACGACCCGCAGTCGCACCAGCACTTTGTTATTAATAACTTTGCGCGTGCAGTAGCGGCGCAGCTGGCGCAGCCAAACAACTTCGCGGCACTTTCTCGCGCATTCCGGCCTGTCACATGGCTCAAAAGCGAACTTAGACCTCACGTGGAGCGCCGTTGAATCAGCCCATGTGTAACAGTCGGTGGAGTGCAGGGTATAACACATCCTTAAGGCCGGGAACCTTGCCTGCAGGACATACTCTGCGACCTTTCGCCCTCGAGCCGCGGGGCCGTGGCGGGGCCGTAGCCGGGGCGATGTGGGTATCCTGCGCGGGCTCCGTAACCCGTGTAGCAGTGCAACAGTAGCAGACCTTAAACGGGGAACTGATAGTAGTGATAGAGGCGCGATGACACGCGAAAAATTTTAGGGGCCCTCCCTCAAGCTTGTAGATAGCGCATTTTTGTCTTGTTTTCGTAATAGCTAGGGAGGCTGCTGACCAACCAACATTCTTGTTGCAGTTTCTTGCTGCTCGGGGGTGTTTGACGTGCGGCAGGCGTTCGAAGGCCGCGTTGATCGCCATTGAATAGGCCCGACTGCGCCAAATTAGCTTCCTGTCTCCATAGCTTCATGAGTGGCGAAGGCCCGCTCGGCGCAGATGCCGCGAAGCGACCGAAGCCGGTGACCCTAGTGGGACCAGGCCATTAAGTGGCTTTCCGTCGTATAGGCTTCTGCCATTGCCCGCCGGCAATGTTCCTCTTCTGTCAAACTGCTTCAGAAATCCTCGAGCGCTTGGCTAACTCTTAGTTTCGCCAAAAGCTACCGCTCGATGTGCCGATATGCGCCGTACTTGCTCGCAATAGGTCCGTTCACACATAGGCTTTCGGCTGAATTCCTTGCGCCATGTTCAATAACCAGACTCTCTTCTTCTTGTATCAAGGGCTCGAAGCCGCAAACTACATAAACACGGCTTTTATTATCAAGGTCCGATGACAAAAACACTTCGTGTTCTGTTGAGCCCAGAGGTACCTGCATACCTGTGTGTCGACCTATGTTCCGAGCCGAGTTCTCAGAAGCAAAAGCTCAGGAAGATTCATGGCTCCAAGACGCGGGGGAAAATTCACAGCGACCTTTCCACTCAAAGGACTGGGATCAAATTATCAGGACGTTGGCTCCTATTCCTTCCTAAAGTTTAGTTGCTAGAGTTATAGATTAAGCCCCACTCCCGAGACTTCGCGTAGCCGCGGATCTAGATAATCGTATTTTATGCTTATAGTTTTCGCTGCCTTAAACTGCGCTTTCAGGCAATCGTTTGTCAAAGTCTACATAAGTGCCTCACCATGGGTTTCACATACCATTCAGGGTGTCACGAAGCACAGATTTGTCTTGAGTGAACTTGGACTCGGCAGTAATGTTGGCAACCACACTGCCTTGCTTCTTTCTTCGGGAATGCTGCGACGGTGCTGGTCGCGGAATGTTGTAGCTTTCAAGACAGTCTGGGGGCAGTGAATGCAGCCAGCCACGCGACTCTAATAAACTCATGAATCCTCTCAAGCTTTCCACAGAGCTTATTGTGGCTTTGGAGCCTATAATTATGAGTTTGCACTTAGCTCGCGTCATGGCGACGTTCACGCGCCGTAGCTCCCTTAGCAGCGAGCCGCCGTTAAGACCGTCGTTACTACGCACCATAGAGATAATCACACATCGTTTGTCTCGCCCTTGAAACTGGTCTGCTGTCAAAATTTCAAGCTCGTTATGCTCTTCAGCCTCAAACATTTTTCGAAGTATTCGTAGTTGCGCTCGATAGAGTGTCATAACACCAATGTCGCGACGGCTGACGCCACAACGTACCATAGCGGCAACGCACTGCCAAACAAGTTCGGCTTCTCCCGGATTTTTGATGTTGTCTTTCTCGGCGATCTCCTGGAAAGCAGGACATTTGTCGTGGTCCAAGAACACCACCCTTTTTTCGCTGTTTAAAACAATATCAAGCCACTGTCCGTGCTTTCCGGGAACGTGCATAGTATCAAGTTCCGCCATATGGGGAATTTCAAGCTTTTGGTCACGAACCTCCTCGCTCACACACTTGAGCTTCCCATCATATATGAGGTAATTTGATAACGTCATTATATCTTCACACATCCGATATTGATGGGTCAACTCCACTACACTGTCGGGATGCTTTTCACAAAGCATTTTGAATAGTGATAAATCCAAACCGCCGACTCGAGCTGCGTCGTTCTTCACTAGCGGTGGAAGCTGATAATGGTCTCCCACAAGCACAAATCTTTCGGCGAACTTAAGTGGCCCTACACAAATTGGGAGCGAGAGCTGGCTTGCTTCATCTAAAATCACGTAATCAAAGTCTTTACTTCTTAACGACAGCAGGGTATCGTGAATGTTCAAGCATGTTGTTGCGACGACAGAAGGTTTTTCTACTTGCTCTTTGAATTTTTCGAAAGTGCTGGCTTCCGTGAAGTCGGGAACAAACTCCCACGCCTCTTGATGTACTCTGTGCTTGTGACCTAGTCTGCAGATGTCTATGTCACAGTTTTTAAGCTTGATAAGGATATTATCTATGGCAGAATGCGTGTACGACGTTAAAAGTATCGTTTTTCCACGAGCAACTAGCGATTTGACTATCTCAACAATAAGTGTCGTTTTTCCAGTGCCGGGCATGCCTAGTATTAAGGCGTAGTCATCGAGTCGCATGACCTTTTCAAATGCTTTCCATTGATCCTCATTAAACCTAGATTTTAAACCCTCATCGTAAGGAACACGCGGCGGTTCAGACGGAGCCACAAAGCGGGGGGTTCTGCCATCTACTACGATCTCTCGAGTTTTCTGATCACCGCCCCAAGACCTCTTGAACGCAATCTCCTGTCCCGTTGATGGATCTGTAGTTACAGCGCCTTCGGGTACAGAAGGCAAGAAAAGATTCAGGAGATTGAATCTTGCCAGAGCCAGTCCTTGTTGCACTTCATTTCGATCAATTCGATAAGTAATTGACTTTTGGCCCAACTTTGCAGATTTAGAAGGCATAAGAACAGTCTCCAGCACTTGTTTCCTGCCCTTCTCGAAGCCAGGCGCACGAACATTATTACTTTGCAGCCTTCGTGAAGTTGATATGGTTATCTCCATGGTCGAAATTGAAACAACTCTTCCAGTGCACAGCGCAAAATGTCCAGCTTCATCACTTATAATCACCATGTCATTTTTGGAAAGTTGAGAATTAATTAATGAAGGAAGTGACTCTGCAGCTCCTTCTTTCCGACAAAATGTGTACCGAATAAGCTTAGATTCACTGTCATCCTCGGATGCAACAATAACTAAATTGCTTACGCACTTTCCGCTGAGGGATTCCCTTGTTTTACTATCAATCAAAAATATTTCATTATTAATACCTTTCAGACTCGACTCTTCTTTGACAATAAGGTCCTCGTACCTCATATAGAACTCTTTGTAATTCAGTCGATTGCTAGTAAGGTGGCCCGTTAGTGCTTCATACTCCCCTTTTTTGAGCCCGCTCTCCTTCGGGCTCCCGTCTTCACATAGATTGTTTATGACCATGCATTCCGTTTTGGAGTAACAATTGTCACACGCTGCAGATCCTAGGATAGAGGGTAGCGTGGTCCCTTGCCACTTGTTTTCTGTCACTTCGGAAAGCTCATGTCTCAAATATTCTGAGATGTGGTTTCTCAGGACTATTAAATGTTTAAGTGAGTGTAATAGGGTATCGTGTTTCGTGAAGTCGTTAGTTTTGGTGTAGAACAGAAGGAAAAAGTTCACCGGGAGCTCGTATCTGTCGCTGAGTAACAAGTTATAAATTGTACCTTGTGCTTCATGGGAGATTGACTTAAACTTTCCTGTCTTCAATTCCAGCGGTGCAACAAAAGTTGAATCATTAGGTAATGTTGTCTCAACCGTTGCATCTATGAATCCCTTTAGACCATACATTGGTGACCAGATATTTTCTTCAATGTCAATGATGTTAGAGATTGACATCTCTTGCTTATTTGCGAAGCTGCGAGCACTAGGAAAGGTGCGGCTTTTATCCCGTTTCACAAAAGCATCCAGAAATTGTTTGATGTTTGGAATATGTTCTGCCGTTATTTGCTGCAAAAGTGCATCCTTGGTGCTTTGACACATGATGATGTCGGCCACGTAATTGTCGAGAATTCCATCCAAAAAGGAGGACATGCGCTCCTGCAAAATATGAACATGGTCGAGCTTGTATTTGAGACACATTTGCACAAGCTCATGAACAATATTTCCGACGAGGGCCGGCAAACTTGGTTCGCCCGGTCCTGATATTTGGTTCGACAGCAGTGCTCTTCTTTCGCACTCAACGGCCCTTCCGACAGTTGTAGCTGATATAAGGATATCAGGGTTTAAAATGAGGAGATTATCATTTATCTTACCAGTTTCAGGATCTCTATCATCTGAAAAAAGTCTTCTGTTTGTTGTGTTCGAGCCACTAATTGTGTGAACTACGTCGCCTTCTTTGAAGGTTAGCCGGGACCAAGGCGATCTGACCACAAGGTTAGAGACGGACCCTTTATGATCAAGGCACTTTAGCACCTTTTGTAGCCCCTTGTTGGAAACAAGAAACTCTTTTGATTCAATAACAACCCACCTTTCCATACCCTCCCGAGAAGTAGCGCAAAGAGCTTTCTCAACATAACTTTGCCACTTCTCTGACTCATTGAGATTTTCTTGTACAACAACATTCTGAGAAAATCTAGCTTCAACTGATTCTATGGTACTCTCGAAATTCACTTTCTCTGGTGCACAACTCGGGTCAGCTTTGTGTTGCCCTGTCTCACTTGATTGAAAATACTCGAGCAAGGAGTCATCTTGCGTGCCATCAGAACTCAGTAAGTTGCTTTGTTGAGAATTTGCTCCTTCATTCTCATGATTTGTTGGCCCCCGTTCATTACTGGGGTTGCTGACGAACTTTTGAGTTAGTAGTTCAATCAGCGATTCGTCATCTTCATCATCTTCCTCGTTTTCGTCACCGGTGCTTTCGGCGTTGTCTGTTCTCTCTTTGTTCTCTTTGGAACAATGGTCCTCTGAGCTGCACCTTAATTTATCATCTACCTCGACTCTTTTGGTGCCTCCATGAGCAAACAAAGAATCATTTGTCAGCAAAGAGTCTTCCTGTATGCCACCTTGCCTTTCCCGAAGGCGCTGTGACACCATTTTTGTGGGGGACGAAGGAATGTCTTTTCCTTGAAAGGGCGGCTTAATCTCGAATCCATCTTCGATGTCATTGATTATCTCGTCAATATCACGAGTCGAGGCCCGGGATGGAGGTTGTAAGCTAAAGCTCTTGGGTACTGAGTTTGTTCTGAGTGAACTCTTTTTACTTGCCATGACTGCCGCATCTGGAAGCATCTCTTGTCCATCATGCATGTGAGGAAAGTTTAGTACTCTTTTAAACTTATTGGGAACGATAGGAGTGGAAGATTCTTTAACCACATGCTCGATTGCACTGTCCTCTGATGTGGACTTGTAGCCGCGATCCCGGTCAGAGAAGTCTGCTCTGGGGTTTTTGAAGGGTGAGTACTGCCATATGACTTCTTCTGGCGGAGCATCTTCGAGAACTTTTGGAACTCCAACTGCTGAGGTACTTGCTTTCGAGGGCTTGGATACAGCTTTTAGTGTAGTCGGAGGCTTCGGTACAAGATTGGGATCATGATCTACGCGCGGCGCGTTAGCAACTTTGGATTTTCGCACTTGCGATAAAGAAAGAGATTGCAGAACAGGAGGTTCGGATGAAGCTCCCCTAGTTAGCGTATCCACAGGTGCGAATTTGTATTTTTTTTTGCTTTGCACAGCTTTCTTCCGCGAAGCCCTCGTTACCGCCGAGCTCCTTGAAGGGTGATGCTCATGTTCTTCTTGTTTTGATCTATCAGGAGACGCCAAAGGGCTAAGCCCATGCTTCTTGGTCTCATTAGAGCGCATAACATATATGCAGCCAATCCTGGCCCTGTGCTCGTAGCCTGAAGATAGGTGAGCTTTTATACTTCACAGGCGTGAAGTCAATTTTAAAACACTCTCCTTTTGGATATTAAAAATGTCGTTAAAAACTATGTATACAGTCCCATCATCAACCGGCTGGAATAAATGAATACCAGACGCCCGAGTGGTTCACGTGAGGAACATGTCAGGATGATGACTGATGGAAGTTGAACAAACATCAACGCTATTGAAAGCGTCTATTGGAGGCTGCCAAATTCATGCCATACAGCTTCAATATATTCGTAGGCTATGGATTTCCCTTCAACTTGCGAACACTGGTTGCGGTGAGCTCACAAAGATCTTATCGAACATTCATCCCTGATGACATCTTACAAGGAATGACGAGATGCAAAGCATTAGGAGGCCTTAGCGCAACCCCGGATCCAAAATCTTTAGAAAAGAAATGGGTTGACCGTCTTGAAGCGAGCAGGTTAAATTGTGCGCAAGTAGTTCCTAGGAGGGGTGTGGCGCTTGAACTGGACATAGCTCTTCAAAAAGTTCTTCAATATCTTTCAGCATGATCGCCTTTTTGTCTGCAAGAGCTTTGGTGCTCTCTTTATCAAGAGAAAACCCTTGAGAGGATTTGATTCGCTGTTTCAGTCTGGAGACTTCTATCTTTAGACGCATTGTTATTCTGCCCACTTCAGCATTTATATTGATTGGAATACCAGCGGGCTTAGTTGCAGATGAGATTTTCGTAAGGGGGGCAGCTGGCAGGGATTTGATTTGACCGGTGGTTGAATCATCTTGTTCCTCATCTTCGCTACTATCAAGATTTATCACAAGGTTATTCAGCCACTGAGGCTGCTCTCTTGTTCTGCGTCTTTTAATCATACTTCGTCCTTTTTTATCAATCGCTAAACCACTCCGCGTTGTTAGTTGACGTTGTGAAGATGGCACAGGTTTTGTTTCAGCGCTTCTTTCATGATCATGCCCTTCATACACCTCCTTTTCTTTCCCCACGTTAGGAGGCGTCAATACTGATGGGGTAGGAGTAGGTCGCCCAGCCTTTTCGTAAACACATTGCAAGAATTGAGAATTAACTCCCGCTTCTGCTACTATTTGAGTGAAACTAAATCCGAGCCTGGATAGTTCTGTCACAGCGTCAATAACTTGTTTTCCTTGTTCTTTCCGCAATTGCAGTGATTTCTGTAGCTTCCTCTTCTCGGTTATTGAGTTTAACAGAGCTTTCCGCTTGGACTCAAGTCTTTCTTTAATACAGTTCACCTTTTCATCGGTTTCACTATTGCTAGCAGAGCGCTCTCTATCAACTGCGTTCATAAATGCTCGGGGTTCATTCTGCAGCTTGACCTCATCGGCTAAATAAGATTTTTATCATGTTATCGTACATATAGATGATATTAGCAGGACAAAAAGCACTCTATTCCAACGTACAAATCAAGTGTTAGTCGAAATGTCACTTGGATGGAATCTCTAAAAGCACAGAGCTGAGCCGGCTCATAAGATTTATAGCCAAGAAAGGTAATACTTTCACAACACATGCATTGTTTGACGTTTTCGGTAACGGATATAGCATTCGGCCTTCAAAAGTCAAACATGGAGGCCTTTATATTGACCCGCAGTCTGTACGTTTAGAGACAATGTGTTAAATTAACGTGCCAATACTAAAATACCTATGCAAAAACGTCTTCTTTCTCTGGCTCAAGTTCTTCATTTTCCACCATGTCGCTGAATTGAAGGAAATGAATTGAGCGATGCAGTTCGTTGTAGAACTCGATTGGAATATCCAGCTTAAGCTCATATTTAGCTGAAGGACTGAAAACTGCGCTCATAAACGCGTAATTCCAAACATCGTTTGATGGAACTAAGAAGTTGCCAGTAACACGGTCTGAAAGCATCAACTGTGCGTGCTCACTAAATTCGGGGTCAAATCCTTGTGGTTCTGCGTCAAACAGATTCTTATTCGATGAGCCCCAGGAATATCCTTCCTCAGAAACAGTGTAGGCTGCCAACGAGATCGATCCAGGATTCAGGCATACAGACAAACTCACCAGGTCTTTCTCGCCTTTGAAAATATTCGAATGTGTTGTGACCTCAGGGGCGGACATATATTTGAGCTCCTGGCTTTGTGTGTGAGTCCACCCTAGCAATTCCAAATCCTGCAAATAAGGCGAGTACTCTGGGAGCATACTTAACTGAACGGTATGAGTATTGCCCAGTTGAGGTACGATAACTATGGTCCTAATTTCTTTGACTTTTTCATGACCAGCCGCTTTCTTACCGAAAATGTAACCCGCAACCTGCGCCTTCGTGTCTGAAATCTCCACGAACCTCTTCAGTAAGTTTTTGGGTAGAATGAAAACATCTTTTTCTTCGACAAAGTCATCTGACGCCAGGTAAATGGTTTTCAGACGCATGTAAAGTAAAGAATTTGCTATAGCGCGCTTACGCCATTCATTTTTCGTGCTGAATGTTTGTGTCTCGAAGTTAGTTGAAGTCACAACCATAATTTCTTCTCCCTGCGCATTCGTGCTTTTAATTTTCATGGCGGAACCTGAGGACGAATCCAGACCATTTGAATTTTGGGTTGTCTTTGACATCTCAAGCTCAGCCATTTGTTGCCTCTTCACAGATGGTGCCTTAATGTTTTGACCCAATATCAGATCCTTTATTTCAGTTTGCGTTAACGATGCAATGTTAACGTTATATTTTTTGCCATATTCCACGAGAATGAGGTCTCTCATTTGGGATTCTATCTCAATCCACTGATCATCTGAAAACGAAGGCCATAAATGGTGCTCTTTGATAGGTATAGTTGGGTCTGCCTTCAAAATCATCTTTGCCCTTTCTTCGTTGGTCCGTAATGCCCTCAAAAGAAGAATCAACCTTGAAAAAGCTGTGTAAGATGATACTCGCTCAAGCCAATCATCGTATATATTGAAAAGAACCATTTGAGGCTCCGTTGCCTTCGTGACAACGTCCGAAAGCTTTTCAATTGCCATTGATGCCGAAAATGGAAGTTTTAATTCAGTTGGCCTAATTGAGATGTTTGGGAAGTCAAGCATGTGGACCTCTAAGGGGTCTAGCATGGCCTTACGCGTAACGATTACTTGCTTTGGCTGCTCTTCTTTAGGAAGCGACCTTATTAAAGCGCTCGTTTCTTCAGCTGTTTTCCATTTTGCTAACTGGCTTAGACGCTTTTGACCCGCCCATACTGATGTGTGTATAATTTTCAAGAAAAGTTCACCAGTTTTAGGGTTTAAAGTAAAGATACAGCCATTGATAGGTTTGGTCGCAATATTTCCCTCGTAAGTTGTATGAACTGCGACTCGATAGACGTTGGTATCATCAATGAATAACTTGGTCTCGTCGCTGAAAAGTTCAGCATAATTGGACGAGTTCAAAAACGGTTCTTGGGTTTGGGATTGGTAAATTTGCAGGCCCTTCCTGATGCGTTCGCGTAGAACATACAACGATGGGTTGGCTTTCATTATTGTCTTCATACCGTTTTGTAACAACGTTTTTAAACCGTCGAACCAGTTGCCGTATGCATCATACATGTTATAAGCCAAGTCAATTCCGATCATAACGCCAGTCGGCGAAGGATACATACTGACATTATCAGTAGTGTAATCAAGAAACTTTGCCCTGACGTAGCGCGAAATATCGTGAGAATCATAATCTCCATATCTAAGTTGGACGTCTATCCATACCTTGCTCGAGTTAGACACGTTGAAATTATCATTTGTATTGTGAAGTAGGGATGGGCTAGAGACATTCCAAGTGTGATTGCTTGACAAAGTTACATCAGCAGCAGACGAATTCATCTTGTAAGACTT
Organism: Lachancea thermotolerans CBS 6340; assembly: GCF_000142805.1. Classification (NCBI taxonomy): domain Eukaryota; kingdom Fungi; phylum Ascomycota; class Saccharomycetes; order Saccharomycetales; family Saccharomycetaceae; genus Lachancea; species Lachancea thermotolerans. The sequence goes on along the minus strand of NC_013084.1, from coordinate 77,897 downwards.
GCGAGGGTGTATTGCTTCTTTTTCAACAGACTCGATTTGCAGCATATCCATCTCACCATCCAATACTTGGCAAACATCAAACACAATACTTTCGTGGATCTTTTGCCACAAATGAGCCCTGAAAATTTGAATCAAAGATATCTTTAAAGTTGGGATTTTACCATGCAAAAATATACCAGTGAGATCAAGTTGGACTAAAAATCCAACATAAACATTTGCTCTGTTGATTGTAGGCGACCACCACAAGGTAAATCTACGGTTGGGAATTTGGCTCAATCCAGTTCTTTGGGCATGTGTTAGTTTTTTGAATTGCATCGAGTCTTCGAACCCCGATGCCTTCTCCCAAAACAGCCCTTCCCAAGAGTTGAACCCAGTGCCTTTGAACAGCGTGTGTTCTAAAATTGTTTCAATACCACCAAGGGCCTGGATGACATCTGTGCGATAAGCGTTAAGATTCCACAATTTACCATCGTGATGTGTATCTGTCCACCAAAATGGATTGTTGCGCTCTAAAGAAAAGTCTTTAAATTGAGAACGAGCTCTATGGCCCTTATCATATGCCAAAGTGTGGCGATCTTTTTGAAACAAGGTGCTAATTCGAGGAATACCGCGATCCCAAGATCCTTCTAGTTCTTCAAAAGCTAAACGCCTGTTTTGTTTGAGGGCCTCCTGACGTTTAGCTACGTAGTCCGCCCAAACTCTTTGCGAATCAAGAAACTCGTTTTCCCAAGTAGTAATATACCGGAAAATGGTAGGAATTAATTTTTCATCTTCATGTGTCATTCCTGCCCGGAAATGAGTGATCCCCGTATCTGTTTGTTTAGACCAACTTAGGTCGGATGCGGGGATCAGAATGTGAGAAGCACTTAACATGCCAAGCCCTCCAAGCTCCTTGGGGGTATAGAAAACCGCTGGAGGAAACCTTGTTGGCATTTTTGAATTTAAACCAAGCTTGACTCTATTCTGGATTTTTGTTTCACATTTAACCAAAACATCAAGAAGTGATTCAGTTGAAACAACAGCCTCTCTAAAATACGTAAACAGAGAAATCAATGCAGTATTCCACCTTGCTGTTATCTTAGTAAAAGTGGTAGATCCTGAGGCCATTAGGATCCCTCTAATGGTATCATTGAATTTTTCGACGTGTTCATCTGAAACCCGCAAAAAGGTTTTTGCTGTTCTTTGTTTTGTTCTCTCGTCAACTAAATCCCATACTCCTTCATCGAAAGATATCATTTCTTCTGTTCTAAAGTTTGGTAAAATCCTAGCCTCAAATCCGCACATAGTGAATAGCAAATTAGGATTGGACTTGCTATAAACAGATGCAAAAGAGTTTTCCCATGTTATGTTTACAAGAGAAATTGGAACGCGGTTAGAAATTTCCCAGAAAACTGCCCTTCCGAGATTAACGTCTGGACGCATCAATCTCATTCTCGCGTCCTTGGGCCAACACTTTTTGTTGTTGTAACCAACTGCGTTTTCGAAATTAGGATCAGGGTTTTCAGAAAGAAAATCTAGCACAAGGGCCTCTGAATCTTGCTCTTCAAAATGGAATAGAATGTGCACGACATCGAAGTACCGGCAATATAACCTAATGGGATTTCTCTTTTCAACATCCAAACTTTTAAACTGTAAAAAGTTGTTTGGAGCTTGTGATGGCCCTGCTAATTCAGAAGCTCTTTGAGGTCCCAAAATCAAAAGATCCAGCATCAAACCGTAGAATTGGTAGACGAAAGAGGAAAACTGTAATCCTCGAATGAGGCCGTATTTATTAACGTGACTCATGTCTTTAAAATTCAAGACGACATTGTTTTTTGCAGTAATATAATCTGCCAGGTTTGGATCCATTACAAGCCTGAGCAATCTGTTCAATAGCGTCAAATCAATTTTCTCAGCAAGTCCCTCTAATTTTGTTTGTAGCAAAACTGTTGACTGGCCATTGTTAACATCCCAGACCTCACTTAAGTTATTGATGCCTTGAGCCCATTTGTATACTAGCAACGGAGGAATCTCAGTGTCACTTGGTTTTATCCAATTTGGGAACAATTGGCGCTTGTCTGCTTCATACCAAAGGTATTGATCAAGATAAGCATCAGTGATTTTCTCCAATGGATCCACTGAATAGACAGGTGAAATAGTTTGAAGCTGGTCTTTCATAGAGAGATCAACAGGTTTGAAAACCCGCTGTGTAAGTAAATATTTCTTGATGCGGTTTAGCGTATCGTGAGGATTATCATACGCTTCCTCAATTAAAGCAAGCTCTTCTCTCTCAGAAGCGTTAAGACGCACTTTGGACGCGAAAGCATTCTTAAGGTTCTCTAAGGCTAGCACAAGGATCTTTGTATCATTTTTATACGTGAGAGGTGGGAAAGGTACAGGAGAAAAATTGTTCTGTTCTAACCAGTCAACCATAGTTTTAAAGATAGTTGTTGCCACAAGTGGCGTAATCTCAGGACCGTTCTTCTCAATCAACTGTTGTCTTTCTTGTTCATGCTTGATCCATAAACGTGTCAACCTCCCTAGATTTTTCCGGACGACTGTCTTTTCAACGTGAGCACCCCGTTTAATTCGGTCACGGTTATAATGAGCTGCTGATACCCACCCATCAGCTTTGGCTTTGATGTACCTTTCAATTATGTTTTTTATTGGTTCTGGCATACCTGGCACGTTCCATGCAATGTTCGCTTTCCAACACCTCCAGGCCTCACTGAGATGCTGTAAAATTGTTTTGCTTTTATTCTGACGAATGCCCTCAGGCATCATATCAAGGATATCATTCATGACAGCGGCTCTCAATTCAAGATCGTAGTATGCATCGAGGCGCTGCTTTGTTGCTGTTTTAATTACCTCGCTAGAACGCCCCTCGAACTGACGGGCGAGAAGATTCCCTAACCATCTTTCAAGTAGAGGAATTATTCCCCTCATAAAAAAGATCCACACTCTCCACGCCGGCTGCCAAAAGCCACACCCGGGACCCTTCCCTATAACTCTGTTGAACCTATTATAGACAACGTGTTTAAGATCTTTGCAGGCCCTTATTTGGTGCATGACTTTATATTTGTAGCGGTATATCCCAGTTAACTGACCGAGGTGATTCAAAATGTAATAAACTCCATCTGCAAGCTGAAAAGCGTCAACATTTCCCAATCGATACTGAACGTGTGCATCAACTAAAAGCTTTATAGCTTTTAGAATTTCGCGCATCAAATGGAAGGCGTGTCCAAATCTAGATTTCTTTCGCTCTTTTGTCGTCAGCGTTTTGGTGGGCTTCAAATTGAAGTTATAGTCTAAATGCAAATATGTTAGACCTTTACGATGAATCAACAAGTTAAGCATGTTAAAGCCCTGGGTGCATAGTTGCAGCCCTGCCTCAACCCAGTCGATCGATGTCTGCTGGAAGAACTTCGTATTTCTGAGACTTCTTAGGAGCTTTTTCTTGGACTGTTTTCCAAGCTTTGAACTTTTAAGTTCATTAAGAACGTAATTTTTTAAAAGCTTTTGATATGAGACCCTAACTTTGACTGGAACGTCAGTTTCGGGCTTCTGGAGGTACCACTTTTTAACAAGAGCAACATCCTGGGCTCTTACGGTCCTTCCTGACCTGAGGTTAAATGGATATGGTGCATGATAAAGGCTGATTGCAGCTTTTGTGTCGGGCAGGCAAACTTTCTCACTGCTCAAAAGCGGCCTGAAATTGGCGTCAAGGAGAAAATCCTCACTTTCTAAGCTAAGAGGGCGCGACGTGCCATAAGAAGCGCTAATGAGATTGAAGGAAGGATCAAAACGGAAGGTTTCGGCGTTTTCATCTTGAGTTTCCTCCGCTAAACAGGCAATAGGCGTATGATACCATGACAACTGAACAGCGCGGGGCCTGCTATTGTAGAGATGTGGGAAAGCTATCCTATAGCCCGTTCTTATAGGAACTCGAAAAATGACACGGTCAAGTGAGTTGAATTCATTGATGTCATTCTCTTCTTCGGCAGAAAACAAAGGCTCGAACTTGGGGCCTCCTGGAATGGCATTATTAAGTGCTTTTGCAGTGAAGAAAGATTTCTTTTCGAAAAGGTAATTTTTATTTGAATCAAGCCCTGAATCTAAAAGCGGTGAGGATAACCTATGCAGGTTTGCCATAGTACGATGATCGATACTCCATGTCTTGTATGATGAACCGTTAACACAACTTTTTTCATCTAAAAGCGGCTTCGAATCAAAAATCCAGTCTTTAATGAGCGCGTCGTCAACTTCGTCTAATTGCAACGTTATACCATCCAGTGGTTCAATTCCTTGTATGTGTTCATGATAGGAGAGGGGTGGTTCTTCATCATCAAAAGGCGGAAATCTCATCCTTTTGAAGTGACGACGATCCCTTTTTTCTCTCCTCATAGCTATCCAAGCGGCTGACCATTGAGCGGTGAATACCGGCTCAATTACACGGGGAATTTCATTCACAAATGTCAAAGCGCCTGTATTGTGATATAAAACCCTGACTTCTTTCACTTGTTCCCAAGGCTGAGGCATATTCTCTAAAAGCTTCAAAATTGCGTGAGGCATATACTTTAGTGCGCCTAAGAAAGCTCTCTTGTCATGGATGAATCTTTTAGATGACATGTCTTTGTGATCATTGATTATCTTGCGCAAATGTTCCGGTGGCATGTCAACCTTATGCGAATGTATCACACCTCGCTTTTGAGTTTTTCCTCTCGCGCATTTGGAGGAGGATTGTCTAAATCTCTTTTTTTGCGAGGAAATCCACTCTCTCTTTCGTTCCTTTAGTTCTTCTACGCTGAGTCTAGGGGATTCCAAACAATGTGAGAGAAGCTTTTGCTTCTTTAAGGCTGGCTTTGATGTATCAGGTCCCTTATGGTGGTGATGGTGTGGCGGTGGAGGAGGTAATGCAGAAATGGAGGATGGCATTGGAGGTGGAGGGGGTGGAGGTAACAGTTGCTCTTTTAAATCTTTTACATTAAAGTCATCTTCGCTCCTGCTTACTGAGGTTCTCTTCCTGAAACCAGGGGGAGGCGGTGGCGGCACTGACGCATTGAAGCCAGGTGGTGGTGGAGGTGGAGGAAGCCCACTCATTGAAATATGTTAGTATGGGAAGAAACGTGGAATCGGCTTTTTCCCGTTTGAAGGCTTGAAGTAAACGGAACTATCGCAGCTTCTGGAGAGTTCTTGCTCACACAACTTTTTTGGTCAGCCTTCCTATAATGACCCCGATGACCTCTAGTAACACGTCCCAAAATTTTTAGTTGACTTCAAAATGAACATAGCCACGTGACTTGTATATAAACCGCTGCGCAATACTGAAAAGACATCCATGTTAGTCCATTCTCTTTCTACACTCGCGCACTATTGCACGAGCCTCTTCTATTTCTTGGGAGCTTCCATGGGTAACCCGTAAAGCATGTTTATAAGCCTCCGAAAAATTCTTGTACCTGGCCTCATATCTTGCTAGCCAAAGACTTGCCTTGGTAGTTTCATCATTGATAAAACCGTCTGTGCTATGTTGAGCCTCAACACATCTCAGCATATACTCTTTACAGCTTATTATGTCCTTCTGTTTCTCATACAGTACCGCAAGTCGGAATAAAATAGTTGTGTCGATGTCGCTGTCGAGTGACAGCTGAAGGGCACGCGTATAACATTTAATAGATTCCTCCAAGTTATCAACCTTTTCATAACAACTGGCTAAAGCCTGCCACATTCGTTTATCTAAAGGTTTTAGAGCGCATGACTTTTGAAAGTAATATAAAGAGTACAAGTGCATATCGAGTACCTCGTAAGCTTGACCCAGTCCATACCAGGCTTTAAAATCGCGTGGATTTATATCAACTGCCCTACGATAACATTCGATAGCGGCATGCGAGTTCTTGAGCTCCACGAACTCATGCCCCATTAGCGTCCATGCGCTTGTACAATTTTTATTCAGTGTAAGAGCACGTCGAAAGTACAATATCGATTTTTCATGCTCTTGTTTTGCGCTATAGTAATTTGCAATAATACAACAGGTTTCAGCACGAAATCTGTCAACTCCTGAGGCAAATTGAGCTAGGTAAGCCAACTTAGAAGGTTTCTGCATCACGTAAAGTATGTTGGAGTAAGTATCCATGTCTTCAAGTCGATAGGGGTCAAGTTTGATAATTTGTTCAAAAATTAAGCCGGCACTTACATAGTCCATGTAGTGATAGTTAATAAGAGCATGCTGGGTTTTCAAAAATGCAAAATTTGGGAAAATGGATAGCAAGTAATCAAGCTCCTGAATAAAGTCATCAATATTTCCGCTGAATTCTTGAAATATCGACAGCTTGAAGAATTTTAGCATTACTTGAGTCTTTTCATCAGTAAATTTCTCACTTAAAATCTTCAAAAGAAGTACAGATTCGTCCGTTCGAGAAATGCAGCTTAAAAGCTCGGTCCAACATACCCAATTGAAAGGAAATAGAGTTAAAGAGCTCAGGAAAGAACTTATTGCATTCGATGGAATGTCTTGAATTTTGTACAAAACTCCTCGAAGATAATGCAAAAGCGATATTCCAAATGTAGGTTTTTCGCCTTCCAAGAGCAGATAATTGTTGAGTTCTTTTAAAATCATTGGTATGCTCGTTGATTCTCCATTATCTAAATCCACGCTTTTCTGAGACTTCTTGAGAGCATTTGAATTTCCAGATTCGTGGCTGTGAAGCCTGTTCATGATTTCTCTGTTGGCAATCTCAGCGTTTTCCCTGAAACCAGTATTTTGTTTGGAGCTCCGCGGTGCCAGTGAGCTCTCCATATTTTCCTGAGTTTTCTTATCCCACGATAAATACTTGCTGTAGAGTTTCAGAAACTTAAGCTCGGGATGTTTTGAGTCTGCCAAATAGTAAGCACACCTGTCGTATTCCTTGCATTCAAACAACGTGGACGCAAGGAGATACAAATCGTATTCTGAACTCTCCATTCCTGATAGATGCTTTTGAGGAGACTCTTGTTGCTCGAATTGAATGTTGCTCCTATTTCTCAAGGGCGAGTCGTCGTTCTTCATAAAAGTCTTCATAACTGGTACAGAAGGTATCTCGCACATTCCACATAGTGCCTCAGCGGACCATTTGGAAGAATTATACAGTTTGAGCCTAGACAACTGCACTGCGGACTCTCGCAGCTCAAGTTTCAGTTCGGATAAGAAGTTCATGAGCGAGGATTCTAACATGTAGGAGTGTTACGGCGTATATTTTTGCCTTGTATTTTTGTCAACACAAAAAGCCTTCCAAGAATAAATATTGAATTCAGATGAATACTATTATATATATTTAGTATAAAAAATAGCTTCAAGGTTTCAGTTATGAGTTCGAAAACCGTTGAAAGGCTATTGGATGATCTTCATAAGTCGCTAGATGTGAACTACGCCCACTCAAGCGAGCTGATTGAGAGCTTGTCCGTGCTCTCTTCAGACTCTACAGATGACAAGATGATTGAAGCAATTCGCGCCCTTCAAAAGACGTTCCACAGCTTCACAACTTCGTTGGCAGATTTGCGGGATGAAAACATCAATGCGATGGAATCTCACAATACCAAAAGGAAGGTAGAACCATTCGCTAATGTCGCAAAGAGTCGCCTCTCAGCCACTTTTGACGAGAACGGGAATGCCTCAACTTTGCTATCGTACGTAGATGAGGTTATCACTGGAAACAATCTGAATCTTGAACACATCAACCTAATAGGCCGGCTCTCTTCTGTGCTAACAGAAATGCTTCCGTCTGAACTTGATGACTCAACGCAGAATCTGGAGTTAGCGCAGATTCTGGAAGCCTACAACACAGATAGTAAGGGCAGTGAAGACACCGACTGCTTAAAAGAAAAGCTTTTGGACTGGATTGACTCCATCAAAATGGAGAAAGCCAGGTACAGCCTCGAAAACCAGCACATTCTCCGAGACTCTTTGAAGGCTCTCACTATGGAGGTGACACGCTGGAGAGAAAACTATGAATCTATCGAAGGCATGATGTTTGGTGAGAACGCAAACTCTATTTCACAGATGCTTCACAAGGTTCAGAGGCTAAGGCCTCAACTTAATAGTGGTTCAGGAGAAGGTCAAGAGGAAGACGTAAAGATGGAGTGACGTGACGGGGTTAAGTTTGGCTTGATAAAGCTTTCTTTACTAAAATCATGAAACCTTTACTGGAATTCGAACGTGCTCTGCCGCGCCTCATTTGAATCTTCGCGGCAAACCGTGCAACTTGACAGAACCAATGCCCTCTATTTTTCAAGAACCAGAAGTCTATCACCCACACTTCTGATATAGCAAACAATCGAGAAGGTAATGGTTTTACGGCGACCAATTCAGCGTGCAAGTCTGCGCGTTAGATTCAATTCCACTGCACCCGACAATGCTCCTAAAGCGTCTGATAACGAGATTTGGCTGCGAAAACTGAGTAACAACCGAAAACTGGCGCATGCGCCAGAAGTTAGTCAAAAAATCCAGCCAGCCAGTTCTAGTCAAGATCATAGAAACCGATTCGAAATTATTTCTACTCCACCTGATACTTCTTTTATTGGTGTTAAAGCCCCACTTTCCGAATTTACAAGTTTAAGTCATATTCAGTCAAACAACCAACGTCACGCCCAAGCCAAGAAGTTCGTCGATGTTCGCATCTTGAAATGTCGAAGCGGACAAGGTGGTGACGGAGCCGTTTCATTCTTTAGAGATGCGGGAAGGGCCATAGGACCACCTGACGGCGGGGACGGAGGCGATGGTGGCAGTGTTTTCGTACAAGCCATTGAAGGGCTAAACAGCTTAGCAAAGTTGAAAACAAGCTACATTGCTGAGGACGGAGCAAACGGGGCCGCTAAACAGTTAGATGGAGCACGCGGAAAAGATGTTTTAATATCGGTACCTGTTGGAACAGTTGTCAAGTGGTGCCTGAATCCATCCGCTGTTCGATCATTCATCGAAAAATTCAAAAATAGAGGAACTGTAAATCTTCGGCAATTGCTCGAGCAGAACAAAGTGAGCTTACAATGTACTGGTCGTTTTGAAATGGATCAAAAGCCCTCCTTTATACAACTTTTCCGGGAGTCTTACGAAGCAGGAGAAGGATGGCACTTCAAAGGAAAAGACGAAGAATATCACCTTGAAAAGAACTGGTTCAAACAACTCAAGGAGAAAGTCAGTATATATGATCTTGAGCTAGCAAGTTCAGAACTTAGCGCTGACAAGTTCCCTCTGCTTGGGATTGACCTCGATAAGCCTAGCGATCGGCCTATATGTTTGGTGAAAGGGGGTAAAGGAGGACTGGGGAATATGCATTTTTTAACAAATCTTATTCGGAACCCAAGATTCTCCAAAATGGGGCGAAGCGGTTTGGAGCAGTTCTTTATGTTTGAGTTGAAAAGCCTTGCTGACATAGGACTTGTCGGACTTCCGAATGCGGGAAAATCGACTATACTAAATAAAATTTCCAAAGCTAGGCCTAAAATCGGACATTGGGAATTCACGACAACACACCCAAGCATAGGAACATTTAATGTGGGGGCTGAAGGCTTTGGTTTCACAGTTGCAGACATTCCAGGTATTATCAAAGATGCTTCAAAGGACAAAGGAATGGGCCTGGAATTTTTGCGGCATATTCAACGTTCTAAGGGCTGGACAATAGTTGTGAGCCTGGAAAGGGAAGATCCTTTGGCTGATCTACAGCTTCTGATAAGTGAGTTAGGTGGGATGGAGGAAGTCGCCAGAAAAAACGTGCTCGTTGTCTGTAACAAAGCTGACATAGAGCCGCATAATCCTCAATCTTTGGATAAATTCCTAGACGTTCAAGGGTTTTGTGAAACGCAAAACTGGGACATAATACCTATAAGTGCATTGAAAGGAGAAAACATTGATCTGCTGATCGAAAAAATGGCACGTTGTGCTGAAACTAGTGCGACATAGCTTTTGCGGAATTGCTCGCCACTCTCGATCCCGCTGCCTGCGCACCACCATTGTGATTAGGGAGGGGATATCAATTACGTTTGCTTATAGCCTAAAACTCTGAACGATCCGTGATATTTTCACTACTCTTATCTGTCCGTGAACAGGATGTTTTGAATTATTATGATGAAGACTAAGATGCGCTGTGTAGGGCGGTGGGTACAATTTTTCGGCAAAGAACATTTCTTTGAATAGATAATCGGGCCTGATGGAGATGTGATCTATAATTTCACTCTATCTTCTTTGGATGGCAGGTAATTCAAATAAGCGTTTACCTAATTTCCAAGAGATCCAGGATCCCATTGTCTTTTATGATGTTGTCGCCGGAACTCCCAAGGTCACATATAAGTTTTTGAGAAATCAATTTAAAAGTATCGCCGTGAACTGTTCCCGAAATTCGTCCACAATATTTTGATCATTCCATTATGAACCAGTTTTATTGTCAATTATTGTGACTACTTCCCAAGAAATCGTTTTTGAACGTCTATCGACACGCTCCTAATCCAAGTTGGAAGCTCCAACACAAATTGAGAAACTTCCATAAGAATTAGCGTTTGCAGCCAAAGACAATATAAAGAATCGCGACAACATTGCCTTGAGAGTAGCGGGATATGATGTTTATTCGATTCTCGTAAACGCATTTTCCGCGTTGCTTTTGCTAATTCATGCGTTAGCTCCTCAATATGTTACGTGTTTTCCTGCTGCGTTTCATTTTTTCTTCAATTCTGAGTTGTCCTGCTATAGATAAAGCAGATAACGGAAGACTTGTAGCTGGAAAGACCGACGTAAAATTGAATAATGCGGCACTTCTCTCAATACGTTGCCGCCTTGTGGACACTTAAAGTTCTCGAAGCGATTAGCTGGTTGCTCGTGATAATGGGGCGTCTAGTTAGATCCGACGCTTGCGACAAAGGTTTAGAAGGTTTAGTAACGTTTGAAAGTCTGTTTCCCAACCATTGTTAACTAGCAAGAATTTTTGTCATGCCAAAGTTTTTTGTCTGTATTTGTTGAGGTTATGTCGCTGAGAATTTTACGGTAAGAGAGCGAATCATATATCCGGGCATGAAAAGGGCATGATTAGCCGTGTGAAAAGTCACTTTATTAGCCGCGGTTATTCTGTTACGGTGACCTCCATCCAAATCTGGTTTAACATATGGTGCATTGATCTTAGCTAACGACTTTATTCTATACAGGCTTGACTTATATCGCATTTCACTTTCCTTTCGAAAACTGATCAACACCTAATGAATAGGGATAAGGAAAAGATGCGCGATTGTTCAAATCCAGGGTTCTCGCGCAAGAAAGCACTAACATTCAATCAATAGTGTTTCTTTCTGGCAATTTATTAGACATCAATGCCTTCTGTGCTAACCTGAAAGGCAGATTGCTTGGTATACGAAGTTTCAAAAGAGCCAAGAAACTCTTGAGCACCAGTAGCACTTGCTGAATAGTTTCCGAGACGAGGAAATGCCATATGAAATTGCTTACGGGCAAGTACACCCGAAGGGTCGCCGAAGCCAGTTGTGTGGCAAGTTCAAACGCTGAACTTGTAGTGACAAGATCGCGGCTTATTAAATTTTGGAGCGGTATAGGAATTAAGCCAAAACGGTGCTTCTCTAGCCACCATGAAGGAAAAAAGGGTCAGGTAAATAGTGGCAAAATTTCGACAAGACAATTTGATTAAGACGCTTTTTAGCTGCTGACTTCCATTTCGGAGTGCTCTTACTCCTTCATAAAGATTCATTTTGAATGTTTGAGTGTTGGTTGTCTACAGTTTTACAAGTTCATGTGGTGCTCTGAGACTTAGACCACTTCTCCGTCAGTGTGTCCTTATAGCATACACAGAAGTGCCAAAAATTCAAATTTTGGCACGTTATATCCGACATTGCTCGATCACGTGATGTTCTTGCTTCTCTCCAGAACCGGCAAAAAAATTCTACCTACTGCAGAAAGCTGTAGCCAAATTCGATGAGCATCCAGTTTTCACGAACACCTTGAAGCAAGCTAGGCAACGGAATCAACCATATAAATGTCAAGTGAATTCGCGACCTTGGGCATCTCTAAGTGGCTGGTCGAGGCCTTACAAGCCATGAAAATCACACAACCAACGGCTATTCAAAAGGCGTGTATTCCTCAAATTCTGCAAGGGAAAGATTGTATAGGCGGAGCGAAGACAGGGTCTGGTAAAACTATTGCATTCGGCGCGCCAATGCTCACAAAATGGTCTGAGGACCCTAGCGGTATGTTTGGGGTTGTGTTAACTCCAACGCGAGAGCTGGCGATGCAAATCGCAGAGCAGTTCACAGCACTTGGAAGTTCCATGAATATAAGGGTTGCATTAGTAGTGGGTGGCGAAAGTATAGTTGATCAAGCTATCAATCTCCAAAGAAAGCCGCATTTTATCGTTGCGACGCCTGGGCGCATGGCTCATCACATCATGAACAGTGGTGAGGATACTATCGGAGGACTGAAAAGAGCCAAATTTTTAGTCCTGGATGAAGCAGATATATTGCTTACAGACACATTCAGCGAACACCTTGCAACATGCATCAGCATACTTCCCCCTAAGGAAAAAAGACAAACTTTACTTTTCACAGCGACTGTAACTGATCAGGTCAAAGCGCTTCAGAACGCGCCAGCCGCCGAAGGCAAACCTCCGCTTTTTTCCTATGAGGTGGAGAGCATGGACAAAGTAGCCATTCCCAGCACACTCAAAACCACATATCTGCTCGTCCCTGAGCAAGTTAAAGAAGCTTATCTCTACCAGATCCTTACTAATGCGACTTACAATGAGTCGAGTGCCATCATATTCGTTAATAGAACAGTAACTGCCGAGATTCTTAGAAGAACGCTCAAGCAGCTGGATGTCCGCGTTGCTTCACTTCACTCCCAAATGCCTCAGCAGGAGAGAACAAACTCACTGCATAGATTCCGAGCGAATGCTGCTCGGGTCCTCATAGCTACTGACGTCGCGTCCAGAGGTCTTGACATTCCTACCGTACAATTGGTCATTAACTATGATATCTCTTCGAACCCTGATACATTCATTCACAGAGCTGGTCGTACAGCTAGAGCAGGAAGAAGCGGTGAATCCATATGTTTCGTCGCCCCGCGAGATGTCTCGCGCATTGAAGCCATCGAAGAGCGAATTAACAAAAAGATGGAAGAATTCAAAGATGTGCATGATACTGCGGTCATAAGAAAGGCTCTAAATAAGGTCACTGTTGCAAAAAGGGAAAGTCTCATGTCCATGGAGAAGGAGAATTTTGGAGAACGGAGAAAGCTTCATCTAAAGAAGAGCGGCTTGAGCAAAAGCTATAGGAATAACTAGAAGACAATATAAGAATTAAGATTGATAGATTTGTTCACCAAAAGTTGTTGTGCAAGGCTTTGGGTTCAGAAACGAACTGTACTAAGCGTTTCTTGGGCAAAGACTTCATACAGAATATAAGCGCTAAGCGTAATTACGAAAAAAGACAATTTTCTGCAGACCCAACCTGTCTTTAAAAGCTGTTAGGCACAGTTGAACACACAAGATGTCAAGAGCAAAAGAGATCCAAGAGAAGCTCAGTTTACAAGCCAAACTGCAGGCGTCGTTTAATGCATCTGCTTTGAAAGCTTCGGAGTGGTTACCCAAGGATTCGCTAGAGGACCAAAAAAGCGATTTAACGTCATCAAAAGACTCATTCTACAGCTTACCAGTTATAGGCGTGGGCGCAGGCCTCAGTTTTGAAGAAAAGGAGGAAAGTAATGCTCAGGGTGAGGTATCTACTATTGGGGAATTTATCAATAGTAATAAAAAGCTATCATCATTAGCCAAAAAGAAGAAGGGCAAACATGCCACTAATTCCCAAAGCCAAAGTGGAGGGATCTTCAAAGTTAGCTCCAGTGATACCAGGGCAATGGTAGCGCTAAAAAGAAAGATGAAAAGCGGTCGCAGGCAAGAGTTAAGAAACAAAATATCACGGCCATCCGCCCTAGACATGTCCCACCCTGGGTTAGGGACCAAGGAAGACCTCCGGCACAGTGATAGTGATGAAGAGCCTCAGGTCACCAAGACCTCAAAAAAGTCATACGGCTTACTCTTCGAATCTAAAAAACCCAAGAGGAAATAGCATACTTTATCGGTCCTGACCCAATTGAGCTCTTGGTCATCTGACTTGCTTTTTTTACCGAAGAATATGCTACAAAAAATTTTAGAAGCTCATCTCATCTCATCTCATCGCAAGTCATTAGTAACAGATCAGCAAAAAGTTGAGTAGGTGCCTCAAATGAACTATACACCTTTGGATCAAAGCGCCTTCAATAATCACCAAGCTGCAACTGTTCTATGTTGCAACTGTGGTACCCCCATGGACGGGTCCTCAGGGCTAGTTATGTGCTATGATTGTATCAAGCTAACCGTGGACATCACCGAGGGTATTCCCAGAGAATCCAATGTTTCTTTCTGTAGAAACTGCGAAAGGTTTCTACAGCCTCCAGGGCAGTGGGTGAGAGCAGAACTTGAATCTAGGGAGCTATTGGCACTCTGCCTGCGTCGACTGAAGGGCCTCAACAAGGTCAGGCTTGTTGATGCATCTTTTATATGGACAGAGCCCCACTCAAGACGTATCAGAGTAAAGCTTACTGTGCAAGGTGAGGCAATGGCCAACACTATCATACAGCAGACTTTTGAAGTCGAGTATGTTGTTGTGGCCATGCAATGTGCTGACTGTGCTAGATCTTATACAACAAACACTTGGAGGGCCACGGTTCAGATCAGACAGAAGGTTTCCCATAAGCGTACCTTCTTGTATCTCGAGCAGCTAATTTTGAAGCACAATGCTCATGTTGACACCATTAACATTCAAGAGGCTAAGGATGGGTTGGACTTTTTTTATGCCCAGAAGAATCACGCCGTAAAAATGTTAGATTTCCTCAACGCAGTCGTTCCCATCAAGTCCAAGAAGTCCGAAGAGCTGGTCTCGCAAGATACGCACACAGGAGCTTCTACCTACAAGTTCTCCTACTCGGTAGAAATCGTACCGCTTTGTAGAGACGATTTGGTCGTACTGCCCAAAAAACTCGCTAAATCGTTGGGAAACATTTCGCAGTTCGTTTTGTGTTCTAAGATCTCCAACACCATACAGTTCTTAGATCCAATGACTTTGCAAACTTCTGACTTGTCCCCATCAGTTTATTGGAGAAGTCCTTTTGATTCGTTAGCTGATGTTTCTCAGTTGGTGGAATTCATTGTACTAGATGTTGATCCAACAGGCCAGACCAAGGGAAAGTGGGTTCTCGCTGATATCACTGTTGCAAGAGCTTCTGACCTCGGTTCGAACGATCAGGTTTATTACGTCAGGTCACACCTTGGTGCTATCTGCCATCCGGGAGATAGTGTGATGGGATATTTCATTGCCAATTCCAACTATAACTCAGACTTATTTGATGCACTAAACATGGAGCATGTTCCAGATGTGGTTTTGGTCAAGAAGCAGTACATTAGGAAGACTCGTAAGAACAGAAGCTGGAAGTTGAAGAGAATGGCTCGGGAGCACAAAGATATTGAAGCCTCGCAAGATTACAGCTCAAGACAACAAAAGCAAGAGATGGAAAGGGCTGAGAAAGACTATGAGCTGTTCTTGCAAGAATTGGAAGAGGACGCGGAAATGCGGCAAGCGGTCAATTTGTACAAAAGCGCCCAGCAGGCTCCACAAGACGGTGAAATGGATGAAGATGAAGAGGAAGATGCTCCACAGATTGACATCGATGAACTTTTGGATGAGCTAGACGAGATGACGCTCGATGAAGGAGCTCCTCCGGCTTGAATATAGATTTAACCTCCTGTACCATATATAGTTCCATCACTTACTCTTCTACAATTGAATTGCCAAATTATGTTCATTCTGAACGATCTTCAATGAGCGAGAACTAAGAACCCCTGATTTGCAAGCTTCCTCAATTGTACAAACATCGCTAGACTAAAATTACTAATGAATAAGGTTGCAGATGTCTGACCCACACCTTAAATTTGTGGCTCCTTGTCAATCCTTCTTGGATACATCGTTTTTTCAGGAGCTTGCTCGCCTTAAACTGGATGTATTGAAATTAGACTCAGCAATAAAGGAATTAACTAGCTCAATTGGCATTTCACATATTCCAAGAGGATCTCCATGCGCACACTTATTCTTAGATAGCCATAGCTTTGGAAGCCGTGAGCGAAAAGAAGGAGAAATGCTTATCAAGGGCTCTTTGTACAACTTTAACACAATCGAAGAATTCAAAAAGGTTGACAAAACTAGATTTCTCCGGGATCGTGCAGATGAGCTTTGGAAAGAAGGTATAGAGGATCCCAATGATTGCGTGAAATTTTCAATAATAAGTTTCGCAGATTTAAAAGCGTTTAAGTTTTTCTATTGGGTGTGCGTACCTTGCTTCCAACTAGACTCACTGACGGCCTCGGTGAGGGGAAGTGGGCCCTTCAAGTCAACTTCCAAGTTCGACGAATGGTTTGCAGCTCATCCAGGTTGTTGGAGCTGTCTTGTTGGTGAATCTGGGGAGCTAATGGAATTTAACAAGGTCAATAGCGTAAGAAGCTCAACTTTGTGCATGCGAGATACAAGCACGGTTGACATGGTACCTTCAGCTCTTGCGAAAAGTTTTATTTCACTTTTAAAGCATTTTAGGTCCGATTTGAAAGAGGTACGATTGATTTTTATAAGATCGGAGACAGCCAGCAGCTTCTGGGTTGATACTGATATGTCCTCTATCTTGGCACCAGACAATACTAAACTTAAAGTTACTGGCTGGGAAAGAAACTTGCAGAACAAGTTAACACCAAGAGCAGTGGACCTGAGCTCTTTAATAGATCCCTTGCACGTTGCAGATCAATCGCTCGACTTGAATCTCAAGCTCATGAAATGGCGTATCGCACCAGAAATCAATTTAGATATCATCAAAAATACATCGGTTCTACTGCTGGGCAGCGGAACTCTGGGGTGCTATGTAGCACGCGTGCTTTTAGCCTGGGGCGTTCGGAAAATCACATTTGTGGACAACGGAACAGTGTCTTTCTCGAACCCCGTTAGGCAACCCCTTTTTACTTTCAATAGCTGCGGAAAACCCAAGGCCGCTGCTGCAGCGGACTCACTTCGAGAAATTTTTCCTCTTGTGGAAGCAGAAGGTGTCGAGCTTGCCGTTCCCATGATAGGTCACCCAATTACCAGTGAGAGTAAACAAAATGAAGACTACAAACGGCTTCTTGAACTTATCAAAGCGCACGATGTTGTGTTTTTGCTGATGGATTCTAGAGAAACTCGATGGCTTCCAACAGTCATGGGCTATGCAGAAGACAAAATTGTCATAAACGCGGCGCTTGGATTCGACAGCTATCTTGTTATGAGACATGGAAATTACGAAACAGACCAAAAGGCCGACCGCCTGGGCTGCTATTTTTGTCAGGATGTTGTCGCGCCCAGTGACAGCCTTACAGATAGAACTTTGGATCAGATGTGCACCGTCACAAGGCCGGGCGTTGCGCTAATGGCGGCGTCACAAAGTGTTGAGCTTTTGGTATCTCTGCTTCAGCACCCTATGAGAAATGGCGGAAGGCCTGACGAGAAAGTCATCCTCGGTGATCTCCCTCACCAGATTCGGGGCTTCTTAAGCGAGTTCAAAACGTTACAGTTGCGCGTCACCGCTTATGAGCACTGCTCTGCCTGCAGCTCTATAATAGTCGAAGAGTTCAAATCCAGAGGCTGGGACTTTGTACGCGACGCGTTGAATGATTACAAAACTGTTGAAGATTTATGCGGGTTGTCAGAAGTCCAATTAAAGGCTGAAGAAGTTATGAATGATGTTTTAGATGAGTGGGATGACGATGGAGAAGATGGCGAGCTGCTATAGTTGTCAATATAATATATCATATTCTACGGATTTGTGGAGATGTCGTTTGTTAAGGCATATTCTTGATGATTGAATGATAAACATCTCTGCACCAGCAAACACAACGTGAAAATCGGTTGATGACCTCAAAGAGAAAGGATGGGGCAGAAGAGGGGAGCGAGGCGAAGCGGCAAAAAGTTGAGAGAAATGTGAAGGACGAACCGGAATCCCAACCTGAAGTAGTAGACCTCTTGGAAGAACAGCCGGCAACAGAGAGTCGAGCAAACTCAGGAGACAAAGAAGAGAAGGAAAGCGATGAGGCAGGGGTCACGCACTTTACATTTGACGGACAAGAATACAAATTCAAGGAGAGAGCCAGCGTTATTGAAGAGAAGGAGGGGAAAATCGAGTTTAGAGTAGTGAATAATGACAATACAAAGGAAAACATGATGGTTTTGACGGGGCTCAAAAACATTTTCCAAAAACAGCTTCCTAAGATGCCCAAAGAGTATATCGCGCGACTGGTGTACGACCGCAGTCACTTGTCGATGGCTGTCGTACGAAAACCGCTTACAGTTGTAGGCGGAATTACTTACAGGCCCTTTGACAATCGTGAGTTTGCCGAAATAGTATTTTGTGCGATTAGTTCAACAGAGCAGGTCCGGGGTTACGGTGCACACTTGATGAACCATTTAAAGGACTACGTGCGAGCAACTTCGAAGATCAAGTACTTCCTCACTTACGCAGATAATTATGCCATAGGGTATTTCAAAAAGCAAGGTTTCACAAAGGAAATATCACTTGACAAAAGTGTTTGGATGGGATACATTAAGGACTACGAAGGAGGTACGTTGATGCAATGCTCTATGCTCCCGCGAATAAGATATTTGGACGCTGCCAAGATCTTACTTCTCCAAGAGGCAGCAGTCCAACGGAAGGTAAGGCTCATGTCAAAAAGTTATGTCGTTCACCCTGGTTTAAAAATATTCAAAGACCTTGAAAATATTAAACCAATTGACCCTATGGAAATTCCGGGCCTGAAAGAGTCAGGATGGACTCCAGAGATGGATGAGCTGGCTCAGAGGCCGAAAAGAGGACCCCACTTCGCGGCAATGCAAAACGTTTTAACTGAATTGCAGAATCATGCAGCAGCGTGGCCGTTTTTGCAACCTGTCAACAAGGACGAAGTTCCGGATTATTACGAATTCATCAAAGAACCAATGGACTTGAGCACAATGGAAATAAAATTAGAAAACAACCGCTACGAAAAAATGGAGAACTTTTTCTATGATGCGCGTCTCATCTTCAATAATTGTCGTGCGTACAATGGCGAAAATACATCTTACTTCAAGTATGCCAACAGACTTGAAAAATTCTTCAATACTAAAATGAAGGAAATTCCAGAGTATTCACACTTAGTTGATTAGAAGTTCAATGACCAGCATATTTAGGATGTTTTAAATGAACACTGAGTTGAGAAAGCTGCTTTTGGGATGCTGATTTTCCTTAAGCTAAGTACACACTTTATTTTATGCAACGTTGCTACATCAAGTAGACATCTCAACGTCTTGTGTCTCTGAGTTTTCTTGAGCCTCCTTATCCTTCAGCTCTTTGATAATGGCCGCAGTTTTCTCGTCACTGTATACCTTGAATCCGTCTTCCTTGGTTACGCAACTCAACTGTGCGTTTCCTTCATCGAGTTTTTCTTCCATGACTTGTTTCAGTATTTTCAAAACAAGCAGTTCTGCTTCCTTCAAGGTCAACGAGGAGTGCCATTCATTTTGAAGCTCGGATTGAGCACCTTCAGAGCCTGAGCCAATAGCTTTGGCGTTATAGCGATAGAAGGTTCCGGAGGGCTCTGCATGGTACAGCTGGTATCCCTGCTCACTGTCGTAGCCAGCAATTAACAGCGCAACACCAAAAGGTCTTGACATTAATCTTTCTTCACCCGAAGCGCCTTCGCCGAATCTCAGCGCCAAATCACAAATAGATTGTGTCAAAGACTCAATACTTATATCTTCGTCGTAGTAAAGGTTGTGAGTGACAGATGACACGCGAGCGTGTTCGATCATTGAGCGCGCATCGGCGGTCAAACCACTCATGGCGCAGCCCACATGGCGCTCTATCTCAACGATCTTCTCAATTGAGTCGCCTTCTAGTAGTGGAGAAGTGACACGTTTCTCGACACCAAGTACCACACCTTCGGAAGTGGCAACGCCGATGGCAGTCGATCCCAATTTGATGGCTTCCAATGAATATTCAACTTGGAAAAGCCTCCCCTCGGGGGAAAATGTACTCACTCCACGATCATATTCACTTCTAGTCAAAAACATGACGCTTCAGTAAGTGATAATGTCAATTCTCTCCCTAATTCAAACAGCGTTGTGGTTGAATGCATCTTTTGCCACCTGCAGAAGATAGAAATTCGTTATTAGAGTACTTGTAAACGGCCTGAGGTTGATAATGAAGAACGACTCAAGAATGAAAAAAACGTCAACCCATATGTAGAGTTTGTAAACAGGTTGAAGTATGGGTTGAAGATCGAGTTCGAGACAAAAGAAGTCCGGCGACATTTTAGGTTGCGCGTGACAACAATCCACTTCTTTCCAAGCTGCCCTCGCGACTACAATTGAGTCCTTATTGTATCTTGAGCTTTCTATTATGATGAAGACTTCAGATGTTGAGCGCTTGGCCTATTTACATCAAGAAGTGTGTGGCCTGCATAACTATATGGGGTACTTGAATACTTACAGCGACACTTAAAAAACGATGGCTTCTGCGAATTCATTGAAAATGTAGCCACGAATCAGTACCTGTTAAGATACACATATGGAAACCTTGTAATCCGCCAGGCTACAAATAAGTTGACGCAGCGCACACCACAATTAGTTCTTGAAACGCTGGAAGACAATGGAGTATTTCACAATGAGGAGCGCATTTTAATTGAGAAATTCACTGAGCAACTGATTGCCAACCAAATTCAATTCGAGACTAGAAAAAGGTCCAGAGGACGAGGTAAGAACTTCTGCTATAATAAAAATTATCATAGCGGCGGAAAGTTCAAACTAAAATACACTAACACTGACTTCCGAAAGCTGACAGGTTTTTGTAGGTCTGATTTCGATCGTGTTGTTGAGGCACTGAAGATGCCTTCCTATATTGGGGCATATTCACTTGATGCTTTTGAATGCTTCTTCATTTTCGTTGTTAGATTGAAGAGTGGTTGCACTTATACTGTCCTGACTAGCCTCTGTGGAAGGGAAGCTTCAACAATTTCAAGAATCATAACATTTGTGACGTGCTACCTGTTTCATATTGCAAGTTCATGTCTGTCTGTTACTAAC
The DNA here is from genome assembly GCF_000142805.1 of Lachancea thermotolerans CBS 6340. Lineage (NCBI taxonomy): Eukaryota > Fungi > Ascomycota > Saccharomycetes > Saccharomycetales > Saccharomycetaceae > Lachancea > Lachancea thermotolerans. The sequence goes on along the minus strand of NC_013084.1, from coordinate 56,741 downwards.
GCATCATGGCTTGCTGGCCGTCTTGCCAACATCGACCAAAGCCTTTTAAGTTCAAGCAGGTCAATCTCTAACAGTAGAATCGTGGGATTTATCGATGGCACGCACGTTAAGATAGCCCGGCCGCACGGAAACGCGAGACTAGAAAATGCGGCTTACAGCGGACACAAGAAAACACATACCCTAAAGTATCAGGCAGTAACCACCCCAGATGGTATATGTATAGACCTGGCGGGGCCTTTTGCCGGCAGCCAGCATGATTCCTTTCTTTTTGCAAATAGTGGTCTGTACCGTAGACTAAAGCCAGCACTAAAGGTCGGTGGTATTCAATATAGGATATCTGGGGACCCCGCCTACCGAAGTTCAGACTTGCTGACGGTCGGGTATAAGGGACAGAACCTAACAAATGGGCAAAAAGAGTACAATAAGATTTTATCTGGCTCGCGCGTATCAATCGAGTAATTTTTCGGCGCAGTCAAAAACAATTTCCAAATCTTTAATATTCTGGGAAGACTGAAAGTAGGAGGTGTGAGATTTTGTGGTGCTTAGTTCACTATTGCTGTATTCCTAACAAACCTTAAGCATTGCTTAGAAGGATCCAAGGTTCCAAGTATTTTAATATTTCTCCATCACGCTTTGAAGAGTACATGAATGGACTCAAGTTCCCCCAATATTTCGATGGCTTCCTTATAGACGTCAATGGAACTGGTTCTTTTTTCTCAAAACAATACGAACACCTGAGTTTTGATAGACTCGGAAATATATTATAAGCGCATTTGAGAAGGAAGATAGAGAGGAAGAGGGACCCGCGTGAAGCTGCAGCGAGTTAGTGTAGCAACAAGCGGGAAATGGTTTTTTGGTACGTCTTGTAGCTGTTTCATGTATAACGACTCACGAAATTGTGCAACAATTTCTGTAACGCTTCAGATGATGGGGACTTATCCCCTTCCAAGCTTTTAGCCCTGTCCATCATTTTAAGTAAAGTGTCAATTTTCTTAGCATCATGATCAAACTGCTCGCGTTTTTGACGCTCAAGCTCTAACTCTAACATATGTTGGTTGTGCTGAAGACTAGTCTCTAGCTTTTTTTGCTTTAGCGCAAGCTCTTGATCCTTTTGCTGCTGTTCTTTATCTTTGTATTTTCTTTCTTCCACGGCTGCTGCCTCGATTGATTCTTTGAGTGTTTCTTGCAGGTCGCCTACTAAAGCTGAATTAGAAAGAGAATACTGTGCAATTTCCTTAAAGTTGAGCAAGCGCCCCGTCCTTTTATTTCTTCTCATTTTGATACTATTGGGCTGGTTAATATCATCTATTGAAGATTCTTCAGAGTCAGAGTTACTAAGGCCTTCTGTTGCGCTCGGATTACTATTAGAACACAGCATCTAGCCCAAGGTTCTCTTGTTATTTTGGCGATCAGTTTCCAGTTTTTGGGTTTCTACTTTTCTTTGTTCAGCATCATTTTTCAGCCTTGTAAGCATCTCTAAAATGTTATCAACTTTATCAACACCTGTGAATGAAAACGGGTTTCGCTCATCTCCTGTCGTAACCGCGAACAGTTTGGGGTGAGCATTATCCAGCAAATATCTGCATTTGCTTTTAATTTGCGATTCTGTTGGTATAATGCTGTTCTCGAATTTCAATGTCATTAGTAGGTCATACTAGACGCAATTCCACTTCAAAGGTATCAGGCTGCTCTGCTCTAACTTGGTTAGTGAAGGTCTCTCAAGATGCTCGAATCCGTAAAAAGGCCCAATCTCAAGGCAGTACTTAAGAAGATAATAGGTAGCATTATCTGTCCACTTAAACCTGTATTCCTTGCCACTGTCAGCTGATCTGTAGCCCTTGACCCTAATGAGCTCCTGTATAGCTTTTATCATTTTTCCATGTGCACGCTTGAGATGTTTGATTAAACCTAGTTCCTCGGTTATTATCGCTGAGTGGAAATATTCAAGATAAAGCTGCTCTTGTTGCATTTCATCGTGGCTTGTCGTCCCCACTAAGTTTCTTGGTGATGGAGATACGTCTCTTCCAGTCTCCATATCATGGTTATCAATCTCAGTGGAGTTGGCTTGGGCATCATAATCACCGTCATTAAGTAGAGTTTCTGAGCACGAGGTTTCGCGGGGAGCCGGACGTGCAGGACTGTTCATACTCTGACGTTTTCCAGATTCCATGGCTAGCTTGAGAAGAGGTGGACGATGATAGCCTCATTTCGGGTTTGTTAATCATCGCTTCAGCTTTACGCGTTGTTGATATTACATAAGAAATTGTTGTTTCGCAGGTCACTAGAGCACGAATGGTCCAAATTCCAACTTGAAGAAAAAGTTCTCAAGTCGGCGTCATATTTCGACTTGATGATCGAGTTGAAGCGTCAAAAAAGGAAAAATTTGATCTTAAAGCCGTTTTTCATTATCAACCTCAGGCCGTTTACAAGTACTCTATTACAAATCGTATTTAGTTACTCGTGATTCAATGTCAATTATACGATTCGATTCTTGACAGAGAAGGTTTATTCATTATATACTCGAATCACTCTAAAAAGCTCATTAGGAGGTTTTTCACCAAGCCCAAACTCGATATGCTGCAGCTTGTATATCAGAACGGAATATTCTGGAGGCCTTAAGCTTTCAGTTTCTTATTTTTAGAGCTCATATAAGAACCCTGAGCAGATGCATGTTTTCAGGTACAAACTTGTCCATCGTTTGGTCGAGATGCTTGTTGGTACAATAGTGTTGTCTTTTGATACTGTGTATCCAGCACGAGTTATGGCACCGCATCTGCAACACCGTTTAACTTTTTGGCCCTCATTCAGATTTTTGAGAGTATCCTTAGAAATGTCATCGCTCTCGGCCACACAAAAAGAACTAGAAGATATTGATTCCGATAGGACCTTGCTATTAACCACGAGACCCTTTTCGAGAGGTTGTAGTAGTTTGAATATAGAGTCCGAGAAGAGTTCTGAGGCAAAGATGCGTAAGCCTCTTGTATCAGAGAAGTAAACCTCTGAAGGTTTAATATGTGATAGGACAGCGGTGTTGGAATACGACAGCATGAATTCTTTCAAGTGTGAAATCTCCTCCGGTATATCTCCTTCTATAATAAGGTATGAGTCTTTCATTGCATTGCCTTGAGCTTGCTGCTCACTTAGTGAAGTGAACTTATTATTTACGTCAGCCAGGAATGTTTCAAACTTTTCAAAATTCACAGGTGAGTCTCCGAGAACCTTTCTGAGATAGATCGACGACTCGTTGAGAATAGGAAATGCAGTCTCTGGAAACTTCGTCACTAGGTGAATTATTTTTCTGATTTCGCTTAGCACTGAGAGCAGAAGTTGCCTTGTCATCTTAGAGCTCAAAATTCCGAGAACAAGAGTGTTGTCTTTGTCTTGAGGCGAATTAACTAACACAATCATCTGCTGCGTTAAGAATGTCACTAGCTTCACGAACCACTTGGCACAAGGTATCAGTGAGTATATGAGGTCCTGTTTAGAGAATGCAAACTGAAAGAGCTTACCATTTGATTGCTGAAAGTTCATGGTAGCACTGTGGTGAATCAGAACTTGGATGTTTCGAGACACGCCATTGAACGCAAACAGAATGTTTCGAAGAGACATTGCGGTTCTGGACATGTTGTAAACATTGCTGTTATCGAAAGAGCTACCAAGTTCAAGTTGTAAAAGCATTGCTCTTTGTATAGGCCTGCTCATTATCAACTTATCTTTCACTTCTTTTGAGGCATCTGGAGTTAGGCCGAAAAGGTGATAAATTATGCAGATCACTTCTCGGAGAAATACGTCGGAACGAGCAACGCTTTGTTGTCGGATTCGAAGCATGTAGGTTTTGATAGCAATAGACAGATCTTCCCCAGAAGCTTGGAGATGGTTGGCGCATACAAACGCGTAAGCAAAAGCAGCAGCTATATTGGAGTCGTTTTGCGAATCATCGGTCACAGGAGCGGTTACGGGATGAAACTGCAACTCGCCATCAAATCTAGATTTCGTGAGAACGCCTCCTAAAGCGGGAGCTATTTCTGACCATCCAGTTACTGCTGGAGGAGGGATTTCCGGGAAATTGAGACCGGTGCAAAACGGAGAGGATAAAGTAGCTGCGTGTGACGCCGACGCGTTAATTTTGTTGAATTCATGATTTTCTTTTCTCCACGTTTTCCTATTGTATACTTCAATCCGTCCATTTTTAAGCTTGAAAATTACAAGTGTTTCTGAGTTATAGGATTTAGCCGCGGTGACTCCTGAGTCAAATGTAATGACTTCGTTTTCCGAAAATGAATAATCGCTCCCAGATGAAGGGATTTCAGTGTTCAGTACCCCAAATTCTATAGTTAAGATAGCAGATGGAACAGCCTTTATAAGGCTGTAACGTTTAACAATCGAACGGCTAAGACCTGCAACTTCATAGCACATCAACAGCTCCAAAGGTGACTGCCGATCGTGTGTAGGCGAGAGTAGCTCAAAGTTAGTGAAGTTTAAAAGCTCTCCCTGGGGGCCAACATAATCGGGCTTTATTTCCAATAGATGCTGTAATTTCAAAGATGGATCATTCATAGAGTTTTGGGAGGACAAGTTCCAGTTGACATGTAGTCTGTAGAATGAGAGACTATTTGATAATTTCGAGAATGCACCAATCAAAAGAGCCTGGTCATCTTCCATTTGCGCAAAGCCTCCCATTTGGAACCATTCAAATTGTTTACTCCGAGCCTCGTGGGAACCGTTTAATTGAAGGGATATCTTTTTGTGGTCCCTCGAGTTGGAAAATTGGTACCAGAAATCTAGCTGCCCGCCCCTTCTTAACGCTATGAACGCAGATTTTATTGATGCTGGGTGGAACAGTCCATAAGGTTGACATTGCTGAATTTGGCTGTGGAAAGTAGATGTCGTTGAATCTTTGCGAGCGCCTAACATTGTCAACACAGGTTTCTGGGTTCCGATCCACATAAACTCTATGATTGTTGTATGAACCTCTTTCTTGGCTTGTTTCCGGTAGATTTTCGCAGCGGGATTAACTTCTTGCAAGGGTGCAGTCAAATTATAGGTCTTGTATATGTTGTCTTGACAGAGGACTATCATCTTATCGAGCGTACCTTGTCCTTCCATACTTTGCCCCGCAGCAATTATTGTCAGGTTTCCCAGTTCATCACACGCCGCGAGCTGCTCTCCCGTATGGCTCGACAGATTGTTCCAGTGAACAGAGTTAAGGTTATGAAAAGACCTGCTGCTTCCACCGCCGCCACCTCCAACTATACTTGAAGCACCCGCGGGGCTTTGTGTTTCTAGCAAATGTGGATGAACAACGTATCTCTTGCATGGATGAAGTCTCCAATTGGTACCATTGATCGTTTCCATAAAGGTTATGCACAAATTGGCATGAGAAGACCTGGAATCGAGGTATGCAATCAAACCAGACTTGGACCAAGCAACAAACTCACCATCTTCAGTGCCAAATAGCGACATTATGGCCACCACTGCCGATATTGATGGTTTTATTATTCTCTCGCTGTTAGGAACTCTCCTACATCAAGAAAATTGAACTTCAAAGACGTATTATGAATACCTGATGAAAACAAACAAACCAGAAAATGACCTGATGTGAATTGAGAGTTTAATCGTATGGGAAGAATCATAGCTCATTCTTGAAACATTATCAGAATCACTAGAGACCGGTCCTGCGTGCAAAACCTCCCATCTCGAAGCACTCTGAAAAAGCCCTTGAAAGTTCATGTGTTTTTGACAAAATTGCGTGAAAGGTGTGCCATTCTATCATATATTTGAAATGCAAGGAAGCGCAAAAGTTTTGTTCGAGTATCTCAAACTACTTGGTACTTTTAAGCGTTCTATTAGCTTTCTTTAATCAATCACATGTCGAAGTCTAATTGAAGGATCGAGCAAGATGCCAAAGACGACCCTTGATTCGAGTGCGTACTCTGTTTGGTTCAAAGACAAGAAGAGCCAGTTCTCGATTCATCTATCTTTCTATCCGGACCGTATTTTTCGATGCGGAATCTGTTACCTAGCCAAGGTTGTCGAAGAAGGTTAGGAAGGGTTATAAATGCCGCGGTGTGAGGCGACACATATATACACTGGATTGATAACGAATCGAATTTACATATGAGTTGAGTAGTCTCTATGCCAGCTTCGGTTCTCTTTAAATTGGGCGGCCCACCAGGTTCCTCGATACTTACTATAACTGAAAACTATTTATAAAGCAGTTACACAACCCAAGTGCATGAGCGTGATGATATATGATGTAATCACAAATAACGCGTTTTTAGCCGGAACTTGGCTAGCGTATGTTGGCTATTACAAGGGCCGTCAAGGAAAAATGCGACGGTTTTTGTATGATGAAAAAATATTCTTAACTGGTGTTGCTGGGGCCTGTTAAGCTGCAAATCGCCTTATTGTTCTCCAGTAGTTTCATGCCTTTTCCATTTCTTTCCTGTGCGGGATAGGTAGCCTTGTTGAAGCAGAGCAGTCAGCATAACTTTAACCTGAGAAACATCTTCTCTTCAAGTAGCACTGAAGCACCAGGTGATTATGTCACTGTTACCCTCGAGAATGCACTTAAATTTTAGATGAGAGTTGAAGTTAACGACTCCCACTGACGTTTAGAGTGGTTTTTTTTTCTATTTCGTTTCGTTGGTTCTCTTGGATGTTGACTTCTCAGTTTCTGCTGACTGTTTCATGGTTTTCGCCATCAACGTCATCCAATTCGAATTCTGTAAGGCTTTCAAGTCCTCGGTTATTGGTATAGCTATCCAGGGGCCCTTTTTCTGCAAGTTTCACAAGCTTTAAGTACAATTCGAGACACAGTAGTATCCATAGGTACACCACAAATGCAGCAGAAATTGCCACCAAGCTATAAGCGCTGTGATCAGCGCCCAGCCTCAAAACAAGTTGCAATTGCTCTTCATTTGCTCCCATGAAAAGAACCCCGGAGCAAACAAGACAGAATGGAGCGAGATACTGGAAAGATAGTATTTCAGAGGCAGCGCGCCTATCTCTAAGAAGAAAAGAAATTTCCACGATTCGGAGTGCGCCCCCTGCCATCAGCACAAGTCCAAACAGCGCATGAACCTTGGTGCTGATTATCAGTTTCTGGCTGTGTTCGGACATCGCCCAGCCCGTGAATATGATTAGGAGACTTGGGACAAAAGTTCTTCTACCATTTCGTGAAAGAAAAATTCCAAGAAGACCACCAGCCCACCAGATTATTCCCATTGCAGTATGTTGGTAATCTCCGTGGTTCCAGTCTTCCCGGCCCCATCTGTGTTCAGTAAATGTGTTCACTATACCCCAAGCGCACATTACCCAACTGTCAATGCGATCTTGAGAGTATTCAGCTTGTGAATTACGGATCCATGGTACTACTAAAACCATAGAGTACACGAATCCATACAGAACAAACGCTGTCCCCATTATACCGTGCGCAATGCACTGACCTGTGTGCTTATCGCGGCAAAAGCCAAACATGGCAACTGGTGCCAAACAACACTTAATCCACCCAGTTAGAACTACAGCAAAGGAAAGAGCTCTGTGAATATATCGTAAAGTTTTTTCTCCTGTATGTGATGCAAGGGACTGTAACCTTTTATTCTGCACCAAAGCGCCCGTGCCCGTGGCCAAGCTCCCAAAAAAAACCGTAACGCCAAGTAGAGCTAACATAAACCATGCAGTTCCTCTCGATGTACGGTTTTCGATGCCATCACCGTCGGGAAATCTGAGTATAAAGGCTTCTGCGACCGCATACGCTAGCGAGACTATCTGTAAGAACATTGAGAAATAGAGCTTACCGGCAAAAGAGAGAGCTGTAGATACCGAAGGCAATAGTAACAGTAGAGCTAAGGTACATAGCCAGTGAAACGTCTTGGGTCCTGCTTGAACAATATCTGGTCGCGTCAACCCTTCAGTGTCGTCCATTTGCATCCCTGCGCATGTTTCCTGCTCGACCAACAGTAAAGCAATGGCCAAATAAGCTACCAGCTTCCTGGGGCAACCATAATGACTCCCCATATTTGCAACTTCCCGTCTTTTGGCCGTGTTTTGTCTTCGCTTGAGTAATTTCGAAGTACCTTCACACTTCCCAATTAGCTTTTTTTGCCAAGGACACCCTATTTAAAAAAAGCCCGATACAAGCGCAAAGGAAAGCAGGTGACATGGAAGCCGTAAGTATGAAAGAGAACGACGTCTTGCAAACTGAGAAATTTATACTTGTATTTTACAACTTATTTTCATTCCTCAATTTGAGTGATGCATTTTTGTTTCAAGCTTAAAGCTCTCATCCATTATTTGGACCTTGGGAACCTTCGCGAGGCATGTTGTTACGTTTGCCGTTGTTGTTACTGCTATTCTCACTGTGGACTTTCCCTTTTGAGGGGTCCGCTGTAGGCAGATCGTCAGAACTTGCACCGGCAGGCACATTTTGCTCGTATCTGGGCGCTGGGGACACTGTAGCACTCCTGAGGAGCTCTTCGTCGGACAAATCAAAATTGAAATCCTCTTCATTAAGCTCGCCCATCATAGGAACGCTCGTGTTTGAAGCACTGTTTAGTGAAGAGTCGTGGTCTGAATCTGTGTCTATGATGTCGAACTCGTAGGCTTCTGCGCGGCTTCTTCTTACAAGTCTTCTTGATTTCACAAAAAAGTAGTAATACAGGACCAGGACCAGGAAGCCTACGGCAAATATAGCAAGGAAATAACGAAGCCCTTCAAATGGCCGAGGAAGCTTATTAGGGCTATTAACATCTTGGTCGCTTGTTTCTGCCGTCGTAGTAGTGGCGGAAACCGTGGAATGTGTTGATGTGATAGAAGACGCAGCCGTAAAGGTGGGTTGTGTGCTTGAAGCTAAAGATGTTGGGTGATCGGAAACTGACTCTTCCTGCTGCTGCTGCTGTAAATCTTCAGTAGGTTCTTTATCATTGCCAAACTCGAACGTTTTTGCCTTCGAAGCATCCAAGGACTCTCCAAAAAGTTTTAGCCTCCAATCTTTGAATTCGACGTTGTTGGAATCTTCTGTTGTCCTTACATGCAAGCTCCAGTCTCCCTCACCGATTTCACCCCAGTGCGCCACTGACATAAACGTCCAGTTTTGAAAGCCTTCTGGCGATGTATCGCTTCTTCTTACAACGCCCAATTTTGAAACGATGCCCTTAGGAGAAACAAGGTTTATAGTAGTCCGGCCTCTTATGGTGGTTTCAATGCTAACAGTCACCGTAATGTGTTCGACGCGCTTGAAGTTTGCGTTTTTCAATTGTTCTGAAGATACTGAGATTGAGGAGACTAAATCTTCATCCGTTGAGTTAGTGGATTTTCCGACTTTTTGGACTGACGAGTAATACCAAGATTGAGGGCCAACATTTTCCCACTCACGGCCCATTGTAACAATTCTGTAGGCGTCAAGTTTCCCGTAGCCATACTTGTGAGAGTATCGTTTTCCTAATGCACCTTCTTGCCACTCTCCATCGTCATCATTAATTTCTTCGGATGATAGGATGGATAGGTACTGTACATCTCTCCAACTTAGGTTTGGATTTGCCTCTAACACGAGACTGTACACGCCGGCGGCTAGCGGAGCAGCCGCAGAAGTTCCGCCGTGTGTGTCGCTACATTTACCATGAATGTCTGTAGAATGAATATGCTCGCCGGATCCGGATGAATATGTAACTACCATTACGGCGGAACAAGACTCGGAGTAAGGAGGATGTAGCCCCTTGTGATCTATTGCGCCCACGGTGATAGAGTAAATGGAATTTGTGTAACCGTCGTAGTTGCAGTTATCATCATACATCCCTCCGTTTCCGCTTGCAAAGACATAAAGAGCGCCCTTTTCATTCCGCCCTTTTGTGACACCAGTGACTAGTGCTTTTCTCACTAAATCGTCTGGACCCTGTAACACACGTCCGTCATCTAATGGACCCCATGAACATGAATATATATCATTCACATCCAGAGCATGAATTAGTGAAGCAGCCTCATCTTCTGCAGTAACCTCAGCTGAGAGAATCCGGATACCGGCAACTTTGGCGTTATAGGCAACGCCAATTCCGCATGCTTTGTTTTTAACCGCAGCAATCTCACCAGCGCAACGAGTGCCATGGTAGTCATCGGATAAGCGTGGTTTAGGCATAGGACCGTTGTCATTAAAATCCCAAGAGCCTTCGGCGCTGAAGTTGTCTTTCAAGTCTTCGCTTTCATAGTCTAAGCCATCATCCACGACAGCAACCACAACGTTGTGGCCTGTGACATTCTCATACCAAAGGCCACTAACATTGACATCGTGGCCAGGATAATTTCCGTTAACCAAATGCCACTGTATTCCGAACAGAGGATCTTCAATAGATAAACGATCTCTCACCTCATTCACGACTTCTAAGCTAGAATCGACAGGCCGGTCCGGTACTGGTAGCCTTTTTTGTAACTTCTTAGGCGGCAGCGGATGGTAAGATTTTACTCCTTCGTAGGATGCCTCGACCTCATCACGTTTGGAATATTCGTCCTTCTTGGTGGAGAACACGTAGTGTTTGTCAAGGCCTCGAGCTTCATGTTCAAACACCCAGTTTGGGTGCAGCTTTAGCAAGCGCGGTACTTCCAGCACACTTTCAACCGCGAAGTAGCTCCTAGACGAATGGTCTTTTACTGGGACTCTAACAGCCTGGCTCACGATACTCAGCAACAAAACCTGCAATAGAAAATATTTACAAAATGCAAGCCTCATGTTAGATTGGGAGTGTGAGTATTTTTTGAGCGGTTTCCTCAAAGCTTCAAAACCCCTTTTGAAAGCCGCTTAATCAGAGTCGATATGCGCTTACACATAACACTCTGTTTTAGTTAGTTACACATTCTACAAAGGTCAATCACTTATCAAGATCATGTGACGCAATACAAAGTATGAAATGCGTTCCTTCGTGTACTAATATAACAGGTGCACTAACCGCTTCGCATGCAATGAAGCAAGTCAAGGTTCTGCTTTGATACCTCGGATCCCCAAGTGTTGAAATTTGCATAGCTAGTACATAGAGCTAGGGTTGAGCTTCCTTCCGATTGCTAAGGTGTCAATTTTATGATACTCAGATGTTAGGAACGTCTTTTAATACTTGTGCAATCGCTGAAACGTCACTAACATCTTGAAGCGCCAAGAAGGGAAAAGAGGCGGGCACGCATCCAAGCATTATTTTCAGTGACATCGCCAAAGAGCTGATCAAGTTTAGAGCTAGCTTTACTAAAAAAATAATTGGTGAATGTTTTTGTTTCCTTACAACGCCTTTCTAACCTAGCAAATGACCAGAACCTTTTGGTGACAACTAGTTTCATTGTGCTTGCCACTGAAGGCTCAACTGCGTCTCTCGGCATGACATGAAGAATCGAAAAAAGATGATTCTAAAGCAGGATATTGAGAAATAAATTTTGCGCTCAGCACAGGCAAAATTCACTATTGGATAAGAAAATGAGCCTCTATTTGCGCTAGAAACTTGGGTTAAGAAACTCAACCGTATTTTTTGGTTACGGCGATTAATTACCAAAGACGCAGTTTCAAGACATCAATCTGTAATTAAGGAGGTACGGTAACGCGACTGCCGTCCAGTTGCCAGCAACATTAACACAACGGGTTTGTTGCTAAAGCGCCTTGTTTCAGGCTGTATTGCTGAGCAGCTAGACTTCATTTTTCCCTTCTTCCCGAAAAGGCTGTCAAAACTTTTGACAAGTTTGTGTGTGCACTACCACTTTATTGATGGGCCAAGAATGTCGGGTAAGTATCTTCAGCATCTAAGGCATTAGTTGGTAATAGCACAACTTGCAATGCAGAATATCTGTTAGGTAACGGCTTTCTGTAAGAGCTCGACGCTCTTTCTCACTAAATGTGCACGTGATAAAATACTCAATATCAGAAATTAAGAAGACATTAGAACTTTGAACTTAGTCATCGCAAGCTAAAATCAGGCATATAATGAGCTCCTTGCTATCGGAGAAAGACCTTAACGATTTCATAAGTCCAGGCTTGGCTTGTGTGAAGCCAGCAGAGCCTATCGAAAAGGGCGAAAAGCAAGAAGGCGACTTAGAGGTTGGTAAAGAGTCAAATGATATGGGAAAAGTTTCAATATCTCTTCAAGACTGCCTCGCCTGCTCTGGATGCATCACTTCAAGCGAGGAAATTCTACTCAGTCAGCAAAGCCACACAGTTTTTCTGGAAGCTTGGAAGAATCTCGCGCGCGATACAGCTCTGGTTGTAAGTATACCACCACAGTGCCGCCTCTCGTTGGCTCACTATTATGATATGAGCCTAGAATCATTCGATAAAAGCTTTTTGACACTTATGAAAGAAAAGTTTGGAGCTAGATACATTGTGGGTACCCAAATTGGCCGAAACATAACAGTAAACCAAACTAATAAACTCTTGACCGAGCGGAAGAGCCTAAGTTCTAGCAAGAAGCCTGCTCTCTGTGCAGTCTGTCCAGGTTTTGTACTATATGCTGAAAAAACAAAGCCTGAACTCGTGCCGTACCTCTTGGATGTTAAATCTCCTCAGCAAATTACAGGCGCCTTACTGAAGAAGGCAATACCTAATATTTACCATCTCACTATTATGCCTTGTTTTGATAAGAAGCTTGAAGCAAGTAGAAAAGACGGTGAGGGGGAGGTTGATTGCGTAATTACGCCGCGCGAATTTGCAACGATGTTGCAAGAGCAAGACCTGAAGCTGACAGATTTCTTAACCAGCACAGATGAGACGGTTTTGAAGCAGTCGTGTTCCCCTCCAGGTTGGGATATAAGTGTACATTGGGCATCAAACGAAGGCAGCGCATCAGGTGGATACGCTTATCAATACATTCTGCATCAAAAGTCTCTGCACCCTGGCTCTTGCATTTCAACAATTACAGGAAAGAACAGCGACCTTAAGGAATTCAGACTGATGGATGTATCGAATGAAAACGTCATTGCTTCCTCAAGCGAGCTCTATGGTTTCAGAAACATTCAGAATATGGTGCGAAAGCTCACCAGCTCAGGATCAGCCAGTCGGAATATTAAAGTATTGCGCAAGAGGGCAACCACAAGCTCCAATAATGGATCAAGCTTTGGCTCTGCAGTGGACCCCAGCAAAACGGACTTCATCGAAGTCATGGCGTGCCCCGGTGGTTGCATCAACGGAGGAGGTTTGTTGAATGGTGAAGCAAACAGTAGTAGACGTCGTGCGTTAGCAAAGAGTCTTGAACTGGAGTACGGGAAAGTAATACCGAAAGTATCATGTTCTGATCACCCACGTGATGACAGCACGTATAAGTACAAGTTTAGTGCTATTGAAAAGTCCCAAGATGTATTAACCGTTGGAAACACGTGGTAGTTTCGCGAGAGACTTATGATGGCAGCGCAGCATGTAGTTTGAACTCCAATAGCAAGCAACTCTTTATTTTCGACACATCCAAGGGCTACTCGTTTGGACTCGGCTACCGTAGGGCTCTTCAGCTGATATGTTATATTTATATGGGACTACATAGGGTTAAAATGCATAGTCATGTAAAGTTATGTCACAACGAGCTTGCGTAAGGTGCTCCTAATTTGGAATAATGGCAACCACAACTTTCTAAGGAAAACCCGTGGTGCTTTTCATGTCTTAACGTGATTAGTAGGCGTCACTTGTGGTGAAGAGTTCGGTCATGCTCTCTATTTTGAGTTTATGCTACTCAATTACAAATTGGAAACCTTATTTTTCCGAAAAAATCGCCTCGTCAACAAATCATTAAACAACCTCAAGCGGTTAACCAAAAACTTCGCTTAAAGTCCTAGAGCAATTGTAAATATTTCACAACCATAACAAGGCCTCAAAAAACTTAGATGTTGAAACATTTCTTAGATTCATTCAAGAGCTGCCAGTCAATGTTTCTAATTAACAGCGAAATCTCTTTTAACTTTTCATTCCCTTTCTATCGAACCAATAAGAGCTAGAAGAAAACATGAAACCATCCGAAAGGGTTGATGTTTTGGACCAAGGAGCACTCTCTTAGCCTATCTCTACCGAATCCTGAGTGTGTCATCAGAGTTATCAGAACTCGTGTGATCATGTGATCTGGCTGTGAAATTTAGCCTAGGGGCTCGTCAACCAGGATCAAATTTCACGTGCTCAAAATCTAAGTGATTACTAACCGAAATTCTGGGCTCAACCAAAGTTCTTCATCTAAAAGTTATACTAGTGAGCATTTTGGGTTGACTTTAGCTTTCCAACAAAAGCTTATTGATCCTCTGAAGAAAAAATAGAAGCCCTCCTCCTCCGCCTATAATCTAGCCTCATGTTGCGTCCGCGGTACGCAACTCTTCTAGCGCTAGCGACGAAATGGTACAGAGTGATAGCGGCATGAATATGATTTACCATTGTCTGTGAAGAAGCAAGAAGAAGGCCACAGGCCACAGGTCAAGTTAACAGAATCTTCCTGATGCCAATACATCTAAACGGCTTGCTAGCCTGCACACAGCAAACGTTCTTCATTAACTACGCCGATTCAACAAGCCTTAATTTTATGGCGCCGCGTGGGGTATATAGAGATAGATAGAGATGCCTACTCAGAAAACGCTCCAGATCATTCTAAACATCCTTCAGTTCTGATCATGCTCACGCTAACAAAGAAAGATAGTCATTATCTATTAACTTGATGCAATATGTTTCTATTCTATGTTCTGTTTAGATTGCTCAGGTGTACATTACAATTTCAGATAACGGGTTCGAAGCAGTAGAGAGGATAGATTGCACCCCTGTCGTTAGATTCATCCTTTGATTTCACAATAACCAAAATTTAACGATTAAAGGAGTGGCACGACTAGTGGGGCCACTCCGCTAGACATAAGCTTACACACCCCAAACACCCCGTAGTAACCATAGCTCACATGCCATTGTGTTCCCACCACAAACTCACGTGACCATGCGCGGTCGGTTCCGCACCTTTTCCGCGAGCTTACAAGGCTTCTTAGCCAGGCTGTCCGCCACAGAAGTGACACGGCTAACGCCTCAGGAACTGGCTACAACTCGGAAAGTGAACTTAGGACGCGGGGCAATCTACGCATGGCAAAGGTATCACACTGCACGCAATCGGCGGTCCTAGCATGTATTGATCAGACGAGGGTATCAAATTACAGGCAATTGTCTTGAGGTCCACACTTTGTGCCAGTGAGTGACATTTCGTTCTCTCGGCCCCGCATTGTTGTTCTTGGCTCTTGTTTTTGTTCGCTCTTCATGCCTTGCAAGTTCTCGAATAGTTTTTTTCAGCGAGGATGGCAAAATAGAGTATAAAAAGGGTTGGGAGATTCGAGCACCTTTTTTGCTCTACCCCCACGAGAAAACAGCAAGCGAGAGGATCCAGACAGGGATTATTTCGCGCAATTGAGGGCCCAGGAGGATACAAAGACGCTTTAGCAACTTTTCAAGACTCCTAACCGAGTTTAAACTTAGGGAAAATGAGTAAACCAACCGAATTCAAAGAAAACACATCCATTGTGGTTTTTGGGGCGTCAGGGGACTTGTCTAAAAAAAAGACATTCCCTGCCCTGTTTGGGTTGTTCAGAGAGGGCTATCTTGACCCAAGCTGTAAAATCATCGGCTTCGCCCGCTCCAATTTGAGCGATGAAGATCTTCACGAGAAGATCAAACCCAACCTAAAGACCAACAACGACGAGAAGGGTAGTGAGAAGATAGAGCAGTTTTTGAAGATGGTCAGCTACATTTCTGGCCCATATGATAAAGATGAGGGCTTTGACAAACTTGCGAAAGAGCTCGATTCTTATGAGAAAAAGCAAGGCGTCAAAAGCCCACACAGATTGTTTTATCTGGCGCTGCCCCCAAGCGCTTTCGTCACGGTCGCAACCCAAATCAAGAAAAAAGTGTACGCCGAACACGGTGAGACCAGAGTTGTCGTTGAAAAGCCATTTGGTCACGACCTCGACTCATTCCGTGAATTGCAGTCCGATCTTTCCCCATTGTTTCGCGAGGATGAGCTTTTTAGAATCGACCACTACCTTGGTAAAGAGATGGTGAAGAACCTGGTATTCATGAGATTTGGTAATACATTCCTCAACGCTGCATGGAATAAGGAAAATATTCAAATGATTCAAATCTCGTTCAAGGAGCCGTTTGGTACAGAAGGCCGCGGAGGCTACTTCGACGAAATAGGCATAATCAGAGATGTTATGCAAAATCACTTGCTGCAAGTGCTGACCCTTCTAACCATGGAACGCCCTGTCACTTTCGACTCAGAGGCTGTCCGCGATGAAAAAGTCAAAGTGTTGAAGGCATTTGCTCCTATCGACCACAAAGACATTCTGATTGGTCAATATGGCAAATCCGAAGATGGCTCGAAGCCCGGTTACCTTGACGACGACACCGTCAACCCCGACTCTAAGTGCGTTACCTTTGCTGCACTTGGTTTCAAAATCCAAAACGAGCGCTGGGATGGCGTTCCAATTGTGATGAGAGCCGGTAAAGCTTTGAATGAGGGTAAGGTCGAGATCAGAATACAGTTTAAGGCTGTTCCATCTGGAGTTTTCAGCGAAGTCGCTCACAATGAACTAGTTATCAGGGTGCAGCCTGATGAAGCCATTTACATAAAGTGCAACTCCAAGACTCCTGGATTGTCTACCACTAGTCAAGTTTCTGAGCTAGACTTGACATATGCAAGACGCTTCAAAGACTTTTGGATTCCTGAAGCGTATGAGGCTTTGATAAAAGATGTACTTTCCGGCGACCACTCCAATTTTGTTAGGGACGACGAATTAGATATCAGTTGGAAGCTTTTCACTCCTTTGTTGAAATACTTGGAAGGCCCAGATGCTCCAAAACCTGAAGAATACGCATATGGCTCCAGAGGTCCGGCCGAGTTAGTCAACTTCTTGAAGTCTCACGACTATGTGTTTGAAGATTCTGGTTCCTATCAATGGCCAGTAATTACGCCAGAGGTTACAAAGAAGAAGCAGAACAGTACGGATTCTAAGATGTGAATATGTAGTAACGGTGATAAATGATATCTGATTGTTTCGTCAAGCATGCAATTTATTCATGATTTAACATTCTCATTATATAGATACAAAACGGGTCTTTAGTACCAAGTTTATGCTGGTTTTCGAGATTATGATGCATTGTTTCCTTTGACTTCAAGTTTTGCGACAGACGAAGAGGTTTTCATTTTAACAGATTCGACAACGTCATATTCAGAAAAGTTCAACCTACCACCCTCTAGTTGGGCACTAACAAAGCCTTTTATTGCCTCAAAACCAAAGAGTTGCTTCTCTTTAACTTCCTTCAATAGAGTGGCCATATATTTCGGAACCACAGATAGATCTTCGTTATGGTTTATAAGATAGTCAACAACTTCAATCGCCAAAAAATAATTCTCACCTTCATTTTGGGCAAATGCATCATTGTAGGTATTATGAATAGCTCCTCCATGAACTGTTGGCTGCGCGGACGTTGCCCCCTGCTCATATAAAATATTCGGTGTAATAACAGT
This sequence comes from Lachancea thermotolerans CBS 6340, assembly GCF_000142805.1. Classification (NCBI taxonomy): domain Eukaryota; kingdom Fungi; phylum Ascomycota; class Saccharomycetes; order Saccharomycetales; family Saccharomycetaceae; genus Lachancea; species Lachancea thermotolerans. Next base: position 39,252 of record NC_013084.1, on the reverse strand, counting down.
CGATAAGTTGTGTATATCCATTTTGGATCCCATTTGACTATCAATATGCGAAAAAGATGATGTCCAATGCAAAAATGAGAATAGAACTTCAGCAACACTCCGGTTGAATCCGGGAAGCAAGGCATATAACAAGCCGAAATACTTGTGTCTTTCGAGATCTGACTCTATTTTGGCAATTTCAATCCACAGCTTGTACAACGGAAATGTCAGTAGCGGGTCTGGCAATTCCCTTAGAAATTTCTTGAGCAATGCGGACAGCTGTACAGCATTTTCCTTAGATAAGTCTGGAACCTCTGAAGGATTATCATCAATAGCCACTGCAAGCTCACGTAGTCTGCGTATATTGCCATTTTTTCTGAAAACCCCCTCTACTGACATGTCCAGCTGCCTCAAAGACGATATCAGCTCATCAACGATTATAGGAATTTTGATCTTGGAAGGGCCAATGCCCAGATCAGAATCAACACCCCATTGTGTAGTTAATACTTCCAAAGACGTCCCGAAAACTTTTTTGCTGTAACCCCTCTTTCCGTCCTTGCTCATTATTGTTCTCATTTTCGACCAAAAATTAGCACCGTTTTTCAGTGATTTCGGAGGCGAAGGAACTAGGCTGTTAACAGTAGCTTCATCCTTCATAACATCTATTGAAGATGCATTGAGGAGGGATAACGATATTAATTTGATAAGATACAGTTCTTCGAATTTCAACTCTGAGTAGTAGATTCCGCTCTTTTTATTCATAATATTCACGGCATCATCATCGTTATCCTTTAACTTTTTGAAATAAGCGAATGCATTAGGCCTTAACTCTCTTGCTTGTTCGGCAGCAACAATTCGGGAAATATCATCAAGCGTCAGTGTCTTTGTGCTATTAAACATGTTTTGATTTTCAGGTTCGGTTTCTGGGCTCTTATCGGTTTGGATAACAAGACATTTGTCCTCGGGCTGCGAAGACCTCCCTGTGTCCATCTCCGAAGTTTCAAGAATACGCGACCTGCGCGCTTCTTGCTTGTTTGTCGTAAGGGGAACGCTCTGCCTTCTAGACTTCAGTCTCTTAATATCATTCAGCGTCCGTATGTATGTCTGTTGCATCGAAATCGATTCTTTAACGCTGTTTGATCGTTTTAAAGCTTCCCTATTCTTAAGCTGGATTTCCATGACAGCTTTGGATCGCACTAATGCAATCTTTAAAAGAAAAATTAACTGAGCAAGCTTCGTCACAGATTTGAAGCCAGAAGAAGAGTCTGGATCTCCTACGGCGCACTGAGCGCATAAGACGCTGTTGGCCTTTGTATTAAATGCAGCATCAGCAACACCATAAAGATCAATATGCCGTTGGCATATCGAACAGCTGAAACAACCCTTGTGCCATCTTCGCGCTTTGAATTGGATACAGTCCTCCTGAATATACTTTCCGCAAGCTGCACAACAGTCTGTCGCGTTGATACTGACATTGATAAGACGAAACGGGTCTCCAGAGACAAGTTCGTTTTTCTCAATTTCCCTTAAAAACTTGATGAGAGCGTTAGCTGAATGCACAGATCTGTTGCGGTCAAGCGCGGTTTGCAAACCATGGCGAACCAATAACTTTAAAAAGTGTGCCACACCAGTGATCACAGACATTAAAGATGAAACATTCACGTCCTTTTCACGCGAGGCAGAGCTAAGCTTGCGTAACAGTTGTAGATAGATCATTACTTTTGTCGAAAGGTTCCGGGGAAACTTCGCATACTTCAAGTTAATCGTATCAACAGTTTCCGAACTAACGTCGTTGTCTGCAGCTTCGAGCCTGTCATCGGCGGGGTCACCATACTTTCCCTGGGGTTTGCCGAACAGATTGTATCCACAAAGCGAATCTAAAGAGTCGAGTGCTCTGAAAAGGCACTCGATTTTAAGAACGAATAAAGCTGTAGAATTGAGACCTTTGAGTTGATCGAAGCTAGTCAGGTACTGGAACATGTCTGAAATGCAAATCGCTGTCTCCTCCTCGAAACGATAGAGGACAGACCACGTCTTGGAAACAAGTTTATTAAATGTGAACACGTACTTTTCCAAGTCAGTACGATTGGAGAGATGCTCTTCACCAAGAAAAATGTCATTTGGATCAGCACGCTTTATCTGAGGCAGCCCCACCGCTTCTGGGGGAAGGCTAACATGCCAATATTTATGGACACCATAGCACTCAGGATGCCAGCGATGAACTTCCTCGCCCCTTGGAAATTCAATATATTGGTCTGAGATGGGGTATTGACAACCTTTACAGCGGTTTGAAAAAAATTTTAGGAAATGGTATTTGCAATAGAGATCATCTTGGTAGTTGAAACAAGTATTCACCCCGCACTTCTCTTTACAAATTTTACAGCAAAAATGCTCTTCATCGTAAAGCTTCCCAAATGCGTTATAGTACACGCCTCTCAAGGCCTTGCCGCAGACAAAGCATAAAAGATTGTTTCTCTTGAAGTAGTCTTGTTGACATAGAGGTATGAGCTTTCTTGTTTTGGGATCTTCGAAAGGAAAATATTTGGGCTTGCAAACTTTCCCGCAGTCATAACAGACAAAACACTCTTCGTGGTAGTAACGACCAAGTGCCTTCAAGGACCCACGCGCTATTGCTTTGTTGCATCGAGCACATATTTTCGCAGTTCGTGAACTTTGTTGATGGGGAAGAGAGGGCCTCTTTTCTTGAAGCCTTTCGTTAGGAACAGTAGCGAGATGTCCACTATTGATCGTGCGATCGTTATTCCGATTCAACACCTGTTGTTTATGCGGCTCTGTAGCATAACTCATAGTAAATTCTCGGCGCCCAACAGGAAAAGTTAACAACAACTAACCGTGGAAAAGCTCCTGTTTCTTTCTGCACACTAAGTCTCTACCTGCGTGAAGTTTCAACGCCCCCAACAATGCCCGCCTCTTCTTATTTAGCGTTTTCGATTCAATTGTGTTGTGGTTGTTGACAAGAAACTTCGTGTTTTTCATTGAGCAGATGTCGTAAAAAGGGATATACAGCTTTAAAATCTACAAGGTTTCTCTGGGTCTTCTTGATTTGTACTTGTCCTGCAAGTAAGTCACTTGTTCCTCGTCAATCTCGTTCGAGATTCCCTGTAATGTTTTAGAAAGAGCTTCAGTAGCTCCGATAATGGGTCTTATTAAAGCAACAGGAACAACACGCGCCATGGAAGAAGCAGTTTCTTGAGCACTTTCACTCTCTTTGATCTCTCCCTGAGCCTTTTTTAACGCATCGTAGGCCAATTGGATGTTCCTTCCAAATGAGCTTTGAGCCTCCTTCAAACCTCTTTGTAGAGTATTTGGCTGATCGGCATACAAACTGAAAATTCTGGGGGGCTCCTTCTCGTTTGATGGAGGTTCTACTACTATTGCTTCTGAAACGCGGCCTTTATGACTTGGGTTGGTGCCTCCCATCAGCTTTTCGTACTGCTTGACAGTTTCTTCAGGAACGAGATCAAATTCAAACCCATTAATGCTGTGATCCCGTGCACGCGAACCCTCCCCTCCCATTAACTCCTCTGCATTTTCTAGCAGTGCTTGCGTGCCAGAAGCAAGCTTGACCCCAAGCCGCACAAACTCACCCGTAGTAACTTTGACAAAAACTTGGGTGCCTTTCTGTAGGCCCCTGCCTAACTTCTGGTCTCTCTTGTATTCCTTAACAGGGGTGGATACAAGTGCCTTAACGCCTGATCCAAGAGTAACGAGGGTCTTCATAGGTGCTACACCGCTAAGTATTCCTTTCAATTGATTACCGGTAATATCCGGTAACCATGCATTGTTGAGAGTTTTGTTAAGCTCAGGGAAGCCATTGACACCATACACTATCAGATGTTGTAATTGAAACCTTGAACCCTCTAAAATGAAAAAGTTCATAAACTCACTTGCGTGCCCCGACTTCAATCCGGAATAATCCACCTTCTTCGGCTTATAGTCCATCCTTATTTGTACTGCTTCAACTTCAAGTTTTTGAATGTAAACGAAATCAGGGAATTCATCGATTAATTCAAATCGGGAATCCTTGAATTCTGCAAATCTTGTTAAAAATTCTAAAGTATCTTGATCAATGTGGACCTGAAGTGGAAGGACATGCACATACATGATAAGTTCTGTCGCAGCAAGGAAGTCAATTGGCCTCACTGTTTGAATGTTCAAAGAGAGCATCTCGGAACCTTTTGCCCGGGGTTTGTCTTTGAGATATGTTAGCAATTTGTTCCAAGTTGAAGAAGGGACATTGTCTACAACTTCAATGTCACGTACCTGAAGCTTGACATCATGTAGCGTATCAGCAGATAAGTCTGACGTGAATTCTGTGGGCTCGTCGACAACAAACTTGGTGAAAATTGCTGTGATGCCAGAGATGCCAATGCGAACTTTGAAGTCGCGCGAAGGCCGCAACCGCGTCTTTTTTGATGAACCTTTGACGAAGACACTTGGCTCGCTTTGCAAATCTCGATTAATGTGCTGCCTTAAAGAGTCAACATCAGTGCCTTTGTCGGCGAATAGGTATATTGAATCAAAAATTGAAGCTTTGATTAGTTCTGGGTCTTGGTTCAAGTCTTGTTGCCGCAAAACACTCTCCATCTGAGAAATTATTTCTGATATGGAGTTTCTTGTGTACTTCCAGTCGAAACCATCATATAGTTTTAGAGAGACATTTTCAACCCCAAAAACGATTGAAAGTTCCACATCTGGATCCTCAGGTATTGATTGCACAGGATAACAACCCTTGGATGAGAAATAATCTTCTTCAGTGACCATAAAACGTTGATCCCCAAATTTTGGAGACCCGCTTTCCCCAGCAGGCATGTTTGAATCTGTATCTACAACCTCAGGGGACTTATCCAAAAAGTTATCAAATATTGAGATTGGGTCTTCTTTTGTGGAAATGGGATTTATTTGAATCTTTGCCTCTGTAAAGAAGTCGTTCTCTATATCATCCAAAATATCTGTGGGTGTTGGTTTCGTCCTATATTTTTGGTCTTCAGGGAAAGTCAAAGGAACACCTAGGTCAATGATTGTCTGAATCAGAGCTTGTGCTGAGTCCGCGCACAGAGATAAGGAGACTGAATTCACATCAGCACGAATCTCCATGGTATTTCTCGACTTTGTCAATGACAATGTCATCTTATCAAACTTTCCGACATTTGCAAAACCGCGTTCAGTGTAAAATGACAAGAGGCTCGGATAGTTCGTACCAGGTTGATCAACCAAATTTGAAATGTCATCTATCAACAAAATATAGCATGCCTTCAGGGTTCCCTTGCTTCTAAAGTTTGGAAGGACAAATTCGATGGAAGCTTTGTTCAATATTAAAATAACCGAGGACTTCAGCCTGTATGGCTTCAGGGAAATGGAGCACTCAAGCAATTTAAACTCAAGAACTGTAGTATTCTGCTTAACTTCAGCAGCCGGCTTTGGAAGAATTTGAGATGCCGAATCATTGGAAGTTTTTCTGTTTTTGAGCAAGTCTAGAATGTGAGCATCATATCGTAAACAAACGGATCTTAGGGTACAACAAATCTTTCCGGTAAGCTTTTTGTGGACCATTAAGACAGGAGCTTGCTCATTTTTGACAAGAAGAACGTCGACCAGCGATTCACCCTGAGAGAGGCTAACCCGATTAATAGATAGCTTATTAGAATGGGCAGTGAATCTTTGATCGGTGCCCATATAAATAAAAAAGTCGCTCAAATGTCCTCGAAGGTCGCCGAAATCATGCCCTAATATATCCTTCAAGCATATATCAACAGTGCAAATCTGTATCACATATTGCGCCGTAGAACTCTGCTTGCTTATTATTGAAGAGGAACCCAGAATTCTCACACTCCTTTTTAGCTGCCTGTTGCCGCTTTTGCGGGGGCTGTACTCAGAGCGCTTAATATCTGGACTTGCCACAACCTTCTTTAGTAGGTTTTGAACCTCCAAAGACAAAGATTCCAGCTCCAGGAAGGGAACTTCAGCTCTTATCGATTCAATGTTGATACAGCACTTCGAAGAAATAACTATTTCTTGATATCCATGATCATAAGAGTTAAATTGCATTGGGTTCTCAGGTGTTACCAGTTTGATATTCTCTATACTGACTAGCGGCGTTTCTTGTGCGTTTTTTTTCATGTTCATCTCAACAGAGTTCAATGACACGCTCTCGAAAATATTCGGCACAGAAAATGCACTTAAGTTTGCGTTTAACGTGCCTTCTCCGAGTCGCAACTCTAAATGACAAGTCTCACTTTCAATTCCAATCGAATATGGCTTGGGTTTAACGCCCCGCGGCTGTGATTTTCGGGGCACAGCTTGCTGCCACGCAGCCATACATTTTTCAAAGCTTTTCACACACCTGAATATATCAGTTAAAGAATGAACGTCCAAAACAACGCTTATGTCATGATGTAAAGCAATGTCTATCTTTCGGGCGCCTGGGATGCACATTAAGGAAAAAAAAGGCGGTACTGTAGGAACATGAGTAAAAATAGGAAAGCCCTGATGAAGGACGGAAATATCCCCCAAAGTTGAGCTCATTATTCCGCTTTCACATATTTTAACGAGCAGACTCTTCAAACGAACTTTTAGTTGGCCAGGAAGTTTGATAATGGCGCTGGAGCCTTTCAAATTAGAGAATAAAGACTCCTCACGTATGTCCTGCTCATTTTGAAACCTTTTGTAGTTTTGCAGATTCTGAGGTTGGTATTTGGCGGTATCTGAAATGTTATTGTGAAATTTCGAAGAAAACATTGCTAGTAGTGGCAGAGATATTGATTCATTAAGCTCTAGTAGTAATGGTAAATCAATGATGCATTCGTTGAAGTCAATAGCAATATCGCTAATAGACAAATCATCAATAGAAGCAAAACCTCTAAACTTCATACTCAAGGTATCAAAACTCAAAGCTTCGCTTTTCTGTGGAACAAAAGTGCTCTCGTTTTCATGCTCTTGAAAGCTTTGCAAAGCGCTCATGTATATTGAAGTTGCTTCTGCTTTTGAGTAAACTAGGGAGTCGCTCATTGACAAGTCCGTTTTGGACTCAACTTCCTCATCAGGGCTTTTTGTTTGCTTCCAATGAAGCAGCTGAAGATTCGACAGTTGCACTTCCCGGGCCTTGTTCGCAGAAAGAACGAGTGCCTCTTGTAAGCTTAGTTCTAACACATTGTTCTGTGGAAAAAGGAACTGAATTGTAACATCCTTCAATTGAATTTTTAAGTTTGAAAGAGCTAAGTCCAATGCCTTGTTGCGCATTGATTGCAGAACTGAAGGTGCTGGCGCGGCGAAATTTTCGTAGCTTCGATTGTCGCTTTCACTGCTATTGTCTTCTCCGCTTAAATCTTCTTCTGGTGTATTCTCTTTATCACTATATTGCATCACCGAGCTTGCGAGATCGTAAACTGTTTTGCTCAAAGAGAAGCTAGAGGATTGTGGATGATAGGTGTTTGTCAGTAAAGGCTTGACAACAAAAACCAGCCCGGATCCTTCAACCTTTACCCCACCACTGACAGTCAAGCTCAGCTCCAGTTTTTCTATGAATCCACTTCGAAGAGCAATATCAGGGATATTAATACTTTCAACGTCTAGATCAAGATCATGGAAGGTGAAGTGTGAGCTTGACCCTAAAGAAACATCCAAAGCTGAGACATCGATATTAGAGAATAACGACGCTTTTTGCAAGAAGTACAGGAGTAGTCTCCTTTGCAAATTTTGAGCAAACCATGAAGGCATATCAGCCGCAGAGTTTTCAGCGGATTCGAAATACTAGATTCGCCGCCCCTGACTGAAGAAGACCAACTTGAAATGCCGCCGTTTTCTGTGCCCAAGGCACGTGACATGAAACATTCTTCATTTGTTATCACAAACGATCAGCTGTTTCATCCGACACAAAGGCCTTTTATACGTAGTACAATTGCAGCGAGAGTGCACTACAGACTCCGCAATCCCAACTTTCCTTGATGGATTTTTGAGAATGCACTTGCTATTCCATGCAAAAACACTTCTCTAGTTTGAAAGCAGGTGCCAATCAACTGATTGGCCTGAAAGATCTTGGGCACTAATAGTTCTAACATGAAGGAAATTGCCTGGTCTCTTAACGCTAATTTTGATCGGAATGGAGCTTGGAATGGGGCCGAAGGCTACAGGGCAGCAATTTATTCTTAGAGCCTCAGAATCAGACTGTCAGCGCAGCAGAAATGACAACTTCGAGAAAATGCGATCTCGAATAGTGAGAAACAGTCCGCTTATAGCCGACTTTTAAACGAAAAACAAAACTTGGGCGGCCGCCTTTCCTTACGTTTGAGATGTGTAATTGCTCTTTACAAAGTCCGCGCTCTAAACTATAGATGAACGAAAATTGTTGTCGAAAAGTTCGGCACTCAACGTGCACTCATTAACAACTGAATCGATACGCCTAAAATTTGAGATTTCTTGTTGCAGCTCGGTTCCTTTTGGTGTTTTTAATTGGGTCTATGGCGATGTCCCGTCTGGAATCGCGCGTTTTAATGTGCCTAACGTGTGGCATCAACCGAGAGATACAAACAGTTCGTGTTAACGAGGAGCCCAGCATGCAGCTAGCTCTATTCTTCACATTAGTTGGCAGTGATAAAGCATGGCCTACATCCTTCTTCACCTGTTGCGCCACTTTCTGTGTGTTTGGCTACGAGGCTCCGAGATTCGAAAAGTCCCCAGTATAATACATGTTCAATTTATTCTTAGTTAAGGCGAGAAATGCAACTCATTAGGCGGAGGACAGGAAGCTATTTTTTTAAAAAATTGATATCTTATTTTGTGTACTTCCGGCGTCCTCCAAAGTTGGTCATTGGGGGCTTATATAAATGAAAGCTTGAGTTGACCTCGTTTGCGTTTGGTCAGAGGTTTACAACCTTAAAGAAGATTAGGGTAAACCAAAGCTTTTGATAGTTCACTTGCACTTCTTTGTAAATGGCTTGAGATGAAGCATTACATTCAGACTAAGCACTATTATACCGATTATAAATTCGATCTGAAAATAAATGGGCGCGTTAAAAAGGGCCCGTTTTTAGACTTTCTCGACAGCTTCCACAACTGCCTTCTCAGCATCTGGAGACTCATGGGCATATCCACTAGATGGAATGAAGTTTTTGGAGTCAGGGGCACTTGTGCAAGTTTCAAACAACTCATCAATTTGTTCCAAGGTGAGGCCTTTCGTCTCGTAGATGAAAAAGTAGACAAATAGAAAGCAGAGGAATGTACAGCCACCCCAGATAAAGAACACTTTTGACTGAAGGTTTGCATGCTCTTGGTCTACAAGATATGGCGTGGCATAGGCGATCGCGAAATTGAATAGCCAATTAGAGGCAGCGCATAAAGCAACCGACTTACCTCTCACTCTTAGCGGATATATTTCACCCACCACAACCCAAGCCAAGGGACCCCAAGTTGCGGCGAATGAGGCAATGAAAGTGCAGGAAAATGCAATTAATGTTTTGTTTGCAGCCGTGCTATCAGGAAGTGCAGTACCAACAGACGCGACAATCAACTCGCTGACGCACATACCGACAGCGCCCCATAGCAGCAAGTTCCTTCTTCCTGCGAGCTCAACTAACAAAACGCCGGGCCAAGTCATCACAACGTTAACAACATTCATAATAACCTGAATGATGAAGGGGTTTTTAATACCGGAGTTTTGAAAAAACTGAGTTCCGTAGTAGAAAATGAAATTAATACCAGTGAGTTGCTGGAGTGCCTGGATTGCAAGGCCGATAAGCATACGCTTTAGCTGGTGATTGCCGCGTTTAAAACAGTCCCATACTGTTGTAGAACCGAGAGATTTCTCATAATTAAAGTTAGCGAGGATCTCCTCAAGTTCACCTTCAACAATCGGATGATCTGCTGGTAGACCTCTTAAGCGAGATAATGCGTTTCCTGCCTTTTCAATTTTCCCCTGCTTTACATAAAATCTTGGGGATTCTGGTAAGACTATCATACCAACAAACAAGATCAACGCCCATGCAAATTGGATAGCGATGGGTATTCTGTAAGATCCACTGTCTGTTCTGGCATGTGTGCCTTGGTTGACACAGGCTGCGAGCAGCAACCCAACGGTAATAGCTCCTTGGTAACAAGAAACCACTGCACCTCTTATCCACTTAGGAGCTGCCTCAGATTGGTAAAGAGGGACAATCGCGGACAAAATACCAACACCAAGGCCTGCAATAACTCTTCCGACAATTAAGAGGTCTTGGCCTGTGGCCGCAACTTGCAGAATTACGCCTATGGAGAAAACAATAGTTGAAGCGATGAGGCCGAATCGCCGGCCCATGGTGTCGGAAACGAGCGGCGCGCTGATTGCACCAACAAAAGTTCCCGCGGAAAGAATGGATGTGATGAGTGATGTTTCCCCGGCAGTGAAGCTACCGCGATGCGTGAAGTGCTCCTTAACATATTTCATAGCCAGAATTCCGGATATCGTGCCTGTGTCGTACCCGAACAGAACACCGCCAAAGGCGACGAACAGGCCGATGAATATCGCCCGGAACTTCGAGCCTTGTATGTCCTCCTCTGCGAGAAATACCTTTTGTAGAAAACCCATGGTTTGAACGTTAGAAGTGCGCGCTTAAATTAGTATTAGGTAATCAAATTCGCCGTAAGCAAGCGTCGCGGAAAAATGTGTAACTCGGTTCAAAGATTGGAGAGCGCCTAAACAAAACCCGTCAGTTCCAAACTAGTTTAGAAAATAAACAAAACGAAAGTACGGAACTAACTGATCAACTTCAGCAGCAGAAAAGTCGCTTTATATACGCGAAGTCGTTGAGGTTTCAAGTTCAGTTGGTTACACGCCAAGATGGACACCCGGTTGGAAATTCCGGCTTTCAACCCAGCAGCGGCTACTATTTACCCCACACTTTACCTTCCGCAAGATTCTCTGTTTCTGCGCTAATACCATTGAACCGGTAGCTACATCTCCACTTCCCATTCTGGTTACTTCGCCAGAGGGGGTCTTTCTAGGCGAATGGCGGATTATCCTTTCTCCGATCGCAACGCAAGATGTGACCGTATTTTTTTCCGGAGATGCGGCTTCCACAAAACATGCAGGCTCCATCCAAGAAAATGACATGAAACGGCTTGAGCTCTCATAGCAACGGTCGCCGCAAAATTTACCGGCGGAGAAGCTGCTTCTTAGAATCAGCTGCAGGAATTTCATCGGATGGTCCATAGGACCCTCTCTACAAAATCTGGAGAAACGAATTACTGCCGCATGTATCCCATGGCAACTTCCGACGAATGGGAGGTTATCTTAGGCAGCGGGCCGCTTATGCCAAGACCCTTGCACGAGTTGGAGCTCAAGTCACACAGATGATGCGGAGTATGTGGAAGGTGCGGGGTATTGTTGGAGTGTTTAATAACTGAGAAAAAACGGAAAAAGATCCGGATTTAGCTGTTTACGCAGTTTCTATGAAGAAGTTCTTTAGCAAAATCATGCAGGTTCGGAAAAACGAACAGCTCATTGTGGTTGCTGGAGAACACAGAACGCTAACACACCGCTCTGCTGGTAAACTGGAGAGCGGGTGAAGGGGTGGTATTTTTCAGCAACAAGCTTTTTCACAAATAGAGGGGTAGTAAGGTTTACCTCCAACGGGTTACTATGGTCAGAAAATAGATATTCCTAGGAAATGGTCCTAATACGCGGTGGACGTTTTGACATCCAAGCAGGTCAACAAGTAATGGCGCCTTAGAGAGAAGCATGCGATCTAAAACGTGGAGTACATTGGTCTGTTGACACTCTGCCGTCTTGTAGAGTAGCATGGCAAAATCGAAATAGAGGGAGAAAAAGTGAAAGGGAATGAGTCCTTATGCGCGCTTGTTTACGGACGGCTTGCCGACTGGTAAACATGAAAGAAAATGCCACATCTACATAAAATGGTTTTTGAACTAATTTGTCTGCAGGTATCTCTCAGCACATTAGAATCGAAACAGGTCACTCTCATGGAAATATCTAACCACTTTAAGCTCGAAAAATCTCAAATGTAGTTTTCGGTTTATTGATTTGAAATTCTGCCTGGCCGAAAGCTATTCTTTCCTCTCGAGGCTGGTCGATCTGAAGACCTTCGCGATTGCTCCATGCCAATATACCTGAAGAATATCTAAGTTTGTCTTTTTAATTTATGGAGGTGTTTCCATTCAAACACATCAAATGCTACTTTTGCAGGGGTTTCTTGGCGATGTTTCACAACATTAGGCCATTTCCAACCCAAAAGTTAAGCACAAGACGTTGAGCTCATTTCGTAGCTCGCGCGGACATACCTTCAAGCCTTCTGCCGGACGCTGTAAGCTAAAACCAGCATATCCATCAGTAATTGTCTAGTGGGTTAGCTCATTGTCGATTATATCCTGCCAAGCATATCCAATGCTTGTATTTTATCAGTTCAAATTTCTGAAGGCTGAACAACGTCTATGCGCAACTGCTTCGTTTAGATTCCTTTGTCTCATATGCTTATTTCTCTGCGTTTATGGCTATACTCTTGTGGATATGCACTCGGCTACGTTGCCATAACGACTTGTCATCCTAAAGAGGTCTGAAGTGGCTTCTGCAAGGTTCTACAAATGGAAGTGCGCAAGAATCGGGACGAGTGCGGCTGTTACTGCTGAAGACACGTTTCGCATTATCTGAAAATTTTCAAAACTATGATAATAACGAATAGGAGATCTGAAATCAAACGCGTAAACCTTTCTTTTGTTTGTCTTTTTAGGGACCAGCAAAAAGGTTTAGGACATGTTTATTCTAATGGACCAGATGTCTTGACACAATCAATTGCATAAAATCACGCTATTGAACGTTATCTTTGAAGTCTGGGGCCCACGTAACAGGCTAACGGCATCAAGCTCTATGTTTTAGCAGGTCTTGGCTTCATGGACTTTTTTTTTTGGTAGTAACCAAGTTATCTATGAACCGTTCAAAGCACCATTTTTGATAAGCGCCTCCCTAAGTTCTTAAAGCAGAAAGCTCAGGCGCTATATACAAGATATTAGAGGTTTCTCACTTCTTTATGCGGCATTTCTCTCAGGTACGGTTGTTCCTGCCTTAGAGAATATATACAGAATATATAGAAGCACATTTTACACCACTAGCTTCAAGTCCAGGACATGAATCAGGAGTAGTATTTCTGAGTAATGGACGAAGGCCACTAACTTTTTAGTAGTAGCCGTCCCCCCTGAAATTCTGATTTATGTTCGTGGGAACTAACCATCGACCTAACGCTGCCCCACAATTTGTTGAGTCCCTTTTGACTGAAAGTCAAAGCACGGAGGACATATGCCTTCAGTCGGGTGACCTTAAGCACAGAGTATCAAGCGACAGATCTTCTGAAAGGATACGCTTGTTAAGACAGTCTGCCGTCTCTTCTGACACGTATCCAAGATCCTTCCTGGATGCTTACCACGATGAATTCTCCTCTAGCAGCTCTAATGGCGAATTGACATCTGAGAGAGGGGAAAGTGAAAAAGGAGATGAGGCCAAGATACCAAAGGGCATTACTCCCGAGGCAAGCGTTACTTTCCAGAAGCACTACAAAATGAGCCTTCAATTGCAACCGCATGAAATTGAGATGGTCCGGTGTTCGTGGTCGATTTTGCTAGATGACGAGTGCTCTAAGCCGAAGTATGATGCCTTTGTAGACAAGTGCGTGAAGCCAAGGATAAATGTGCCATATAAACCACCCGCTAATGAGGATTCGAAAAATAACGTCAAAGAGCAATTAGCAAATTCCGGGAAATATGAAGATGACTTAAAAGTACCAACGTTCTTGTTTGGGGCTCAATTTCTTCATAACATTAGAGAGATTATCCCAACTATTGAAAATTCTTTCCCAGGTATTCAGCATGCTGCTTCTGGCGTAACTGGGGTGGTGGGTATGGCTATCAGTAATCTAGAAGATCTATCGGTGATGGACTATTATCTAAGCTCACTCGGGAAACATCACGCTAGAATACTGGGCGTGTACGCGAGTCATTTTGATGTGGCAGGGATTGCTTTTTTGAAGACTTTGCGGGATAGATTCGGCTATCATTACACTAAAGAGCTTGACGAATTATGGTCCCGAATATACATTTACTTGGCAAACAGTATGCTCCAATATGGAATCGATCCAATTTTGCAAGACTCAGGATCTTCGGAGATAACTCTTGGTTTTCCACAACTCAAAGAGGATTCACTGTCAACAAGCAATGCTGATCTTTCTTCCAAAGATTCTTGCGGAGAAAATGAGAAAATTGTCGGTAGCTTGTCAGATCTGAGCAAAAATTCGACGTACTCTAGCAAGTCAGCTAAAGAAGTTAGCTTGGTTTCATCAAATAAGCTGCTATCACGAACGTCAGGTTGGCAATCTTCAAAAAGTAGTGCATCTTCTGGACAAGAAGGAATAAACAGCAAGACAAAAAAAAAAGAACCAACCAGAAATGTTGGGTCAGTTCGAGGGGGTGGAGCATGGAGTGGTTCACATCCGCAGCCAACATTAGCAGAAGAAAGTAATGTACATTATGGGGCGAGCGTGAGAGGAGGAGGTGGTTGGCAGCGGAGCAGTGGTCGGAGTCCTTCAGAAAAAGATTTTAAGGGGAATTCAATTGGAGTTGTTAATGATGGAAAGCATGCCTTGAGTACATCAAGAATCAACGGCAAATCTAATTTCTCGTTGCCAGCTAGCCGGCCAGGTGCCACATATGCTGGAAAAACCTCAGATATAACAGGCAAGACGCATTTGCGTTGTAGTGAAAATTACGAAATGGTTACCAAAGCCTATTCTACAGTCAATAGCACTGCCCGGAGCAGTGGAGGCGTCAGAGGCGGCGGCGGTTTTAACAGTGGAAATGGCGACTGCACTTTAATGTAGTCAATATGGTACAGCCCATTGAAGCGTGGATTAGTTGAGATGTGTCTTTCATCTTAGGTTTTTAATAGGTATCATTATGACAGATGACGCAGTTTTTGATTTTGTCTCATTATGAAAAGGATCAAGGGATAATTGATCTGCCAATGGTTTTCATCCAAGGCAATTCGGTTGAAGTTTGATGTAAATAGGCCTTCTCAGTGTATACTTTAAATGAAAGACGCAGACAACTTTGAGTTTAAGCTGAACAATAAAGAAACTGAAAACAATGAGATCCGTGTTGATTGAAAACGACAAAAACTTGATTGCTTGAATTCGCGATTAATGGGAAAAAGGGACGCAAATGTTCATTTTGTGGGCCAGCTACTCGAAACTTACGAAGTCTTTAAACAGAGGATTGTAAACACTCTAGGATCCCAAACCAGTGCTACCGCGCCTTTTGACTGTTGGGCTAAAATTAATTCGGCATCTTGATATTTGGTTCACCTCGTGGAAATAGGTTGGAGAAGAGGAAAAATGATACTTGCGTCCTTGTCTACGCTTTTACTCCCGACCGCAACAGATACCAAGTTATTATCAAAACGGGTCATGGAAAATAAAGACCTTATCTTTCCCCTTATAATCACGAGCTTAAAAATTATCGTATTGCGAACTTCTAACTCACAAGAAGAAGAACAAATAACTGAAAATGTCATCTCGTGCCCTTATTATAGGAGCTACCGGGCTTTGTGGATCCGCCTTTGTGAAGTACGTCGCCAAAGACCCTTCTTTCACGGAAATCGCGACCATTTCTCGCAAGGCACTTAATGGAAATTATGATGGTAAGGTTCGTTCACTGATCCTGGAGGATAGCAGTAATTGGTCAGCAGCTGTTCCGGAAAACTATGACATTCTATTCTCCGGACTTGCTACTACTAGGGGAGAGGCCGGGAAAGAGAATTTTTATAAAGTTGACCACGATATGAATCTTCAACTAGCCAGATCGGCAAAAGAGAAGGGTTACAGCACTTACGTGGTTGTAAGCTCCACAGGCGCCGATGAAAACTCCATGTTTTACTATATGAAAACCAAAGGAGAGCTTGAGCGCGACATATTAGCATTGGGTTTTGAAAGAACAATCATACTTCGCCCCGGCCCCTTGCTCGGTGAACGCACGAAATCAAAAGGTCTTTTAAATGGGTTGAGCTCGAAGATTGGAAGCATTGTGTATAGGACAAAGCTCCAAAGCGTGTTTGGTTGCCCCGTCTATGGAGACGAAGTTGCGAAGGTGGGGGTCAAGTTAGCTCTTGATACTTCAGATACTGCTAAAATCAAAATTGTGGAGAGCGCAGAAATCTTGCGGTTAGCAGGAGTGTAGCTGGCAAACCTTTAAGGTGCAAAAGTGGCAACAAAAAAGTGGGCATCTACTGGAAGCTATTTCAGACTTAAATTGCTGCTAACATTTCCTGTTCGCCAAATCTTTTTAACCTAGTTCACCTTTGATATTAACGGAATTTTTGAAAAAAAACGGAGAGTTGATAGTTTTCGATGCCTTAATGGATGTTGAAATCCTATTTTCGTATCATATTGGGCACACGTATTTGTTCTCAGCGGCAAATTTACCTTCGCACTTAGCTTGATATCCTACTAGGGATAAACAAAACGCTGCTAGTATACGGCGCTGTGGTAACTTCAAATTTCTTCGTCCAACCGCGACTCGAAATCATTTGCGTTCTAAGCAACGAAAATTGCTCTGATCATCAAATTTCTTTGAAGAATAATATCAACAGGATTTCTTGCACTAAGCAAATGCTATATTCGTGAGATGATTTCGAACATCGAGCATCTGTGTTTAAGTTGGCAAAACCTGAAATCGGCTTCGGCTTGAACAATAGTGTCAGTACAGTTTTAAGCGAGGCGACGGAATGGCCCTTTCGATTTGGTTTGCGTCAGTTAACTTGGAGATTAAATTTTAGCAAGAAATTCGGGTCTGTTACAAAACTCTTGTCTCCACGAGGAGGACAAAATTATTATTTTTGCGCTTAGACCGTAAGAAAGATCGAAAGAGAGCATGGGATCAATGAACTTCATTTTATTTTTTAATACGTTTTTGTAATTTTTAGCGCCTTTCAAGGACTACGCTGAAGGGATGTCTCACTAAATTATTTGATGGCTTCTGTTGTGGCGAATGAGCGAACCAAGTCAAGGATAAGAAACAGACCAGAAGCTCGAAGATAGGATAGTTCTGTATTTCTCTATGACGTTCCCTTCTCTCGTGGACGTCAACACCCGGGTAGCCATTTTATTATGCTAGTAGAACTTCAACTACTCCGGTGTCTAGCGAAAATCCTTTGGGGCCTCAGGCAAGAGATATCTGTCTGTACGATTATAAAATACCTTGATTTTTCGATTGTTATTACACATGGGATAACTCTGAAAGCTTATGCGAAATTTTGCCGCGCAACTTATGTCGGTGTCTTCAAAACGGAAAATTTCAAATACAATTTAAACCGTAAGTGGAAGATCTTCTGAGCATGGAGGCCTCACAGGGCTTTAATAATTCTCATCAATTTTGCACTTATTCTCCTCGCATTCCCCCAACTTTATGTAATGCGTGTATTATTTTGAGTATAAATGCCACGTCTACATTTGTAGGCTATTTAACACGGGGATCAATTTGTCTCATCATACCGCAGGTCGCTCAGGCATCCGTACTTTCTAAAAGCGGAAATCTGACCTTTGCAAAATAAGAACCCAGGACCACATTTTTTCTTCCTTGACAGGCGATGATCCTTCCTTTTCGTTTCCCAACGACTATGGTATCTCAGCTGAGTCACCTTCGCATTACAAACTGTCAAGAGTTCCACTATTAGCAAGTTATGGAAAAAGGCACCCAAAGGAAAGCAAAGAAGAGAAACTTTCAAAGACGTTGGGCATGCTGCCAAAACACCCAAAGAAGTTCAATGGCTCTTTGTACTTCTTGAATGAAGATTATCGACTGTTCATCGTGAGCTCCCATTTTCTTGAAACAGAGCCAATTTTGACGAATTCCGTACCCGATCAATCCATACCATGGCCAAATGGATGCCAAGAAACATGCACAACAATTCCTAGCGGTATATGGTGAATTGCTTGATCCCAACAGAGAATTTTCAGATCTTTTTGCCAGCTCACATAGGATTTATGATACTGCAAAGTCTTGTGTTGAAGGTTCGGAAAACGACTAAAAGGTCTCATTACAGATTATTAGCGAAGACTGGCTCTTGGGCAGACGCCCTACCACCGGGAAGCTCGTGCCCAGCTTGGAACTGGGATGTATTCAGTGAAATAAATGACTACTTTCCTACCGATTACCTAAAGACAATAGCCATGAATCCCAACATTTAAAACAAGGGCAACATTTAACAACGAGCAATGCCTTCACTTTGTTCGCTTGCTGTGCGCTCGACCTCAGCGCTTGTGGCCTCAGTGATGTCTGTAATGTGTTCACGAGAGAGGAGTTGTTAAACTACGCATATCAAGGTAATATGACGAGTTATTACCAAGACGGCCCTGGCAACCCGATGATTCAAGCAGCTGGATCCAATCTTTTCAATGCATTTGTTAAGCCGCTGAAATAAAGTGAAAAACTAGCACAAAGAGCATATTCCACTTTCACGCATGATATGGACATTTTGAACTTTCTAACGACAATTGACCAGTTTGATGACGGCAAAAGATTAGGCGCTACATATTTTCCCTTTGTGAGTCATGTCTTCTACAAATCCTGGAATATTCCCCAAGGAGTGCGGATCTACACTTGGAAATTTCACTGCCAAAATAACTTTCAAGTGAGATATGTGATGAACGATGCTGTGATCTCCATAGAATCTTGTTCGTCTGGACCGGGATTCTCTTGTAAAATTAAAGAGTTTTACCAGTACGCCGAACGAAGGACGGCAGGCCAACCATTGTAAGCTTACAACTCGTCAAGTGTTAGCAACGTAACAGAGCTCACTTTCTATTGAGATTGGAGTAGAAGACGATACAATTCAACGCCTTTGAAGCGTTAGCCGACAAAGTTTTCAAACCTCCTACCTGAATAGCTTTCTCAATCGACCCTGGTTGTTCCAAGTTGCGCTTCTTTGTCGTTGCCGTCTATTTTGTTGGCCAGAAATGGAAATTGCATATAGTTTACTGCTTGCACGAAACGTCCCTGAAGTAAGAAAATATATGTTCTTGTACGATTTGCGCTATCAGCTTCGGGTCGCGTTACCCGTTATGGTGTTTTGACGCCTAATCGGAATGGTATAAAATTTGAAAACTTAAATGCCATCTAAAGCTCTGATGTGTTACAACTCATCTTATCGGCGGCCTTTAACATGCGACGTTTTGAATTTAACGGAAGAACTTATAAGTACTTAGCGCTCCGCCATGAGGAGGATTCAGCATGAACGATCGTGGATCAAGGCTAGCTGGCAGCAAATACACAGTCTATAATTATAGGCCGTCTTCCAATTCTAACAACGCTGCATTTTTAAATATTTCCAAACAAGTTATAAATGTCTGAGGAGCTGACCTCGCCCCAAGTTGTAGACGATCTGGTAGACAGCCATGATGTTAACCAAGCATTTAAAGATATATTCTGTGGCACCGTGGGCGGTTTTGCGCAGGTTTTAGTGGGACAACCATTTGATATCACGAAAGTTCGCCTGCAAACGTCTCCTGTCCCGTCAACGGCGGTGGAAGTTATCAAAAACCTTGTTAAGAACGAAGGGATCTTGGCATTTTATAAAGGTACGCTCGTTCCGCTAGTTGGCGTAGGGGCATGCGTGTCTTGCCAATTTGGGATTAACGAAGCAATGAAACGACACTTTCGGCGCGATCATACGGAGAGCGATCAGACTCTAACTCTGAGCCAATATTATACTTGCGGTTTTGTAAGCGGTTTCGCAAACGCATTTCTGGCTTCTCCTATTGAGCACGTACGCATAAGGCTTCAACTTCAAACAAAATCTTTGGACAAAGCGGAGTATCGTGGCTGCATTGACTGTACAAAAAAGCTTCTTCAAGGAGGAGCTCTCATGAGAGGTTTGTCGGCTACTATGCTCAGAACGTCGCACGGTTTCGGTGTCTATTTTGCAACTTATGAAGCTCTCATAGCAAACCAGGCTCACCACGGTGTACTTCGTCAGGAAATACCTGCATGGAAGGTTTGTTTGTATGGTGCATTCTCAGGGGCATTTTTCTGGGCGATGACATATCCGTTTGATGTCATAAAATCGGTAATGCAGGCCGATAGCCTAAAAAGTCCGAAATACGGGCGTACCGTTTTTTCTGTGGCTAGGTCAATAAGACGCGAAAGAGGAATCGGTGCCTTTTTGAAAGGCTTTTGGCCCACCATGCTTCGATCCTTACCAGTAAATGGTGCAACATTCGCTGCGTTCGAAACTGCTATGCGCCTAATTAACTAAAAGCCGTGATAAAATGATAGAGTTTCGGCAGTTTGATAATAACGTTGTTGAGGGTGGAGTGCTAGAGCTTAATCAAAAGATAATAGAAATGAGCCTCTAGGAATGAGCAACAAGAAGCGAAAGATTCAGTAGCAAAAGTGACACAAGCCAAACAAAAAACAAAGAGCTCTCTGAGTATTCATCTAACGATCTTTGAGGGGGTGCAGAGCCAATCTACAGAACTATGAATAAAAAAATATTAACAAAAAACATAAGTATCAAACTTGAAGCAAGTGCACAATGCTTACGCAGCCTCGACTTTCAAGCATTTATTCATTGGAACTGCATGATCTTCACCACAAAGCAACGCTTCTAAATTTTAAAAGAGACGCAAACACATTCTCTATCGCAGATGTGTTTACCTTGGAGCAAAAAATGACTAGCGTTTTTGAGAAAATTTCTTGAGCTAATCTTCAGCGCAATATTTAAATTCAAAGTTGATACAATGGGGGTTTATGCTTTAGATCTGCAACTATTTAAAATCCAATCAATGAAAATTAGCTAACATTGATTTATCTCAAAAATCTCTGATGTGAGAGAAAGCTTAAATCGGCTCTGGAAATGCTTACGAAAAGGATTGCTCAAGAAACCTGACGCCCCGCATTAAATTATACTTAGTTAGAGCTTTTTTCTATTTCAAACGCATGAATAGAACTTCAAAGACTTGATTGTCTTTACCACCTGCATACTTAGTGATATCTATTTTCCTTCTTGAGCGCGCTGTTTGCACAAAATACTTTGTTCCAACTTACACAAAACTTCGTTAGTTCTCCGGCAGCGAAACCAACTCTAGAAGGATAAAATACCAATCAAAATGCTGAAATAGGTCTATTTCATTGAATGGAGAGAGCACTGCATTGGACGCCTTTGCCAACCCCCATGAACAAAATCTTGCTGCCGCGCAGGCTAGCGCTGCTTACCTAAGCTTTAGTAAAATAAGGAAAACAAATGGAACGGTTGTATTTTCTTGATAGTATAACGGTAAATACAAAGGCCCGAAAATACAAACTTCCACCTTTATTTAAAATCCAATAACGTCTAAAGTAACTTTTGACACCTACTCCGAGCGTTTGCAAGCTTATTTTTGCAGGAAAACGCCAAGGTGGAATTTTCTATAACAATAATCAATCAGTGCGACTTAAATTTTGTTGTCAGTCAGGACGAAGACTCTAATGAAGGAGTAATTGATAAGCGTTTCTTGAGGAACGATTCTCATTTTTGTAGATAACTCCTCGATATTCAAAATAATTCTTCACTAATAAGGCTTGCATAACTTTGTTTTGCTTGTGGGTATCAACTCTAACATCAACAAATCCCAGTTCTTTACATTTCATAATCATGCCGGACAACAATTCTTGTGCCAGGTGCTTCCCTCGAAAACGCTCAGATACAGCCAAACGATGGAGAGAGGCATAGCTCTTTCTTGAATCTTTCCTCCAACTTCCTTGTATGGTTGTGTAAGATGGATCAACATCTGTAGTAATTGTTCCAACTGCAGCAACCTCGTTATTGCAAATCAAAACATAACATTGACCTCCTGCTATATCGACTCTTGCTTGCTCTTGATTGGGATAGCCATTCTGCCATTGGTCAATATTTTGCGACTTTAGAAAAATCTTGGCGGATTCTATAATGTTTGTAATGTCGCTTAAGTCACCAATTGCGGCTTTCCGAATGAAGAGCATACCCTACTAAAACCTGAATTCTTAGTCAATGAAGCCATATAACTCTGCCTATACAAATCAATGCTTGTGTCAATGGTTCATTTTAAATTGAAATCACGCAGGTACATGAGTCACTTAGGAGATAGGCGTGCATGCAATTGTGCCGTGTGAAGAGCGGTAAGATATTATTTATATCAGCACTGAGGACGAGTTCGAAAAATGCAACCTTGTGACAGCGAATCCAGTAGTTTTATACGCAGCAAGACTTACTAAATCCAAACGATTGATACTTTTGTACGAGAGAGCACCGGATATCAATGGCATTGGCAAGCTAGCAACCTAGAACATGAATTAACAAGGGACTTCGCAATTGGGTCAGCATTGGTTGTTCTTGGCTAAGTTTTCAGAAAACTCGCCCGATTCGTTGTACAATCAGGGAAGGCTGGGTTCCTAACCTCGTGAAATTTGAAACGTTAATACAACGACCTTCTATTGAGGCGAGTCTGGGCTACTATTTGAAGGTTACCAAATTCCTCGACTAGGTTTTCAATTTTGAACTCAGTAAAATATTTAACGAATGCTGATAGAAAACACTCCTCGCGCCTTTTCTGGTATAAAATTGAAATTCTGTTTTTGATCAGACCATTGAGGTTTATAAATCAGTATGTGGCCGACACTTGACTATTGGAGAGGAATTGCACGCATGATACCAATGCAAGTTTTCTTTTGAGTCACTAGTTGATTGCAGGCTCCTGGTCAAAATTGTGGAACTTCCTTTGGATCTTGGTTGAGTTCTTATTATCTTTATGATTTGTTGAATCCCAAGTAATCATGTACTAACTTGTCATTAGGAAACTTGCTACTCATACACATTGATGATTCAACTATAAGCCGACCCCGCTGTCTTGCCTTTGCTAATTCGAGATTTTAAAGGGTGATATTTGACTTTGTTCAAGCTTGAGATTGAATCATAGCAATCATTCGGTTTTGAAGAATCATAGCTCGTCTCAAATTTTCACATACAGATAGCTTATTTTCCGCGTAACCTCTTGCTGATAGAAAAGCATTTTTCTGCATGTAAACTCAAAAGCTCTGTGTGGTGAAATGACAAGCATAATGAACAAAGAGCAAAAAAACTGAACTATTGTTGTGCTAACACCCCAGTCAATCAATTTTAGCTTTCACAGGCTCGCCCAAATATATTTATCACTCACTTTGAACAACTCAATTACTCATGGCTAAGGCTTTTTTACTGAACCTCTCTTATCTCCTCAGCACTTTGAAACTATTGACCTCGGCAAATTTTGAGATAGCGATCGGTAATGTCAGGTGCTGGCGTTCGGAAGGATAATTTTAATGAAAACAGATTCGACGTATGCAAGATCTTTCCTATCCAATCTTAGGAGGCAAACAGATTTCCTTTGCACACAGTTGTGCTTAAGGGTGAAAAATCATCAACTCCCGAGCAACTTATCTTGCGCTAGATTATCTGGGGCTTCTCGAAGTAAGAAATAGAGTCTCAATGCGGAGAAGTGAGACCTTGTAGCTAACGTCCTCCGAGAGGTTCCCGATTCGTTGAGAACCTTGCATGCATGAAAATCTCCGGAATTCCGGCCAACACTCAAGATGGAATGAAATTTGAAGATCCCCTTAACAAGACAAAATTTCCTCGAACCGAGGATGTCGTGTCTGCGGGGTTTTTAAGAGCCTGTAAAGGCAAAGTCATGTGAAATTTGTGCCTGAAATATTTCTCCGCCAGTTGTTAAACTACAAGCCGAAGTTGTCCAACGGAGTTCTTGATAGCAATGCGGCCACAAGCCAAATAGGTAAAAATTGTGAGCTGGGTTTCCCGAATGTTCATATGGCTGATAACAAGAGCGCCTTGTCGAAGACAACTCATATGGGTTCGTCATTACAAGCCTGAGACAGCAAAGCCAAAACGTAACAAAAAGAAAGCCAGACTTGTCATTTTCAATGGAAGCAGCTTTCATGCCAGATGCTTAAGGTTACTCTCTGGCGAGTGCTTCAAACTGCCCGAGGTTATCATATACCTTTGGCTTTTTTTTTGCTGGTCCACGCCATGTGGTGATAAGATTTTGTTAATCATTGCTAACATCTAACGTGAAATGTTGAAGGATATAATTCTTTCTATATAATTCGATCATGTCTCTCTGCGTATGGAACGGAAACTAAATGAAGAGGCTCAAGTCGTGCGGAGCTTAAGCCCGATATTTTATTCTCTTAAATTATTTGGTACAGCATCAGTGCCACGCAAAATTTGTATCTGTTTCGTTGATCAAGTTTATATAATTTCGCCTCCATTGATGCCCATGCAAGCGCTCACTCTAATCCCCAAGAAAGAAGTGCAGACGACTAAATCGATAAAGGTGGTAATGTGTTTAATAAATTCTGAAGCAAAGCATTGTTTTTTGAATGGACGACGTTTTTTCTCATGATCTGGTGGGCAACTTTAGGCCACTCTCATCGTATATTTGGAAATAAAAGGCTAAAATCTTTCAACAGCGCCTCTATTTCCTCTTACTAGCATCGAAATTGACCGATTTGTTAGACCAGAACACTCATGAGATACATAGACATTCTGAATAAGGCTCTTGTTGCATTTTTTGTGTTAATGCCCAATTTTCAATTAAAGCAACGTTTGTCATCTTCCGGAAGCAGCAGTTTGCTTCCGCGGACGCGACGTCCTTCACAGATACCTTGTATGTTTTTCCAGGAAATCACTCTTGAATTAATTACTCCGCGACTCCGAACTGCTCTTTGTACAGATTTTCGTTATTGCTAAAATAAAAGCGGGAAAAGCATGCAAGAAAATCCTGCAAGGGTTACAGGCAAATGCATGAAGCCTTTTTAACTGCATGAAAAAATCATGATGGAATAAGGCTGCATACATCAGTGCCAAGCTGCCGCGGGCTACAGCTGCATAAAACTGAAAGAGGAGAAAACAAAAGATAACCAGAACAGTATCAGGTATATCGTGTTGGTAAATCTTCTTTTCGCTGGCCGAAACCGGCCGTCTTTAGGTTGATACTTTATGTTTACACCCACAGTCTTGACGGCGGAGCTCGAAAATCACTATTTCTTAGTGCCTACCCACTCGCTCAATGTTTTCGGTGACTATACCGCTATTTGACCATGCTTGAGGTTCCCGAGTATAAATTATCCAAGCTTACCAATTGTATGAGTTGGTCCCTCCGCTTTTATACAGAGCTAGACTATAACTGCTTCGCGCTTGCTTGGAATACGGCTAAAGCTTAGGCCAAGATGCTATATTTTCAATGTTTGCCGACGCAATTTGCATGGATCTTAACAAGCGTTTCTCTTCTGTTCAAATATGCTCAGGCGGATAACACTTCTGTTTGCTTGCCCTCGGGTGATAGCACACAAGGTTTTAGAGCAAGGGTATATTCATACACTTTAGGTGATAGGACAGCCGCAAGTGATAAAAACTACTTAATGTATCAATACCAAACCAATGCAAAACAGCTTTATGAATGGTACGGCGTAACAGATACCAACTTTAAGATGGGTGCCGCAGGAGGTCTTCAGTACGGTACACTATACGGTCATACAATTACAATCACTAATTTCACTCTAGAGCTTGTGGGTTATTACTTGGCACCCCAAACAGGGACTTACACCTTTGGACTTACCGGCACGGATGATGGTGCGATGCTAATGTTCGACAATGAGGGTGCTTTTAAGTGCTGCCAATCCGAGCAAAATAGTCAAAATACAGATGATATTGCTCTATACCAATTTTATTCACAGGGTTCCGTTAGTGAAGGCTTCAACCTAGTCGAGGGTCAATACTATCCCATAAGAATCACATATGCCAACGCGCTAGAAGTCGCAAAGCTTCAGCTGTCGGCAACCCTTCCTGACGGTACTGTCAAAACAACTTTCGAGGAGGTTTACTACTACCCAGACGACGAAAGCAAGACAAGTGTGTGCAGCGCAGTCTTGACAACCCAGTACTATACAGGAACAACAGTGTCAACTTCCACAGGTTCAGGCCCGAATACCACGGTTTACGTGAACTACCCTACTCTTCGTTCATCAGCACATGCACGGGATCTGACGAAAGCACATATTACTTAACAAATTCCCAGGGTTCAACGACAGAGGCAGAGATTTTGGTTCCATCGCAGGCGACCCCAACGACCACTGTCCCCTGGACTGAGAGCTATAATGCAACTAGTTATGTCACAAATAGTGCTTCACAAACTACGGAGGCCATTGTGTATGCTCCTGTTACTACCGTCACTACTGCCTGGACTGGATCGACCACACGCACTTCGTATGCCACGAATAATGCTGGGAAAACGTCTGAAGTCTTTGTATTGACTCCTCTTCCTTCCACAAAGTCAAGTACAGTTCCCTGGACTGGAACCTACAACGTATACACTCGCCTCACTGACTCTCAGGGGTACACTACAGAAGTTGACCTTTTGACACCGGTTCCAAGAACCACCAATTCGTGGACAGGTTCCACAACAAGCACTTCCGTGGTAACAGACTCTAACGGCAACCCCAGTATTGTTAAGATTTTTACGCCCATCAGGCTCAGCACGTCCTTTCGCGAAGGAGTTGGCAGTTCAACAAGTACTTTTTCAATGGATGTAACAACCTTCACTGGTTCTGATGGTACTGCAACTACAGAGACTATTTATTACGTTGAGACTCCTACAACAGCTACAGTCCTTTACAGTGGGTGGACCGGTTCCGAAACTTCGACATACTCCTCTGGATTGACGACCGTGACAGGATCCGACGGCCAGCCAACTACCGAGACCGTGTACTACGTGGAGACGCCAACTGTGGCCACCACCGTATTCACTCCCGGCACTGGCTCTGAGACCTCGACATACTCGGTTGGAATGACCACTGTCACTGGATCCGACGGCCAGCCAACTACCGAGACCGTGTACTACGTGGAGACGCCAGCTGTGGCCACCACCGTATTCACTCCCGGCACTGGCTCTGAGACCTCGACATACTCGGTTGGAATGACCACTGTCACAGGATCCGACGGCCAACCAACTACCGAGACCGTGTACTACGTGGAGACGCCAACTGTGGCCACCA
Source organism: Lachancea thermotolerans CBS 6340 (assembly GCF_000142805.1). Taxonomy (NCBI): domain Eukaryota; kingdom Fungi; phylum Ascomycota; class Saccharomycetes; order Saccharomycetales; family Saccharomycetaceae; genus Lachancea; species Lachancea thermotolerans. The sequence continues at coordinate 12,162 of NC_013084.1, read as the reverse complement.
CCGTATTCACTCCCGGAACTGGCTCTGAGACCTCAACCTACTCGGTTGGAATGACCACTGTCACAGGATCCGACGGCCAACCAACTACCGAGACCGTGTACTACGTGGAGACGCCAGCTGTGGCCACCACCGTATTCACTCCCGGCACTGGCTCTGAGACCTCGACATACTCGGTTGGAATGACCACTGTCACTGGATCCGACGGCCAGCCAACTACCGAGACCGTGTACTACGTGGAGACTCCATCGAGCGGGTCTAACATTTACACTCCATGGACCGGCAGCTTCACCTCTACGTACTCCACTGATTTGAGCACCATCACCGGATCTGACGGTAAGCCAACCACCAACACCGTGTACTACGTGGAGACCCCATCTAGCGGCTCTGACGTGTACACTCCATGGTCCGGCAGCTTCACCTCCACGTACTCCACTGAATTGAGCACCATCACCGGATCTGACGGTAAGCCAACCACCAACACCGTGTACTACGTGGAGACCCCATCTAGCGGCTCTGACGTGTACACTCCATGGACCGGCAGCTTCACCTCTACGTACTCCACTGATTTGAGCACCATCACCGGATCTGACGGTAAGCCAACCACCAACACCGTGTACTACGTCGAGACCCCATCTAGCGGCTCTGACGTGTACACTCCATGGACCGGCAGCTTCACTTCTACTTACTCCACTGAGTTTGATGTCGCAACAGTTGATGGTGTTGCCACAACTAAGGCAATCTACCATGTGGAGACCCCATCTAGCGGCTCCGACGTGTACACTCCATGGACCGGCAGCTTCACCTCTAGTTACTCCACTGATTTGAGCACTTTCACTGGATCTGACGGTAAGACTACTATCAACACTGTGTACTACGTCGAGACACCAATCTTGGCCTCCTCAGTGTTTACGAGATGGACTGGCAAGTTCACTAGCACATACTCTACCAGCTATGCGACTTTTACAGGTTCTGACGGTCTTGCCTCCACTCAGACAGTGTACTACATTGAGACCCCCGTGTCTGCTTATTACGGCAACTCTACCAGCTACACAAAATCTGCAGATAGTACTTCGACTTCAGTGACATCTTCTGGTTATCCAGTCACCACAACTTCTAGCGCGGCCACCACTCACAATCCCCCAGCTTCCTCCCAGGTAAGCTCTGGGTCTATCTCAATGTCCAGCACCGCAACTGGCTCTGGTTCACGCTCTGGTCCTAATTCTAGTTCTGGCACTGAGACCGGGTCTGGATCGGGTTCTATCACTGATGCTAGCGCTATGACTAGCACTGCTACAGGATCTGGCTCTGTCTCTGGCTCAGGTTCTAGTGCTTCAGCTAGTGCCAGCTCTCCAACAGGATCTGGCTCTGGATCTAACTCTAACTCAGGCTCTGGCTCTGGCTCTGGCTCTGGCTCTGGCTCTGGCTCTGGCTCTAGTGCTTCCGCTAGTGCCAGCTCTCCAACAGGATCTGGCTCTGGATCTAACTCTAACTCTAACTCTAACTCAGGCTCTGGCTCTGGCTCTGGCTCTGGCTCTGGCTCTGGCTCTGGCTCTGGCTCTGGCTCTGGCTCTGGCTCTGGCTCTAGTGCTTCCGCTAGTGCCAGCTCTCCAACAGGATCTGGCTCTGGATCTAACTCTAACTCCAACTCTAACTCAGGCTCTGGCTCTGGCTCTGGCTCTGGCTCTGGCTCAGGCTCCGGCTCTAGTGCTTCCGCTAGTGCCAGCTCTCCAACAGGATCTGGCTCTGGATCTAACTCTAACTCAGGCTCAGGCTCTGGTTCTGGTTCTGGCTCAGGCTCAGGCTCAGGCTCTAACTCAGGATCTAACTCAGGCTCTAGTTCTAGGCTCTCTCAAACAACAACGATTACACCAGAGACGCAGTCCTCCAGCTCTGTATCCTCTACTTCAAGCGAGACTGGATCGACAGCTTCACCTTATGTCTCTACCTATGAGGGTGCTGCCAGCAGGATTGGCTTTAGCCTCTTATTTGTTTTGCCTTTAGCTTTTGTTTAGAGGCACAATTACTTTATAAAGATACCCACTGTCTTCCGCAAACTCGGATATGTTTCGCAGAACACCAATTGAGACTATACATAACTTATATCCAAGGTAGACTATTCAATGACTTGAATTTTCGTATTCGAAACCTGCCGTGAAAACAGAACAACATTGTTCGCGGCGCTGCATTGGGAAAAACGGCTCAGATATGGATTAATCAGTCTTTAATCATTGGATCAAGATTAGGCCCGCCGAGGATATATAAAAAGTACTTCAGCCGCAGCCATTCTTTTAATTGGCTAAAAGCACCTGCGTTGATGCCCTAGCCCTACAAACCAACCATGTACCGTGTATGTTCAACCATTGCGTAGACATGTTGACATACTCAACACCTGAAGCAGGAGGAGAGTATTGAAACCTAATCAAGCTTTCGACATAAATCTCATTCACCACACTCACTCCCATCTCCCCCATCCTACTCGACAACAAATGTCTTTTGTTGGATCTTGAAAGCGAATTGGATGTTTACCTGAGCATGCCACGTTTCGTGTCACGATCCACACCTTAGTTCATTAGACTGGAGACTATTTTTCAGTTAGCCGAAGCTTTCGTGTTTGTTCTATGCACCTATGTTCCTGCGTTCATATCACCATGGAAACCACAAGCTATGCACCATGGAACTCGGTTTTTTGTGTCCATGACTTTTGTCCTTTGTTAAAGCTAATGAGGTCGATATAATAAACGATTGTCGTGCGGAAGAAAAGGGCGACCCTGATTCCTAAGACTGATTTCCTAGTGATGAGCATACGAGAGGAACTATCACGGTTCTAGCAACCACGGCATGTGTTTGTTCCGACTACATGATCAAGGTTGAGAGAAGGCCAATTTTTCCCATCAGAGGAAAGTTAAAGTATTCTTCACTGATATGATTGACTCTAGTCGGTTGTTTAACGAAGGCGAGGGTATTAGAAATCAAGTGTACTGAGAAGGCTCAAGTATACGATCTTCTGACAAAGGCGAGAAGGGCTCAAAGTCAATCCATTAGTAACAATTTATAAAGGCAGCAAACGGAGATATGAGCTATGTGCTAATATGCAGAGATCTAGTTAACCTATGTTGTAACAGATTGTATCAAAAAGCATGCGAAGGGCTTGTTAGCTTTTGAGCAACTCGGTAATGAAGTGCATCAAAACGGGTACTACTCGGGGCGTCCACGACTCCCGCATGCGCGAATTAGCTGGCTCCTCATAAGCTGAAGCGGCAACTTACTGTGGCATTGCCTAATTCTATTATGCGGTAAACTCGCTGCGGCAACCATTGCGATTCGCTTATGTATTTAGCCTAAGTATCCAACTCCTTCATTGCACAAAACTTGTATTTTTCCTGAAGCTCTTCGATCATATCGCAAGTCGCAGTCTCGAGCCAAGAAAATGGCCGCTTTCAAAGAGAAGCGTCCATGCAAAGGTTAGAATGGTCAGCGTCAAGTGATAAACGCTGTAAAAATAGACCTCAAAAGACTAAACCTTTTGAGTTATACAAGCGCGTTGCACATTCTCCCTATGAAACTTGCTGACAGCCCCAGGTTTGTTGCCTCCTCGAGCTTGGAACACGCAGTACCCGGCGTTGTGTGGATCTCTCTCCCCTAATATCGAAGAGGCATTTTTGTTCCATGCGCATATTTTTTTGTTCCAGAGCACTTTTTTTAAACGAGTTAAACTCCGGCCACAACATCCAGACGACGGTAATGTAACAGACACATTACTGAGCATTGGGAGCAGATAATTTTCACGAATGACAGAGGTTTTGAAGGCCATATTTTGCCACAAAGTTAGATGAAGGACCGTTTGGTCGTAAGCTTTTAGTAACAATACTGGGACCAAAGCACACATGAACTTTGGACCCCAACCCAAGAATGAAAACAACATGTAAAACAAAGTCAGTTTGAAGTTATAGCCTGTGCTCCGTGATATGGCATGTTTTGAACAGTTCATCATTAGTGTTCAAGCATCTTGACATTGGAGCCAGCAAATGTACTTAAAGGCGCTTCTTGATAGAAATATAGTCATCGAAGTTTGTTAGAGACTGTTAAATCAATATCTCTGCTTTCTGCCAGCTTACAATCAAATATGGTCAGAAAAGCACACTTGCCACTCTTGGCCAGTATCGCGAGCGCTTGCGCAACATGCCCTTCGATTTCAGACGTCAACGTCCTTAGCGCAGACGATGGCTCCTCCTCGTTCTGGGGAACTGGACTCGGTGCATACATTGAGCTTACTCTTTCAGCAACAGAAAAGGGTGAATGCTGGTTTTCGGCCCCTTCGAACGTCTTTGGGAATTTTCCAGCTTGTCCTTTTTCATGGGACTACGGTACTGTGAACTCTGCAGGGGGCAATAACTACTCGATTCAGTTTAACCAAATTCCACATGGGGGTGTTGCAAAGCTGGGATTCCTTACTAGCCTCGCAGAAGGCTACAAAAGCTCCATTACTAGTGGTAAGACCGATACGTACTCCTTTGTGACGTCTTCAGGCGAACACAAGTCATCCGTTTCTTTCAACGACTTCCCTTCTGACCAGGTCTACTGCGGTAGCTGTGGAACTCAGCAAGAGGGAAACTCTCTCTCATTTGATGTGAGCGTACCTGCCGCCATTATTGAAAGCGCCTTCACCATCAATATCGAAAAACAGCAGGGATACAAGTTTCAGACCGGAGGCATTAAGCTCTACTACACTCAAAGCTCAAACTCGTTTGATGAGGCCTCCAACGAACAGCTGGTTCCTTCTTCCTCAATCACCGATTCATCGACAGAGGACAAGATTTCAATTGCCTTCAACGGCAATCTTCCATCAGGCTGCTCGGGTCTCAGACTGAGCTACGATGTAGCAGTTCTTGAAGAGATGACATATTACTCAAGTGTTTGCAACGTTGAATTCTCAAGCTTTAGCCAACAACTAACTGCCTACGTCTACACAAAGAACCACATGGGCTCAATTGAAACTCCTGCTGTGAGTAAGGGCCCTGGTTGTGGCTCCCAAACTAGCTCTAGCTCTGGTTATAGCAGTTCGACTGTTACTACCCTCAGCCCATCGACAGGTTTTACCTCGAGCTCCACTTCCGCCGCAGTGACTAGCGCTACATCCAGCTCAGGATGCGATGATGGATGCGATGATGGATCAGGTTCTAGTTCGAGCTCGTCTTCTCCTGCAGCCCCAACTTCGAGTTCAGGATGCGACTCAGGATGCGACGACAATACTGCCACTTCTAGCGCAACCCCTAGCACGAGTACTAGTTCTAGCTCCAGCTCAGGCACCTCTTGTGACTCTGGATGTGACGAGAACTCAGGCTCTGGTTCCGGGAGTGGATCAGGACATGGCTCTGGTCATTACGCCGGCCATGGAGGGCGCCACAACTGGGGCCACAATTCAGGCCACAAAGGAGGCCAAGGGTCTGGCTGCAAATCCTAAAACATGTTTGTCAGTTTGAGTGCTGAAAAGCATCGATATATACCCCTGAACTTTTTGAAAGTTCTTTATCTTTCTATAATTCAATAGTGAAACCTTCTTCAGTAACTAATGATTGTCTCCAGCTTCATGAGAACGCGAGATTCACTATAGTTGGGATTACAAGCGGATATTATGCCATTTTCTAATGCCATGAGTTTATTAGGGGTTTCAAAAGCCTGCATAGAAGGTTTTTAAGTTAGATAATTCTCGAAGTTCGGCTGACTTTTTTATTCCTCATTTGATCCTGACGTTTGGGTATGAGTTTCTCTGCTAAACTATTCTTAATATGTATTACGTCTAAAAATGGCCATCCCCTTTGAAAATGTCAAATTTTCAGAAAGTGAGAAAATATCTATTTGTTCTGTCAAGGGAAGCAACTATCCCAGATAAGTCAGATAAGTTCAGGCTTCCAGTCAAAATAATTAGAGTGATATTTGGGCTTCAAAAGAGATGAACAGTATCCCAGCTCCAAACTTTCCAGATACTACAAAAAACAATATCGTGGATGTTTGGGAATACCAAATTCCCTCACAAGGAGTTGAAAGAAGGATTAGCTGTAATGGTTCTGGAGTTGGGGCAATAAAAAAAAAACACTTGCTACTCACAAGTAATATCGGAAAATAGCTCCTGTAAGCAAAATGACCAAACAATTCTATGTTGCAATTAAAGGCGCTGCACCTGATCATCTAGCTTCCAATTAGCGCGTAATGAAACCCAGTCTCTGCCTTGTACAGGTTAAAAGATGAAGCCCTTTCATGCTATTACTTCCATATATACCAACCATATCCCTGGTAAACCTGAACCCAATGAGTAACTCGTAGTATAATTGGTGTCTGTTATATGACAAACATTGGAAAGCTGGCCGGCTTTGGCAAAGTGAAGAAGTTTGGCAGTTTTTGCTTTTACAAAACTGCCACAAAATTTAGGGCTTCAGCCGTATAATACCGTGTTGAGCAAAGCCTTGTTTGGTGATATATTACGGAATCAACGTGACTAATATTTATTGTGCTCGGACTTGGAGCAAGCACTTGTTCCGGAGCCCTCCTATGGACCCTGGACCCGTCGCTTCCGTTCCCATTGTTTTGAGCGCTCCCGCAGTTTCTGTTACTTCCGTAGCTTCCGTGATAATTTTTTCTGGCTTTTCCGCTGTCATTTATTTACCACGAAACACAGCTTTCGAGTGACGCAAAATTGCAATTGCAAAGGCCAAATAAGGGAGACCTGGAAGAGATTGAAAAGGTCTAGCGTAGTAGGGCTCTAGTTACCATGATCCAAATTTATATAAACAGTATCTAAAGCCGTGGTTATATCCTTATAGAATAAAAATAGCGACCCCAAAAGCCAAAGTTAAAAATGAAAACCTGTACTATTGACGTAAACGAGAGAAACAACAAAAAGTTGGAGGATTTAGTCGCTCCTTGGCGGTTAAAACCACTACAAAACTATTACATCACTAACACCAACCTCATAGATGTGGTGGAAGGTAAAACTCATCCAGAAGCGTATATTTTCATAAACGAGGGCAAGATCTCTAAAGTCAACTTTGGCAGGGAACCTAAATCAGAAACCTCAAAAGATTACGAGATTATTGAAGGTACCGGAAAATATGTAATGCCAGGCCTCTTTGACAATCATGTCCACATGGGTGCAGTGCCAGGCGAAATGGGTTTAGCTCAACTAGCAATGATGCCCGAAAGTGTTGCCGTGTTAAGACTAAGGTTCACAATGGAAGCATCGTTGGCTAGAGGCTTTACGACAGTAAGAGACTGTGGAGGAATTGAAGGGTTTGTGAAAGCTGCGGTGGCAAATGGTTCCCTTATCGGCCCAAGGCTAATTACTTGTGGTCATGCGATCTCGCAGACGGGCGGTCATGGCGACTTGCGTCCTGGGAGCCTACCAGCAAGCGCGTTTGATAGCTGCTCCTGTCATACAGGGACGGTTGGTGTCGTTGCCGACGGTGTCGATGGGTGCTACACAGCTGCTAGAGAGGAGTTCCGCAGAGGCGCTGACTTTATCAAAATGATGGGCAGCGGAGGTGTGGCATCTCCTACTGATAAAATTACAAACCTTCAGTTTTGTCACGACGAAATTAAAGCTTTGGTTGATGTGGCCAAAACTTACCACACTTATGTCACTGCGCATGTTTACACGCCTGAAGCGATTCAGAACTGTATCAAACTTGGAGTCAAGGGTGTTGAGCATGGAAACCTTCTAGACGAAGAGACTGCCGAGCTCATGGCCGAGCTAGGGTGCTACTTGACTCCAACCTTAGTCACATATAAGATCATGGCGTCAGACCAATTCGGAACATTCCTGGGCCCGGTAAACCGTAAGAAAAACGCAGAGGTTCTCGGTCAAGGAATCGACGCAATAAAAATTGCTCAAGAAAAGGGGGTAAAGATCTGCTTTGGCTCTGATCTACTAGGCCCCTTAGGCGGATACCAGACACAAGAGTTTTTCATAAGAGGGAAAGTTCAGAGTGCTCGTGATGTCCTTTTATCTGCAACCGTGACTCCAGCAGAGATGAATGGTTTGGGCAACAAGCTCGGCCAGGTGAAGCCTGGATTTATTGCTGATTTGTTGATGATGAAATCTAATCCACTTGAAGATGTGAGCATTATGGATGAGCCAGAGACAAATTTGGTTTTTGTGATGAAGGAGGGAAGGATATATTAGAAAGGGCCATTTTTAGATGAGGTGTTATTATCCAGGAGTATTAAGCTCAATCGGTTTTCATCTTTAGCTCATTGAAGGAAGTACTTATCTAAGGGCGTTATTAGGCTAGATTTGCAGAAAACAAGATAATGACGAAGTAAGTGTTAGACCGCGCATATAAAGGTATGCAATTTGAATCGGTATAATTTATTGCGGCGAATCTGGGCCCTTGGCCGAAAGGTTCTCAAATTCGTGAACTAGGTTTTCCATATTAAGATTAGCAAACTATTTCGTGGATGGTGGTACTATATATCTTCCCGTGCTCTCTCTAAGTCCAATGTTAATCCTGTCCTTAACCAAAACTTCAGGTCTTATAAGGTATATTAAGACGTGGCTTAGACTTGCAATGAAATAAGGACAGTGCTAAGGGTACCACTTTCCTTCATACCTTAGCCACCATCGTCCGATCTGGACTATGAAAGGTTGATTGTAGATCTTCCCATGATTTTTGGTTGAACATACGCTGTATTTGCGATTTGTTCTTATGCCATATCATATCAATGTGTCATTATGCAACTTGGCACTATCACGCATCACTGATCCAGTCACAAAGCCGACAATTTTAAGCCCTGCTGAAGTCCAGAACCCTTCTCCTTCAAAATACACTTAATTATAAGAAATTAAAATCCATAGCTTTGAATGTCGTTGACGTGTTCAAATAGTGCACTTCGGTATAAAAAAAGGAAGCTTTGTGAAAGCTCCAAATTAAAGTTTTGAGTAAGAGACGTTATTGAGTAGCAAATTATGTGAAAACGGCAGACGAAGTCTGTAAAGTGTTCGATTGTTGTCGAATTGTTGGTATGTATTACTGCCAAGTTGCAGAATGGCACCTTGGTTCATAGCGGTATGGTACTTGACAGCTCAAGACCTTAGCAAGAACCTGACCACGTTCCAAGGGAGACCAGCAGTTAACGTTAGAGAGCGTGATCTGACCATAATGAGTTCATGACAAAGATGATTCGCGACACGATTGTAGTCACGCGACAGGCGCGGGCTTTATCTCACAAACGAATATAAGTCAAGTCTTAGATTTTAGTATTTAATTCCAATGGTTTGAACAAAGAACAGGATAGTTATTCTTGAACTAAACAGAAAGTAATAAATTTACTGCCATTATCCACCAATAAGGATACTAAGTTTGAATACGGAAAATCTAACCAAGGAGCCTGGAATCCTTCAACCAACGATTTAGACTCACCTCAGTAGCAAGTAAATCAAGATTTCAAAACTCAATGGCAAGTCAAGTAATATTAATAGAAATAATAGGTTAAGAGGCTATTTTCCGGATCTTGAAATGTTCAGATTGAACACATAACTTTGATCATTAATTTAAGGGGCTTTGTGTTATTGCCTGGAACAATTTTGTGATAAAATTTCCTAGAGAAATCACGAAACGCCCTTTTTCGGCGTATGGTATGGGGGCAAAATTAAATCGTTGCCGGTACTCGTAAAAAAATGTGAAATATTTTTTTTAGTTGAAGGTCTTTCCGTACCCTTCACAATTTCCCCCCCAGTAAACGGAAAATTAATCTGCCTGCAATGATCCGTCTCCGAAACAAAAACAAAAAAAAAAAACACGCTTACAAAGCCAGCTGATCCCTTGTGTCATCCTTCTAACCATTAACTCTGTTTCCATCGACCAAGGTTGATTTCGGAGTTGGTTTCAAAAGGAAGAAATGATGCGGAACGTTTCCGTGATGCTTCCGTTTTCTAGGGGCGAATGCCCTTCTGTGTTCGAAAGAACTAATTTGTAAATATAAATGTGTACAAGAGCAATGGAACAAATATATATCTTAAGGTCGAATACTTACAAGTTGAGCCTGGACAGCCTATTCTAACTTTTGATCGGTAAAGAGCCGATATCGAAGGAGAACTTCAAGCTCTCGATTTTGAAGAGCTTGAGTCCTAGGGGCTTAAACTAGGTGAAGCAGTATTTTAATCCAATAGTAGTGATTTGAAAAAGCCAGATGTGCACGACTTCTACCACCTCTGAGAAAGGTCACAATGGGCGTGATAGTAGCGTCGAAAACGACATTCGTGATCTGGCTCGTCGTGCATTTACAAATGCTTCGAGTATAACGTATCCGATGACAGGGGGCGATACTTCATCTTTGAATTCGAAGTCCCCGATCAACCCAGTCTTTACAAACTGTGAGTCTCATGAATACACCCCAAAATTAGATCCCAACTCCGATGAGTTCTCGTCAACAGAATGGGTTCGGAATCTTAGCAAACTCATCCGGAACGCTCCTGAGCATTACAAGCCCTATACTCTTGGTTGTTTATGGAGAAGCCTGCGTGCTTTTGGCAGTTCGGGAGATGTTACGTATCAATCCACAGTGGCCAATATTCCGAAGAAACTGTGTGAATTCGTCTACAGAAAGTGTCATAAGGCAAATGAGGATAATACTATCGATATTCTTAAGCCTATGGACGGGCTTATCGAACCTGGTGAGCTTTTAGTTGTCTTGGGCCGCCCTGGTTCTGGATGCACAACACTTTTGAAATCTATTTCGTCTAACACTCATGGTTTTCATCTTGACTCAAACTCTGTAATCGAGTATGATGGTATGTCGCCTGAAGAAATTAAAAAACACTACAGAGGAGAGGTCGTGTACAATGCCGAGGCAGACGTGCATTTTCCACACTTGACTGTGTTTGAAACATTAAACACCATTGCTTTACTCTCAACACCTTCCAATCGTATTCCTGGAGTAAGCCGCGTGGCTTTTGCAAAGCACCTTACCGAAGTGGCCATGGCCACCTACGGACTGCTACACACTAGAAACACGAAAGTCGGAAATGAACTCGTAAGAGGTGTTTCGGGCGGAGAACGTAAGAGAGTATCAATAGCTGAAGTTTCTATCTGTGGATCCAAGTTGCAATGCTGGGACAACGCTACTAGGGGTCTGGATTCTGCAACTGCAATGGAGTTTGTGAAAGCTCTTCGTGCGAGTGCAAGGATGATGAAGTCTTCTTCAGCAGTTGCCATATACCAATGCTCGCAAGAAACTTACGATCTGTTTGACAAGGTTTGTGTGCTGTACGAAGGACGCCAAATTTACTTTGGATCTGCAAATGAAGCGAAGCAATATTTTGAAGAGCTAGGCTACATTTGTCCCGAAAGGCAAGCTACCGCAGATTTTATCACCGCAGTGACAAGTCCTGGAGAAAGAATTGCCAATGAAAACAAAAAATTCGTGCCTTCAACAGCTGAAGAAATGGAGAAGTACTGGAAGAACTCTGAAAATTACCGGCAACTATTGGGTAGAATTGAAGAACATCAAAATCAAGATAACTCTGGACAGAATACTGGTCTTCACAAGGGACATGTTGCTAGGCAGTCTTATCGTGCTCGTGCATCATCTCCTTTTATAGTGAGCTACTGGCTGCAGGTTAAGTACTTGCTGGTTAGAAACTTTCAAAGAATTCGCAACAGTATTGGGCTCACGCTGTTTTTGGTCTTAGGAAACAGTAGCATGTCCTTGCTTTTAGGCTCTATGTTTTACAAAGTATTAAAACATGATAATACGGCTGGATTATATTCGCGGGCAGCCGCATTATTCTTTGCGGTTCTTTTTAATGCTTTTTCTTGTATGCTGGAGGTTTTAGCTTTGTATGAGTCGAGGCCAATCATTGAAAAGCATAAAAGGTATTCCTTATATCACCCATCTGCAGACGCTCTTGCGTCAATAATATCTGAAATCCCTAGTAAACTTGTTACGGCGGTCTTTTTCAACATTGTGTTTTACTTCTTGTGCAACTTCAAGACCAATGCTGGTGCGTTTTTTTTTTACTTCATGATGTCATTGATAGCCACATTTGTGATGTCACACATATTCAGATGCATAGGAGCAGCTACTAAAACATTAGCACAGGCAATGGTACCGGGCTCAGTTTTATTGCTTGCGATGTCGATATACACAGGCTTCGCAATACCTAAGACC